>NC_133974.1:19655881-20349881 GCF_047716275.1 Strix uralensis
TAATTATGTCCATGTAGGGGAAATGTAAGAAAACCTGGATGGAAGAAAAGTAATTCCATCTCAACTCAAAATATGTATGGTGAGAAGCACTTTTGGTTTCACGTGGATGATAATAGTTATATTTAAATTCATTTCAATCAGAACTCTCACTTTCAGTCTAATTTCTTGTTTAACAAATTGTGATACTAACAGGATAAGAGGCTAACATAGATCTGCAAACCAGATGATAAATTCCCATTTAGTTACTGGTACTCTAGTTACTAGTTACTAATATAACAACCAGAAGAGCAATTCATTGTTTTTAAACATGACCTTTTAGCTTTCATTCTTTATTGACAGCAGCAGTCTAGAAATGACAGGTTTAGTTACATCTTTAATTTTACTTACTGTGAACTATACACATATAAATTTTTCAATTGGCTCTTTTCATCTTCAGTTAATTATTGAATGCAGTAACATATGTTCAAACATAATGAAAATATTATGAAAAAATACAGTTTCAACCATTTTGTGCTAGTAAAGAAAGCAAACTGTGCAGAAAATATACATTTCCCTATGAAAGGTGGCAAGAAATAAAATTGCCAATATTTTTCCTTCTGATTCAGTACTGGGCCAGTGGCCCAATGTACTCAGAGAATACACCTTTTTCTACTGGTTAACTGACACAGTGTTAGTACGTGTTGTCTCTTCCCAGGACTAAATGGAACAAAACAGTCTGCACTCAACTATTAAACTCTCCGCAACATCTGGTCTGATTTTGGGGAATGGTTCCTGCCCTATGTGAACTCTCAATTTTTGCAAAGATATATCTGGAGAGATAGCCTGTTGTCTCAGGCCAAAAGTGTGCCAGCAGTCATTCCAGAAATTTTGTAGTACTGACAACAGTACCTGGAAATGCTTAATTTACTAATATAGACATAAATTGTTCTTCTATAGAGTTGTGTCTCGTTGGATTCATACTGACTGCTTAAATATGCTGACTATAAATATAACCTGTACCCTAGATTTAGCCCTGATAGGTAGCTTGAAGATAACAGATATGGCCTGGGCATTCAGCATATGTGGGTGCTCACCTCCAGAGATTCTCACAGATTTCACTTCTACTATGTGACAGACACTGACATTGATGCCTGTCAAATATTTGCTTTATTGTCCTTTTCTGTGAGAAATAGATTGGTGGGATATGTTTTCTGAGGATTTTTTTAATACATGCACACATATGCTAAAATGTATTCATGATAGATTATGCACAAGAAGAAAGGTCAAATTACTGGGTCAGTAGCAGCCATTCTGTGCCTTGCTCTAGGTTGGCATCACCCTTTGAGAAAGTTTTACTTTTCTCACAAGCAAGTTACACTCTCACTGTTTTATGTTCTGGAACTGTATGTGGTGGTACCCAACCATCACAGTTAATTACCCTGTAACTTTAGTTAATCTTTTGGCATATGTGCGTCTGAGTAGAGGAGCACACTGAATACAAGGACGACTGCGAATATCCGAAGCAGGCAGTGCTACTGAGAAGAAAGTTATTATTTTCTAAAGAGGCAGGAGTATTCCTGGCACTGAACAGTCTGTAGCCAGCAATACTCCTTGGTGGAGTACTGTCAGGAGATATAATCCTAAACATTCACATTGTAAGAATGGTACAGCCAAGAATAGGGGAAGATAACATACTCCTGAAGGACCTTCAAGTGTCTAAAATACCAACACTCAGCACAGTTTTGCCAGCTAAAGTGTAGAAAGCTTTTTGCCTTAACTCCATTCTTCCAGTCTTGTCACATCTGGCATCTTACATCCTAATATCCTATCTGTCCCTTTTATGAACTACAGGAAAAAAGAAAGTTTAACAAAAATATACTTGGCTGACTTTATACTACTTCTGGATTCCTTTCCAACAGCATGGAATCTTCCCTCATTCCTTTATAGCTTTTTTGAAAGCATTTTTGACACCAGCCTTGGTTTGACTTTGAGAGCAAGTTTAGAAACTTTGGATAAAATACTTTTGTCATACTTGAAAAATCTCTTTCTTTACACTATAAGAACATTCACACCCTACCCCACCCACCCCAAACATCTACCCATCTTCTTCAATTTGTTGACTAATTCCCACATCCTTTCACCTTGTGAGCATGGTCAATATTCAAACTAATTTTTAGATTTTTACTCAAGTCACCAGTTCCTACAGATAATGAGTTTTCTAGCAATGACCCTTTGAATCTCAGGGAGGAACTTCCACTATTCTAGAATAAACTATCTGCCTGGAGGGAATGCCTTTGAAGTTTTCAGCCGGGAGGTCTTGACACAAGTCTGCAGTCTCAGCATTTACATAAAAATGGAACAACCCCTAGACCTCACAGTTAGAACCATTCTTCAATTTATTCATCATACAGTTTGAAGATAGTCCCAGATTTCAAAATATTTTCTATTTTTATACTTGCAAACCAAAATGAATAACTGAACTAATTAAGCAAAATAAATTCTAAGAATCATCAGGGACTTCAGAGCAGCCTTCTGGCATCCTTGCAGTTTCTTCCCTTGCACATTAGGTCTTGCAGAAAGCATCTCAGGGTAGCTGGTACAAAGAGGCAGGAAGTTTACTGCACACTTGCACATTCCAAGTGTCCACTCCTGCAGAGTGAGGTCACTGAGTCCTGGAAAGACATCTAAGAGAATTAAACTAATCTTGTAAAATGACATCATCTGAGAGGAATTGGGGAAAGATGTACAGGAAAAATAGTTATTAGTATTATAGAAAAGCCACATAACACAAATAAAACCAAGTATCTAAAAATGCCTGCAGGCAGCTCAAATGATAGGCTGAGTGCTATTTTATAATTATCTATGGGATGTTTTTTGTTTAATTATGACTTCATTACATCAAGTTTAAGGCTAGTGTTGGTATGAAAAGCGGTAGGAAGCCAGATTTAAATGTTCAGCAGGGGATGCTGAGAAATATTGCCAGAATTGTAAGTTTAAGACTGACAAAGTCATGCAAACTGAAGGAATTCAAAATGGGACATGCACTTCAGGTGACCTCCACGAGACCCTGTGTACTATATGTACTATATGGCACAGGGCCAAGTTGTTTTTTGGTTTTGGCTTGGTTTTTTTTGGTTTTTTTTTTCTTAAGCATTACACTGTATTTACGAATTTGAAAAAGGAAGTTGCTGAGGGCAAATTCATTTGCAAAATATCCATGTCACTGGGTTTACCATAAGAAAGGAAAGATAACTTTAATCTCAAGTCTGAACAAAGCAGCCATGCTCTCATCTGTGACTTTGTAGCCTAATAAAATTAAGATCACATTATATTGGTACAGCAAATCCATTTCTTTTATATACAAAACAACTGTCTGGATTATCATTTATAAAGTAAAACTAATCTTAAAGCAAACAAAAAAGACACTGGGTTTGTGGCAGTATTGAAAACAGGGGCAATATTTGGAACAAATTTCCACCTCTCCTGAAACTTGCATCTTAATTATGACATAGAGAGACACGGATGAGATCCTTCATGTATCTTTGTAACAGAAGACACAAACCATGATGTATTCCTGGATCAATCAGAACTGAATAGTTGACACAGTCAGAACTAAACCCAAACAAGATGGACTCTATGGAGTCTATGCAGTGATACTCATAATTCTTTTTGAAGTGCCTGCTGAGATGATCCTTGAGAAGGATATTCCGTAAATGTGATATGTAAACATTTCCAGAGCAATGTAAAGCATGCATGGGTTTTAAAGATGTTCAGAGAGTACAAAAGGTCTTATCTTCCTTTTCCTGATAAATTGCATTTTAGCGTCAGCAAGGTGATACCTAACAGTTACGTAGAAAGCCCTGGCATGTAGAATCACATTTAGGTAGAAATCGTACCCATTGACTCTTGAGATAGCTAAAATGAATTCATCATTCCTGAGTGCAGTGTGGCATCCATCACTGCAATCAAGGAACAGTGAAGCATTGAACAAGTGGATCTCTAAAATCATAGACTTTTTCTCAAGTGGCCATGGCCTACAAGGCTGTGCTGTGCCTGTGGTCTACATGCTGCTGATAACTGGATGATACATGATCTAAGTTCTCTGACATGTACTCTCATGCTTTGAACTTGTTTTACAGAAAGCAATTGCAATGACTGTTGTATCATGTCCCTGATGAACTCTGCAGTCTGAGTGGAGAACAGAGTATTGCTCTGCTTGCTAAATTTTACCTTGAAGAAAAGGTGATTAATCCAATGGATTAAGTTAGTTAACAGCCATTCAGACAAGCATTAACCCTAACACTTACATGCAGCCCTATCAGGACTTTTATACCAAAAAGTTAAATCTTTCTAGGTAGTGCAACTTTACTCTCACAGTCTTGAGAAACTTTTTAATGAAACAGATAAATAACAAATAATTTGAAAGAAGAGTGCTGAAAACTTGTCCATAGCATCCAGAGAAAACATTATGGAAAGTGGAATGAATGTATAAAGCCTGAAACAATGGACAAATAACTGCATCAATAAATCATGAATCAAAGTCTTTTCCCTTGGAACTGAAAAACAAAAAAAGAGATAGCACTATCACTTCATACACAGCAACTATTGTACATATTATTGTAAGGAAACATTTCAATAACAGCACATGAAATAACAGACAAGGAAGTCTAACCAAGAATAGCTAATCGTATTTAAAATAAACAGGATGATAATTAATCACTTCAGTCTCAAGGTAGGCAGTTTGGCCGAACATATTCAGGTTTCTGGAGTCTTTCTCACACTATAGTCTTTATATTTCTTGTGCATTACAATTTAATTTTTAAGCTATAAAAATATTGTCATTCCATATATTTCTTGGAATCCCATGCAGGTTTTTTTGATATTATTAATATCACTAGACATTATTAGAGTTATTTAAAAAGTATACTTAACAGTTAAGACTGTTTCTCCCAAAGAGATTTCTAATGCTATATCCAGGGTGCCTTCCGTTCCCTTTCATCAGTATTTGATACCACATGAAAGAGAATAATTTCTCAAGACTCCTGATATGGAGACAGTTTCTCTCTTTCATAGGAGAGAGTAAAGAATGTATGGACCAATGTTAGCTAGACTTGCTTTCTAGGGAAGGTTTTTAAAAGACTCTTCCTCCCTTGTGCCTTCTTTGGATTCTTCATTTCATTCCCTTTAAAGGCAACTGGGCAAGGTGAGGGTGAACTAATAAGAAACTTAATAATCTGTGGAAGAGGAGGAAAAAAAGTACATGAGCTCCAAGCTCTACCTACTTATTCAAATGCCCTTTTCAAAGGGACCGGTGTTGGCTAGATCAGGTGGAGGCAATGCTGCCTCATGCCTCTGAAACATTTCACTTTGATTCTAAAAAAATGTACTGTAATACTGATGGACACTTGTTTCACAATATTAGACATTAAATCATTTGAAGTGGGATTTAGCATCAGATTTACATACCTAAATTTCTCGGTGCAGATCTAGCATAGACTAGAAAAGCAGTTCTGCTCAGCGTAAAATAGGTATCTCATGGCTGGCCAGCTGAATAACTCTTTAGGATCCACTGACCATGCCGCCTAGTTCTCCAATAACTATGATCAGAACTTAAGCATCCAGCACACATGTCAGCTCTTAAATTTAAGAATCTGATTGTGAGTCACAGCCCTGGGTCTGTAGTAGCCACCTATACAACAGAGGTTATAACTAGTATTGTAGATAAAAGATTCTTGTGTTTTGATGAACAAGCAACACCATCTTTTATTTCCTTTCAGTTTTATGTTTTACTTCCTTTCAAGATTTTGAAATTACTCTGACCAGATTTTGTAACTGGCAAAATGCTGAACTAAACCTTTTGTTCCCTTAAAACACTTCAGTAGAAAAAGAGAAGGCGAAAGGCAATTAACTTCTACTGGAACTGTAATCTGCAATTTATGTATGCCAATTCTGTATGGACAGGAGTTACGGCAAGCATATGTTTTATATAGTAGGACATATGGCTTCAGTTATCATGGCTATTGAAAATAAAAACAAGTTGTCTACTCTCTATTCATATTCATGTAAATGACATAAATTTCCAGTTAAGCCAATAGCTTTGCAGTGCTTTTACTCCATTATAAAATGGAAGAGAAAGAGGTTCCATAACTTAATTCCTCTGTCTTCTATGGTGGCTTTACAGAATCACAGATCTATTCATTTCAACTGTATGACTTCTGGTTTACATCTATGCAACTGAGTGGAGAAATTGATATGGAGATAGTTTTTAAAATAATACATAAAAAATACGGGGTATAAAAGAATCACATCAATTGAGTGTTCATTTGCAGTAATTAAAAGATGTTTTAGTTAGGCAATATATTAATGCAATTTGTCAATTCAAACTAAAAAAAATCCAACACCCAACTGAAAAGATATTCTACTTTTCAGTTTAAATATTCTTGGAATGGTTATTGTTTGTTAATTTAGGGGTTTGTTAATTTGAGGTTCATTATACTCAAGTACAAAGCAAATCACTATGGCATAATGTGTTTTTTAGGTTGTTCCCTGCATGGGCGAAGTGTCAGAACAATGCCTGACAAGGCATTTACAGGAAATCTACCTTTTCTTTGCTCATTTTCTAACTTCAGGCTGGTTTTACAATTTCAAATAGGTCCATTTTTGCAAATGCATTCTGTTACAGATTTTCACTCTATTTTTTCAGTTGTATAAAGTTACCATTACAACTTCTGTCATGATTACTATAATACTGTAGCATAAGCAGAGAAACCTACAGAAGTGGAACTGCTTTCTAATTCCATTAATTTGGTTTGGTTCTATTCTCTGATTTATGAAGCACTTAAAACTTTCTTGCATCTCTCTGTAAATGAAGCTTCTTTCACAAGCTATAGTCTAGCTTTTTTTACTCATACTGTGTTGCAAGTGAGCTAAACAAATTTATACTCCCCACTTGACTGCAAATCATTAGTGTGTGTTCAAGTTCTGCTTTAGCTGTTCATTTAAGAATCTCAGAATACCAGCATGAACAAACCAATGCCTTAGACCCAGAAACCTGACTAATTTTTACAACTTGAGAACTTTCTGGCTGGAGGATCCTACATCCATATTATCAGACTACATACCCACATAGTTTCCATCTCAAATTATATCTTTTAACACAAAAATAATCCAAGTAATCTAAACTTTGAAGTATCAGCTGGTTTAAAACAGAATATTTTAAGGTACTTGTAGCAGAACATGGTAGATATTTGTTGATACCTTTATCTAATTAATGAGGACCACATTACTGTGCTGTTGTTTGTACTTTACAGTATCTTACTCTCCGAGTGCTTCTGTGAGGGTCAGAGGGACTGTGGAAAATCTCTAGCACTACGTTGCTGGGACACTTACCTGGAGCTCTGAAGTCCTCTATTCTGTTCCTCCTGATGCCACCATCCTTGCAGACTGGTCTGTACAAATCATTTCCCCTTCCTGGGCAACAGTTTCACTATTCTGGCAGCCAGACAGAATTACTGCAATTAGAGGCCTGAAGAGAAACATTATTACATGTGACGGGGACATATTCTGTGGCCATAATTTTTTTTTTTAATTATTTTTAAGACAATTATTTTTAATTACATTATATATGCTATTTTATTTAGAGGCTGATATTCTGTACTGGTTTAACACCTTTCCTAACTTTCTGGCACACTCTCAAGGGTTGAAGTCTGGATCTATCAGACAAATAATAATTTCAGATGACGTAAATATCATTAAAAACTGTGCAAATGTAAAAAAAAAAAACAACCCAAACAAACAAAAACATCAACAAACCACAACAACTCTTTGTTTAGAAATTCAAAAACAAAAACTGGAGGGTGGACAGTGTGTCTCTATGAGAATCATTGAATGTCCTAAATGTTGACCCTGCAATGGCATCAACAGATGGAAAGGTCTGTTCTATTTAAGAGTTGTTTGGGGACCTTCAGTGTAATTCTAGTTAGACATGTCATCCTGGCAGCTCAGTGGCTCCAGTACTTCTACCGAAGGCCATGATCTGACAAAACAGTCCTGAGAAAACAAAATTTGATCATGAAACAATTTTATAGGGGTTATAATTTCCACTGGGCAAGTCTGCAGAGTGTCCTTGGAAAACTCTGCTTTTTGTGCCAGCTGTAACTAAATGCGCATGAATTAAGAATGAGCTGCCAGGTGCCTAGAGACATAGTTTTTACAAAAACAAAGCATGCACTGTGCAGAAACGTTCTTGGCACTAAATGATGTAGCAAAATGTGATTATTTTGAAATTTATTATACAATATGGGTAAAAGTAATTTCAGTCAATTTAGACAAAGAGAAGAGCAACACAATGAGAGTTGACACATAACACCAAAAAAAAGACATCTAACTAGTGTAAGTTCTTTGTACATAATTTTAGAGATGCGTCATTTTTATTAAAACTAGGCTATTTGTCTCCTTATTACAAAGTCATGTTACTAAGAAGAAAATAAATTCTGACTTGTAACATTCATTTTAGCACCAAGGTAATAAAAGGAAAGCAGTAAGTAGGTACTCTGCCAAGTCACTGCCTAGTCTTATCCCAGTAAAAGAGAGTAAATTGATGCAGTCTTCATTCACTTTAGATGTTATCACAGGGGAAGAAGGTAGGGTCTGCTTACTGCTGACAACTTTCCTCTTCGTTGAAATCAGTGGGAAGATTATGCCAGTTTATTGTTCTTTAGTTTCTAGGAAACTAGAAAAGACAATTTTCTTCCTGGATTACTCTTTGCTTAGGGCAGATTTTGTAGCCACAGACAGTATTTTGCAATTTCTGCAGTCATAATATTTTCTGAAGAGCTCATTTCGTGCACACAACAGACAAATATGCCTTTAATGAAGACACTCTACATACAATGCAACGTCTGCTTCAAGCACAAAGCCTGACTACAGCGCCCATATATTTTTTCAAAATTTTCACAAGCAGCTAAGACTAACACCAAAGCCTGTGTAAGCAACCCTCTGCAGGACAGTCTGGTAGTTTCAGCTATAATTTTTGAGAGTTTCTAGTGATTCCTGATATGGTCTTTATTTTGGTGGCTACTACTGCAGTATCAAATCAGACTGTATTATCCCTGAGGCAAATGTCTGAAACTAGGAGCCAGACAAACTCAGGGAAAACATACTAGGTCACTTTTACTGTTGCTCCCACTGCACTATGAAGTTGTTATCTCCATGGATGCTGTCCTCCACAAATGCAAGATACTCCTGCAGCCAGCAGTGTCTTGGCTCACTACCATGTCAGGTTTCCTGTACTGCATCCCGAGTTACTTTGAGCTCACTGGAAATCTGAAGACACATGGCACCCACAGACTAAAGATTTTGCATGTGGGTGTTGAAGTCACCATACCCAGCAGAATGCAGGAACACTCTGCTCTCCTCAGCAGCCCCTCTCTCTCCTACAGGCAATGTTTTCCCTTCTTATGCAGCAGGGCCCACCATGCTGGGCGAGATGCTCAGGGAGAGGAGGCAGCTGTGATCTAGCATTAGCAGTGGACTTCCCTGTTAATTCCAGAGCTGATAAATCACAAATGCAGGGTACTGCTGAGATGCTTCCAGCTCCTGCTGAAGTCCGCTGAACCTGGAATCAGGCCCGCACTTCAAACACAATGTGGTGCTCACTAAAATTCTTCCTGAAAGCCCTTCATTTTCTTCCAGTTAGCCCAGATTGCATTGTTATTTCAAGGTGGCAGATAACTCAAGGTTCTTGCAACTATAATGTGTTCTTTAAAGTTACCAGAGACATCCAAAGCAGTGAAGAGAGGAAAGGTCAAAAACTGTAAAATGTTGAACTATGCTTCTAGAGACCATTTAATAAAGAAAACTGAAAAACCCAACAGCAAACAAACAAAGTATTACTTCTGATGTGAGTCTGCTGTAGGTCCCTATCATGTTGCCCGAACTGTACACTGAGTATAGAAATACAAGGTTTTTAATTCCACAAACTTCAGTCCAACCCTGAGAAGTAAGGTAAAGCTGCACCATCATAATATATTTCTGATGTATAAAATACTAAATTTAAAGATGTCCTGCAAAACACATCTCTGCTACCTCTTTTGCTATTAAAAAAAAAAAAAAAGAATAGGTTTTTCCATTCCTTTATGCATCGTTTCTGTGCTGATTTATGGTTTATCCCTGAATAATAAAATAATTACAATATCTAGATAATTCCAAGTGTGCCCTGTCTTTGTTACAAGACACAGTCATCAGCTAAATGTGCTGTAGAAACATATATGCATCTTGTAACATCTTGACATTCATATCACTTTTAGAAATAAGCTATATTTTTTTAAATAAAGCAAACAATAACAGTCTTGGTAGTGTTTCAAGCTGTAGCCATTTTGTGCAAGATCCTTATACCCCACCATACTGTTATTATAAAAGCTTTAGAAGGAAATACTGTGGACAAATATCCAACCTCCTCATACCCGCACTTGTCAGCACATGGACAGAAATAGCTACCACACTTAAAATTCACACCTTATCCTAAATCAAAAATGAATTCAAACTAATTTTCAAGTGTAGACAAGCCTCTAGTCCTGCCTAATAAATTTTTCACCATACTTATGAATTGTTATATAGTGATACATAAAATGACCTGAAGCAATGTATGGGACTCCTCGTGTTGGAACAAGGATATAAAAAAATAATGTAAACTTCAGATATTTATGATAAGTCTATTCAAATAGAAGATACATTTAACTTTTGGGGGTTTCTGAGATGCCAGAAAGTCTGGAAGTTGGAAATAACCAGATGATAATGGTCACCAGTCTAGATGTCCAAGAATGAATAAGGCCAAAGTGACCAGAAATGTTTATTTCAGAGTTAATAAGTATATAATTAAGACATGTCCTGGGAAAATGGTTTTAACTGTAATTTCCTACTTTTCTTTAAAAATTCGAGGGATCCTTATCAGAAAACCAAATCATGGGAGTGAAGAAAGAGGAAAGACTGAGAAAAAAAAAATATTTTTTATCCATTTATAGACCAGCATATAAATATGCATATTGTTTTCAGTTTAGAAAAACAACTCCTATTTTAATCAAAATATAATTTTAATTTTTTAAAAATTGAAAAATATCAACCGATTTTTTGTAATTATTCATAAATTGCTGTTCAGTAGAGTTTTGGGGAAAAAATGACATGCTACAAACAGATTATGTTGCTCTAAAAAGAAAAATGTAGAGGCTACAGGAATAAAAACTGGAGCTTACATAAGAAAACTGGAAGAAGCTATTGTTTTACTTTAGGTGTATTATGTAGAAAACCATAAATGTCACATAACAGTAAGATAATTTTACAATTTTTCTGTGTACAGTATTAAATTATTACAAATAGTTATTTTCAAGAAAGCACACCTGCATTGCTGGGTTTTTTTATCCGTTATCATCCTATACTACCAGCAGTGAATGACAAAATCAGGCTTTTAAATCAAAGTCATTGAAGAAGAAGTATTGTTAAACTTCTCATGTAAAGCTCCAAATGGGCAAGAGCTAATGCAATAAGTGCACATTTCTACTTGACATGCAACAAATAAATATTGGGGAGAAGCTGATAGCCACAGTGTCCATGACAAATAATACTGATGAAATGATATAGATGATGAAGCATTTGGAGAAGACATCCAGAAAATATTTTAGTGACCCACTGTCCACACGTATGTATAACTTCACTTGAACTCCAGGCAGATTTGTAGGTGAGAGCTCTTATATTTACAACTCTAAAAATTGCTAAACAATGCCAAAAAGCTGCACAGAGATGCTAAAATGTAACTCCAACTATATTGCTACACACCATGTGCTCTAACTTGTTACCCCCAGCTCAAGGCATTAAAAAGCATTCAGTGACTGAAAGCAGAGCTAAATTCAAACTACAATTAAGATGCATGTTTTTTAACTTCAAGGGTGATTAAGTGCTGGAACAACTTGTTATGGATGCAGTGTTTTCCTCCTCATTTGAGACCTTTCACACCACATTAACTGCACCTTTCTTGAAAGATATGCTCTAGATCAGTCAGAAGATGTAAATAAGTCCATGAACTACTTAATGAAATTATGTGGATTGTGTTATACCAGATATGACAGCATGATCATAACATGTGGCCTCAAGACTTAAGAAATCATGAAACTATTTAGGGGTTAGTCATGCTAAGCCTGCTTTCAAGTTAAGGGATAAAATCTCTCACAAGTACATATAGGTGAAGAAATCATGTGAGGCATAGGTAACCATCCTCAAATGAGAAAAGATATTAAAATATAAAGGGTTTTATGCGATTTACTTTCATGTCCTTCCCATGATGAAAATAGCATCTTTATTAATATTCATACATTTCAGGTATTGCTATTTGTTGTTTGACAGATGTTAACACAGTGCAACTAGTAGGAAAAAACCCAAATAAGCAAAGTGATCCTATTAAAGCATGTGCAAACATGCTGTGTAAACAACTGTTTATTATCTGCATCAAAGCAAAACTTCCTATCTCTTAGCAACGGAGCCACTAGAAGACCTTCACAACCACATGTCAGATTTTTCACCATGCAGAAACAAACTGTATGTAAATAACAACTGTCTGGCAATCACAGTGTGTGAGGTTGTCAGCTTCCATGTTAAGGTCCATCTGACTATTGACTCTGGAGATAATACAGGACTCAATTTTCACTTCTCTGCTGGTATACACTAGTTTTATTAACAATATCTGCATGACACATTAATGGGGAGGACTTCATGGGCCCATCTGTAGGTGATTGGCAAGCAGTGGCAGGTAATGGTCTGTTGACAGCTAACTGCTTATACGACCTTGTATTTTCAGCTAGTAAATTGAAATTAACAAATTAAATATTTATCACTTATGTATTTACAATACTGACATTAAAATGTCATTCTTCAACCACCTAAGATTTGACCTAGTGAACCTGAATTACTTCTGGTTAACTTAGAACATAACCTTAAGAAATCATGACTAAGGGTCAGTCTTGGTTGAAAAACATTACTTTTCCAGTGTTGGCAAGCTTGAAGTTATTTCAGTTTGAATAGTTTGTAGTGTCTGATAGCCAGATGTCATATTTGTCCCTATTACTTTACTGTTTTAAAAAGATGTCCTATACCAGAAATGTTTTCTCTTCTTAGACACAAGCACTTCCAATTTCCTAGGCTGAATACTTACATGGCAAGAAGAGAGAAGATTTCGGATACTAAAGGAAACACTTGTAGACCGTTAATAAGTTACTTTTCAACCCCCAGGAGGATAAATTAAATAGACTGGATTTCCTCAGTCACTCACAGTAAAGACAAGTTTTCTGGATGCCAGATAGTCCTTGTAGCTTTTTCTGAATCCTTCTCAGTGTGAAAATTTATCTGAACACTTTTCCTTGTGTGGATGCTAGACCCAGACCCTGATTTCTAGATACAAGCCCACTAACATCTTTGATTATATCAGTCTCAGTGAGAAGATCGACCTACTTCCACTTCATATTTCTCAGCTCCAAGCTGCTATTAACACAAGTCTCACAGAATTCACTAGACAAGTGACTCCCAATTCCTTGTCTGCCTTCTTCCATAATCCTAACAACATATGGTTTCTCATTCAGCCCTTAGTGTCATTTATCTCAGAAGAATTGTTCCTAAAATGATTCTACCAGCTCGGACACATCTGTCTGCAAGACCACACTCTCTACACATCAGCTTTGATGGATGTGAGCCAGATCAGGTATCAGAAGCTAGATATGCTGGATTTATGTCACCTAAGGTTTCCCCTACGTTAGTTGAATGGTCTGCTGTCATACTAGGCAATTTACTGATTTCCCATAGGTCTCAGCATCAAGACAGAAGGCCAAGCATCAGTTTTATTAATGTAGCTCTGAGAAATCAGGGGGAGGGGAAGAGAGAGGGAAGCACATACCAAACTAAGTAAACATTAAATAATTTCAGAAATAATTTGAGAAATAATTTCAGAAAGAAAACAAGACCAGGGGGCTCAACATTCTTAGATTTTGATGGATTAAAGAATCCACCTCAGTTCTTTTATTGTTGTTCAGAGGATGACCATCTTTCATGTAATCGTATTCCCAGTGACGATACATGATCCTACCTGAAATACTTATTTGCCATGTGTTTTGCCACTCTAAACCTGATGAGTAGCAAGTCACAAGGTGGGATATGGGAGTCTAATCTCTGTGAGCCACATGCTTTCAAGGCTACAACCTTCCTGACCTAAATACTGCCTCCCTAACAAGTTCCCATCCCTTCTACGTACAGTGGGCAGTATGGGGAATGTTCACTGCGACACTATCAGGATAAACACAGACCTGTTCTTCTGGGTCCACCCTACCTATGAATATGGCAGAGGGAAGGGAGTTAAGCATAAGTAGCAAATAATTGTCCTGAAGTAGCCATGTTAGAAATGAATTAGTAATATTGTCAATGCCAAACTGAGATGGCAATATGTGTTATTAGATTAAGAGCCCCTAAACCTATAAAAAATGAGTGCTGACACGGGGGGGGTGGGGGGGGGTGGGGGGGGTGGGAGGAAGTAAATAAGGCAAGAAGAAACAAAATGAACTGAGAAAGAAGACCAGAGAAAACAGTAGAGACACACAAGTAGTATTTCTTATGGAAAGTTTTTTAACTAGGTAATTTCCTCTGTTTCTGTGTCATGAACTTTCTGTAAAGTTTGAATAAAAGAATCCCTATGAATCCAGGACTTTGTACCAGTAGCCTACAAAACTACATTTTCTTTTGTTTATTCTCCTAGTCTCATGTGAAATAAATCTTATGCAATTTGTAACACTAGTTCCACAATTTCAGAAGAAGGAACAAAGAGTTGTCCATTGACAGTATTACCTGTGATTTACTAGTGTAAGCACTGTGCAGGACAGTGGTAGTTGTAATATAATTGTACTCAGGATGAAAAAGGGCACAAATCTACTCTCTCTGGCATATATTACTAGTTGAGTTTTCTCACCACTGCAATTTCTGAAATTATCATTATTAATGTATGTTAAGAAAGCTCTGAGTAGATTAGGTTATTGGAGAGCTTAGCTATAAGGAGATCTACTTGGAAAATCTCAGGCAGCCTTAAGTAGTAGACAAATATTGTCTCCTGCCCCCCAGGATCATGGGTCACCTAGACTTAGACAGTTCTGCTTACAGAAATCATGTGATGAAAAATACTATTACTATGGACATTGGAAGAATTTTAATGTGTTTTTTTTTTTTTTTTTTTTTTTTTGTTACTGTGAGGTACCTACATTCTTCCTAAATTGAAATACAGGCACATAACAGCTTGTAAAACTGGATCCAAGTGGTCAGCACATAAACCAGTCAACATTTAGTCTTTGGCATAACATAAATATTTGCATTACTATTCTGTAGCTGACAAAAATAACAACACTCTTCTTGCAAGCCCCTTTAGGCTATCCTGGCATCAAATGGAAGTGTGTTGTATGTCAACATAGGTGTTCGAAGGTCATAGTTATACAGTTAGGAGCATATTTATCAGAGGGACAAGCCCCAAATTCGAATGGAAAGGACAACATTGGAAAGAGCACTAGGATCATCATCTGTGCATTGTCTGGTCTCTGGTGACTTTATTATGCATTGTATATCCTTTACAACCTGCCTAACAAACCACCTGTCTGCCACAGTTCCTGATTAGGACAATAACTATTCCACTGACAATGCCCTAATTAGGGCTAAAATTCATCCACTGAGACAGAATATCTCTCTGGTGAGTCAGTCTCTAAAAGAAATGTTCATGTTCTATTGTCATCCCCTTCTGCTCCCCATTATTCTCACTTTCTTTCACCTAATACCTTACACCTATCATAACCAAGTCCTAACCCAGTATAGACTTAAAGTGTCAGTGAAAAGAAAAATTGTAATTAACATTAACAATTGAAATTGTCAAGAGCAGATGTAAAGCCCACAGCAGAGAAGTCTCCTACAGTATTCATGCAGATATTTAACTGGTGCAAAACTCTGAAACAGTATTGTATGTTATTGAATGCCATCTTCTGGCACATCACCTGTTTAAACATTTAAGTTAAAGGTGGAGTCAGTATTGCTATCTAAATTTTCTGTCTAAATACTATCTAAAATTTTCCATTGTAAAATTCTAGGATTTGATTCCTACTTTTTGCACTTGGAGTATTATGTTTTCCCATGGAGCCTCAAAAGCAGTATTGCTGAAAGTTTTCAACAAAAATCAGCCCCCTATTTCCAAAACTGAAGTTAGGAAAATACAGTGTTCAAAATAATGTTAGGCTATGAAAATCATATTCTCATTAAACTAATGCTACCATGTTTCTGACATATGGATTTAGCATTCAGCAAGTGCAAGATTTATTGCTGTTCCAAGTGGCATTGTTTGTTTGCTCTCAGCAAAACACTGTAAAACCCAATGGCAAAACCTATGTCATCCCCTCCTATTGGCTGGCAGCAAAACAACCCTTTTAATCAGCTGAAGTGACAAAGGTCTGTGCTGGGAAGCTGCTGGTTTCTTGCTAATTGCAGTGCACTCAGGGAATTCCATAATATCTGGTCTAAGGCTTTTCTGTTTCAACAACATCAAAATTGAACACAAGAAGGTGACATAAAATAACAATGTTAAAATGACACAATCATTCTGGTCGAAGTTAGAAAGTCAAGAAGAACCATGATTTCTTATGCAAATCAATGTGAAAATCTGCATTAAGTCACAGAATTTAATTACATAATTATCATAATATGTCTTTTAGAACAACTGACCCACTCCCTGCAGAGCAACCCCAAGGGACTGGGGGAAACCTGAATTCTGTTCCTTACTCCAGGGACTTAATGCATTAAGAAAGTATTATGCAAAATGCGGCAGCATAGTTTTCAGAGATCCCGCAGCTTCCTGGGTTGCCTGGTCACTAGTGTAATTATCCTCATAGTGAATGTTTTTCTGTACTTACACTTAGAACCTCCCCTTATTTCAGTTTATGACTGTCTCTTGTTCTCCTGCTACGCACCTCACTAAATACCTGCTTTCTTCATAACCTCCCTGTAGGCACTGTGGGGTCTGCTGTTAGGTCCCCCTGAAGCCCTCTTTGCTCCAGGCTGCCCAAGCCCTGTTCCCTCAGTCTCTCCTTACAGGGCAAGTGCTCCAGTCTCCCGATGATTTTGGTGGCCTCTGTTCAACTCCAGTTTTCCAATGATCTTGAAATGGGTGCCCAAAACAATTTCTAGATACAACCTAACAAGTGGAAAGTAAAGGAGGGGCAAACTCTACCCTCAGTCATCTGGCAGTGCTGATGCTGACCACTCCAAGATGCTGTTGGCCTTCATCGCTGCCAGGGTGCACCACTAGAATTTAAATTCCAGCTGAAGTGAAACTTGAGGTCTAGGACCAAAAGTCTGAACTTCAGATGACTAAAACACTGATCCCGTACACAGGACGATGAGAGAGAAAACCTTTTGTATTTTATTTTACATTCTGCTGTTTTGATCTTTGTTCCAGCCTTCTGGCTGGTTCCACCAGGTTTTTCTATTGGATAGGATGTTTTTGTAATACGTAGTACATTTCATTTTTCTGTTTATATTTTAAGCATTTTAGGCCAGAGTTGTATGTCTAAGATAAGAAAATGGCTCTTAATTTACTTTTTTGCTAGTAAAACAACATAAAAGGTTTCAGTAAAAATCAAAAGTTACATATTTTCCCTGGAAGTAAGGTCTTACTTTAGTGTATTTAGTTGTATGTCAATCTACTTGTCCTCAACCTCTAACACTGGGTCCAACACTACTTTGCATATTTATGGGTATAAGTAATTTAAAAAATGTGAAATGCCTTTAAATAATTAGTAAAGCATATGAGCAGATGTTTTGGAGTTCTGGGCAAATCTATAGTTCATTTTAAAGTCATCACAAAATTTCAAAAATAAATTAAAGGATATTGTAGCTGCTTCTGGTTTTCACCTGTTCAATTTTAATTTTATTTATTTTCCTTTCTTTAATTTTAAAAAGCCGATTTATTCCTAAAGATATATTATGTGCAAACACTGTATCCATACTTTGTATAACTCTGAAAAACTCCCCTGACTATAACAAGACTTGAAGATTTACCTCACAAGTATAGAAAGTCTATCAGACCCTGAAATATTTTTTAATGACTACATTAGAACATTGATTAGCATGTTGTTCTGTAAGAAGTTCAGTGGACTAACACAGCTATGGAACTCAGAGATATTTGAATATTTTCATAAATAATTGTTACCTGGCAGACCCAATATCTAGCAGAACAAGTGCTCATGGCAATTTTGTTCCAGTAACTTTTTACTGATTTATTTGATAAGGTTATAGATACGAACTAATGAAGGAGTTACATTATGTGATGTTTTCTTTCCTCCTTTTTCTGCCTTTTCCTTTCAACTCCTACTAGTCCTGAGCTTGTGGATTTGAACTTGCATTTGACTCATTGCCACAGGATAGTGTGAAGGCCAAGGATTTAGCAACATTTAAGGAGGCATTAGAGATTTATACTGATAGAAAGAATGGCCTGTGTTGTAAAAGTCCAAATTGAAAACATTAATGTTATTAAAAAGTCCTAGCAGGAATATAAAGTTTTCAGATTTATTTTGTAATTATTAGTTTGTGAAAAAAAGATCAAATTATCCCATATCTGTTTGGTGTGAAGATTTTTCTCCACCTGAAAAATCCTGGACCAGCCACCATCAAACAACATATGGCCATGTATAAGTCTGATTCAAAATGGTCGTCTCTAGGTGATGCTGTCTGATATATGCTCCCTCTAAGCAGGATCAGGGCACACTGTACATTTAATGAGCATGCTGGGGTTTTTTTTAAGCCAAATTTCATTAGTGGCACAGAGTATCTGGATGCCTGATGAAATGTATATATTGATTTCTGTCTGTCTCTACTCTTTTTCAGACCAATAAATTATCAACCAAAGTCAACCCATAGGGAAAGTACTTTCACAAATGCGTTTCACTCATGGTTGGTTTAGAGGGGGTGGGGGGGATTAGAATAATTGAGACTCTGGGTCACTCGGTGAAAGGGCAGTTCCTTGAAGATGTGTGAGCACACATGCTCATGTCAGAGCTCCTTTTGAGAGTTATGGCAATTTGAGAAGAGTATCTAGAATTAGAATTTTCCTCAGTATTCCCTTTTCTTTCAGGTCATAATTAAGAATTACAGTGGTGGTCACACTGTGCTTCCTCACAGCCATGGGGGGATGCTCCCTTGTAAAACAATGATGAATGTGATGCCTTTTGAAGATGTGTGCTAGTACTGTAAAATGTAGTGATCTAACCCCTCTATATGGTTATCTTTTTTAGTATCTCCAGTATATCTTGATCAAAGATGCATCTCTTATCCAGCCCTTTAATCTACCTCTTTAAAACAATATCAGATATCCTATTTTTTTTTCTTAAATAGGCAATTTCAAGGGGCTGGTTTCCATTAGAAATGTGAATCTAAGCAGCTAGTTGGCCCATATGAAAGCCATTATTCTCAGCCTCTTTTCAGTAATATATCCATCATATGTATGTCATTCTCAAACAAATTCAGGAAGGAATCTCTCCTCATCTATACCCTGAGGCTTGGTGAACTCTGATTGTGGCAGGCCAGCTGTAGGAAATGATTTGAGACTATGGCCACATCCACTGAAACTCCCTCACTGGAGTTTTCAATCACTAGATGTCAAATCTGTGTATATATTTTTGCACCAATACTTAATTGTTCATTAACTTTATTGATTTCTTGTGCCAGACAAAATCTAGCTTCTTCTGGTACTGTTTGTGTGATTCCTTAGGGACTCCCTTTAAGGATATGTGCCATTATACCTTTGTGAAGCTATATTCTAGGCAAGGGCAATGGTATCTCCACCAGGAGTATGCCGCTCTGAGAAACAACTAGTTTTGGCACGTGGTCAAGAGGCCCAATGAGAGGAGCAGCACTGGGAAGGGATCAGGGGGATGATTCCCACATTATCCTTCAGGGAGACAGATTTCTGGAATCAAGTCTAAGCACCCTGGGGAAGAGCTAGAAAAAGACTGAAGACCTCCTGTTGATGGCAATGACTTCTGGACCTGCCATCTCACTACTGCCAATTCAACAACCATCTTCTCATCCTTGTGCTTGGACATCCTTGCCCCAGTGATGAGGTTAGCCAGCAGTAATAAGAAATACAAGTCAAAAGGAGGAATAAAAAGTACAAGTTTGAGGCACTGTGTTTCAGAGTCAGAATTAACTAACAGCTGTCATTTGAATCTACAGTACAAATACAGTACAAATGATCCAGCTCTGAGCTCTTCTCACCTGCAATACCTTGGAGAAGTTCACCGGAAGTATCACAGGATAACAAAAGAACCATTGAGATAAACCCACCAAAAAGGCTTAGTAGAGTAAAACAAGCACTTTTCTATGCCCTCAGGTGTAAACAGGAGTTCAAGAAAACTTGAGGAAGATTATAAAAGTGCTTGTTGTGGGTTAACCCCAGTAGGCAGCTAAATCCCACACAACTGCTTGCTCATTTCCCCCAAAATGGAATGGGGAAGAGAATCAGAAAGGTAAAATTGGAAAAACTCATGGGTTGAGGTAAGAACAGTTAATAGGCAAAGCAAAAGCTGCATTCACAAGCAAAGCAAAATAAGGGATTCATTCACTGTTTTCCATCAGGTGTTTAGCCATCAAGCAGGGCTCCATCACACATAACAGTTACTTGAGAAGACAAATACCAGAACTCTGAACATCTCCCACTTCCTCCATCTTCCCCCAGTTTTTATTGCTGAGCACAATAATCTATGGTCTGGGACATCCGTTTGGTCAGTTGGTGTCAGCTGTCCTGGCTGTGTCCCATCCTAACCTCTTGTGGACCCTCAGCCTACTCACTGGGAGGGCAGTGTGAGAAACAGAAAAGGCCTTGATTCTGTGCAAGCACTGCTCAGCAACAGCTAAAAACCCTTGTGTTATCAACATTGTTTTGGTCACAAGTCCAAAACACAGAACCATGCAAGTTGCTATGAAGAAAAGTAATTCTATCCCAGATGAAACCAGTACAGTGCTTTACCTGATTCCTACCTACGCATTTAAAATTTGGAACTAAGTGGTGATCAAGGACACACAGCACTGTTCAATAATCTGCTTCCTTTGTGCAAGTCCCTATACCAGTATGTGAGTTTAATTCAGATGAAGAATTAGGGCATTAAGGTGTGGGCCCTAACAGAAAAGAAGGGCAATTTCAGTCACCATGGCAGTAAAAGTCCACATAATCAGAAAGCAAGTAAAGAGTGCAACACCGTTCCAGGAACCCTATACTTACAGTAACCTGTCTGGCTACAGATTGGCTTTCTGCCTACCTTTTGTAGTGGTTTAAGCCCAGAGGGCAACTGAGCACCACGTAGCCACTCACTCCTTCCCACTCAGGGTTGGGGAGGAGAAAATACAAGGGATTGAGCTAAGGACAGGGAGGGATGACTCACTCATTATGGTCATGGGTCACTCCATTGGGGAAGAAAAGAAACATCAATTTAATTTGAATACCAACACCAATTAATTTACCAATCAGAATAGGACAGTGAGAAATACAACCACATCTTAAAAACACCTTCCCCACACCCCTCCCTCCTTCTTCAGCTTAACTTTACTCCTGATTTTCTCTACCTCCTCCCTGCCAGCAGCACGGTGGGGCAGGGGATGGGAGTTGCAGTCAGTTCATCATCCGTTGTTTCTGCTGCTCCTTCCTCCTCAGGGTAAAGACTCCTCACACTCTTCCCCTGCTCCAGCGTCCTCCATGAACTTCTCCAACATGAGTCATTCCCATGGGCTGCAGTCCTCCCAGTAACAGGCTGTTCCAGCACAGGCTGCCCAAAGACTCACGTCCTCACTCTGGCATGGCCACCTGCTCTGGTGTGGGATCCTCCACAGGCTGGAGGTGGGCATCTGCTCCACTGTGGACCTCCATGGGCTGCAAGGGGATGGCTTGCCCTCTCACCACGGGCTGCATCTGCTCCAGCACGCCTCCCCGACTTTCTTCAGCTGACCACGGTGTTTGCATAGGTATTTCCCTCACAACTCCTCGTTCTCTCAGTTTCGCTTCTTAAATATGTTATCACAGAGGTGCAGCCACCATTGCTAATTAGCTCAGCCTTGGCCAGAGGTAAGCCCAACTTGGAGCTGGGGGAGCTTCTAGAAACTTCTCATAGGAGCCACATCTGTAGCCCTCTCTCCCACTACCAAAACCATGCCACACACAAACCCATCACACCTGTCATCTTTCCTCACTGCCATAGACACAGAATTGCTTGCTTGCAAGAAATCATCATCCAAAAAATTTTTTTTTTTGTTGCTATCACCATTAACAAATTGTGACCTGAATACTAGATTGATGTAAAGTGATCCAACAATCCAAATGGAATCCAAAGTTTTAGGCATAAACTCCATTGTCTTCTAAGCTTGCCTTTTTGTGCCAGCTCCTTTGCAGCTGTGTTGTTGCAAATGAGGTTTCCAGCGCTTAGCAATGTTAGTCACTGATTAGAGACAGATTCTGAGCAAGTGGAAGCTGAAACTAGACACAGCTCCTGCTGAGTTATTATTGCTACTGACCTTAAAGTTTACAAACAATTTATATGGTTTGGTTTGGTTTGGTTTTTTCTCTCTTCCTTTCTGGTTTCCTTCACTACCTATCAGGTTTTGATCTACTCAGAGCTTGCAAACTTCTATTCTAGAGCCTGAACATCCCACTCTGATATTCCTCAGCATACAAGTGAAGCAGGAAAATCTTTAGAAAAGAAGCTTTCCAAACCTTCAGGACATTCTCCTGAATTTGAGAATGGTTTCTTAGAAAGCAAGATTATATTTGTATTAGAACAATCTATTTTGAAGCTTACTGAGGGTGAGACTGTGGTTTTCAGCATGGCCCTGAGCATTACTGCAGCACATATCAGGGGAAAGGATTGACGATGCCACGTTAGCCCTTTACAGACTCTCCAAGATGACAGTGTTTTGAGAAACCAGATCTATCAAGCTAATAAATCTTTCTCCCTTCCCCAGTACTGTTCACATATTAGTTCTCAGGAACATTATGTGATGTAGTCTTGCTTTACCTCCTGAGTGAATATATCTGTAGATCCTCTGGAGCCTGCAAGCAAGCAATAGGGGACTTCTTTCCCCAACCCCCTCTTTTCTCCTTTGGCAGACCACCAACCTGCTGTGAATCAATTCAAAGTGTTCCTGCACCATCTAGGTCTGAAAAGAACAGGATCACTGCTCCTAACTCTTGAGGTCTAAGGCATGTTCTGTCGAGCAGAACCTTTAACCATCCAAGTATTATGCTTGAGAAAGAATTAAAAATTAAATTTCCAACACAGGCTTCTCACATTAAGCAAGGGGCGGTGCCAGAAAGAGTGATAAATTTATGGGAAAAAAATAGGAAGGCATGTGTATTTGTTTTCTTCTATTTGCATACTGGATGAATCATGTTGTCACATAAGTTGCCTTCCTCTTCCCGCTGTTTTCCTCAGTGACATGGAGAGAGCAACTGTTCTGGATGCTCATCCCTTAAACAAAGTCTATATAATATTCTGTTGGTGGAAGAAACTTCCCAATACAATTTTCCCTTTTGTGCCTTTTGACTCATACAATCCTTTCTAGTCACATTTCAGGTAATAAATAGTAGCCTCTTCCTCTAGCCAGGCTTCCACTGTTATATTGTGATGGGCTGATGATTGAGAATCAAAGTGGCTAACTCTTAAGTACTGAGAACTACTCAGCATATATTAAAAAAATATTCAGAAATCATCTGTGCAAAATCGAGGTTATTCCTTCAATGGAAAGATCGCACAGGTCTTGTAGAAAATGGATAAATAGATAAAATATGCAAAATTGAGGTGATATAACCTATACCATTTTGTAACAGAAACTATAAAATGAAGCCAATCACTTCCTGATTTATACAAAATAATACATATGCCTGACAATACTACACAGTTGCAGGGTTATAAACTCTCAAGGGGCTGCACCTCCAGAAAAAAAGGGCTTTTAAGGAGTCAAAATTTCTCTTGGCATAATTTTATTGGCACAGGAGAGAGCAAATAAACTATCATTCTCAAGGTCTTGACATAAACATTGAAGAAATTCTGAGAATCACATCCAAGTATGTACACAAAATTAGGGTCCTAAGTCTGCCCTTTAGGCACCTTGTATTCAAGTTCAGGTAATCCATTTTCTTCCATTCATTTAGCACACATATACTCCCCAGCATTCTTTCTGATACGGCCTAGTCAAACTCATCTTTACCACTTGTGTATATATAACAGAGGTAGAAAGCCATCTTTAATAATGACCAACCCAGAAACTGTACTGAAAAAAAGGGATTAAAACAAAGTACTGTTGGCACAGAAAATGTATGAGACACCAACAGAGTCACTTTTCCAGGAACCATACCAACTCATCAGGATCTTTGTCAAATAGATTTTTAGTCATGGAATCAGAATGAAAAATTTTTGTTGCTAATTGCCGTGCATCTACAATATCATGGCAGTATCATGGTCTGTTAATGCCTAAGCTTTTCTAATTTTTTTCCCCCTGATAATACACAGATGTCTGTCTGTAAATTCACTGATAGCTATAATATAATGACAAAAAGAGCAAAATATTCTATGGCTATTATTCATGGTGACCATTCATATTGACTATTCATGTATGTACTTTTTCATGCTAGATACTAAAATAATCATAAAAAAACCATTCTGTTATAAGATTGTAAAAAAGAAGTAAACATATTTCAATTATTGAAGGCATTGCAGTAGGCATGAAGAATGCAATCACATTTGACACGTTTTTTTCTGTGAACAATGAAGCATGCAGTCATAACCAAACTGCTGTGTCTGTATCCTAGCATATACATTGCCTTTTACTATCGACCAGATTGCATCTTTGCCACATGCCCTGTGTCAGAATGAGCAAGCTGAGAAGTGCTTTGATGGTTACATATGTTGTTATTGTGCAGCTCCAACAGTAGTTTCACAAGAATGTACTCTCAGTCTATTTAAATACATGCACTGTAGTGCAACCTCTTTTCTGCTCAGCGTATGTCTTATATTAGGCTTTATGTCTCACCATGATAGTTAAACCTTGAATTTTTTACTGCAGAGATTCTTCAATGGAAGTAAACCTACTTATGAGAGCTAGACCTAACACTACATCTAGAGGAAGCATCATTTTACTCCCAAGGCAGAACAAAGCCCTAACTTCATTTCTTGGCTTGTTCCAGTCAACCATAAATTCAAACAAAGTCCTTGTGAGAAACCAGGAGAAGCAGCCAGAAGACTAGATGTGGTTAACAGTTGACATCACTGTGTCTGCTTCATGAGTCGTTGAACACTCACCAACAACAGAACTGTGAAATAAGTCTGATAGTGCTTTCACGTGGTGAACAATATTGACAGGCATGCAGTGAAAGGCTGAGAACAAACTATTCTCAACTATCACCATCTAAAATCCAAGGCACTGCAGCCCAGCTAGCTAATAAAAACCCCAAACCAAATAAATGAAGAAAGTCTTCTCAATAATTTTATATATACTATCTTGTGTACCAAATACTGTTAATAACATTTTTTGGGTATGATATTTTCAAAATACATGGGCAATAAAAAAGCAGTTTTGAGCGAAGAATGTCTTCAGACAATAATATACACAGCATATCTGGTACTCAATTCTTTTTTAGAGAATATCCCTAGGTATTTTTGACATATATGGTAACTGAAAATATTCATCTGCAGTGTTACTATATTTCAATTTTATGGATTCACCATGCAAAGCTCTTTAAGGGTATTTGGTCAACATTCTTTAAGCTCAATAATTGGTTTTCTTTTTGCAAAAGAGCCAGTAATTTACACAACACTAATTCCATTGCATAAAAGTACGCTACTGTCCCAGAACAGGCCTTACCTGAAGTAACAAATTCTGGGAAGAGAGCTGAGGTTCAGCATGTTCCTCAGATCTGACTCCACTTGTCCATTTTGACCTTAAGGGCAACTTGAATTACCTGAATTCAGGTTTCCTTCAAATCCCATTTGCTCTAGCAGTAGGCACATCCTCTTAGGAAGATTCTGAGAATTTGTTTTTTGCCAGAAATCAAATATGTGGAAGCACCAGGGAGTATATGTAAGACACAGAATGGTGGGCTGGCAACAAACATATGTAGTGAAGCTCAGGAACAAGGCAAGGTTCTCTTTTCCCTTCTCTGAAACCAGTGCTGGTTTCAAGGATAGTCATTGAATTATATCTCAACCATCTGCAAGGTTGTTTCTCCATCAGAGACTAGAAAGCTGATGTGTCTCAAGGGTTAATGTAGTATGAGAGCATGTTAAATTGTGCTATATGGTCATACTGAACATGTGTATATGGTAATATGGGATTGTCTAAGACTTTAAGATATGGTTCCAACAGATGTTTGTGTAGGTCAATTTGAAATTTGCTTCTCTTAAGCATCTACACCAGTAAACCTCAGATCTCATAACACAGAGGAATCTTGGCTATATTTTTTCAAAACCTCAAACTAATCTTCAAAAATGCTTTTTCCATCTGTTCATTATTAGTGAAGACTACCATTCTGTCATAATTTTCCAGCAGAGGAGAAATAACATCGCATCAGCTACTGGCACTGTGGGATTCAAGAATCTCAGTAACAACCTTTCTGGTCTTTACACAAAAGTGATATCATTCATAATGCTTAAAAATATATTGGCCTACATTTTATTTAAGAGGTACTATCTTCCTATTATTTAAAAGTCTAAGACACATCTCAAACCTGCACAGAATTTTGCCTAACTACTTTCACATCATGTTCAGCAGTAACTAGCAATCTTTCCTCTCTTCTCTTTCTTTCTTTTAGTTTGGTATTTCATCACCTTAAATACTTATCACTGTCTTTTCTTTAATCTTGGTTACTGTTTTCCTTTTTCTAGTCACACATAATAAATCTTGGTTATTATTTCTGTTTCACTTTTAATAAGAAGGTAAAGGACTGCCAATATTAATTTCCTATCTCAATAATTCTAGGACTCATTCATACTGTAATCTTTTTCTGTAAGACTTATGAAAGCTGTTACTATTTTGAGATAATTGTAGGTCAGATTCTGCACATTTTCAGTTTGAGAAGAGATTGAGCATGACTAGCATCACCCAAAGCCAGTCTTTCTTAGCACAGTTGCAAATATAAGCATGTGAAACTCAATGCTTGTAAATAAAAAGATTCAGAGAAGCTGAGCAATCCTTCTAAGACAGCATCACCAGCAAAACTTGAATTGAAGATTTGGCAGTTCCCAGTCCCATGCATAGTCTATTGAAGCATGTCGCCTACTGCAAATGAACGTTGTTTCCCTATATCAGATTAAAGCAACCTGAGTAAGAATGGGAAGGAGCAAGCAGACCTTGAAGCTCCACATGCTGTAAGGAAATCAAACTGGAATATTGAAGATTAAAAAGTAGGTCAGACTTAATAAATGCATTTTTAAGTAATCCACACTTTAAATCCTGATATGAAATGGATGAAATTTCTGCTCTGTTCCAGTAACCAGAGATTCACCCTAGTGCCTTTATTATGCTAAATTTCTTGTGCGCACAGAAATGGCTTATGCATATTTGCATCAAAAAAGGAAATCAAAGAAGCTGCAAAATTAAACTCCCAATTCTAAATAAGAAAACTGCACAGCAAAGCTTGGAGCAGGGCCAGATGTAGTGAGAACAGCCACTTTTACCTAGCAGATACTATATGGGGAAAAATCATGACCTCGCCTAGGAACAGTGGAATTTTCCAAGTTACTCCTTACTAGCCTTCCATCCTCAATGGTAAATAAAAAAGGAGTTCTTCTATTACATGCAGAACAATATCTTTCATTCACTATTAACAGACTATTTTTATGGGTTGTATTTTATGACTGAAATATAATGTATAATCAGCTCCTCCACGGATCTTGCCTTGTGCTGGAAAGGACTATAAATTGTAGCAGTTCTCAGTGCTAAATCTGCCTCTGGGTGTTGACACTGGAGCTGCTCCACTTTTGCTTCTTATGCCAGATATGATGCCAAAACATCCTGCTGTTAATGCTGTTATAAAAGAAGCAGAAGCAGTAGAAGGATGGCAGTACACTTTTACTTGGAAAAGCAAAGTCTTTGAAACATAATTGTTCTTCACAGTGCAAAAACATGACCTGATGAGTCTCCACTCCACTTTCACCTGCCCACATTTACAAAGTCAGTGCTCATGGTTTATTTATACTTAAACACAAGGCCTCAGCTCTCTCAATGGACCTCCCAGGTAGCTCATATGGGTGTTCTACATAATACTTCAGCCCTTGCTTTTATAACCAAACAGGCACTGCTTCTAAAGATGCTTATAACTTGTAAAACCAGTGATGTCATTAGGGAAATTCATAGTAACAGCAGCCAGAGGCAAAAATGGTCTAGTTGTCTGCCTATTATTGACAGCACATCAGAAGCTTGTGATGCTTCCACAGGCATGGGAGGGCTCATACTCCCTAACAAGTAGGAGGGATCCCTCAGACATCACACTCAACCAAGACATGCACTGTGTCCTCACCTTGGCTGAGCTTCTTTCTTATTTTCCTTAGTTTTCACATTTATATAGATACACATCTCTATACATATGTGCATACATATACACAGACACATATACATAAGAAAATTCCATAATACCAAGATCCATAAGAGCACTGGAATTCAATCATCTTCACACTTAAATTGTTAGACTTGCACCTCACATTTTTTTTGGGCTACTTGCACCCTCTCAGACAGTTTCTTGACACATATGGTGAGTTAAGCATGGCCCAAGGACCATTCTTAGCAGGGATATGTAGATGACTCATATTGTGGAAGGTAAAATAGTATGGACTATGGTAGTAAAGCAATTATTATTGGGGACTGAGAATAAGAACCATTTGGTTTACTAGTATACAAGCCACATTTGTGCCTCAAAGGGATCTCAACCAATGCGAACTTCAGGGAGAAGACACTGAAACAAATGTTTTTCACTTTTCCAGATACTACCGGTATGAGCCTTTTCCTATGTCATACTTTCTATGCTAGAGCTCTAGTAAAATCTCTACTCTTGTTGCCAGAATTTTCAACAGTGTTGAGAAGTGTTCAAGCAGGGACCTAGCCCTCATAGTAATGGATATAGCATATGGTATGCAGCTCTAGAGACTGTTTTTTCATATTACTGTATTATTCTACTGAAATTAATAGGAGGAGCATTATATATATATATATTATATAAAATCAATCCAAACATCATTAACTGTCTATACAATTCCATTGACTATAAGAATATTGCACAAGAACAAGTGGGTAAAATATTTCCCATGCTAACAAAGTGCATTGGGTTTACATGGTATGGTTTTGGTAGCAGAGAGGCTACAGGGCTGGCTTCTGTGAGAAGCTGCTAGAAACCTCTCCCATGTCCAAGAGAGCCAATGCCAGCCAGGTCCAAGACAGACCTGCCGCTGGCCAAGGCTGAGCCCATCAGCAACAGTGGTAACGCCTCTGGGATAATGTATTTAAGAAGGGAAAAAAAGAGCTGCAGAAAGAGCAACAGAGAAAGAAGTACGAATACATGAGAGAAACAACTCTGAAGACACCAAGATCAGTGAAGAAGAGAGAGAGGAGGTGCTCCAAGCACTGGAGCAGAGATTCCCCTGCAGTCTGTGGTGCACACCATGGTGAGGCAGCTGTGCACTGCACCCATGGAGGTTAACGGTGGAGCAGATCTCCACCTGCAGCCCAGGGAGGACCCCACAATGGAGCAGGTGGATGTGCCTGAAGGAGCCTATGACCCTGTGGAGAGCCTGCTCTGCAGCAGGTTTACTGGCAGGACTTGTGACCCTGTGGGGGACCCACACTGGAGCAGTCTATTCCTGAAGGACTGCACCCTATGGGAGGGACACACGCTGGAGCAATTCATGAAGAACTAAAGCCCTTGGAAAGCTCTCACTTTGGAGTAATTCATGGAGGACTGTCTCTTGTGGGAGAGATCCCACACTGAAGCAGGAGAAGAGCGTGAGGAGTCCTCCCCCTGAGGAGGAACAAGTGGCGGAGACAATGTGTGATGAACTGACCACAACCCCCATTGCCCATCCCTCTGTGCTGCTGTGGGGGAGGAGGTGGAGAAAATCGGGAGTAAAGTTAAGCCTACGAAGGAAGGAGGGATGGAGGGAAGGTGTTTTAAGATTTAGTTTTTATTTTCTCACTACCCTACTCTGAGTTGATTGGAAATAAGTTACACTAATTTCCCCAAGCTGAGTCTATTTTGTCCATGATGGTTTTTGCTGAGTGATCTCCCTGTCCTTATCTTGACACACATGCTATATTTTTTCTCCCCTGTCTAGTTGAGGAGGGGAGTGATAGGATGGCTTTGGTGGGCACCTAACGTCCAGCCAGGGTCAACACACCACACAAATCTTGAAGTGAACCTTAAAAATTTGCAATATTTGGTTAGTGTCAAGCCTCCATTTTTCCATCAAGATTATGTTGAGTAAAATCTTTGATAGAATTTAGGACCATAGATTACTGAAAACATCTGTGAGGGGAGCACATCACAGTTATCACTTTCACAAAGAAGCCGGTGATGAGGTAAAGTTTTTTTCTTTTATTCCTTTTTGTGAAATGGTGGAGTAACTGGGAGGGGAACAAATGACCCACTGTGGCTATTATACCATGGCAATACGCACAGAAAACATACCATTCTCTGAGTGTGGTCTTCAGCAGACCCTTCCCTTTTTTGCTGTTGTCCTGACATGGTGGAGTGTCCTTGCTGCAGAAAGCCCAGCGGGGGCCAAGGACAGAAGCATCTCTGACGCTGCAGGTTGCTGCAGGGTGAAGTGTCGTGCCGAGCTCAGAGACCATGGCTGTCACTCAAGGAATCATTAGCAATGAAAGAGAGGCGGTGAAGCTTGTTGTGTTGTCATCACACTGTAAGAAGTTTGGCTGCAGCCCAAATTAGCTTGCTTAGGGAGTGTGAATCAAAATGACATGTAATCTGAATGTTAATGAAAATTTTCCTTGCTTTAGATTTCAGATTCAATCCAGAAAGCTGTCATCTGGAAAACATTATCTCTCTCCATTCCTTTTGCTCTCTTCTTAAGATATGTATTTGCAAATATACACAAAAAGTGGAATTATTTATTTCTCTTAAAACCTGCGCTGCTTAGATCCCAGTTTCCAGAGCACTGTATTGTTTCCAGAAATGACCCTGTGCTATTAGGAATTTTTGAACCTGTGCTGTAGCAAATGGAAAAGGAAAGTGGTACAGAAAATGCCCTGGTTTTCAAGCAAGATAATTGCACAGGTTTCATAGGCAAATAAATGTCATAGTTCTAAGCACTGTTGTACAGTGCTGCAGCTGCACTGTCACAGGGAAGGTTCTCATTTATGTTACCAGAGGACTGGACTGTTTAGTTGTTATTTGTGATATTCATCCATGTTAGACTGCATCAGTGAAAATCAGATGTTATTCCACTCAAGACAACAGAGTTACTCCAATGTGAAACCAGCCTACAGTGATGGAAATTAAAGGGAAGCCTCTAATGTATACACTCATCCATTTCCTGACTAACGTGCAGTCATATGCCTCACCACTTGGCAAGCAGCATAGTTAATTTTACTTTGTATCATTTTTTCTAACAGCTATTAGAGACCTCTGGGTCTGCTGAATTCAAAGGTCCTTTTCTCTTCCTCATGCATTTAAAAGGCAGCTGGAAAATTGAATCTCCTGTCACATTGTGCCCACTACATACTTGTGTTCTTCTTTCACGGAAGTTGCTATATGTGTTACAAAGCAAGTAACAAATAATCAGTGAGTATAAAAAACTCTTTCTTATTAGAGTCAAAAGAAAATAAGTTACTAGTTTGAGAGTTTTGAGATCATAAAATGGTGAGCACTACTGGTCTAATTTATAATTGAGTCAGTAAACTATCCAAATTTTCAAATCAACAGAGATTCTGGCTTAAAAGAAAGTATGAATGCTTGAACCTAGCAAAAGTAGTTTTAACAGATTGAGACAGACATTTCAACACAGAAATGTGAGCACAGTGCTATCACTGAGAGACAATTCAACATTTGTAAAAGAATTAGGACAATTTGTGTTTCATAAACATACTATTAGTCTGAAAGAATTCAGATTTTAATGAATAATAATAGTTAAAGAAGTTTTGGTGGACTTTGAAGATTCTGTATTTGGGCTTTTTTTCAAGTTACATATTTACCCTTTCAACAAAGTTGGTTGCAGAAATATTTTTTTCTGCATTTGAGACAGTAGCACACTCAAGAATGAATGTAAAACAGACTGAAGTCAATGGGGACTATTCCAGTCTGGAAAGGATGTCTGTATCTGCTTGAAGTTGAGTTTCTGATTCAGTGTTATGCTTAGTCAGTGTGTACACTGTTGTATTTTCAAATATTGAACCAAGAACTTGGACTGAGAGACAAAAAGAAGACTTAGGTAGCTAACTAAAATTTCAAGCGTGTTAGGTCAAAAATTAAAACCATGAAGTCTTAAGTTATTCTGAGAGACACACACATTTTCATAAGCAAGTAAGGTTCCCTGGGCTCCCAGACACGCACAACTGCCCATGTCCTCCACTTTTTACATGGGATTCATCAGATGTTCTTTGAGCAAATCCAACCCTACAAAAACAAGAATTGAATAAAGAGAAAGACGCATCCATGGACATCACTTAGTGAACTGAGTTTGTAAATCTTTGAGTACATAGTACAATTCCTGAGAATAAAATTTCATTGCTCTGCATTCATTGTTTTTTACTAGCAATAAAACTAGCTTAACCACTTTCCTCACTCCATTGTGACATCTGCTCATCCCGGTGCAATTATTTGTAGGAACACACTATAAACCAGAAGAATGAAATGACCCAAATAAAACACGAACACTTTGCGGAGCTTTCTTTTAGCCCACATCATTCACTGAGGCTGTTTCCACAACAATGTACAAACAGCTCCATCAGCATAGCAAAAGACAGCGGTAAACTTTGTTACAACTGTACAGAAAATACCAGACACATATTTGCGGGAAAATCAGTTTATAAAAAGTGTTTAAATATGCTCTTGATGCTACCTGAACAAGAGAGAGCACTGTTAAGTGAACCAGACTTTCATAAAAAGTTCTTTCTACTGAGCACAAACTCATATTACAACTGTGTCCTTTCCTTCCTTTAAAATATATTGTCAGGAAGAAAACACCTTTAGTGTCCATGCTGACGATGTATTTCTTAATAAATTAGCATTTATTTGCTTCTGGTCTCTTAGATCAGCAGTTTTGCGAAATCTGATCAGTGACACCAACTGGAAAGGCAGAACACTTGACATTCTCTTTTTAGGACAAACTTGTGATTTCATACCTGACAATTTTTTTCTTTTATTGTTAAAATATGGTCACTAAGTGTTATTTGGACCCTATGGACCCCATCACCAGTTAATCTGTGAAAACATTTCTGTCCTCTGGTACCTCTTGGGTGTGGGAAGGGAAGGAGTTGTTTCTTGATTGTTAAGGGCAAATGCTGTTGAAAGCCCCATGTAGAGTTCATTCTTCTTTTTGTAGCTCTTCTGCAATGTCTAGATGTAATGATAGGAACCTTAGATGTGATGATCAGATAAATTTGAAAATGTGCCAAATTAAGAAGGAACTGTAACTGAGGCTTGCTTCCACTCACTTAGGTCTAATTATAGCCACTTTACTGATGTGAAAGGTAGTCTCATTATAATTTACATGCTTAGAAGCCGGAAGAAGGTGTAACATAAAAGAGATTGGTTACTTAATTTCCATCTTCCTCTAGCTCCTCAGCATGCCATTTAGACTAACCAAGACTCTTTAACATATGGGTAGAGCTGGAGTAAGTGAGTCTTAAATAAGTGAAGAAAATCTAATTTATAACACTTTAAACACCATTTTTAAAGCAGGACCACTGTATTTAATAGATGTATAAAAACTGTACAGAAAATGCTATTGCAAAGTTAAAAAATTGTGATGAATGTTGGCTACTTGAATAATTTCTAAGTTAAGGAATGCCAGGGTTGTTTTTCACATAGGCAACCTATATGCTTACTTGTAGAGCTATACTGAACAGAGAAGAGAGGGATCCTGTGGAAAAGATGGTATACAAACACACAGAGAAATTTAATGTATCCAAGCAAGTGAAGACTTAACCTTATATAAAAGCTAGAAACATATCCTAACCTTCATATGCTTTATAGAATGTGAGAAAACAATGCATTTTTGTGATTATATATGTATTTTCCTTTTTTAGTGGTAAGAGGAAACCCTGACTGTGTGAAACCTCATCCCATCCCTGTTCTACATTAATATTTCTATCCTGAGCTTTCAGTACTGCAAGACAGCTATGATAGAAGTCTTATTGTAGGGCACTGCCACCCAAAGTAGGTTGCTATTTAAGTGAGAGCCCAGCATGCCCAGCTCTCTGTCTTCTGCTCCTCTTGCTCTAGCAATCATGGCTATTTCCATCCCCACACAGAACTGAAGAGTGATTACACAGACTGGAGATGGTCATGGGTCTCTGAAGAGAGGTAAAACAATGAATAAAGTTAGCTGTTACCTCTCCTTCCGTTTCCTCACCTTTGAAAGAGCTTCACCCCCTTATGCTGGCCTAACCAGAAAAAGGGAATGAGCCTTTATGGAAGAATTTAATGGAGAGAAGTCATTTTCAGTGCATGGAATAGACCAAAAACCCCCTATACCATCTGGTATCCCCAGAGGCTGAATCTGTACCAGAAATAAAATGGGTCACAACTTACTCCAATGCCCTGTCACAGCATAACTTCTATCTCCTCAGATAAGCTATCTTCTCCCCAGAAAGAGTTGGCACCCTTTACACTGCTTATTGAGAAGAAACCTTGGTATGTACTCTCCCCAAAAACCATGTCTAAGCTTGGTCTGGGAGGATGATGGTCACAAGGCAAAAACTCATGAGGCAGCATCTCTGTTAAAAGCACAGATAACTACAAGGCAAGGGTCAATCTTCCTGTTCACTGGTTTTTTTTTAATTATTATTTCTTAGAACAGATCTGGTCAAAGTGTGACTGGAAAAGGAATAAGAGGTGTCTGGTCTTCTCCCTTATGTAGTTGGGACCTTTTATAGTAGTCTGCTGTTGCTGCTCCTACTGCTGCTATGGCAGTAACACGACCTCAGACTTTGAATGTTCCTATATTTAGCCAATATTTTGAAACATTGCCAACGCATGCCGAGGAGTGCAAACTAAAGCAATGCTAGTATAAAACTCAGCAGCAGCTCACTAGAGATTCATGGCATTAAAAACCCACCCCCTTAGTTCTCCCTTCCTACTTCCTTAGGCCTAAGGGGATTTCTTTTGGTAGCAAAACACTGCACCTATAAGACCTTCAGTGAAAAGGTAACAAGAATCATTTATGAAGGAGAACAGTAGGCAACTTAAAAAACAGCTTCTACTCGTCTGATCTACACCCATCTTTGCCAGGCAATACACAGATACTTGACCTGTGACAGCTGTCAAAGCATCTTAAAATTACAGAGCAATGCAGGAGAACCATGAATCAGTATCAATGCATTAGGCAGCAACATGCTGCTGTAATACCTCAGGAAAGGTGTATAATACATGCATCTGGTCAAATGTTTTGCTTTTGGTTTTCTCCTTGAGCAAGTCAGCAGGCAGAAGTATAAAGATTTGTCTACCCAGGACCATTGCAATTTATTTTAACCTATGTACACTTTTCCCAAATTCACCACACCTTTCAGAAATCATGTACAATGTAGTAATTAATCACTCCTGCTATCTCAAACCCACACTCATCACACACACACAATCGTTAGAAATATGCCTGTACACCATTGTTTCCTAGAGTATGTGGAGATAATGTGTAAGGGAATAGGGGTCACATACCTATGACCTCATGCCATGCCACCTCAGGTTTCAGTGCAGTTAGTCAGAGGCATGAACTGGGAGCTGAAGGCCAGTTTACATTGGAAAGATATGACTCAGTTGCCCATAATTACCAGGTTTTATGTCACTGTTGAGACCCTCTTGTTTGCAGAAACTGCTGATGAAGATTAATACAACACAGGCAAATTTTGCATTTGCAGAAAAAACCCAGGGTGGAATTCTTCAGGGCTTCCGTTTTGTCTGCGGTTTCTGCATGCACAGTTACCAGTGATAACACTTGGAGGTGAGCAGGCATATTCAGAAACAAGATCAGATCCAAAATATATGATTTGTTTAAAAGCAGTTATACAAAATTTCCTAGAAGTTAATAACAGCTTACTGAGACACCCTGATAGTTTTAGATCTGCTTTTTGCAAATGATTAAACAAGTGCTAATGGTTCACTGGAAGAGGTTGACTATCCAAACCATTTGCACATCCTGTCTTAACTGCTTCCCTTTGAGAAAAAACTATCTCAGAGGCACTTTAAGTGTCAATAATATTTCCAATCTCACTTGAAAAACCTTTTATTTATGAAATATACCTTCCTGATATAACCTGAAATTAATCATATCTGCTATCAGTCCACTTAAATCAACTTTTGATTGCTAAAATTTAGCCAGAATTTTTTTCCAGTTTTCAGTATTCTAAGGAATTTTACTAGCTATGATCTGTTATTTGCGCTCAGACACAGAATAAATCTCTTGTGTATCTGAAAAGCAAAGGGTTGGATCCAGCCCCCCCAAATGATACATCCAATTAAATCTGAAGTGCACAGCTCACAAATTATCGAAGATAGCTTCCACTCAAAGATACAAAAACAATGTTATAACTGTTCATATGGCATAGTTCATGGTATGCAGTTTCTCTCTAGTGTTAGTTTTCATAATAAACATCACTTTTCTAATTCAAATTCCATTCTCTTGGATGAATAGCTTATCCTTTCTCAAAATATTGAAAATAAGTAAGTAAAAATGTCTCAGTTTTTATACTCAAAAGTTAATTTGGAACAATAAAATTTAATTAATTATAGCAGACAATGCAAGAACAAATTGCTTCTTTGATATTTAGAATTTAAAAAAAAAAAATCACAGCTGGATGATTTGAAGGTCAAAACACACACACACACACCCCTCTGTCAATTTATGACTGAATGTGTGTCTGTGTGACAGACAAAAAATATAAAAGATCTCCAACAACTTTTAAAATTTTTTTTTCTGTGTTGTTAGAGATTACCTTCTTCCTTCTTTACTTACTAACAAATATGTTTCTGGCCTCCATGTTCATTTCTCAGCCAGGTATACACATCAGCTTCATCTGATGTCTTCAAAAGTCTTTGATCTGGATATATAAAAGAAGGGATCTTCGGAATGGTAGAGTAAATGATGTTTTTGGAGATACTGTCAAAACTGGGAGCCATTCACAGAATCACAGAATCATCTAGGTTGGAAAAAATCTTGAAGATCATCTAGTCTAACCATTAACCTAACACTGACAGTTCCCAACTACACCATATCTTTAAACATTATGTTGACCCTACTCTTAAACACCTTCAGGGATGGGGTCTCCACCACTTCCCTAACGCCTAACAACCCGCTCTGTAAAGAAATGCTTCCTAATGTCCAGTCTAAACCTTCCCTGGTGCAACTTGAGGCCATTCCCTCTTGTCCTATCACTTGTTACTTGGTTAAAGAGACTCATCCCCAGCTCTCTGCAACCTCCTTTCAGGTAGTTGTAGAGGGCGATGAGGTCTCCCCTCAGCCTCCTCTTCTCCAGACTAAACAACCCCAGTTCCCTCAGCCGCTCCTCGTACGACATGTGCTCCAGACCCTTCACCAGCTTCGTTGCCCTTCTCTGGACACGCTCGAGTCATTCAATGTCCTTTTTGTAGTGAGGGCCCCAAAACTGAACACAGTAATCGAGGTGCAGCCTCACCAGTGCCGAGTACAGGGGTAAGATCACTTCCCTGTCCCTGCTGGCCACGCTATTTCTGATGCAAGCCAGGATACCATTGGCCTTCTTGGCCACCTGGGCACACTGCTGGCTCATGTTCAGCCAGCTGTCAATCAACACCCCCAGGTCCCTCTCTGACTGGCAGCTCTCCAGCCACTCCTCCCCAAGCCTGTAGCGCTGCTGGGGGTTGTTGTGGCCCAAGTGCAGCACCCAGCATTTGGCCTTATTGAAGCTCATACAGTTGGCCTCAGCCCATCGCTCCAGCCTGTCCAGATCTCTCTGCAGAGCCTCCCTACCCTCGAGCAGATCAACACTCCCACCCAACTTAGTGTCATCTGCAAACTTACTGAGGGTGCACTCGATCCCCTCGTCCAGATCATTGATAAAGATGTTAAACAAAACTGGCCCCAGTAGTGAGCCCTGGGGGACACCACTCATGACTGGCCACCAACTGGATTTAACTCTGTTCACCACAACTCTTTGGGCCCGGCCATCCAGCCAGTTTTTTACCCAGCAAAGCGTGTGCCCATCCAAGCCACGAGCAGCCAGTTTTGCCAGGAGAATGCTGTGGGAAACGGTGTCAAAGGCCTTCCTAAAGTCAAGGTAGACAACATCCACAGCCTTTCCCTCATCCAATAAGCAGGTCGCCCTGTTGTAGGAGGTCATATTTGTCAAGCAGGACCTGCCTTTCATAAACCCATGCTGACTGGGCTTGATCATCTGCTTGTCCCACATGTGTTGCGTGATAATACTCAGGATGAGCTGCTCCATCAGCTTCCCGAGCACCGACATCAAGCTGACAGGGCTGTAATTTCCCGGATCATCCTTCCGACCCTTGTTATAGATGGGCATCACACTGGCCAATTTCCAATCTGTCGGGACCTCCCCGGTCAGCCAGGACTGCTGGTAAATGATGGAAAGCAGCTTGGCGAGCACCCCAGCCAGCTCCTTCAGCACCCTCAGATGTATCCCATCTGGTCCCATAGACTTGTGTGTGTCTATGTGATGCAGTAGGTTACTATCTCCTCCTGGATTGTGGGGGGGTCATTCTCCCAGTCTCTATCATCTGGCTGAGGAGGCTGGATTCCCTCAATACAACTAGTCTTGTTATTAAAGATTGAGGCAAAGAAGGCATTAAGCACCTCAGCCTTTTCCTCATCACTTGTTACCATGTTTCCCCCTGCGTCTAGCAGGGGATGGAGGCTCTCCCTGGTCTTTCTTTTGCTGTTGATATAGAAACATTTCTTGTTATCTTTGATTTCTGAACCCAGATTAATTCCTAGCTGGGCTTTAGACCTCCTGATTTCTGCCCTGCATAGCCTCACAGCATCTTTGTATTCATTGTGAGTCACTAGCCCCTTCCTCCAAAGGCCGTAAACTCTCCTTTTCTCCCTGGGTTGCAGTCAAAGCTCCCTGTTTAGCCAGGGTGGTCTTCTCTGCCGACAGCTTCTCTTACAGCACCTGGGGACAGCCTGCTCCTGAGCCATTAAGACTTCCTTCTTCAAGAGTGCCCAGCCTTCCTGGACCCCTATACCCTTCAGGATCATCTCCCAAGGGATCCTGTCAAGCACGTGCCTAAACAAGACAAAGTCAGCCCTTTGGAAGTCCAGGATGTCAGTTCTGCTTAGCCCTCTCCTGACCTCTCTAAGAATAGAGAACTCTGTTATTTCGTGATTGCTGTGCCCTAGTCGTCCTCCAACTGCCACATCATCCACCAGTCCTTCTCTGTTCACAAAGAGAAGGTCCAGCAGGGCACTTTCTCTGGTCAGTTCGCTCACCAGCTGTGTCAGGAAGTTGTCTCCCACACATTCCAGGAATCTCTGGGACTGGTCCCTCTCTGCTGTGTTGTATTTGCAGCAGATGTCTGGGAATTTAATGTCTCCCACAAGAACAAGGGCAAGCAATCGTTAGATTTCTCCTAAATGTCTATAGAATATTTCATCCACCTCTCTGTCCTGGGTGGGTGGCCTATAGTAGACTCCTACTACAACATCTGCCCTGTTGGCCTTCCCCCTGATTCTAGCCCAAAGACACTCTACCCTGTCTTTACTACACTTTTACTCAAAGCAATCATAACCGTCCCTAACATACAGCGCCACTCCACTGCCTCTCCTTCCTTGTCTATCCCTCCTAAATGGCTTGTAGCCATCAACTGGTGCACTCCAGTCATGGGAGACATCCCACCATGTTTCTGTGATAGCCACTACATCATAATTTTCCTGTTTCATCATGGCTTCAAGCTCCTCCTCTTTGTTACCATGCTGTGTGCTGTGTGCATTGGTATACATGCACTTCAGATGGGGTGATGTTTTGCCCCCTTCCCCCCTACAAATCTAATTTAAAACTCTCTCAATGACCCCAGCTAACTACTATTAGCTAACATACTATTAATTATTTCGATGCTTGAAAAGAAATATTTAAGGTTGCTGAATATATTTCTCAAAGCCCATTGGTCACTTATGTTGGGTTAGGCTACATTCTACCTAAAGTTTAGGAAAAAGAGCTTAAGGTCAATGAGCCTTTACATCCTCCCAGATTTGATGGAAGCTCTTGCAAGGCAGGGGCTGCTGTGCCGAGAAGCACTTGGAGTTCTGCAGGGCAGCACAAGGGGAGATGGACAACAGTCAGAGTGAGTATGGGAGAAGGAAGTCTTACATGGGTTGAAGAGAGGGAAAAGAAAAACTCATAAAAGGCAAATTAGCATCCATACTTACATTCATTTTCATCACCACTGCACATACATGTTTTTCTTAGTTCAACAGGTAAGTAAGTACACCTAAGTAGCCAAATATTTTGACTGTTAAGTCTGATAAATGTGTCTAGTTACTGTGTTCCTCTCCTGTACTGTTATTATGCAACCTTTCTCTTTAGCAGAGAAGGTCAAGGCATGTTTTTGTTGCCTTTGCAAATTTTCAAGACAAATATAGCAAGAAGAGCTTTTAAATCTTTTTTCTTGGTTTTCTTTTCTGATGTTTCCAAAAGGCAAAAGGAAGTATCACTGATAGTTGTGGCTGTTTCTTTTTTTTTTTTAAATCTTGACTTTTCTATTGGAAATTTCCATTTAAATAAAAAGCTGCTGTTTATGAAAAAAAAAACCAAAAAACAAACAAACAAACAAAAAAACCAAAAAAAAAAACCCCAAAAAACAAAACCAAAACCAAACTAAAACCTTTTTCCTTTTTTTTTTTTTTTTTGTTCCCAGTCGTACTTCTTTGACTTCAGTTTTGGAACCTCTCAGATTAACTTTGAGCATGTTAGAAGCCTCAGTTAAATCCAGCACAAAAAAGTCCGTCCAAATGCAAATTTAATTCACTTTCTCTCGAAACAAAACCAACCAAACAAACAATAAAAAATGATCATGTCTTGTAAAACAGAGTCATAAAACATAATAACTAGAAATGTTAACAGAGGAGAAACGGAGAGAACCATCCTAAGAATCTGTTCTCCTTGACAAGTGGTGTTTATTTAAACAGTCTTCTTGCTTCAATCTCCTGATTATTACACAAATATTTTATGCTCTGGTCGTTTTACAAGTGCATTAGCTCTTAGGAGAAGTGTAGTACTTTTATTACTGCTCTACAAGACTGTTATAAAAAAACCCACCTGGGAGGTTTAAATTTTATATCTTCAGCTCTACTAATTATTCTCTAAGGGATTAATTAGAGTAACTTTTTTAGCTTTCCAACAAGTTTATACTCACATTTATACTGAGTTAAGAAACAGCTTGCACTGTGATCACAGAAAAATTGTTTGTTTCTTTAATATATAAACCTGATGATAAGGGCTCACAGTAGTTACAGTTAAAATAAATCTACATGCCAATATAAGAGTTTTAAAAAGGCACATTCACATTTCCACTTGTTTTTATCCTCTGAATTCTATGGGTAAGGATAATTATTTATAAATAATATAATGAAGAAGCTGAATGCAGTTAGAAGCCATCCATGTTTGTGATATGTTCTGTGTAAGAGGATCTGGTTACGCAATCAGTCTGCAAAGGTATCTTGCAGTTATTTAACATTTTGTTAGTGTATTTCCCTGAATGTTCAATGAGATCATACCTTTCAGACTACCACAGAATAGGCCTAACTAAAAAATAATCTCCTATCTTTACCCATATGACTGAAGCCCTTAGCCAATTTGCAAAAATAATTTGTTGAGATCAGTGTTAGGTCTGTATTAGACACTGAAACATCTAACCCATGGTCTGATATTCATACTTCTAGATACAAATTTGGACTCCTAGCTCAGAGTCCATATTTCCAGAGAAACTTGCTATAATCGTGATCGCTAAAATAAAATTGTTGGCTGCTATACTCATTTGGAGCATGATAGGGATGTAAAAAGGGGAAGATAATATTAGCCAACAATGCTAACATTCAGATATCAACAGCAAAACTATTGCAAATGTTCCCTACCTGCGCTAGATCCTAACCTGTGCCCAGCATTAGTTTGGGACTGTGCTGGTCAACCTGGACCAGGACCATGCTTGGGACCATTCAAATAATCAAACAGCATAAATTCTTGAGTTCATTTTTACGAATATCTGTGTGGACTCTGGAACACTCTCCAGTCACTGGCCAATCAACTTTCTTCACAGTAGATATAAATTTTTTTGAGATGGTAACTTAACTCTACTTTTAAGAGGATTCAAAAGTGAATTTCCAGTTTTCAGTCTCTTATTTTCTATTGTTTACTAGAGAGATGGTAGGCAATGTTTGTCATGAGTGAATCCTCTGCCGAACTGAGAATATCAAAGCACCAACTGACAGCCTGACTCTTGCAGCTTTGTTGAGGAAAGTTGTCACTATCCCTGAACTTGCTTGTGATCATGGCATCTGGCACTTTGACATCAATTCAGTGCTGTGGAAAAGTTAATCAGTTCTTTGTTTGCCAAACAGGTATGGCAACAACACACAATTTAATGCTGAAATAAAATTAGGTTGATTCTAAAAATATGTCAGCTGATAAAAGCTAGCTTCTACATTTCAAAACTGGTAAAAGTCAATGATAACAGAAATTTTCTTTATGTCTACCCATATTATAAGTTAAGCTCAGGATCTTCTGTGTGTTCATTAAGAAATCTTTAACAACTATACATCGGAACAACTGATGAATCTGGATATAGCCTTCAAGAATGGACCACAGCTCGGGTAAAGGCAACCTTTATGAATCTCTCCAGTCATTGAGGCTCTCACTGAGTGTATATGCATCCCAGGGGATTTCCTAAAACCTTTAACCTTGAAAACTGCCTCAATAAAGGTATGATATCTTAGCTAATGAAACACTGTCACAATTAGCTTTTGATGAGAAAATTGCTTCTGAAACATGTCTGGAACTTCTCTAGACATGTTTATTGACCAATACATGGAGAAAAAATAAATACATTCAAGTGTGCCTCCTCTGTGGTCAGTGTAAATAACTGATTTGTCATGGTCATTTAATTTTCACACACGTTCTGTTATATACACAGTTTGACAATCATTTACTATGCAAATATTTTCAGTGGGGGAAAAAACTTTACTCCATTGTTAAGCCCATAAAACATATGACTGCACTGGTAGGATGGTGGTGTGTTAAGCAGCACACCTACTGTATCCTACTGGCTTCCTGGAGGGCTACCTCGTGGTCTGACCAGTCACACTATTTGAACATTAAAATGTTTGCTCTACATTGAATGAGAGTCCCCTGAAAGCAAAGTAACTTTTGCTCACAATGTTTTTACCATCATTTTACCATCACTGCAACCAAGAGACAGGAATAAGTGGGTAGATTTTAAAGCAGGTTTTGGTGATCCTTGGACATAACAGGTAGGGATATCACATTTTTTTTAAAACAAAGATCAAGGATGTAAATAAACGAGACATGTAGAAGCAAAGTTTCTAGCCAAAGTAAAGTTTATTCTCTAGAGTGGTAACACATAAGACTAAAATTAGTACTACCAACTAGGCAGTAAAAATATGCTCTTTTTTTTTTTTTTCTTTTTTTTTTTTAAACTGATAGCTTGATCTCTATGTCCCTTTTCTGTGTAGGAGCAGTTCCAAGGCCAGGCTTCAGGTTCACTATTCCTCTATTGCAAGGGCATATGGGAATTATATGCAGACTGACTTTAGCCTTGTTCAGGATGGCTACGAGGAAAATATGGCTGGGAGATACTGATTTACAGGGACACACAGAGCTGCAGGGCATTCAGTTTATAGAGACCTAGACACGACCTATAGAGCAAGGCCAGGTTTATCTTGCAGACTGCAATGTAGCTTGTTCAGAGCTAGTTTACATGCTTATAGTCTTCCTGGTGAGTTAGAGGACAACTCCTCTATGAAGATTTCTTCATTGAACAGTTTTATTTATGTAACACTTTAACTCTTAAGAATATTGGTTTTGTGGGGGTCTCAGGGGGCTGGTAGCTATGGTTTCAGCAACTTTATAGAGAAACCCATACATTACAGGAAAGTCTCCCTCTTGTGATTTAAACACAGAGTTTGGCCTTAATATGTTGACAAGTTCTAAAACAGGAGACAAACTTTAGATAAGAGCCTTATTCTGTGGACAGACATTATATTCTGTGAAGTTTTTCAGTACTCTTTAATAGAGTGCCAAAATGCTTATTCCTCTATAAAAAACCAGACACTTCAAATTATTTCCTCCAAGTTAGAGGAAACACCAGCTGTCAAATGTGAAGTGTGTAACAAGCAATTGCCTAGCCTGCAAAGGCAAGCAAAACACCTCTTTAGATTGTGGGGTTCTATTTTTATGAAAGAGATTAGAATTCTTTAAAGTTTACCATACATTTGAATTATGTAGTAAACAGCTACCCACTGGCAAAGCTATGAAGCCTTCCACAAAGTTTAATTTCACGATTTGCTATAGTACACCCAGCATACTGTTACAATTAACTCTACCACTGCATGCAAGAGCAGCAACAAATGCCAATTTTACACTTGGCAAATTTGGAAAACCTAAAGGTTATGTACTTTCTGCTTTGCTGTATAAGAGCTTCCACCCATTGGCAGTAAGAGTCATGGTGTTTAAATTTAATTTCCTTTAATGTAATCAGTTTTTGCCTGGTATGTTTAAGGCAATTTGAATCAATATCCCATTTAAGTCATTAAGAGTCCATAGCTGTAACCATTGCAAAGACTGAATCCTCTGAAGAAAAATATAATTTGTACCGAGTTTCCTACTTTCTCTCACTGGCTGTTTATAACAGTATGCACTTTGATTTGATCTGATTTTTTAAGAACAAATAATAATATGTTTAATAATATTTACATAAAGACAAATGTTTCCTCATCTTGTACTGAATTTTAAAGTTAAAAAAAAATTTCTTCATTGAAAGAAAAGTTCTGCTCTCTTGTTATCTTATTATAAGATACAAAGTAGTGGTTTAATCAGTCAAGTCTTGCACTTTGCATTTAGTTCAAGGATCCACTCACATGATACTTCCCAGAATATGGCACACTTGTAATGCAGCATCTGTGGCTGCACTTCTGTTGCTTCTGGGCACCTCACAAGGATTTTCCTGATACCAATTATTTCCAGTGAGTGGCTTCCATGAGAGGGAAACATCATGGTACCAATCATCCACCTGGGAGGTCACGTACCTTCTAAGAGGACCCTGCAGCCAGTGCAGCCCTAGGCCAAGGTACAGGCTTAGAGCTGGTTTGTTCCACAACCTCATGTCATGAAACAGAGAAGATAAAAGATGACCTCTCACATGACCCAATCTATTATTCAACAGTCCAAAGTGGGGCCATGTTCCTGCCCTGCTTTTCCCAAGAGGAAAAAGTGTTACACTCACCCTGAAAAGACTGTCTCCTGTCAGAATCCAGGTGCTACAAAACTGACAGATTAACTGAAGACTGGCAGATGAACATCTCCCTCCAGAGAGAAATATTGTACAAAAAGCAATTTCCCAGGATGTGCCACTCCACGGATATTGGGAATTCTATGGGTACCAAGGGAATTAGGCCAAGCTGTGACTTGACATTTTATAAAGTGGGAAGATGACATTTCCCCTTGTATTAGACACTTGCATATTTTCCTTTAAGGAAGGGTGTGCCCTATATCATTCAATTGCAGTGAAGGTTTTCACTTTCAGAGGGCCAAAAGGAGGCTTCAGTACAGAAATGGCATTCTGATAGGCCAAATGAGCCAAGCCACTATTGGCCAGAGGAGGACACCCTGCCATCAGAAGAATCTACAGCATGTTTTCATTACTTCTCTGAATGAGTCATTCCAAATTACCCTCCTTTAGTTTAAAATTTTGCTTGGAAAATAAATTTTTAAAGAACATTTTGCAGTGATACAACCTTCAGAGACAGAAACTTCTGCAGTATCAACCTCCACCATGGCATATAAGAAACATTAACTTAAACCAGGCTGGTTTTCTTCACTCATAACTCAAAATCCTCAGTACGAAGTACATAAGCCACCACAAATTCAAGGATTATAAGATACTGTATATACATGCTTATTCTAATTGTACAAAAAAAAATTGGTTTATGAGCTGTTCAAGAGAAAGGGACACTACTTTTTTAATTCTACTCAAAAACTATAAGAAGTAAGAAAGAACAAAAGGACCAATGCCCATTCTTTACTCCTTAGACTTCAGCGGAAATCGGATTAGAGAGGCACAAACACAGCTCCAGCAGATAGAATAGACTGAAAGAACCTTAGCCAGATGCTTGGAGGAAGTGATATCAACAAGCACTTCAAGAAACTGCTCCTCTTATATATATTGGCTTTTTATACAACAGTTCAAATTCATTAGCAGCTGGGTTAAGGGATAAAAAATCTGTTATTACCCTTTGACAGACATAGTTTAAATTAGTAATATACTTTTTATTAAGAAGCTCTTAATTACAGATATGATTTTATCATCCTAATCTTCAAATTTAATATTTTATGAATCCTCCAAAATTGATCATTTGGTCAGTGAACACAAACACATACAATTAGAATCACTGAGTATGCAAGGTTTTGTGAAAAGATGTAAATACTGACATGCACTGGAAGACTCTTTATATTGACGCATCTTTTTTACTGCTGGGAAGCAATAAAATTGTTGCATACTTTCTGGTATCTCATCTCTTAATCAATATGAATTCTCAGTAACAAGCAACGAATTCCAACCTAATTCAAAACAATTAGCTTAACACTGTTGTCAAGAAAATACACTATTATAAATCATGACATATTAAGTATTAATTTCTTAATCTAATTTGAAGTATGACTGCACACAGCTTCTCCATGATATTCACTGCTGATAATACAAATGTTGGCTGGAAGCCTGAAAAGCAATTAGTGTGAGTTTATATTGGCATGTAGGGTCTGCACATTTATATTACTTTGTAGAATCTAGTGTACAGGGAAAATGGAAATGAAGAACTTTTTTATGGTTGGCTCTTCCAATTTGGGAATCTTCTCTACAGAACTCAAGATCACCTCCATCTCCCCCTCCTCAGGAAGCTGTTGAGAGCAATGAGAAGAGTTATAATTTTATACAAACTAGAAAAGTCGGTCCCACATGACATGACACTTGATATGTCACCAAAATATATTTCTGAACCACAATTTCATAATCACTACACAAACAATTTCCAGGAAAAAAAAAAAGATGTAAGAATAAATACGATGTGATAATTCAAAGTAGACTGTTTGGTTTCAAGGCACTTTCCAAATGTCTACAAACTGATGGTTTTTTGTGTTGTATCAGTCACAACATCCTTGATCTAATTATACCTAACATCATTAGATGAATGCCGACTTAGTCAATGACTCTGTATTACAATTATTACTATTAGACTCTTTTGCCACTAAATCAATAACAGCCTAATCTGCCTCTAAAGATCACAGTATTTGCAAGAGTTCACTTTTGTTCCTGGATTATTTGAGATCTATGTAGAGCTTTCATGTCAGTAATGATGAGGTTTGGAACATAAGGAAACAGCCACCCATGTAATTTTATGATGGAGTAGTCCCACAAATGAACAGCTTCAAATACAAAGCAGAAGACACATGATAAAAGACTTGGCAAAAGTTTTAGAGACCTAAATGCATAATTTGGAAACTAAACCCCAAAACTGCCATTGTTGATCTAACATGCTAATGGGAAAGATTTCCAAAGAATCTCTAGGAGCTGAAACAAGTCAATGGGAACCGTAATCCTAAACCATATAACCATGACAAAAATTGTCGACTGTGTATGACACATAATGGTTGAGGTTGGAAGGGACCTCTGGAGGTCATCTAGTCCAACCCTCCTGCTCAAGTAGGGTCACCTAGTGCCCGTTGCCCAGGACTGTTTTTTTAATATCTCTAAGGATGGAGAATCCACAACTTCCCTGGGCAACCCGTTCCCAGTGCTCAATCACCCTCATCGTAAAAAAGTGTTTCCTGATGTTCAGAAGGCACTTTCTATGTTTCAGTTTGTGTCCATTGCCTCTGGTCCTGTCATTGGGCACCACTGAAAAGAGTTTGGCTCCATCCTTTTTGCACCCCCCCTTCAGGTATTTATATACGTTAATAAGATCCCCCCAAGCCTTCTCTTCTTTAGACTGAATGGTCCCAGCTCTCTCAGTCTTCCCTCACATGTGAGGTGCCCCAGTCCCTTAATCATCCTTGTGTCCTTTTATTGAACTTTCTTCACTATGACAGTATGTTCATGTCTCTCTTGTTTTGAGGAGCCCAGAACTCCAGATATGGTCTCACCAGCACTGAATAAAGAAGAAGGATCACCTTCCTCCACCTGCTGGCAATACTTTGTCTAATGCAGCTCTGGATACCATTCACCTTCTTTGTAGCAAGGGCACATCCTTGGCTCATGTTCAACTTGGTATCCATCAGGACACCCAGGTCCTTTTTGGCCATGTTGCTTTCCAGCTGGGTGGGACCCAGCATATATTGATGTATAGAATCGTTCTTTCCCAGGTACAGGACTTCGCACTTCTGTGCAACTTCATGGGGTTCCTGGTAGTCCATTTCTCCAGCCTGTATCCTTTCAAAGGAATTTAATAATACTATGATAATCATTTTGCTTCTTGTAACTGAAATTGAACTCTTGTGGTTTTGGTTCTTTTTTATGAAAGAAGATAAAAATGTGTGGTTTTCTTCTGTTCATGGACAACCATATTTTCATTTCAATAACTTTCAGTCGGAAATAATTCACACTGTGAGAGGTGAATATACTCTTGCCTTTGCAACTTTCATACTATAACAAAGCCTCAATTTTCAGGAGATGGCAGGCAGGAGCTCTCCCCACACACTCCACAAAAATGATGGAAAGTACAATTATATTTTGTTAACAAACAAATATTAAGACATAAGGTAAAATTATGCCTGTGTGCACAGAATTTATTTTTTCCAATAAAGATCTAGTAATAAAAAAGATGAAAGACTTATTAGTTTTTCTCAGTGGGAAAGTGATTTGTATTTTTTATTATATGGTACAGATTGCTCTTCAGTAACATGTAGAGTGCAGTACTTGAGCAGAACATAAGTGTCACACGAATCAAAATATAAATAGCCTGTTGGGGGTGTATATAATAATCTTCTAGTTGTTTTTTTTTATAGAGCAAATATCCAAATCAAAATAAGGCTACATTAATTTGACTCACTTGAACTGGACTGGGGCTTCAAGAGGGAGCCAAGGGAGAAGAAGAAGCTATTGAAGCTGTTCAAGTCAACAAGCATATCTCTAGATAGTTGAGGTTTTAAATTGCCTTCTTCATTCTCACCTCATTGGTGCTTATACTATTGAGAGAAATGGCTTCAACATGTACTCTAGTCTGATTAATTTCCATGGTACTTATAAATTTGATTCCATTATAAATTGCACTGTGAAGGTACTGTAGTTAAGACGAATATCTGTGCATAAACACATGCATAAATTCACCAGCACTGACTAGCTCTGCAATGTTTTATTAAAACATGTAGTATTAATCTGCAGGTTTGTAAAGTGGCATGAAAATAGTTTGGATGCTAGCAGATAGGAACAGTCAAACTCTGCTACAGTAATACAGTTTTTCTTTTGTTCCAGCCAAGACACAGCAACATGAAAGGATACTAATGGCCTGATCCTTGCATTTCAGTGTAGGCAAATTAGTGAATTCAAGTTAGTGGTTTATCAGTTTCCTCACCTTCCATTTTGTTCTAAGCATTCTACATTCAACTCAACTAATTTAGGTATCAATGTTAAAGGATGAAGCTAAATTTGCTTGACAGACAGAGAACCCTCTAAATATGAGAGGGTTTTCCAGATATTAAACTCTAATAAAAAGAAAACAATCTTTTAGGCAAGACTTTCACCTTCTCCTCAAATATAAAAAAAACCCCCTAAATACAAACTATTGAGTCATAAAAAGGCTTATCTCAAAACATAGACAAATTACATCAGAAAGAATTAATCCTCAAAACACTTCAAAATGTAAAGTTACTGAGTTTTTAAATACAAATCAATGTGAGGATAGTGGAATTAATGTCAGGATACATTCAGGAGTAAGGAGCTCCATATCATTTGTCTTCTCGGAAGTATGCACCATGGTTTTCATTTATTTATTTAATTTACCCACAGCTGGCAAAATTAAGGAGATCGTCTTAGAATCCGATTTCTTGGAATTATGTTTTGGGCCTCAAAGCTTTGCAGCTGCTAATTTTAATATTTTATTGCAAGCCTCCCTGCATTCCAAGGCTGTTTCTTTTTCTTGTCCCATCACATAAACATTCCCGTAAGATACCACAGAGTGTGTTTCATTGATAAACTTCCTACAGAAAAGAAAATGTACCATGAGGAAAATCTGGAAATTTTCTCATCACAAGAAACCTCTTTTAGAAGTTAATATTCTATATTATTTTTTGAGAATCCCTTAAAAATAAAAGCAAAAAACACACAGAGAAATGTTATTTTCTAAATATCCCATCACACTACATTTATATTCAATGCCAAAAGGTTGGCTTCTGTGGCCATCAGCCGGAAATATTAGCCTCGATATTTTTTTTCAACGTTTGACCAAGTACTTTCCCGTCTTTTCTGTTTCTGCTCTTTGTGATTAAGAAATCTCCATAAATATCACATTACCATCTTTTGAAAAATCCTTCTCTCATTCTCTCCTTTTCCATCATTTGCAGAGAAGCTGTTAACCTGTTATGTTGATTGATCTTACATCCTCACTTTTCTGCCCACAGCTATTCATTATTTTATTTCTTATATAGACTGTTCAGGATATGAGCCATCTTTTTTTTCAATATCTGTACTAAATAGATTTCTGTGATACTGCCATTGTAATTCAAGCAACAGAAACAAAACACACCAGTAGAGTTCTGAACAAGACCTTTCAAAGAAACATCTTTTAAAAGAATATTTTTTTTAATTGCATATTTAGAAGAATCTTGTATTGTCTGTTGCTAATGGACCACTGTCTTTATTTCTCAATGGGAGAACTACTCTGGATTTCTAGTATATTTCTGATGTTTGAAATGCTGGAAAAATGCTAACTGTCTAACTTGGACAGCATTAATAAAGAATTATTTGTAATAAAAATAATTATTTGGGGATGAAAATAAGGATTTTGGAGATAAAGAGTGAATTTTGGGGAGCTATTGTTGAATCTCTCAAGATTCTAGATTGAGACTGGTAAACGACTACTTCTCCTAATGATCTAAAGGAACCTTGAAGTACATAATAAATTGTATGCTAGTTGCACTTTAAAGAATAATCTGAATAGATTTGAAGCTGGAGGTGGAAAGTAGATTGAGTTTCTTCTATTTTTTAAATCTTTACATCAATAAATAATATCAAAATTAGTTACACTCTAAAACATGTTACTCAGTTTGTTGGTAGAATAAGAAAAAAGTGTCTCTAAGTGTTACGAGAGCCATCATTTGTATTTTAAGTCTATTAGCAAACAATAGGATGCTTGAAATATACTCAAGACTGGGAAAAGCTAGAATGCAGTACCACTGGATTTTATGTATGTTCATGGTCAGTTAGGGGACAATACATCTCATTCAGCCAAACGATGTTTGTTGTATGCATTTTCACAAAGAATAACTCTCAAGATTTAGAAAAGATAACAGGAATACCCAAGAAATAAGAGGAAAGGGTCAGTGTATGTTCCTGGTCAGATCACCTTAGTTTAAGTGAAGCTATAAATTAATTCTATCAAATGAGGAAGTGTCTCAAGCCAGCGAATAAATCACATCAAGTTGGCCTGTTACACTGGGTGCACCTGAATTCAAAAGTTTCTGATATAAAGTGTAACCTCTCATATAACGGGGTAATTCAGAAATGCCAATGTTTACCATAAATGACCATCTGAAATGAATTTTAACAAGAGGTTCACTATAATTTTAAAGCTGTTGACTACACTATATTTAAAACTTTCAATTCCAGCAATATTTTCAAAGATGTCAGATAAAATGCAAGAATTCATGTTCTCTCATCTAATTGATCTGAATATTTTCATTATGTTTATTCTCATAAAATTCATAACTACAATTTACACTTATGAAACATTCTTCGCTCTTGTTTCTCTATCTTGGCCTCTTTTGTAAGATAGCGTATAAGAATAGTGAGACTACTGGAAACTGTACAAATATAAAAATTCATAAACTAGAGCATAATACTTTTTCTAGGCAAGAAATTAAGAAATTAAGGTTAAGAGAAGTACCTCCAATATGCTTTTAAAAGTTGAACTTAAATTTTCAGGAGGACTGAAATCTTTCTTGTTAGTTAGACCTTGAGTAAGTGTTACTGCACAGACAATGGTCACTCTAGCAAAACCTGTGCAAGATCCAGTACTTCCTTGAACAGTTATACGAAGAAAAGAAAAGAAAAAAAACAAACTTGAAAACCCAGTGTTATCGAGCACAAGTTATTGCCTGACATTAAGGTAGTTGGTTAAAAGAGTAGCTTAAATTATCTTCAAAAGGTTCAACCCTAAGCTAACTCTGTCTATTGAATGTGTAATTGTCTCTGGTCCTTTTCCTGCTCTTGTAAAATCTAGATCTGAAATTACTTTTCCCTCATCTCTGCAGAAAGTTACATGTTTTCTTAATGTAAGTGAGATATTTTAGTTTACTGCTGTTTAAGTTCTTACAAAGTTGATGGGAAGCTGGTTTCCAGCATAGTAATGACCAAGCTAACATGATATGGACTTATCTGCCAAACCAGTCCATTCGCATAATTAATCTTTTGATCTCTGTTAAGACATCCAGCATTATATTTCTGATTTTTAACATCTTAATATATGGTAGAGAATTCTTACAGGGTTTATTTAAACTGTAAGAAAAATAAAACTTTTTGATTAAAAAATTAGATTCAGAAAGCCTTAAAAATACATGAATATTTTTCCTCCATTAAAAAATAAATGTTCTTGTCAAACAGACAAACTGAACAGAAAAAAATATAGGTATTTGTTAGAACTATTTGACCTGTGATTTGTTTTTCTTCGGATCTAATTCATATCTAAATACTTTTGGCTTGCTTCCAAAAAAAAGTATTTTGCCTACTGTGAGGTTTAATTAGTTATGGCTTGAATAGCATTTTGAAGATATGAAGTATTCTGTCCAGCTTAAGTTACCTTTATTCTCTCTCATTTACTCCCTGGCTAAACTGAAATAACTAAAATATTATGCTATATTTTTTTTGTTTGTTTCTTTTTCTTTTTTTTTTTTTTTTTTTTAAAAAAAAAGTATTGTCCTAGAAATACACATCTTAAATACAAGGCAAAATAGTTTTTGCATGGTGGAAAGGTATTATTTCACAATGACTTACCTGTCTCAGTCATCAACAGCAGAAACACCAGGCTTTTCACTGAGTGCAAAGAAAGCCAATATGACATGATTTATTTTTATGGGTAATACTGAACCGGACTTAAATCACAGCCCTGTACTAGACATTGCATATACACAATCAGTCCCAATCTGAAAAGCTTACAATATAAATGGACACAGTAAATTGAGACATGTAGGAGGGGAACTGAGGCAGAAAGGTCAGTCAAACAGGAACACTTGTCCAGTTCAGACAGCAAGATTTATAGTAGAACTGGGATTCAACCTAGATTCCTCAAGGTTCAGATCATGTTTTAACAGCAATTCTTTAGGTTGGTACATATCAACTAGTTAAGAAAAGAAGAACCTGAAGGTTTATTGTTAATCTACAACTGAGTACTTCAAACAACAAACAAAAAGTAAGGATGGGTTGAACAGAGCAAAGGTAATCCTGGGATGCATCAGTAAGAATATGTGCAAACCCTAGAAGTTCGTCAGCCCTGGGAGACCTCAGCTGGAATCAAAATCCATGTTAAGATACTTCAGGAAACCTGTGAATCTGTTTGTTTGGAGTAAGAAAAGAGGAAGAGTTCAGAAAACACTGAACCATAATTCACAAGAAAATAATGATGCACGTAGACTTATTTAATCTAGGAAAAGAAGAGTGAGGTTGTGGTGGCTTAACCTTGGATTGCCACCAGATGCCCACCCAGTTACTCTCTCACACTCTTTCCACAGCAGGACAGGGAGAGAAAATAAGATTAAAAAGTTTTTTGGTCAAGATAAGGACAGGGAAATCACTTACCACTTACCATCATGGACAAAACAGGCTTGACTTGGGGAAGATTCATTTAACTTATTGCCAATTAAAAATAGAGTACGATAGTGAGAAACAAGTCAAAACTAATGACACCTTCCACATCCCCCACCCCCACTTCTTCCCAGGTCCAACTTCAGTCCTTCACTCTTGTCTCCTCTATCTCCTCCCTTCCCCAAGCAGCACAGGAGGCATGAGGAATGGGAGTTGCAGTCACTTCATAACATGTCACTTCATAACATTCACCCTCAGTAAGTTTGCAGATGACACCAAGTTGGGTGGGAGTGTTGATCTGCTCGAGGGCAGGGAGGCTCTGCAGAGAGATCTGGACAGGCTGGAGCGATGGGCTAAGGCCAACTGTATGAGTTTCAATAAGGCCAAATGCCGGGTGCTGCACTTCAGCCACAACAACCCCCAGCAGCGCTACAGGCTTGGGGAGGAGTGGCTGGAGAGCTGCCAGTCAGAGAGGGACCTGGGGGTGTTGACTGACAGCTGGCTGAACATGAGCCAGCAGTGTGCCCAGGTGGCCAAGAAGGCCAATAGTATCCCGGCTTGCATCAGAAATAGCGTGGCCAGCAGGGACAAGGAAGTGATCTTACCCCTGTACTTGGCACTGGTGAGGCTGCACCTCGATTACTGTGTTCAGTTTTGGGCCCCTCACTACAAAAAGGACATTGAATGACTTGAGCGTGTCCAGAGAAGGGCAACGAAGCTGGTGAAGGGTCTGGAGCACATGTCGTACGAGGAGCGGCTGAGGGAACTGGGGTTGTTTAGTCTGGAGAAGAGGAGGCTGAGGGGAGACCTCATCGCCCTCTACAACTACCTGAAAGGAGGTTGCAGAGAGCTGGGGATGAGTCTCTTTAACCAAGTAATAGGCGATAGGACAAGAGGTAATGGCCTCAAGTTGCACCAGGGAAGGTTTAGACTGGATATTAGGAAGCATTTCTTTACAGAACGGGTTGTTAGGCGTTGGAATGGGCTGCCCAGGGAGGTGGTGGAGTCCCCATCCCTGGAGGTGTTTAAGAGTAGGGTTAACATAGCACTTAGGGATACAGTGTAGTTGGGAACTGTCAGTGTTAGGTTAATGGTTGGACTAGATGATCTTCAAGGCCCTTTCCAACCTAGATGATTCTGTGAAATTCTGTGAAATTCTATGTCTTTGCCACTCTTTCCTCACACTTTTTCACTGCCCCAGAGTGGGGTAGCTCCAATGTGGACTCTTTTCACAGGCTGCAGTTCTTCAGGGCATATCCACCTGCTGCGACATGGAGTCCTCCAGAAGCTGCAGAATAGACAGATACCTGTTTTGACATGGTCCTCCATAAGCTGCAGGGCTGTAGGGAATCACTGATCTGGTTCCTGGAGCCACTCATCCTCCTCCTTCTTCACTGACTTTGGTGTCTGCAGGGCTGTTTCGTTCACACTTTTCTCACTCCTTTTCTCACTGTTGCTGTTTAACCCCAGCTGGCAGCTAAACCTCACCCAGCCACTTGCTCACTCCCCATGGTGGTGGGATAAGGGAAGAGTGAGAAAACTTGTGTGTTTGGATAGTTGAATACGTAAAGCAAAAGCCGCACACACAAGGAAAGCAAAACAAGGAATTCATTCACCACTTCCCATCTGCGGGAAGGTGTTCAGCCATCTCCAGGAAAGCAGGGCTCCATCATGTGTAATGGTGACTTGGGAAGACAAATGCCACAATTCTGAACATCCCCCCACTTCCTTCAGCTTCCCCCAGCTTTACATGCTGAGCATGATGTCATACAGTATGGAATATCCTTTTGGTCAGCTGGGGTCAGCTGTCCCGGCTGTGTCCTCTCCCAACTCCTTGTGCACCCCCAGACCACTCGCTGATGGGGTGATGTGAGAAGTAAAAAAGACCTTGATGCTGTGTAAGCATTGATCAGCAGTAACTGAAACATCCCTGGGTTATCAACACTTTTCAGCACAAATCCAAAACATAACCCCATAATAGCTACTATGAAGAAAATTAACTCTATCCCAGCCTAAACCAGCACACTCCTCTCTCTCACAACTGCTACACAGTGGTTTTTACCCTTTCTAAAATGTTATATAGTAATAACGTTATATATTATATACTAATAACAGAGGCACCACCAGCATCACTGATGGACTCAGCTTTGGGCAGCAGTGGGTCTGCTTTGGAGCCAGATGGGACTGGCTCTGTCTGACATAGGGTCAGCTCAAGATCTCTTCTGACAGAAGCCACCCATGAAGTCCCTCTGCTCCAAAACCTTGACACTTAAACCTAACACAGAGGTGAAATTGCTAATTCTTCAACTCTATTGAAATATAGGTAATGAAAGTTACTGAAAAGATAAATGACACAAAACTCAGGGTATCTCCTAAGATGAAAATGCATGAAGGCTGGGAAATCATTAGGGATGAATTATGGATGCTTGTCCCATTCTCATTCTCCCATATCCCATACCTGCCACTCTCTTATTGAAGAACATACATGTTCTTTAAGACAGAATACTGGTTAAATGGTCTGCTCTGAACTAGAGCATCTCTTCTTATATCCATATATTCAGAATTTTATAAAACCAAAACAACATTTGAATATTTTTCTCTTGAAAGTCACAAACAGAATTCAGCAAGATACTGTCACTACACCATTAAAATCTGGAGATTTGAAGAAATCTTCTGTATCAGACTGAAGACTTTTCAAAGTACACAAATGGTTGTAAAAGGAAGTGCTGTTTACTCAGAACACCAATAATACCCATTAAAGTAGCAATGTCTCAAGATAAATGCAATCCTAACCTAAGGATTGTTCTATGTTCAGGGATTAATGAGTCTTCCCTGTTTCAGAAATTCCATCCTTACTTGGTAAGGTTGGAAATGGTAAAATCTTACTGAAATGCCTTGAAACTTTAGACTGGTCAGAAATATCACCACTGTGCCAGTATACGCCCTTACACTTCTTCAAGATGAAGTTATTAAGGAATAGAGCATTTCAAATCTCAATGAAAAAAACAAGAGGATAATGAAAATGTCTTGGATTGAGAAGGACATCTGTGCCTTCTTTATTCACGTTCTTAAAATGAAACACATGCTTAAAATGTTCCTGAAGTGTGGCTAAAACTTCAACCACTTCCTTGTGTAAGAGAAACCATTTTAATGAACAATCTAAGAACAGAGACAACTGAACACAAGACACACTTGTATTATGATTATGTACATTGTGCCACAGGCTAAACACTGAAATATAACTTAAGCTGAAAATTTACTCAAACCAGTAGGGACACATAAGAAAAATTTTTAAAAAGTTTAAGTAGTTCAACAGTCAGGTTTTCCACACATTTCATAAAAGTATTTTTCTAAAACTTACCTGCTGGATAGGAAGGTAAAATATCTTTCCTTTCTACCCTTCCCAAGTAACAGAATTACAGAAGAAGAGCAGGTCAAGCCTCTTTTAATGCAGTATTTAGTGATAAATGGCACTGGTACCCAACTTTTTAGTGCTACTTACCATTTGCTTACCACTTCTATAAAGTAATGAGTCCATGAAGTTCTGTTCAAAAATATGCAGGGATTGGTAGCTCAACTGGAAGCAGAGCAAGCTATCCAGAATGCATAATTGGCATTAGATGAGCACAAAAGGATTTAGAAAATGCTTAGCTGGCGCTTGGTTGTTTTACTGAAAAAGTAACGTAAATAACACAAATATTTAACAGCCAAACACAGGATGATTGTTCATTGATTATTTAATAGTTATTAAAGAAGCAAACTTAACCCCACAGCAACACACTTTCAAAGATTCTTCTTTGCTCTTAGTATGTCCTTTTAAAGTGTGGTCATGCTGTTGGCACACAGGCAGAAAATGCCAAACATCAGAGCCTTAAATTCAGTGAAATCTGATCTCCCCTTTCACATTCCACACTCCCCAAAAGAAATTGGAAGCTGAGATACACCCACTCTCACAACTTCAAGCTTTACTTATTATGCTTCCAGGAACACTGTTGGAAGTCTTAAATCATGTTAAAGTTGGTCTCTAAATAGGATTTTCAAACTTCAGAAGAAATGCATAAGCAGTGTAATGCTCTTTCTTCTTATCTTGCATCACCAGTGCTTACACTAATTTCAACAAAATAATCTCTAAAAGGCACAGATTTCATAAATTAGCAACACAGTACCCATTGGAATCCATCCTTCAGATCATCTGTAGGTTTTGCATTAAGAAGAGGGAAAAAAAGAGTGTAAAGGAACAATGTAAAAGTTAATCTCTGCCTGAAGCACACAGGGTGATGTGAGTATTGATACCAGACTCTGTTTTTAATGAAAAGCAATTCAAGGAAGTTCTTTATAAAGTAGATCAGTGAGGCTGCAACTGAATAACGTAATGGGCTTTTACTGCACTATTTGATCCTGTTGCCATACTCTTGACTAGTGTTTCTTAGGATTTATAGGACTTTCTTGGAGGTCTTTCTCTTCAGAGTTCTGGACTTGGGGGTTTCTTTGCTTTTCTTCCTCCTCCTGTGTAAATTACTCTTGTCATGTTGTGGGACCACAATTGTTTATTGTCAAAAGTCACTAATGAACAAATGACCCTGCCACCTGGAGCACTTACAGCCTCATGTTAAACTCCAGCTATATTAAAAAAAAATCTTCCCAGGCTATTGATTCACTGACTGTGTTTGATTGTACCCTGGAGGCAGGTGACAGCTAGGCAACTGGGTTCTTACTGTTTTACACTCCCTATTACACAAACCAAATAAATCTTCTCCAAATGAATTCACTTTTTTTCTCACTTCTCTGCTATGTGACAGTTCAGTATTGAACAATCTGTATGTTGTCTCCTTCTGGGATAATGAAACAAAAATTTTCATAATCTGCATAACAACAAATTTCTAGAGTCTCAATTTAGCTTTAAGATAGTGGCAACATTAATTTTGCTCTACAGATTTTTGAAGTTGTCAGGTTCAAAGCATGACTTCTTTAATACTTATCACAGTCTTCGTGTGTTACCCTGATTATACCATTTTGAAAAAGATTTCCACTAACTAGAAATATGGGCAATACCTACAATATCAGCTCTTTTTTACTGCGACCATAAATGTAGAAGCTGGCCTCAGGGGGAATGAAATGAGATTTTAGGGATTAGACTAGTCTAGAATATGAATGTCTTGAAGAAAAACTGAAAGATTTCTAAAAAAAAAATTCTTTATATCTTGACCTAAATTACATTAACCAGCCAGCTTCCTCAGGATGAAAAACAACCCCAGACACATACCTAATAATCACAGCAGGAAGAAAAGCAAAGGATTCCAGAGTCTGACTGGATTCATGTACTGAGAGGTGCTAACACAGAATGGGATTTATTTTCTTCATTTGAAAATCTCATTCAATTTAGAGTGCACTGTATCGTTTACTCCCTAATATATACCATAGTGTGCATCACTGTGGTCTTAAGAGCATAATCATCTTAAGAAAAAAGCTGGAGGAATGAATAAGCAGTGATTCCAAAGGACAGGAGTAACCACAGGAGTGGTCAAATGAGGAACATTTGGACATTTAAGACAGGTTGTCTTGAAAGACTTCTCTTCTGATTGTCTGTTTTCTCCAGCTCATTCTCCACTGTCTTTTAACCTCAGTTTTACTTTGTACCTAGCCCTGTGATCTTCTGGTCATCTGCCCTCTCTCACACCTTTTCTGTTCCCTTGTCATTGTTTATGTCTTCCTAATTCACTGCCTCCAAATAACTGTGTATCTGAGGTGGCTTCCTTGGCATCACGAACTATCACATTTCTTTATCTTGAAGACTTTTTTCACCTTGTATCTGTCATCTTTGTTTCTATGACTTGGTATCATCTATGTCTGTTTTGCTGTCTCTCCATGTGACCAGCTGGGTTTGATGATCAAACACAGGGAATGGCTTCTCAACAAGAAACTGTTGGGTAAATTAGGACTCTTCAATCTGGATAACAGACAGTTTTAATCAGGCTATAAAAGAGAGTTTCAAAACTGTGACTGATGTGGGTGGGTAGAGATTGACCGATCACAGAGAAAGAAAAGGTGCCACCAATTGAGGCCTCTAGGAGCAAGGCTGGTCAAAAGGCAATAGTCCTTCCTATAACTGGAAGTAGATCTGGAGAACCCTACTAAGTATACCGTGGCAGGAAAAATGTGTACAGTACCTCTTCTGTTCATAGTCACTGTTGGAGACAGAATATGGACCTGGTCACAGCCAAAACAATTCTTTACATGTGTAGACAATGCTAACCACAGTGGGATCACTCTCAGACTAGCAACATAAGAACTTCCCAGTAATAATCTTGCCATGTTCCCCTGCTCATAACACAAACGAAACTCAGCTAGTAAAATTAAAAAAAAAAAAAAAAAGAAAAAAGAAAAAAGATTATTCATTATTTAATTGTCCACAAAAAAAAAGCTTGGTTGGAAAATTTTATGGAGTCCTACTCAACGGACTATAGCTAAATAAATTAATTAGACAACCAAAAGATATTTAGCTGCATGGAAGAAAACATTCTTTCATTGTGTCTTTTGCAATTATTTCCATGCCTAAGTCTTTTTTCCATATTACTCTCACAGTTGGAGTATTAGAACTTGTCACCATATTTGAAATTGAGGTTGTTTGGACCTACTAGGTCATTTAGTATACAATAGCAATTTATGACCTTCTGTCATCAGTTCTGTCTTAATATTATGTATATATTTTAATTCAACTTTCTGAAGTGCCATGTTTAAAAAAATAATAGAAATATTTGTAATTTCCCTTTTTATGCACACTGCCTTTCAATTATGCTACTGTATCATTTAATATGATACTAGAAACAGACAGGTTGCTCATGTTTTTCCCCTTACATTTTGAAGAGACATCTGCTACAGGAAGGTGTGTTAAGTATGAGATTATAGTAACCAGAGAATAGGGAGGATTTCAGTCCCATGTGCTCCATTTGCCTTCTGTGACTATTCACCATATCTGCCTAAGATACAGGGTAATTGAAAAAATGAGCAAGTCCTGAATGGATCCTCACTGCACTTAATTCTAAATAACAATTACTATTGAAATTCTAATTCTGTTTCAGTAATTTATACTTTTGAAATTAGGCTGAGTCTTACCTTTAGTCTATACATGCCATTAACCCTTGCTTCAAACTCAAATACTGAAGCTTTCTCTCTTGATTTATAACATAGAGGAGACTAACATAAACTCAATGATGAATTGGTACCAAGGTTTCCAGCACTGAAGTGGAAACCCACAGACACTTTAATTAAGTTTGGGCTTGCTTACCATAGCAAGAAATGCCTGTATGTTCAAATGAGGACTTAGAAAGTCTACTGGAGCCTTTGAAGCAATTCAAAAGCCTGTGACTTTCCCTGAAGGGGAGGGAAGGATAAAAGGTGATAAGCAAAAGTTCTCAAATGAGGACATCCTATGAAGGGAAGAAAGCATGATACAGGATTATTTAAGGGAAGACTATACATTGCATTGAGGCGTCAGCAAAGTAGAAGTAATGTTGCTGAGGCCACTTTACTCTGGATATTCTCTTATTTCTCATCATCACAAAAAAATCCCAATAAAATACAGAAAGATCTGTAGCTATCTATGTTTGATACACACATATATGTGCATATGCTCAGAAGTATGCATTTATGTTTATACAAAAAGCCAGAATCCCCAACCTTTACTCCAGCAAAGAAGTACTTATGCATTTTTCTTGAACAGATATTTTACATTATTACTTTTCAAATAACGGAAGTACTATTTCCTTTTGCACTTTCTATAAACTTCTCCCTCCCTGCATGCAACCACTAGGCAAGGAACAGGAACATTCAACAGTTCCTTAGTCCTTTCAGAAAGGCTGAACAAAAAACTGTCTGTAACTACTAGTGGCAGACTAAAAAACTCACTCTCCATCCTCAAGGAACCAAGTTGTGTAGGCATTTAAAAGCAGTTAACTCTTCTAACTAAACATCTGCAGTCACTTCTCATTACCCTTCCCTGAGGAACTCGGTTGCTCACAGTTCTAAATCATCATAATTAATTTGTAATATTTTTTTTTATTTTAACTGCATTTCTAAGTCAATTTTATAATTAAGCATTTAAAACATAAAGACATTCTTTCCTCTTTCACCCTTCCAATCTTTTTGACCCGTCCTGTGACCCTTGGGTGTCGCAGCCCACAGGGTAAGAAAGCTGCCTTGTATCAATAGAAGGCACTCCACAAGGAGCAATGGCTTCAGAAGCTGTCTTTCATTTGGTAGGAGATCAAGCTTAAGCTACCTCAGTTCAAGCTTCAGAACATTTGTAAATGCTTATCACGTAACTTTATAAATCTCAGTGTATTACACCTTTTCCATTTGTTAAGTTGACATGTTACAGAAGAGACTTAAACCTCTCAAATCTGAAAGCAGCAAATCTGTTAGCCCAAAGAAAGGATGTATAATGGTGTTAGTAAATAACCTAAGGTGTTCTGCAGACTCCAAGAAAAGGTAACATAGTCCAATAGACTTGTTATGTAGCAATACAATGAATATTATTTGGCGTAATAGGTTTTATAGTTGAGATATATAAACAACAGTACAACTGACAGACAAACATTACAGAGGATGCATTGCACAACTATGTGGTATTCTAAAATTGTTTTTCTTGGAAGAATAAACATTTAAACTCTTCTCATGTTAAGATTAAAACCACTGAAATGTGAAATGGCTGGTATAATGTCAAAAATTATTCATTCTTTCTTCATTCCAAAAAACAATATCCCATTGGGGATTTTTAGGGCTGGTGACATTTAACTCTGTGTGTGCGTGTCCCTTGTTCTGACCACATAAATGCTTTTTAATTAGAAAGACAGAAGGAAAAACCACACTAGTGATTTATGAACAGTCTATTATTATTAGGTGGCTTGAAACTTAAATAAAACTGTCTTGACTTACACGAGCCAGGAATCTAACCCTAAAACAGAAAACTATCCCAGACTTTTCCATAATGAAAATCTTCTACTGTGCCATGTGAGCAGTTATCCTGATTTAAAAAAAAAAAAATACTTTTAGGGAGTAAAAAATGGAGATTTGCTATATGAACTGAAACTGTATCTCAATTTCACTGGCAGAGGAAGAAATATTTCAACAGGGCATTTTTTAAATTGAGTGATTAGTAGAGTAAAACCTAGTCCCTTATAACTGTGACTAGACATGAAATGACAAGCAACATGGACAGCTTCCCACAAGATGCAGCACTTAAACAGATGGCATTGCAAAAAGTGAAATTTCCAAGTAGTTTTAAAAGACCATGTAGACAAAACAGTAATCTAATATGGAATTCAAAAAATCTGTTATTTGTTTATTTATTTAATGGAGAAAATCTCACTTTAAAAAGTATTCCTTCACGACCACTTTAGTAGGTCAAGGTTAGGATAATGAAAAAGTGCAAAAAGCATGTAAAAGTCTTCCTTTTAAAAAAAACCCCAAACTAACCAAACAAAAACTCCTATTTCTACTATTTAATAGTTTTTCTTCCCTCGGTCATCCCAGCCATAACCATAGTCAGACTGATTTTTCATCACATGTCCACACTGACTCAGTTTTTCTCCCAACAAATTTTTCTGGTTCCCTCTTCTACTCAAAGGACAAGGTTATTCAGCTGTTGATTATTCCTGAATTTCCTCTTCCGTTAGGTGGCACACCCAGGTCCTGGTGCTCTATACCCCCTCAGAAGGAGAATCACATAATTACAGTGCCTATCAATCCACACAGTTGTGGTGGCTTTTAATATGGAGTTTGATCTTGCATAAGTATTTTCACAAATGCAGACTGGAACCTCTGAATCTCTCACATTAGTCAGATGAGTCTGTTATTAAAAAAAAAAAAAAAAGGGAAAAAAGTATGTAACAGTGTATATAGTGTAAATAACTGAGTTTACAACTTGTTCACACAATGATGAACAACTGAGTCATTGAACATTCTAAGTGTTAAAGTGATATAATATTGTTATAATACTGCAGTGAGTTGACCTTAGGTGGCTGTCAGGTGCCCACCAAGCCTCTCTATCACTTTCCCCTCCATCACCAAGGCAGGGGGAGAAAATATGACAAAAGATCATTGGTTGAGATAAGGACAGGGAAATTACATACCAATAACCATCATGGACAAAGCAGACATGACTTGGGGAAATTGTTTTAATTTATTGCCAAAAAATAATGGAGTAGGATAGTAAGAAATAAGAACAAATCTAAAAAACACCTTCTAACCACCCATCCCTTCTTCCTGAGCTCAAATTCACTGTCAAGTCTTCTACCTCCACCCCTTGATCTGCACAGGGGGCTGGAGAATGGGGGTTGCAGTCAGTTCAACACACACTGTCTCTGCCACTCTTTCCTCATCACACTCTTCCCCTGCTTCATTATGGGGTCCAACCCATGGGACACAGTCCTCCATGAACTACTTCAGCATGAGTCCTTTCCACAGGGTGTAGTCCTTCAGGAACAGACTGCTCCAGCGTGGGTCCTCCACGGGGTCACAAGTCCTACCAACAAACCCGCTCCAGGGTGGGCTCCTCTCTCCACAGGCCCACAGGTCCTGCCAGGAGCCTGCTCCAGCTTGGGCTTCCCATGGGGTCACAGCCTCCTTCAGGCATCCACCTGCTCTGGTGTGGGGTCCTCCCTGGGCTGCAGGTGGAGATCTGCTCCACCGTTAACCTCCATGGGTGCAGGGCACAGCTGCCTCACCATGGGCTGCACCACGGGCTGCAGGGGAATGTCTGCTCCGGTGCCTGGAACGCCTCTTCCCCCTCCTTCTACCCTGACCTTGGTGTCTGCACAGCTGTTTCTCCCACATATTCTCACTCCTTTCTCCCAGCTGCTGTTGTGCAGTATTTTTACTTTTTCTTAAATATGTTATCAGAGAGACACTCCTACTATTGTTGACTGGCTCGGCTTTGGTCAGACAAACCCGGTGGCAGGTCTGCCTTGGAGCTGGCTGGAAATGACTCTGTCCCACATGGGGGAAGCTTCTGGTGTCTTCTCAGAGAAGCTACCCCTACAACCTCCCTGCATCCCAAAACACCTTGCCACAAAAGCCAGTACAAATGCAATATAGTAAATGTATCATATTGCTGATGTAATTGATTTCATTAATATGAGATTTCAAAATCTACACTAAATAAGACTAAGATTTGTCAAAAACTGGCAAAAATTAAGAAATTCTTGGATATAACTGCCTTTTTTTTCTATAAGGGTTGTCAGGGTTTTCTGAAGAGTAGTATTTGCATATCATCCCAATTATACACAATGCAGTACCACACACATGAAGAAAGCAAAAAGAATAAAGTCAACATTTTATATCTTATGGCTTCACTTGGCTTTCATATAAATGATTTGGCTGCATCACGATGGTACAGAATTGCACCAAATCAAAGTGCATCTAAGTCAGTGGAAGGATACCTACTGATTGCAATGACCTTTGCATGAGAAATTGAGTGAACTTAGTTGTAACTTCTCAAAGAGATTAGACTGAAAAAAACCAAAAATCATAGAAGTTAAAATTTCTTCAAATTTTTTGCTCAGCTCATTCCTTTATTTGTAGTACTGATTTAAAAAAAAATAGTTTAATATAATGCATATTAACAGTCAGTAATTATTTGAGGAGCAAATGCTTCAAATAGATAACATGCACTGAGACCAATGAACAAAACCATTTGTTTTCATATATACAGTATAAATTGTCATAATATTCATGTAAAAAAATGTTTTAGTGGAAACATTTTGATAGCAATGAATCTGGGCAAACAAATTTAGAAATCTGAACCTTGGAAAAATTTCTAGTCATATCATATATGTTGCTATATTTATTAGATGGGAAGTGGGCTTGATGATTCAGGCCTTTGGAGTCAATATGGTGACAACCAAATATCCCAAAATAAAAGATCTGGTCTATCGGAGATGCTGAGTTTTGTTGTTTCTTTTTTTATTATTTTCTCGGAAAACATGCTCTGCAATACCGCATGGAATAATTACTAATAACCAGAAAGTAATTACAGTTCAAGTACTAACCTCTAGGGTTTCCATTGTATCCACTGCTATTTACATAAAAAGTTATTCCACCACAGGAAAAGGATAACATGGCTTTCCAGTGTATAAGGCAGCATTAACTACTCACATGCTCTGAAAAAGACACAGCCAGTAAAGACATTCAGACATGCCACCTTATGTTTCCTGCGTCACATCTAAGCAATAATATACCATCAAGAAAAAAATATATTTGTATTTTCAAAAGTCCAGAGATAAGTTAGTTCATCAGAGAGTGCTTCCTATCTTAAAGTTTGCCTGAAGCTGAAGTTCTAGCCTACATGAAAATGGATAGATTTAGGCCACAAGTAGAATTCTGTTTCATGGGACATTCATTTATGTCAAACCTTGCTTTCATTCTGATCCAAAATGAATCATCAAGTATAGTTTTCTACACAGAAGACACATCCCAAAGTGGATTTGGATACACATTTTTAAAATAAAAAAACAATTAACATTTTCATACTATTCTACTTCTTTTTAAAATTCTTTTTTTCCAAAAGAATATTTCACTGAAATAGACATATGTCCACAGAAAGTTTTATTTCAGTCTCATCAGAAAAACTTTTTTACCCAGCTCTTAAAATAACAATCTGACTTTGAAAGAATATTAGCTTGAATAGGCTGATGTTATTCTGTTTTGCTTTTCATAATTTTTTGTTTTATTGCTACTCAGCAGCCCATTTATTTCTACAAAAGTTAATAATATGTTGATTTATTTGATCTGTTTATTTACTTAGTGCTACATTCATGGCCTCCCAAAAATGTGCATACAATTCCCAAAGAAAACTTAAACCTTAATTTTACTTTTCCATGACTCCCCTGCAAGCCAGATCACAGAATCACAGAATCATCTAGGTTGGAAAACACCTTGAAGATCATCTAGTCCAACCATTAAAAATCAAATATAGCTTTTCCAGTAGAACAAAAAATTTACAGGACAATTCAGAAGATGTTACTATATATAAATCTAGGTTGAAAAACAAAGTCCACAGATGCAGTGTAAATTAGGGGTTTGATGAACAACTCATCAAAGTTAATTAAATGACAATTAACTGTCATTGGCTTCCATAGGCTTTAGATCAGTTCTGTTAGTCAAAGCGTTAGATATCTCTAAAGCAGATGGAAAGGGTTTTCTTTTGGTATTTATTTAAATTTTTACTTTACTAGACTGTATTATATTTCTAGTAGAGCTTTTGATTTTACGTCTTTGAGCGACCAAGGATCAAGGACAAGATTACAGTCTCTTAGCAGCACCTGTGACAGAAGTATTTTGAATTGTGTGCTTACCAGTGTCATGGTTTAGGCCCAGAGGGCAACTGATCACCACGCAGTCACTTGATCACTCCTCCCTCAGGGATGAGGAGCAGAAAATACAACAAAAGGCTCAAGAATCAAGATAAGGGTAGGGAGGGTTGACTCACTCATTATGGTCATGGGCAAAAGACAGACTCCATTAGGGAAGAAAAAGATCAATTTATTTTGGCCACCACCATCTCCACTTAATTTATCAGTCAGAGTAGGACAGTGAGAAATACAACCACATCTTAAAAACACCTTCCCCCCACCCTCCCTTCTTCCCAGGCTCAGCTTCACTCTTGATTTCTCTACCTCCTTCCCCCACAGTGGTGCAGAGGGATGGAGAATGGGGGTTGTGGTCAGTGCATCACCTGTTGTTTCTGTCACTCCTTCCTCCTCAGGGGGAGGCCTCCTCACACTTCTCCTGCTCCAGCGTGGGGTCCCTCTCATGGGAGCCAGTCCTCCACAAACATCTCCAATGTGAGTCCTTCCCATGGGCTACACCTCTTTATAAACTGCTCCAGCGTCGGTCCCTGACATGGGTTCCAATCCTCCCAGCAATGTACTGCTCCAGTGCGAGTTTCCCTTATTGTCTCAACCTTCTTCAGGCACAGCCACCTGCTCTGGTGTGGGGTCCTCTATGGGCTGCAGGAGGCGGATATCTGCTCCACTGTGGACCTCCATGGGTGGCAGGGACACAGTCTGCCCTCTCACCATGGGCTGAAGGGGAGTCTCTGCACTGACGTAACTCCCTTCCGTCCTCCTCCTTACATCAACCTACCTCAGTGTTTGCATAGGTATTTCCCTCACAACTCTTCCTCCTTTTTGGTTCCCCTTCTTATGTATGTTTGACTGCAACACAAGGAGAAAAGGAGAGTTTACAGCCGTTGGAGGAAGGGGCTAGCCACTCACAGTGATTACAAAGACGCTGTGAGGCTATGCATGGCAGAAATCAGGAGGTCTAAAGCCCAGCTAGAAATTAATCTGGGTTCAGAAATCAAAGATAACAAGAAAAGTTTCTATAATATGTCAATAGAAAAAGAAAGACCAGGGAGAGTCTCCATCCCCTGCTAGATGCTGAAGGAAACTTGGTAGCAAGTGATGAGGAGAAGGCTGAGGTACTTAATGCCTTCTTTGCCTCAGTCTTTAATAACAAGACTAGTTGTACTGAGGGAATCCAGCCTCCTCAGCCAGATGATAGAGACTGGGAGAACGACCCCCCGCAATCCAGGAGAGAGTCAGTGACCTGCTGCATCACATAGACACACACAAGTCTGTGGGACCGGATGGGATACACCTGAGGGTGCTGAAGGAGCTGGCTGGGATGCTCGCCAAGCTGCTTTCCATCATTTACCAGCAGACCTGGCTGACCGGGGAGGTCCGGACAGATTGGAAATTGGCCAATGTGACGCCCATCTATAAGAAGGGTTGGAAGGATGATCCAGAAAATTATAGGCCTGTCACCTTGACTTCAGTACCCGGGAAGCTGATGGAGCAGCTCATCCAGAGTACCATCACACAACACATGTGGGAGAACCAGGGGATCAGGCCCAGTCAGCATGGGTTTATGAAAGGCAGGTCCTGCTTGACAAACCTGATCTCCTTCTACGACAGAGTGACCTGCTTATTGGATGAGGGAAAGGCTGTGGATGTAGTTTACCTTGACTTTAGCAAGGCCTTTGACACCATTTCCCACAGCATTCTCCTGGCAAAACTGACTGCTCGAGGCTTAAATGATCACATGCTTTGCTGGGTAAAAAACTGGCTGGATGGCCGGGCCCAGAGAGTTGTGATGAACGGAGTTAAATCCGGTTGGAGGCCAGTCACGAGTGGTGTCCCCCAGGGCTCGGTTTTGGGGCCACTTCTGTTTAACATCTTTATTGATGATCTAGATGAGGGGATCGAGTGCACCCTCAGTAAGTTTGCAGACGACACCAAGCTGGGTGGGAGTGTTGATCTGCTTGAGGGTAGGGAGGCTCTGCAGAGAGATCTGGACAGGCTGGAACGATGGGCTAAGGCCAACTGTAGGAGTTTCAATAAGGCCAAATGCTGGGTGCTGCACTTTGGCCACAACAACCCCCAGCAGCGCTACAGCCTTGGGGAGGAGTGGCTGGAGAGCTGCCAGTCAGAGAGGGACCTGGGGGTGTTGATTGACAGCCGGCTGAACATGAGCCAGCAGTGTGCCCAGGTGGCCAAGAAGGCCAATGGCATCCTGGCTCGTATCAGGAATAGCGTGGCCAGCAGGGACAGGGAAGGGATCTTACCCCTGTACTCGGCACTGGTGAGGCCGCACCTCAATTACTGTGTTCAGTTTTGGGCCCCTCACTACAAAAAGGACATTGAATTACTTGAGTGTGTCCAGAGAAGGGCAACAAAGCTGGTGAAGGGTCTGGAGCACATGTCGTACGAGGAGCGGCTGAGGGAACTGGGGTTGTTTAGTCTGGAGAAGAGGAGGCTGAGGGGAGACCTCATCGCCCTCTACAACTACTGAAAGGAGGTTGCAGAGAGCTGGGGATGAGTCTCTTTAACCAAGTAACAAGCGATAGGACAAGAGGGAATGGCCTCAAGTTGCGCCAGGGAAGGTTTAGACTAGATGTCAGGAAGTATTTCTTTACAGAACGGGTTGTTAGGCGTTGGAATGGATTGCCCAGGAAGGTGGTGGAGTCCCCATCCCTGGAGGTGTTTAAGGGTAGGGTTGACATAGCGCTGAGAGATATGGTGTAGATGGGAACTGGCAGTGCTAGGTTAATGTTTGGACTAGATGATCTTCAAGGTCCTTTCCAACCTAGTTGATTTTGTGATTCTGTGATTCTGTTATAGCAATGGCACAGCCACCATCTCTAATTGGCTTGGCCTTGGCCGGAGGTGGGTCTGATTTGGAGCTGGTGGAGCTTCGAGAAACTTCTCACAGGAGACAACTCTGTAGCTCCCTCCCCTGCTACCAAAACCTCACCACACACAAGCCCAACACACCAATAATGAATGTTTCCTACAGAATAACTAGATTTTCATTCTAATAATGCCAGAAGTGGCATATTATTATTTCCCAGTAGTTATTTCATACATGTATATGTGCATATATATGCACATATATATTTGTGTGCAATGTATATATTGCAAATGCACACACATCTCTAATGTGTTATAAGCAAATTTCCCTATGATAAAAAGAGATTATTTTAGTTGTGTTTGGTCTCAAATCATACAATAATTTTACTTAATGCACTTCATTATTTTATAGAAGGATTGAGGAATTTCAAATGTCTGTTTTTTCCTTTTCACTCATGGTAGATACAACAATTATTTTATTTTATTGTACAAATTGTTAGTAGATATTACTTTATATTGTTACGTTATGATGGTATGTTGTTATACAGTCAGAGCCCAATCATCTATATATCCATTAAACTCAACTAAACCATTAGTTTTTTGTTTGTTCTTTAGTAGTTTAAGTATAAAATATGCCTTTTATTATCTGTTATGTTAATGTATAGAAAATGCAATTTTTACTTTAGTTCCCAGTTTTAAAATCTAAAGACTGCATTGTACAAATGATTCATGATAGCCTAAAGAAAGACTTCAAGCATACTAATAAAATTTGATTATCAGTTTAAGTCTTCCTTAAAAAGCAATCTTTAGTGCGTCCACCTTGTGTTAATGACCTATCTCAAAAATTCCCTATTGGCTGAGTAAAATCAATCATTGTGCTCCTTTTGTTCTATATCTGTGATAAGTATATGAAAACTCCAGATTTTAATAATCAGCAGGGCCTACATAATGAGACATTCTTGACAAAGAACAAGCTTATATTGTGTCAAAGCAATTTCAGTGTAGCTGCTTCTCAGGCAGCAGAGACTGGGAGATGCTGATTCAGAAAGCAGATTTTCTCTTAGCTTTCCCTCTTGCAAAAACAGGTCTTGACCTCATCAATACATGCAAATATTTTTGCCTTAAAACTCGTGTTGTGTCCCTTTAGATTTCCCACCTAGGCTAATATCAGTGGGGGATATCCATTACTATTTCTGTATTTAAACTGTATAGAAAGACAATTTAAGATGTTTACTTCCTTCTACTACCTGAAAGGAAAGAATGTTACACCAACATCTCTGCTGACTAAGAGTCGTGTTGATCACTGCACTGATCACTACTGCCAATCTAGTAATATCTACAGCTCAAGCTAAAGAAATAACCCACATCTGTGGTAGTTAAGAAGTTTGGGCACTTGAGGATCATTCATAAACTAATTGCAAAAGAACAATAGATAAAAACTGTGTTGGATGCTATTTTATTGTTGTTTGGGGTTTTTTTACATAACTCTTGATTTCACTCTTTCTTTGAGCAGTGTGTTGGAAACTTTAGTGAAGAAGATGAAGGGAGGGAATACAACGTGTAATATCATTTGAAATCAGATGCTGTATATTTGTCTTTGTTTTTTGCACAGCCAAGTACAAGGGATACCAACTGAGATGGTTATATGTAAAAGTTGTAAGAACTACATTATAAAAGCATGCTACAACTCCCAAGTCAAACAATGTGATATTGTGAAATACTAGAAATAAATGTATCTGCTCCCTCTTCCTTACAACACTGGAATCTTGTGGGAATTCAGTAGGGAATTAAAGCTCTCCTGAGGCCTAGGAAAGGATCTTACATAGAAGATGACTTTTATTTCACACACACCCCCCCCCCTTTTATAATTTGCTGCTTGTACAACAACCAGTGTCCTTGCAAAACTGTTAGTTTGTGGTCATGCAGTTAAAAGGCATTGCCATAATGAATCCACAAGCAGAAGAGAGCTGTCTGCACCCATTTTAGAAACTGTCATGGGCACAACAGACACAGTGTGCCTGCATCTCATCTAGTTTCCTCTCAGACTCCCTGTAGTCTGTATGTGAAGAACTGATGCAAGCAGTTGCGGTTGCCTACGCAGATTCTAGACATGCTCAGCTATAAGGAGTCCTGTTTTCTAATGGGTCTTCTCCAGCTGCTTGTGGTTATACAAACCACAAACACACAACTTTTCTAGCCTTGAGCTCAGCCTGGGTGTAAATCTCAAGATGAAAAGTACACTTAGCTAGAGAAACTCTGGTCTGTAGAGACAAGGAGTATAATTCTTCCATTTCCAATAGTCCCTTGGTACCCCTTTGGCAACAGAGAGGCCCTAAAACAAGCAGTTTGATCTCAGAAGAGGGACACAGAGGAGAAGAGAATATCAGGGGATGGAGAAAACTGCTCTAAACAGAAGGTGAGGATGTCATCAGTTAGAAAAGCCACAGTGACCTCTGGACAAGTCCAGAAATGGGAAAGTATAAAAGTGTTTAGTCATCTTCCCATTCTAACCACACAAAACATTGCACAAAATTTGACCCCTGCTCTGCTGGAAACATCAACAATCTTACTGCAATATAAGCAAAATAATGCTTTCTTACTTTCTAAAATAGCAAGATGTGGCTTGAAACATGCAGTTGAGGAACTGGGACTACTTAGTTTCCTGCCAATGCCTTGAATCACATCATCACAGAAGCCAAAGCTTGAATCCTGGGTCCCCAGTAATTCTCATCTTGTCATGAGAGAATCAACATGCAGCAATAGTGAATTCATTGGGGTAAAACACTTGGACATTTTAGTAGAGAGGCCCTCACAAATTTAAGTGATATGTGTACTAAAATGTTCATATATAGCAGTGATGGGTTTTTGTAGCTTCATACAATGGTATCTTTAAAGACTGAACCTCTGACCTATACTAAGGCTCACATTCCTGAGGTTAAATCCAAGGTGGAATTGTAACAACTTTTCTTCCGAAATTTAATTATCTGAAATGATTACATTACTGTTCTTCATACACCTGGAATTTCAGCCTGATGCATCAGAAGTGCTAAGTGATGTCAGCTGCAAATGAGACTCCCATACACAATAAATTCCCATCTCAATAAATGATAAAAACCTTTTCCAAGTTCCATTCCTGAAATTCATGCTTCCTGCCTCCCAAAATGATTGTCCAAAACACCTTCCTAGAAAGTGAAATTTCTAGATATTACAAAATTACAATAATGTATTTCCCTCATCCTTCCCACCCCAATTTGGGCCAAAATGAATCAATCACAGGTGTGGAATGAAACTTCAAAAGTGTCATATTGAGTAATCCCACCTTTTTAACATCAAAATTACACATTTAGAAATCATAATTTGTCACAAGCTGGCATTTAGGAAGAATAACACTATTAAAATACAAAAATCAACTTTTTTTCTCCCTTGCATTTATTTATTTCATCAGAATTTTATATTTCATTGAAAAATACTGGAAATGTTTTCCTTGTGTCTATTATTCAGAAATACCTATTCATATGTCCAGGTGTGTGTTGCCAACCAGGGGACTTTCAGAGAACATTTCTCACTTAATGTGGACATATGAATGTCCCTACGGTTTCCCTCTTTACACTCATGCTTCAATTTTCCTTTCCAACCAGTTTCAAATAAGTTTCTGCATCATGCAGAAACTATGCTCCATCATAAGAGTTTTCATCTATTGCCTATTCTTCACATAAGTTTGTAAAAAAATAGTAACCAGGGAATAGCAATTTTACAGGAGTCATATACTTTAACATCTTGTGCTAAATTGTTCACTTACAGTAGCATGGTTTTACAACAGCATACAGGGCAATGCATGATTACCTGAAATTTTGGGGTTTTTTTAGACCTTTGAAAGGACTGTTTTTAATAACAGAGATTTAAGCAATATTTTTCATTTATTTTAATAAAAATACTTTCTCAGCCAGTAAGTTTTTCATCAGCTGACAGAAGCAGCATGTGGAAATGTGTGTGATTTTGTGTGTCTGAGTATGCAACACCGGTTAATACTTTGGCTATCTGCAGAGCATGCTTTGGTTACAATGTCTCAGTAAATTGCAAAATCACCATAATCCACTGCCCTCAACCACTGGGAAAAGCTCTTGAAAGTAAAGAAGATATATGCATTTAAAAAAAGCATTCACAATGCATTCATGAGAATAAGAATGATATATATACGCCAAGGCTTACTAATGACTGTGGCTTTTATCGAGAAGTTGGTATCAGCTAGATAAATCATCTGCATTCCATTTTATCAGGCTTTCAAATGTAATTGATATCATCCATCTAGACCACACAGGTCTATACTTCAGGTAAAAATCAAAACAAAACTGTGTGGTCTAGTTTGTTAGCCGTGTAAAGACAACTTATTGTTAACCTTAAGATAAGCCACTGCATTTAAATCTATTTATAGCAACCTTCTGTAAGTATGCCTGGATTCTTTTCTACCTTCCAGGTCAAAGTCACAAAGGCTGTCACAGGAAGGTGTAAATTACACTTCTTTGCATCAGCAAATCCCTTTGCATAAGGGATGGAGCACATTTCAGCTGAAAACGGTGAGCTATATCACTGCTACCTGCTCTCAGGATTTCCACCACAGAATAGAAGAGTGGGCAATTTAATTTTGATAAAGCTGTCAGTGGAAGTCACTGAAGAATCCCAGACCTTGACCACCCCACTTTTATGCCTGAATTGCCTACTTTTAAAAGCTTGTACTAGCCCTTCATGCCAGGTAACAGAAAGAACTATAAAAGGAGATTGCAGCTTGTTTGTGATCTCATTCCCTCTAAGAAAAGCAATTAAAACAACTTCCATTTGCTTCCTGTGGAAGAGAATCAGTAAAGGGAGAAGAGTACTGTATGAATCCAGCTATTTAACTGCTCTCATGGTACCAAACCAACCAGCTCGCAAATATAGAAATAATAATAATAATTTAAAAATCTGTCTCTGAAGGCCTATTGAGTTTTAATTCTGGCATCCACAACAATGTAAATTTATTCTCTGCCTTGCCAGCCTAATTCTTGGTATATTATTCCCTGCCCCCACACACTCACTGTCTGCAGAGTTATTCCCAGTATAATCAATGTAACAACAGAGAAAATCAGGCTTCCCAATGCTTCACAAAGTCAAAATAGCTTAAATTTAACCTATCTTGTTACAACAGAAGGAGCTTCCTGAAACCACCCAGAAGTACTCAAGACATCTAAAATGATTGCTTGTGAGGGAGAAGAAGGGACCCAGCTCTAGATCCATCCCTCAGAACCCTCTAATAAAACAAAGCATCCGTAGCTGAGTTTCCATGTGCACACTGACATGTTTCAGAAAGCCTGGACAAGGGCCCAAATGCAGTTTACAATCCTTCTTTCACAATTACAACTGGTCAAGGAGGTTGACTTATGTCTGCTATTTATAACTTATGCCCCATGTCTTCTTGTTAGAGAGCAGGCTGTGCTGCAAGCCGGGTGATTGATAGTGAGTTAATGGTTCCATTGTCTGCAGTAATGCAGAAAGTACAATTCTCATGCATCAAATTGAACAGGAGCTTTATCACTGAGGCTCTGTGCTTTTAAGTGCTGCTGTCACTAATACTTCTGAAAGGAACAGCAACCAGGACCAGAGGCACTAGGCTGAGTCTTTTGATATGCATGTTATTAACACTTCTGTTAACTCCCCAGGGTAGAAAAGTTATAGAAGAGGGCTCGTCAGAGTTGTTGTTATTATGAACGCATTAGGATGGACAGAAGGGCAATTTTTCACCTTGCCTACAGTAGTGTCTTGGGGTTTTTTTCACCATTGCAATTAAGTGTTTACAATCAGTTACCCAAAATAATTGTTACAACTGTTTTAACTACTTTTATTCAACGCAAACATTGCCTTTTTTCCCCCTGCTTTACCAGGCCTACAACACTAGACTTCCTCCATGATACTCCCCCTTACCGAAGTGACTGGCACTGTGCACACCAGTAAGAGTGGCCTAAAATTTAGACATGTCTACTGAAGAGAAGGAGCACTGATCATTCTTCCTAGATCAGTTTCAGTTCTGTCTTTAACAGGTGAGGAACTTTAATTTCACTGTCAACATTCTGCATCCCCCTTTGAAACTATTCACAGACACCAGGTCTTGTGGATTCTACAGTGTGTGTTAGGTACAAATGAGGAACTGGAAACTGTTTGTTGCATTGGCTTCCACCTGCCTGCAGAGATTTCTTCACATCATATAGCACTGCTCCTGTTGGAACAGTACCACAGCCACTCGCATTGGGCCCAATGTGATGCCTCCAAGGGTTTGGAAATGTCACTAGCTGTAACCTCAGATGTGTAGAACTACACATCTGCTCTACCAAGGGTGTGATTTGGTGAAGAACGCAAAAAAAGCCTCAGCACCCTACATTTTATTGCTCTATGCTGAGATCTGGGATTCACAGAATTTTCCCTGTAATCTTAGAAAATTCATAGATTTGTGTAGATAAACACCCCATCATTGTATTTTTTGAATATTTAACTCAGTGAGATGCAAAGCTTACTATAGCCCTATATATGAATAAGATTTAAGTTCCAATGTTAGTTTCACATTTTTGACCAAAATAAAGTCAGTAAACTACTGTACTTGCTCAAACAGATCTTCAGTCTTATTACCTTCTCCTTTAGGCTTCTTCTCTGCAAGTCTGCAAGGGCTTTGAAGACCAAGCCCCAGGGAATTAATTGATTGGCCAAACTGGAAGGGAAAAAAAAAAAAAAAAAAGAAAAAGAAAGGAAAAAAGAGTCTACTGAACTACTATTGACTTCCAGGAGGACAAAACAATTCCAGTTCAGAACCTTCGCTGTGATATGTAACAGCAGATAACTCCTAGGAAAGACACAGCAAACATATAGAATTTGGATGATGAAGTAGTGTTGTCCTACTTCTGACAAGAAGTCCTGGAAATATACTCCCGAGGACTTTTTGCACAGAAATATATGGTCCAGTGCTGTGTATAGCGTTGGATTTGCACATGAAATTTCCTGTGTGTGCACTGTCCACCTGTGAGCTCAGGCACAGCAGAGGTGTTAGATCCAGTCTGCATTCCCCACAGGAGTATCCAGTTTTCAATTTCTGCCCAGAAACAAGTTTCAGACAAGCAGAGGGAACATCTTCAGGGAAACCTACATGGATGATGTTCCTAATAAATATCAGTATCACAGTTTGTATTTCATTTTTATTTGCCCATCAGAATTTTACATACAATTTTATCTCCCACTGTGAAGAAAGGCAGTCCTGAAATGATTCTATAGACAACAAAATGTGCAGTTGTGTGTGACATGATAAAAGCTGATCCAAAGCCCCAGCATTGACATTACTGGTGCAGCCATATAACAGAAAATAGAACTTTTTGGAGCTAACACTGAAATTTTCATACAAAGCTGGATAGAAGTTATGTCTGAATAAAAACCTTCATATGTAAATCCTAGTGTGTTCAAGGTGCTAATCTTAAAACTATATACTTCTAGAGAAGGTGCTGACACAGATGCCCTCAAACAGTGCATTTCACATAATAATTTGCAACAAAGCAAAATACATGGTAAAGGTTAATTAAACATAGTGACACTGGTTGTGCTTTTCATAGAGGTGTAAATGGCAGCACATCATATAGGAAGAAAAAGAAACTGTCCCAGTTACAATTTTTCAGTCATCACCAGTGGAAGAAAACCAAGCCATTATTATATATCCTTGTTTAGCTAATTATTACCACTGTTTGTGATGGCAAAGAGAGGAAACCTCAACTTTCTACCAGAAGGGAGGTAGTGCGTATATCAGTCAACAGAAGAACTTGCAAGGGACTAAAACAGATGAGAAGATAGTAAAATAAACACTGCTAATGGTTTGTATTACAAACTTCCTAACTCTTCCCTAAGTATTTTTCATCCTTATAACTTACCTGTCATGTCTGAAATGTTGTATATATTTTTCTGCTTTCTAAAGATTCTTACATTAAATCTGCTCACTTTACAGATAATGTATATCTGGAAGCAGTCTGAGATTTACTTGTACTATGCATAATTTAATAGGAGTTCAAAATCTGGAATGGATTCTAGAAATAAATACTGATTTTCTTGGTTGAACCTCTACAAATTATAAGGTTTTGATTAGTAACTCATGCAGACAGAACCAAGGCAGGTAGGCAAAATTACAAAAGGTCTGTTTTCAGAAAAGTTTATTCTGCTAAGAAATTAATTAAGAGGTTTCTTTAACTATGGTCCACTATGAAAATGCCAGTTAGGAATTCAAGAATGTGGAAGCTTTTAGTTCGTATTCAGTGATAACATTAAATATGTTAAATTCCCAGAGCAACAATATTTTCTTTTACTAATTTGATCATCTGTTGCTGCTTTAGGATGATATGCAGATATATGTGTATTGAGTTCTCATTTTGCTCCACCACCCAGTTAATAAGAACTGTGAGGAAGGTAAGACAACATAAGTTCTGGTCTAGTGTTTCTGTAGCTCCCAAATAAAGCAAATAAAGCAGTGAAAGACTTTCTTTCCCTTCACAGTAGCTTGCTTTTAAAAGTTAGAATAGAGACTTACTTCTTGGCAGTGCTAGTAATGTTAGGACATCACCTTAGCATAACAATTTTAATTGTACAGCCATAACCCTTCACCCCAATTATGTTCAGTCTTGCTTTATTTATTACTGATGCCTGGTGCACTTTAGGTAATAGGCTTTTTACTTTTGCCTTGCATTTTTTCTAACAAAATATTTTATACTCCACATATATTATCATTAAAGGTCCCTTGATTAAGGTTCTTTCTCTTTGACAAGTCTAAATGCAATTAAAGTGCAAGAAAGTCCTGAGAGAGCTATTTCTTATTTCACTTTTATTTGTCCATCATGGCTTTTCCTTCTCCCTTGGCTATATAATGTCACCTCCCATCTGTGAGGAAAAGCAGCACTGAAATGATCCTATAAAGACCTACAACTTGCTGAGCAACAGTCATTTAATGTGGTATCAAATTACAACCTTAACCCAAGGCAGAATAAGCTGAACATATTGTGTGACCTAAACTAGTGGTTATTAATTAAAGATATAAACCAAAACAAACCAAAACCAAACAAAACACCTTTTCTCAAAACACTTGATATCTTCATCTATTCACTAAGTCTAAATTTGATTTCCCTGTCTCCAGTATTACACTGACTTACTGCACTGACTTCAATTATGATGATTTCAGTAGAATTGCTGGCTGTATTTATTCCTGAGTTATAGGAAGGCAATGCATAAGCTCAAAACTAGAGAGCATTTGCTTACTCCTTACCCTTCTTTTCAAGGATGTTTTTGTTATAGCATTTCTAATCTTGTTTGGAGACCTCATTCAATCTGAGAATACAAGGCAGAGAGAACATACTTACTTTCCCATACTATAGGCACAATGCGTGAGATCAATCACTGTTTAATGAGGCCCTGTTCCTGTCATCCTACAATGTGCAGGTAAAAGCTGCACCCACATGGAGCTTGATTTACCTCAGAGGGCTTTTGCACAGGCACAGCAATCCACTGGTGAGCTGTAAGTAAGGATGTTTGGTCCCTAGATCCCAGTTAATCTAACATCTGTGCCTACATGCATCAGACCAAAGGCACAGACAATCCAGCATCTCTAACCAGTGACAGAGAGACCTTTTACTGGATTGTCTTAAGATGACTCTATTTTGTGCAAACATCACTGATTTCAAAGGCAGAAAAAAAATACTGCCCTGCAGATATGAAATTGCAGACGTAGTTAACATAATTTTTTTGGCACCAAGTTTAATTCAAAAGGATTAAATAAGTGTATTCATAGATTTTTAAACCAATCAAATCTAGAAGCTATTTCCTGCATTAATTTTCCAGCTAACTTAATTATTCAGCCCCAGGCTCTGGCTCATGATCAATTAACAGAGCTGTAAAAATCTGGAGCCCAAGTCTACCACATATTAATCACCACATCTGATGTAAGGAAAACAGCCTTTATTGTGGTTTCTGGATTTGAAATCAAACCAGTAACCACAGCTGATGTAGCTGTACTCCACTTTAAAAAAATAAAGATTTTTTTTAATTAGTATTTCTCATGACTTAGTAATGTGTGGGAATGATAGATTGTCATATGCAAAACAGGTCTGAGGAATATTTAAAACAGAATAATGTGTTCATTGTAAGCTGCTGAGAAAAACTATGCATATCTGCTTATCTGAAGAAAAAGAGTTCACTAATGCTGCCCACCACATAGTATTTTCTGTCCAATACTGCAACTGCTTAATTGTTTTCCTCCTAATGATGCAAAAACTGTCTAGTTCATGCTCTCCCAGCAAATTAATCATAACTGCGTGATAAGCAATTTAGACACAGTTTACCAATTTGAACATGTAGTCCCTTTCTGCCCCACATACATCTCAAGATCAACAGTGGTTTGCTAGGAGAACAGGGCGTGCAACTCTCATTCAGATTTTATTTATGTGTTTTGGCAGGAGAAGAAGCATGCCAATATCAAAACAGTCTATGGTGAATCACCCAACAGCTGAGGCAATCCTGTGAGTTCACTGTAAATTCAGGTGGATTTAGACTTGTTCAGAAGGAAGATGTTACCACTAAGGTACAAATGGATTCTTTTATGACTATGTGTCCTGGTTTAACCAGGATAGGGTTAAGTTTCCCCAGCAGCAGGGGGGGAGCTCTAGCCAGGTTATTCAGATACCATGTGGACGTCACATCCTGGGGCGTCACATTTCCTGGCGCGGGAGCGCGGTGCACGCGTGGTTTTGTGCATCTGCTCCTCTCACTGCTATATTGGTAGATATTTTGCTCTGTTCATTGCTATCACTATTACTGTTATTGTTATTGTTGTTGTTTGTTGTGTTGCTATTGCACTGTTGTATTAAACCTTTCCTTATTTCAGTCTTGGGACTTTGTATTTCACTCCCTTTGTGGGGGAGGGGCAGCAGCCGCATGGTCTCAGACCCCAGCAGGGGCTAAACCATTACACTATGTAACAAGAGTATAGATAGTTTTAATAACATTTAGGGGGGGAAAAAAAAGACCCGAAGTTTTTGCTGGCAGAACTTTTCAGTGGTCAAGCTGATGCATAGTGTGAGTATGCACATAGTGTGAATAGCCAAAGAAGAAAATCCATGGAAATGAGGGGGAATTAAATAGCTCCAGACAAAGGTTCCAATTATACTGAAAATTACTGAAATTTCCTTCAGGAGAATATTTTCAAAGTGATGTCTTCAAGGCTTGATTGACAAAACAGCAGTGCCTGTTAGACTGCGTTGATGGAAAAGTCCTTTGGAAAGGCTTCCAGGGATGCCTCTGAGCAGTGGATCAGGCTCTTCATTTGCATACATTTAAATGCTATGTTGAAGTGGTGCTACAGACACCCTGTAGAGACCAAAGGTCAACCATTACATTAGAATATACTCTTATGGTACAGCTTTTCCTGATTTACTTTGTTAAGGTTGCACTGAAATATCTGGTGCCTTTCTAAAAGGTGAAGCAGTATCTGAGTTAGCCATTATTAAGCTATATGCTAACTCAGTTTTAATTCTAATCTCTCTAGCATTAACCATACATGTTCACAAAAGCTCACCCCCCTTCCACCTTTAAGATAATATAATTCAGGTAACAGTATCTGTGTCAACTATAGCACAATCAATATCTTCTTTCCAACAAAACAGTCATCTTTACATTTCAAGGTCTAAACAGCATTTTCCTACCTATGTTCTACTCTCAAAGAGCAAGTCTGTTAAACCAGATGCAAAGACATCTATTGTCTTTACAATCCCTTCTGCCCTTTTTACTACCAAATCATTATATTACCACTGTCATTATGCTGTCCTTTCTACTAATCCACCCCTGCATTAAAAATCACATCATGCTCTCATATCCCATCTCAATTATAGGGATTTCCAGGGTACACGTATACGAGAAATGCCTCCTTAAGACTTTAGTGTTAAAATAGGGACTACCAGACTCTCTTAAGTTCCTCTGAGCTAGATGCCTTTATATTTAACTTTCTTTACTCTTCCTTCAGAAGGTGAAAAAGGAAGCTAAATCTTATATGATAAGCAACTACAATGTATTAGGGGAATAAGCGGAACCATGGCCTGAAGATAAAAACCTTAAAAAAACCCATGGTTTAGTTGTCTTCTAAATGACTGATAGGATGTGTGAACTCCACAAGTTCCTGGGACAGCTGGAGGTTTAGATCTGTGAGACCCCTTGCTCAGTTAATCCTAAAGTTACATAGTTAATGTATCTTATTATGCTCCAGTAAGGTACAGACAATTTTAAGAAAACCTCAGTGAACACATATGTTTTAGAGCACTCCTATGTTTAAAAAGGCATGATTGCTTAGGAATAACAGTGCTCATTTTCAGATGCTGTATGACATTTGAAAACATTTTTTTTTTGATAAATAAACACCTCAAGCACATCAACACAAATGAGTTTTTTGGGGGGGAGGGAGGAAGTAATATGCTATGGATCTCAGATGACTCAAGGATTATGACATGGCCTCTTCACATGAAGGAGATACTAATACAGATTTAAAGCAAAAGCATTTTGATAAAACTCCCTTTAAACCATCTAGAAAATCTTAGAGGTACATAAATAATTGAAAATTATTATGAGGGACATAAGGGGTCCCAAACCACTATTTCCAGTGCTCAGGAACATGACTTAACTATCAGACCTGAAACAATGAGGTGTGAGGACACACTCCATCATTCCTGCTGATGTTAGACACTACACAAAAAGAACAGAAAACTTATGGACGTTTTGCCCAATTGATACAAGAAGCATGCTCTTACAGAATCACAGAATCACAGAATCATCAAGATTCGAAAAGACCTTGAAGATCACCTAGTCCAACCATTAACCTAACATTGACCATTCTCAACTACACCATATCCCTCAGCGCTATGTCAACCCAACTCTTAAACACCTCCAGGGATGGGGACTCCACCACCTCCCTGGGCAGCCCATTCCAACATCTAACAACCCGTTCTGTAAAGAAATGCTTCCTAATATCCAGTCTAAACCTTCCCTGGTGCAACTTGAGGCCATTACCTCTTGTCCTATCACTTGTTACTTGGTTAAAGAGGCTCATCCCCAGCTCTCTGCAACCTCCTTTCAGGTAGCTGTAGAGGGCGATGAGTTCTCCCCTCAGCCTCCTCTTCTCCAGACTAAACAACCCCAGTTCCCTCAGCCGCTCCTCGTACGACATGTGCTCCAGACCCTTCACCCACTTTGTTGCCCTTCTCTGGACACGCTCGAGTAATTCAATGTCCTTTTTGTAGTGAGGGGCCCAAAACTGAACACAGTAATCGAGGTGTGGCCTCACCAGTGCCGAGTACAGGGGTAAGATCCCTTCCCTGTCCCTGCTGGCCACGCTATTTCTGATACAAGCCAGGATACCATTGGCCTTCTTGGCCACCTGGGCACACTGTTGGCTCATGTTCAGCCAGCTGTCAATCAACACCCCCAGGTCCCTCTCTGACTGGCAGCTCTCCAGCCACTCCTCCCCAAGCCTGTAGCACTGCTGGGCGTTGTTGAGGCCCAAGTGCAGCACCCGGCATTTGGCCTTATTGAAACTCATACAGTTGGCCTCAGCCCATCGCTCCAGCCTGTCCCGGTCTCTCTGCAGAGCCTCCCTACCCTCAAGCAGATCAACACTCCCCCCAACTTGGTGTCATCTACTAACTTACTGAGGGTGCACTCGATCCCCTCATCTAGATCATCAATAAAGATGTTAAACAGAAGTGGCCCCAAAACCGAGCCCTGGGGGACACCACTCATGACCGGTCACCAACTGGATTTAACTCCGTTCACCACCACTCTTTGGGCCCGGCCATCCAGCCAGTTTTTTACCCAGCAAAGCGTGCAGTCATTTAAGCCTCGAGCATCCAGTTTTGCCAGGAGAATGCTGTGGGAAATGATGTCAAAGGCCTTCCTAAAGTCAAGGTAGGCAACATCCACAGCCTTTCCCTCCTTCAATAAGCAGGTTGCCCTGTCGTAGAATGAGATCAGGTTTGTCAAGCAGGACCTGCCTTTCATAAACCCATGCTGATTGAGCTTGATCATCTGGTTGTCCCACATGTGTTGTATTATGGTACTCAGCATGAGCTGCTCCATCAGGATCTGCTTAGGAGCCCACAGAAGAGACATTGGATCATAGATTCTGGGCTCTGGCCCAAGGACTCCTACAAGTCTTGCTTCTGTCTCATATCTTGGGAATTTTTCTTGTAAGTGAGAGTTTGATTTCCCTCCAGAAGGCACATTTCACAGACAAGCTTTCAAACAAAAAGACTATTATAAACTGATAAGGTTACAACCATTAGACACTACTCCTGCCATTATATTTTAGACTGTATCAATTACACAATAGGATGACTCAGCACCCTAAATTATGTGAAAGTTTGAGGCTGCAAATTTCATCTTCACAGACATAGAGAACAGCATAAAACTCAGGAGAGAAGTGGATTGCAGAAACACTTTAGTATTCACCATTTGCTGGCTTAGATGTTCAATCCCATGCAATGCCAGCTGTTATAAATTCAATTCCTTGGCACCTGATTATCCTATATATTTCTCATGAACTATAAACACCTAGCTAGGGTTATGAATTCAGCTCCACAAGGCAGACATGCCAGAATTCAGCTGAATTCTGTTAGCAAGGATAGATTTTGGTGAATGTTTTCTACATTCCAGTTTACAGCTCCTTACCAATAAGGTTAGGTTTCGCGGATTAGGACTAGGAAGGAAATGTCAAAGTTGCCCTGAAATCAGAGATCTCTCTGCTTTCAGCTTCAGAGATCTCTCTGTCATTTTAGCTTATAACATGAAATAGAGCAAGTAAAATAGAAGGACATCTTGTTCACCTGCATTCTGGCAGAAATGTACGAGGAAAAAAGAATTGATAAGGATAGTCATCCTGACTCTATTATCCCCCAAATCCAGGTATTCTCATTCTTATGCTTAATTTCTTCCCCTGTGACCCCTTCTCCACTACTTTGTTCTTCCACCTATTTTTCATTACCAACCTTCTCAATGCTAATTTTATCCATAATATAGTTAAAAACACAACTTGCTTTTCTAGTCTACATCTCTGTTCCCAAACCACTAAACCATCCCCATCAGTTACATGTGTAATCCATTTCTTTTTGAAATAATCTGAGCAATTTCTGAATTATCTTCTTTACTCAGATTATACTCCTTCCCCAAATTAATCCTGTGTTCATCCTCCAGCAGAAGGAAATTTTAATGCATGCCTAAAGAAAAAAGGGGTCACAGCCTCCTTCAGGCATCCACCTGTTCCAGTGTGGGGTCCTCCCTGGGCTGCAGGTGGAGATCTGCTCCACCATGAACCTCCATGGGTGCAGGGCACAGCTGCCTCACCATGGGCTGCACCACGGGCTGCAGGGGAATCTCTGCTCTGGTGCCTGTAGCACCTCCTCCCCCTCCTTCTTCACTGACCTTGGTGTCTGCACAGTTGTTTATCCCACATATTCTCACTTCTCTCTTCTAGCTGCTGTTGTCCAGTGTTTCTTCCCTGTCTTAAATACATTATCCCAGAGGTGCTACCACTGTCACTGATGGGCTTGGCCTTGACCAGCAGCAGGTCTGTTCTGGAGCCAGCTGGCATTGGCTCTATCGGACATGGGGGAAGTTTCTAGAGGCTTCTGATAGAGGTCACCCCTGTAGCCCCCCCAGCTACCAAAACCTTGCCACGCAAACCAAATACACAGCCATTAAAGGCTAAGAATGTTGCCATCATGTCAATACAGCAGCAATAATACCACCCACACTGCTGACTTTGACCTGTGGACATCCAGAAGCTTCCAAAACTGTGGAGTGGACATTCATAATTCAAAGACATACTTTTCTATCTCAGTGTATTCCCAAAGGGGTAGAAATTTGAATGGTTTGTGTGGCTATGAATCTGTCATTTCTTAAATTTCAAGCATCTGACTCGCTGACCCCAGTAACATTATTTTAGTCTACCTGACTGTATAATACATGAGAATTTCACATACCTTAAGTATACTTTCATTTCTTTTATCTTTTCTATGTTGCTTTTCATCTGAGATCAAAAAGTTGCAAGTGAGATCTTAGCAGATGCCTAGTGATGATAATGAAGAATCAGGGCCAAAAAAATAATTTTGAGTATATGAAAACTGAAATAGAAGAAGTATTCAAAATGTGTTGAAAACCTAATGCACTCTGTGGGGTTTTTTTAAGAAAACTGGCATGAGTTTGTTGCATTCAATTATCAGGCTTCAATTCATTGCACTGAATTGGCAAGGCAATATGCTCTCAGGTCTAAATGTTGCAAAATTAATTTGTCTGACCCAAATACATGTTTTGACATCAAGCAGAATTGAGTTCAGAGTTGTACATAGCTCTTTTTAAAATCTATTAACTCCTTTTTTTAAAAAAAAAAAAAAAAAAAAAAAAAAAAAAAAAAAAAGAAAATGACCAGAGCAACAGGCCTACAACAAGACTTCAAATGAAAAGCAATCTTACAGATACATCCAGGTAGCAGCTTTTACTTTCTTTGAAAGTGTAGAACAGCTTATTAATAGAAAAGAACATTATTTCCAGAGGTTTCATGCTGATAAAGTTAGGCTGGTTTGGTTTGGTTTTAACAGTACCTATGCACAGCAGAATTGATTGGTACAGAGCACAGTGCTGCAAGCTGCACCAACTGCTCTGAATACTTAGAAATAAAATAGTATTAATAGCATAGTAAGCCTGAATAGTTTTTGTGTAAAGGTACTATTTTTAAAAAACAGGTTAAAATTAGCATCATTCTACAAGTAATATATTTTGGTTTCACAAGAATTATATCTCCTTATACTTGTTCTACTTCACAACATACAAAAAGCTTTATTTCAGCATAAAGGAAAAGGACTTTCTTTTGACCTTAGCAGGAATAGCTTTCTGTAAAAAAACATTTGAAGGATTTTTAAACAAGGGGTTATTATTTTTTCTTCAAAGATTTTATTTGTTTTTTATTATATATGTATGTACATATTTGTGTATAAATTTAAATTCTACAGATTTTCACTGAAGATTTCAATATGAAACAAACTGCTCATAGTTTGTGTAGTACAAACTGACTATTGCATTCTTAACCATAGCTATAAATAAAAAAACACCTTCCATGGGAAACAAATGAGTCTGAATGACCAATTAGTCAAACTGTAATACATCACAAGGAAACCTGCTTTAAGGTTTGCACAATTCCATTTTTTTCACTTTAAAACCCATTAAAATCCTTTTAGGTTTAAGAGCATAGTTCTCCTCTAGACTTCTGGTTTTTCCATTTCTGAATAATAGCTTGGGCTTTGTTTTACTTTTTGTATTTACAGCCTTAAAAATGATAAACATACTGTTCATGGTAATAATGTTTTACATTCCTCTCAAGGGAATGAAAGACATTTTTAAGTGATCTCCAAGATCCTGCAAGTGGATCAAAAGAAATCTAAGCAATTGAAACAGTCATTGTCTAGCACTCTGTTGCCTGTTCCTGCTGAAAATGCTATATATTTTTTCTATAGCAAACCCTTTATATTCTGTCTATCACTCTGCAGGTTATTGTGTTAACAAATAATGTAGTGTGCTTTGGTGGTGCTCTGACAGTATATCACTACACCACATGAAAATAATTTTGTAGTACTGCAGCTGTGCAATATTTGCCCCTAAATTCTCCTTTTTGAAATGCAGTGCCTTTAACTATAAAGAATTCAGCTGTTGGAGATGAATCTCTAAGAGATCTCCCTAGACATCAAGCCCACAACTCTTTGTGCCATCACAGTTATCAGGCTGCTGGGTGGTACCTTGCTCAGCCCCACAATGTAATAAAGGCACCGAAAAGCAGAAGTGGTGACAAAAAGAGCCTGGAGGGCCATTGGAGCGGGAGGAGAGGGGAGACAGTGAAGTAGAGTAAAAGAACATCTGTGTCCATCAGAAGCAGAGAATTTGTGTAATGATGCTGCCTAGGAGTGAGGTTAGGACTATCCAGTGCTGGTGAACATCAGAAATGAGATGGGTACTGCAATAGTGAAAATTCCCATTCCAAGAGTGGAGAACAGAACCTGATGAAAAATTGAACATCTGCTGAAGTGTCTAGTACAGCTCTTGAAGCACAGCAATAAAGTCTGACCTGTTTCTTCCACAATAGAAAAACATAGCAGAGGTTTCTCTGGCTGTTAACCCTATCTTCAGGTCCTGCAGAAACAGACAGAAGACTGTTTAATCTTAAATCATTCTTGTTTCCTAAAATCTGCTGTTTCCAAACCATATACATATATCCTTCACTGCTTACTGCTTGTCTGCCCAGAACTCTTGTTTGTTAGAAGACCTCTGAAGAAAATTCAGGAGACACATGGACTTCTTTCATTTTTTAGAAACACACCATTTTTCATTTTAGCAATATTCTTGTAAACAATACCTTAATCTAACCTATTCCACTTATCTCATAATTTTTTCTCTCTTTCAATCATCATGAAAACATCCTTTAACTACACTATTTTTGACCCTCACTATTTTAAATCTAGGTTTTATTGTCCCCACTCACTTAAATGCCTCTCAGCATAGCTGGGGAGTCTCCATTGACCTCTTTTTGGTCAAGTCCAAAGCATGCTGGGGGAGAGGTCTGAAACCATCGATATGTATCTTCTAAAACAGGAAATGGGAAGAAGGAGTGTGGACCGCCCATTCTGCAAATCATGCATCAGTCTTTGGAAGATGCATCCTGATCTTGAGGAACAGATCTTATCTTCAGTCTACTGCTATTACCTAAAGAAATACGTCAGAATACACATCCTGGTTCCAATGACACTCTGCTGTTAATATTTTCAACACCTGAGGTTTACTAATTCAAGGATTAATTTGGCCCACTGGTTTTAAAATACAAAATTTTATCGTGCAAACACTTGTATGGACATTAAACCATCCTCAAACTTTGTTGCAGAAATAATTCTTTTAGTTCATGATGTAATCTTTGCTACTCTTTCTAGCCTTCGCCCCTGTGAAAGAGACAGTGAAACAGATGACATAAATCATCTAGCTTAGTTTTGCTGGTCCTCACTGGATTTGTGACAGCAAGTTGGAAAAAGCTTTCTACAGTCTATTCCAACTACCACAAGTTCATGGAAAGAAAGAAAAATTAATAACTTACTGAGAGCATTAGGCTCCTATCTCTGTAACTCCATTAAAATTTCTATTTAAGAATTAAGAATTCTATTTAAGATTATACTTGCATAAAAAATTCTACTTAAAATATACTGTTCTTACTATGTCTCCATGGTAAAGCAAAATCTCTGGTAAAGCAAAATCAAACAAATATTAAAGAACATATTTATACATATCTAATGTGATGAATTTTTTAATGCTGTCATTATTCATTTTGCAGAAATCTGCATTGACGTACAAATGTAATAGATTGCTCAAGAACTCTGCAATTTCCAGCAATGAAAAATACTCTTTGTTTACCATATATCTCTGTGAGAGGATTTAATCTTATTTATTAAGTCTTACCTTGTGTCTGAGCAAAGGAGAATGTTAATCAGAGATTCTTACCTTGAGGAGAATCCCAGTAAGACTTTCACCACAAAAGCTGACTTTTACCCTGTTCATTGCATTTTATGCACTTTATGCTTTAAGATCTTCAGAAAGTCATGAAGAGAAATCAAAGTTCTGTTTGGAACACAACCTTCTATTTAAGTTTCTGGCCACATCTTCAAAAATAATTAATATATGTCAGAAAAATACTGTTTAAATGCAGGTTAAATTGAGACTAGAGGCTCAATTTAACTATAAAGAAACTATAAAGATCAAACCAGAGCAAAAGTTCCAGTTTGATGATATCAAAGTCTCACCACTTGCTCATGAGAGACTTGGGCCAAAAATATTTTAATTGCCATAGCATTAACTTAATTTGATTTCTATCATCCTGACATTTGAGATCAGTTCTCCAGATGAATCTTTCACCATCGTGAGCTGCAACATTATTAGATTCAGAAAACACGTTCTTCTGGGTTTAGGTCTGATCTGGAACAAATCCTCAAGGAACTAGCAAGATGAAAATGTGAGGATATGATTCATACAGAAGTCTATAAAAATACAACTTGATGAAAGTATGAAGCATGATGAAGGGAAGCAGCAATTACTGGAATTTTGTCTATATGTATGATCAAAATCACACATGAGATAGAAAGAAAGAGTAAGTTACCCATTCAGATGCACACATTCCACAATTTCAAAGGAAGCCATGAATGCACAGCAGTATTTGAGACCCCAACTGACATTTTTCCTCTTAGTCATTTTCTTTATAATCACACCACCCTTGGGAACATAATTGCTTCAAGGTGTGAAAACATATGTAGAAATGAATATTTTTCTAGAATATATATAAAATAAATCACATTATGCATACTCTGTCTTTAAACTTAGGCAGATCAAAACCCCAATTCAGTGGACTGACAGAGAATGAGAGCTGTAAGCCTAGATTTCAATTGAGACCAGAAATAGTTTGCTTACAGAGCTAGTGATTCATATTTTTTCCTGGAGTGTTGCCCATTCTAGGATTTTCACACTTCTCTGTCCCCCACAGAGGATTAGCCAGATGTTCAACAGCACATGTGTAACACACCTGCTTCATGCTGAAACGTTTGGCTTTGTTGAGGCCAATGAATGGGAGGAGGTGCGGAGGAACAGTGGGAAGGAAAAGAGGATTGTAGACATTCATCGTTCATCATTCAGGGCCAGGCACCCTGCTGGGAAACCCAAACACATCCAGAAGCAGGAGATAGCGGTTACTGGACAGAACCACCTGCTGCCACTGCACAGGGGAGCTTTGCTCTGGAACAGTGTAGCTGCACATTATCCCTAGAGAGGAGAGAGGCAAGGCTAAAGGTTAGTCAACACAGAGGAACAGCAGTTGTCAGGATTGAGCCTATGACTGGGGTAGCTCTTGCAAACAGGAACTCTGGGTTCCAGTACCTCTGGCACTTAGGATGTATTTTTGTGCTTTAACAGCAGATCAGTCAACTGTCGAGTGAGGGGCTGAAATGCTACTGGCCGTGGCAATCCCTAGACTGTTTCCTGAGAGGAAGAAAAAGTGACATTCTTCGTCAGTGATGGAGGGCCAGGGTGAAACGTGCTATGTGTAATGGTCATGCCACAGAAACTGGGAATTCAGCCTTTAATAAAGCTGGAAAAACATATGCATATTTGTTTCCTGAAGTTTGGAAGTATAAGTTTAATGTTAGTATGCTTTAATTAAATATACATAACACCAGAGGGAAAGTCTGGATATAAAACAGCAGTTAATCTGATGTAGTATTGTTTAGAAATAAGTATTCTTAATATTTAAAATACTAATTATCTACACTAGTTCCCACCCACACTAAACATTTATTTTACCAAAAAGCATGACTGAATACCCAAGCCTGTGACCATGTCAAAGTATGTTCAAATTGGAAAGGCTTGGTAGGGCTGATATGCATCATCTCCCATTTGTTGCCCATGGAAGAGTATCTAGAATTTCTTAAGAGCCGAAAACCTGGTTGGTTTTCATACTCTAATCACTTGACTGTTAAACTGACATTTTATGAAAAATTACCCTTAACACATCTGAAAAAAATAAGCATTCCAGAACCCCTGTTGGTATTGTATGACCTATAAAACAAGAACTAAGATAACACATTTTAATGCTTTTCTTGCTTATATTACTGTAAATACCATACATATTCAGTAATATTTTCAGAAACTGTCTTGTTTGTGGGTAGGAACAGAATCAGCCCTAGCCGGAGTCCTCGATCTTTCATGTAAGTGATCAGAGTCAAACTGATCAGCCCCTGCCTTTGCAAGAAGAAAGTATCTCTCCTACAGCACTTTGGGTGGCCTATGATTCCCAGTACGTTGGCTGCCTAGCACCCCACACAGTGTTACCAGTCAGGTCCCTGGACCAAATATGCTATTTAGAAATATATTTGCATTTTCTGTGCCTCTCCTGAGCAAGTACAGGGCACGATTTATAAACAAAATTACTCTGACCAAAGAAGGATCATGTTATGGACACACAGAACAGGAATCACAAAGTTACCAGCCTAAGGTATTAGCCAGGATATTGGTGCCAAATTCCTTTTCAAAGACTGAACAACCAAGTGCCTCATCAGTGCCAGAAGTTAATGTTGCAGGATGTTCTGTGTGAAAGGAACATGGAAACTGTTTTAACCAAAAGAAAAAAAGAAGTAAAAATGCAGGCTTTGAAGCAGAGGTTCTATCTGGTTTATGTATATATTTTATTTATGTACTTTATAGTGTATATATTTTGTTCATAGTCTCTAAAAGTAATCCTGTCACTGTGACAAGATGGTTTGCCAAATCAATGTTACACACGGAGCAAAGAAAACTGTCTTGTCCTGCCATTCCCTGTTTTGTCTTTTGTGTCTGCCTCTCTGTAGCTGGGCTCCTTCAGTCACCCAAATACTTGTGGTTCTGTTGAAAAACAGCCAGGTGGTCTGTGCTGGCAATTAGCCAGGGGAAAGGAAGACTAATGGCCCAGTGATCATTAGAAGGGCAGCTGAGGAAAATTTGGACTAGCAGTTACTTGGAAAGCATTGTTCAAAAAGTAGCTTTTCAGATTTTAGCAGGGTGGTTCAGTGTGAAAGGGTGCAAAGGGAAACTGATATCTTGAGGACCAAGGAAACTATTCATATTAGGCTTTTAGGGGTTGGGGTTTTTTTGAACTCTTTAAAGTTAATCTTGAAACAAAACCAAATGCTGTTCTTCCGTAGAAAAAAACCCGAACACATATTGTTTTAATTAAATTAGACCCACTGCTCATATCAGTCTGATGACAAGGATGTAAATATTAAGTAACAAATTGAGACAATCTACTAGTATCAGTGTTTGTACTACAAGCAAACTGTAAGTTTTGGTGAAATGCTGGCATGTTGATCTCCCCCAGTTAATATATGGGCTATGATACTTTAATGCCTGAAAATGTTTGAGAAGGGTAGGAGAAAAGACAGAAACCTTCTGATACTTCCAAAAATGTATATCTGCAGTACTTCCAACCTAACCTAAGTGGTCTTCTACAGGACATAAAAATGAATAGAACATAATTCACTTATTAAAAATAGAAGACCTGTATTTTCTGATTAGAGAGATATTTTCTTTTTAAAAAACAACCTAATGATACAAGTCAAGAATTTCTATATCATTGAGTCACCTCCTACCTTTGAAGAATAGGCCTCAGCCACTAGGAAAGATACTCATAGGTGCACATGGATAGGATGCTCATTATTTTTACATGTATCTACAGTTTTTCCACTCTACAGAGCCTCAATCATATCTGCTCACGAGGGCTGACTGGGATAGTGCACAATGTGCAGAGTGATTTGTATACCAAATTAATTAGTCTTGGAATAAACCAAACATGCCTAAGCAATGTATTAATTAAAAAAAAAAAAAAAAAAAAGAAAAGAAAAGAAAAGAAAGTAAGATGTTGCATGTAAGTGAAAAATAGAATCTGGAATTCTAAAGATCATTGGTAGTAGATTCATTTCTAAGGATCTATTCCCAAATGGCACCATAAACCTTGAGCCATATAAAGCACTAAAAGGGTAATCAGCAATCAAATATCTAAGTCCAAAGATGTTCCCTCTTTAATGCTTACTGTATGGGTGGTTCCAGAACCACCTCACTGGATGCAGAAGTAAGCTTTGAGATATTTTCTAAAAAGACAAGGTTGAATTTAGGGACACTCACTATTTAGGAACACAACAGTTAAGGAATCAGATGGAAAGTATGCAGGAAACACCTTTATGGTTAAGGCAGTCAGCTGAAGCAGGGAAAACAGGGTTTATGACTAACAATACCATTAGGCCACCCATCCAGGACAGAGAGGTGGGTGAAATATTCTATAGGCATTTAGGAGAAATCTTACCATTGCTTGCCCTTGTTCTTGTGGGAGACTTCAACTTCCCAGACATCTGCTGGAAATACAACACAGCAGAGCGGGACCAGTCCTGAAGATTCCTGGAATGTGTAGGGGACAACTTCCTAACACAGCTGGTAAGAGAACCAACCAGAGAAGGTGCCCTGCTGGACCTTCTCTTTGTGAACAGAGAAGGACTGGTTCTCTATTCTGAGAGAGTTCTCTATTCTGAGAGACGCTAGGAGAGGGGCAGCAGAACTGACATCCTGAACTTCAAAAAGGCTGACTTTGTCTTGTTTAGGCACGTGCTTGACAGAATCCCTTGGGAGATGATCCTGAAGGGTATAGGGGTCCATGAAGGCTGGGCACTCTTGAAGAAGGAAGTCTTAATGGCTCAGGAGCAGGCGGTCCCCAGGTGCTGTAAGAGAAGCCGGCGACAGAGAAGACCACCCTGGCTGAACAGGGACCTTTGTCTGGAACTCAGAGAGAAAAGGAGAGTTTGGAAGAAGGGGCTAGCAACTCACAATGATTACAAAGAGGCTGTGAGGCTATGCAGGGCAGAAATCAGGATGTCTAAAGCCCAGCTGGAAACTAATCTGGCTTCAGCAATAAAGAACAACAAGAAATATTTCTATAAGTATACCAGCAGCAAAAGAAAGACCAGGGAGAGCATCCATCCCCTGCTAGATGCGGGAGGAAACAAGGTAACAAGTGATGAGGAAAAGGCTGAGGTGCTTAATGTCTTCTTTGCCTCAGTCTTTAATAACAAGACTAGTTGTACTGAGGGAATCCAGCCTCCTCAGCCAGATGACAGAGACTGGGAGAACAACCCCCCCACAATCCAGGAGGAGATAGCCAGTGACCTACTGCATCACATAGACATACACAAGTCTATGGGAGCACCCATGGGTGCTGAAGGAGCTGGCTGGGGTGCTCGCCAAGCTGCTTCCCATCATTTACCAGCAGTCCTGGCTGACCGGGGAAGTCCCGACAGATTGGAAATTGGTCAATGTGACGCCCATCTATAAGAAGGGTCAGAAGGATGATCAGGGAAATTACAAGCCTGTCAGCTTGACTTCGGTGCCCGGGAAGCTGATGGAGCAGCTCATCCAGAGTACCATCTTACAACACATGCGGGACAACCAGATGATCAGGCCCAGTCAGCATGGGTTTATGAAAGGCAGGTCCTGCTTGACAAACCTGATCTCATTCTATGACAGGGCAACCTGCTTATTGGATGAGGGAAAGGCTGTGGATGTTGTTTACCTTGACTTTAGGAAGGCCTTAGGCTGAACATGAGCCAGCAGTGTGCCCAGGTGGCCAAGAAGGCCAATGGCATCCCGGCTTGCATCAGAAATAGCGTGGCCAGCAGGGACAGGGAAGGGATCTTACCCTGTACTCGGCACTGGTGAGGCCACACCTCGATTACTGTGTTCAGTTTTGGGGCCCTCACTACAAAAAGGACATTGAATGACTCGAGCGTGTCCAGAGAAGGGCAACGAAGCTGGTGAAGGGTCTGGAGCACATGTCGTACGAGGAGCGGCTGAGGGAACTGGGGTTGTTTAGTCTGGAGAAGAGGAGGCTGAGGGGAGACCTCATCGCCCTCTACAGCTACCTGAAAGGAGGTTGCAGAGAGCTGGGGATGAGTCTCTTTAACCAAGTAACAAGCGATAGGACAAGAGGTAATGGCCTCAAGTTGCAGCAGGGAAGGTTTAGACTGGATATTAGGAAGTATTTCTTTACAGAACGGGTTGTTAGATGTTGGAATGGGCTGCCCAGGGAGGTGGTGGAGTCCCCATCCCTGGATGTGTTTAAGAGTAGGGTCGACATAGCACTTAGGGATATGGTGTAGTTGGGAACTGTCAGTGTTAGGTTAATGGTTGGACTGGATTTTCTTCAAGGTCCTTTCCAACCTAGATGATTCTTTGATTCTGTGAATACTTTTCTTTATACCACTTTTATTTTATCCTGCAACAGTTTGCTACGAAACACACAGCCCATTTCTTCTCCTTTCCAAGTGCAATTATATTTTCTCTTATTTCTTCAAGACCAGTGAAAACTCTGCAGCTTCTGCTGCCATATTCTGAAAAGAGCCTCAGCCCTTTTCCACAGAGAATCCTCTGTTTGTTATCCAGGTACCAACAAGAAGAGTCAGGCTTGTATCACTGCAATAACAGATTCCTCTGTGACTCTCTCAACACTGATTTTGTAAAAAACATAAGCACTTATCTCTGTGAAAGAGAGTGTGAAAGGTGCAATGACAAACTTTTGTACCACAGAAGAACATATGAGGAATGACTTATATGCCTGCATTAGGAGTTCTTTAATAATCAGATAATGAAATATGAATCATATGAGAAACAAAACCAAGAAAAATCTTAATAAAATAAAAATGTTACTAAAAACTTTACTAAAACTAAAGACTAAGGAATAGCAAAAGTATACATGAATAAATAAAGAAAATATAACATGGAAAATGTATTACAATTATAAAAGCCATGGAAAAAGTTCCATAAAAACATTAGATAAATGAGAAAAATAGAAGCAAACATAAAATGAGAAAACCAAGCAATTAATGGACAGTTGAAGGAAACACGAAATGTTTAAAGCTCTCTCTGGTTCATTCTTCACAAAAAGGCTAACTGTGACCAGATGCCTAACTTAATTATTATTAATGAGGAAATAGGAACACCAACCCCAGAATGGAACAATCAATTAAATAAGTTGAATAATTCAAGTCATTAGGACTTGACAAACGTCACCCCAAAGTACTTACAGAGTTAGTCAAAGCAATTTGGGACCTTTCATTAGGCGTGCAGGAGAAATGAGGGAGTTTTGTGGAAGGTGAATAAGTTCTAGAAAGTCAGGGAACAAACCTGGGAGAATATAAGGGACACAGGGAACTACAGAAGAGTCAGCTTTTCTTTGATAGAAAGATAACCGAAGCAAATTATTAAACAATCAATTTGTATTCACCCAAAGACAAAACACAACCACCATGAATTTGTCAAGAATAACTCATGTCAATGGAATTCAATTTCTTTGACAGGATAACAAGATCTGGGAAAATAATAGGTGTCAGATTCACATGACACTCATAAACCAGCTGGGAAAATATGGTCTGAGTAAAGCTGCTGTAAAATCTTACCCAGAAAACCTGTTAATAGCTTGTTGGAGAATGGATAGTATATATTACATAATGCCCTTCACAAGGCTGACCTGATACTGTTCAATATTTCAACCAAAAATTTAGGTCTACTTAGAAAGTTTGTGAATGACAAGAAGTTGTGAGGGATTTAATTTTGACAGACTTAATTGGAATTCAAGTAGATCAAGAGGTGTTTCAGAAAGATAAGATACTGTGTCAAAAAAGGGGAGATATTACTTCTATGAGCAGTAATGATACGTATAACCACTTGTAAAACTTGAGAGTTGATTATGTCATTGTATTCTGTTATAGCATAATAAAACGAAGTCCACATCCAGTGTTGGTGCACCCAGTATAAGATGGTTTCAACACATTGGGATGCAGAAGAGAACTCCTGACATAGACAAAGAAAGGCCAAAAAAATTCCAAGAATTATGAAGAATGATTGAAGGAAAGGGGCCCATAAAAGAGGGAACTGAGGGAGGAATATAGTATTAAAGAAGCAAGTAATCAGTCTTATTCACATACACTGAATCTGGGACAAGATTCCTTCCAAACAAGGAAGATTTAAAATTCAGGTATAAAAAATTCTGCAATAACAGTTATGGAGTGGAAAAAGTTACATTGGAAGGTGTTGAAATCAACATCACAGGAGGATTTTGAAAGATATAGATATAAAGGACAATCAAAAATAATTGTTGATTTCCATGCTCTGAGATGGAATGACTGTTAGATGTCAGTTGCCCTCCACATTTCTTGGATTTCTTTAACCATATCAGATGCCACCCAGAGTCCAAGTTTCTTACCTTTTCAGTACTTATTTGTGATTTTACTTTCAGACAAGCAGTGTAGCCAAATAGTCAACTAGCTGCCTGTGCAACCGGAGGTTATCAATTACCATTCAGAAAACCTTTCCTGCTTTTCAGACTGTTAATATATATGGCTAAGAAATGCTTACCTACAGGTTAGGTAATGCTGGGTTTTAAAATTTATGAAGTGCCATAGACATAGAAGTGACATATACATTGCATTCCTGAAGAGACTGCAGTTTAACAGCTCCATTGTACAGACAACAAACAGATTCTGAAGCCTAATTAAAGTGTATCCTTCATCTAGGGTTCACCAAAAAGTTCCCGTTATATGCATGTAACAGACCTCTAGTTCACTTATAACTGCACGAATTTTTAGGAAACAATAAAAAACTTAAATTTAGCAAAACAAAACAAAAATCTTAGCCTATGACAATAAAAAAGGAAATTAAACTGTCAAAACCTATAAAAAAAGTGCAACCAAGATCAGCCAAAGCTGGTATATATAAAGTTAATGCTGAAACACCTTCCAATGGAGTAACACCCAACAATATTTTAAAAACATTTGTGTGTGTTTTAATATATTTCATGTTTTTGTCAGATTTATGTGGTCTAAAATGCCTCGGTTCAGGGTGGTCTATAGATTTCAAGGAAATCAGTGTAGGAATAAGCACTAACCTCCTTATAAATCTCCAGATCTGGATTGAGCTGCTGTTGCCCCAAGTGCCACTGGTCATTATGTAGGGACAGAAAAACATCTCAAAAAGGTGAATGTAAACTCTCAGAAAGTTTTTGTCCTAGACCAATATCAACTCCATGAGTCACATCTATCATGCCTGCAATTCATCTTTACACAGAAGTCAATCACAGGTTAAGTCAGACAGAAACTCCAAATCAGGATTTTGTGGGGCTTTGCTCTAAAGGCCCTGGGACGCGCTTCCAAAGAAAACAGATGAATTTAACGTGGATGAATTCTGAGTGAACAGAAGAATTTCACCCGAAACCTTATGAAATGCACAACCTATCTAAAAATACTACTACTTCTCCTTTTTACCAGGCTACAGACTGTGCCCTCACAGTCTTGTGCAGTTACCACACAAAATGATGCTGATCTGATGCCATACACATCGCATGTCCAGACCTCCTGGAAAAATGAAGTACTTCTGACTGGTAAGGAACAATTTATGCAAGTGTAGACAAGATTTGCATTTTCACTGTTTGTGTGAGATTGCAATGAATGTTGCAGGGAATAGTGAGTCAAATCCTCAGTAACAGGCAAAATCTATTTATTTCACCAGTCTTCACAGTAAAGACTTCACCCTACAAATTAGTGACTTCAGTGACCTGTATAAATTTAAGAGTGCCTTCAGGTCAGTAAACCTGCAAGTAGTAGACATATGTAAAGCACTGTTCATTCATGCCTAAAACTTGCAGTCTAAACCCAGATCCAATTAGTAATAGCTAAAAGGATTTACTTCTCCAGCTTGTAAAGAAACCGGAACTGAATTAAAAAAATTAAGAGTAACAGGAGTAGTAAAAACACAAAATAAATCCCTCAGTTAATACTGTTCTTCAGGGTGCAAATCAAATAGGAAAAAAAATCAGGAAATTAGAAACATTTGGTGCAAATTCAGTTCAGCCCTCTTTTACATAAATCATGAATTATATACTGAGAGATAGCTTTACTCACAGGGTCACTGCCTCAAACAGTGGACCAGACCAGGGATTCTCACTTAACAAGCACACATTTAATATTTTGTTTTACTGCAATGCTGACTTAGAGTCTATGATCTTCTTGTGTCCTGTCCTGAATATAAAAGTATTAAAGCATCTGTGTTGTATTTCTTTCGCTATATAGCTCATCTATGCAATAGCAAGTAACACTCTCTCCAAAAACCAGGAATAGAGTGGGTTCCCTTTTACAAATATGTACATAAAGTACAGAGATATTATGATGTAAATTATCAACATAATCAGAAAATCTAGCATGCAGCACCTTGCTTACACTTGGAGCGACCATGAAATGGTTTGAAAACTTGCAGTCTGCAGCAGTAGATTTCGGCAATTTAAATTAACTGTTAACTGGAATATACCAGGAAAATCAGCATGAAAGGTCACTCATACTTTGTCTGTTGGTGTAATGTGCATTTGGTGGTCACAGAGAAAGAGGCTTTGGAATTTCACATCCTTTTCCAAACTTCTGAAGATCTTGACCTCCAGGTTTCTACAAAGGAACACTAAAGATCCAGTCCCTTTGCTCTAGGGAAATTGTTGTAATCAAAATGGACCAGACTTCACTCCATAGGAAGCTGCCCAACTCTTTTGTCTGAATTTGTTGCTAGTGCAATAATGAGGAAGATTAGCCTGAGGCAAACACCTGGTGTGGAAAATTCAAGTCCACATTCCAGTTTGAACAAAAAATTATAAACCATGAAAACCAGGATTTTATTGTAGGAAGAATCAGACTCTCTTAATAATTCTACCTTTTAAATACAACTAATGGAAAATAAGGTATTCAAGCTCCAGTTATTAACAGACAAAATTTGGACCAGTTAGAAAAAAATCCCAGCTGAGTTTTCCTGTCTTTTTGCATCAAAGGTTTTTAAACCAAGAGTGGATTCTATTTTAAATGTGAATGGGGGAAACAGTTAGGTAGATATCTTTAGACCAAGAGATCACAAACTGATTCAGTTTAAATTTAAGGGACATCACTAAGAAATTAAGAATTTTGCTAGTAAAGTCAGCTAAAGAACCTGGGAGAAGACATGGTTATCTCTCAAAACCCAGGGTGCAAGCGATTGCCAAATCATGGTTTCTATGTTGATTAAAATTTTGCTGAAGGGCTCCAGGCCTACATAGATTAATTTCTACTCCCAGCATATTTGTGGAATAGGGGGAATTTCTAGGAGAAATGGTAAAAAGGGGTTAACCAGCAAAGAAAGCTACATCTTGGGAGGCCAGAAAGGGAAGGGACAAAGTGAGAATTTCCAAAAGTCAAGCTGAGTTAGACCTTTCAAAGGAAATGAAAACAAGCAGTAAAAGGTTATTTAGCAATATAAATAAAACAAAGAAGTAGAGCTAGTAAGCAGTGCAAATGGATTTGAGATTTAAGATTTAATAGGTACAGACCAGAAGCTTAATGAATATTTGATTTCAGGTTTCAGGAAGGTAACATGACAGAAGCAACATGGATAACAGGTAGGAGAATTAGAAAAGGAAACACAATGAACTTGGAAGCAAAAATCAAATCAGCACATCAGATTATTTCTGTCATTGAATATTGAATAGTGCAAAACCTCAAATCTGAAAATGCAAATATGATAACAAAGCTACTGTCTTCAGTGAGAACAGAAATTTGACCCTGTCCTGGTACAAACTAAATTGAGGCATCAGTTTTCAATTTATTTAGTTCAGGTCTCAAATAGCTGTTAAATTGTAATACCTTTTCTTCTAAAAAATCCCAAATGACTCAGTGTGATGGAACAATATATTACAAATGTAGATTAGAAATTCTTTGTCTTTTTGTGCTTTACTGGACTGTATTATTCTTGAAGTATAGCTTTAAGATGTGATGAATTGAAATAAAATCAGATTTTTATGTTGTTTCTTATTCATGGGAATTCTATTTTAATGTCAGTGTCACTAACAGTACTTGAATAGAATTATAACAAGGAACTGTAGCTGTCAAATATCAATGTCGAATGTTTTACTTTTTGAAATAAGTTGCATTTTCAATAGATATGAATTTGCTGAACCACTTGTAACACTACTAGTCATAATTTGCTGGTGACCTTGCTACCATGGGGACATTAACTAACCTAAGAAATTTGGAAAAACCGACAGCTAATGATTACTAATGGGTTTCATATTTGGAAGTGCAGAGAAGAATTATAATATTTCAATTTCTATTGGTGTTGACAAAAAATCTTGATGCTGAAAACAAAACAGTAGCAAAATTTTCTACTAGAACCCAACAAAGATTGGACAGACTGAGAAGTGAGACATATTTCATGGAAAAGTAGCTGAATGTCAACATAATGAAGTATAAAACTCAAAACCAGAACTCCTTACAGAACAGAACTGCAAACAAGCAAATGTTGGATGATACTATTAGAGTATTTTGTTTGACAAATTTTCTCAACTATCTTTTCCAAAACATCTTTTCTGCATTCCCTCCTCTACAAAAAAGTTACTAAGTAAATTTTATAGCAAAACAAAAAAAGAACCCCCAGAAACCACTATACTGAATTTTAAGTAGAAAAAAACAAAAGTAACCAGTAAAATTGCAGCTGCAGATGATTGTCTTGCTTTTCAAAGGGGTGTATTTAAAAGACAGTGAAAGCAAGTTAAACACATGTTAGTAGGCAAACTAGAAATGTAAAATTGCTTCCTAATGGAGACTTAATTCCATGAAAGCTACAGTTAATTCACTGAATTCCAAATTCACACATGATAAGTGCTCCCTGATCAGGAATATATACACTTTCTTAGAAAAAATACAATCAAAATCTTCTGGGAAGAGGGAGGAGTAATTACCATAGTTTTCATTGATGAAATATCCCAAATTCTTACAGTGAAATATAAGAAAGATAACACAACACACTTCTGTTTATACTGGTATAAATAGACTGAAGTTATAGTAGGCTAGAGTTGGAATTAGATTAAATCTACCCAGGAGTATATCCCAGCCTTACTCCAACCATGCAATTTGCAAAATCAAAAAACGTATACACACACACAAATAAATAAAAGTGTTTGATAAAAGACTTGAAACCTCTATACAGTTCTGGAAGATATTTGAGTCATTTTCAGTATCTGTTTGGAGTGTCCCAGAAACAAAAGTCTTATTTTTGTCTCAGATGTGACTGTGCAAAACGAAACACTGAATCTACTGATGCTTCAGATAAGAAAGATGCAGACCTTAATTCTGCTGGAGACAAACTGTTGTTGATGTCAGACTGACCCAGCTCCTACAAGGTGCATAAATGTGCCTAGGATCAGCGGCACAGATATTGAGGTGAAATATGTACAATCAAGTCATTTGCAAATGTTATGGTAAACATAAAGCCAGAGCTAAACAAGCTCGTATGCTCCACTATCAAACAGTATACACTGGGTTTTGAGAAGTCATTTCTTTCAGAAATTAGGATCTAAACTCAGTAAAACTGATTTATTGTTGTTAAATACAGACCTGTTAAACAGTACATCTAATGCAGAACTAGTAACACAGAAGACGGGTATCTTTCTGTTACTAAGAAAGCAGTAAATACACCTAGACTCTGTTGCCAGTCAAGGTTGTCTTTATTGCTGTGCCCAGGGTGAAAAAGCATCTACATCCCCAAATTTTGTCTTTCTCAAGACTTATCAATGTGGAGAAACAGAGAGACACTGTTGTGAAGCCTCCCCAGAGAGGACAAGTTTGCAAAGTAAAATCCTAAGGCAAAGCTTTTAGGGTAATGTTATGGAAATAAGCAATAAGACTGACTGAGGTTTCAGCTGTAGTGGTCTGTGATTTCACTTTGAAAGTTTTTGCTTTTTAGAGTTCACTGTAACCTCATTATGTTTTGCTGGCACTTTCTCTAGGAGAAGCAACAGCTGCATAACACTGATAAACCTTAGGAAGGCCAAAATGCATGACTGTGGTTGGCGCTCAGTCTAAGTCAACCATATGTAAAAACTCTCACCTGGCACCATTTGCTGTGGTTAAAATTCTATGTTGCAATGTAAAATATAGTTAAATAAGAATCATCCATAACAGTATTATTCTTCAATTTGCTATACCACTCATTATCATACACCTCTCTCAGTATTGACTGAATGTGAAATCATTGCAAGGAAGTTGACAATCAAGTTCAGAAACATTTTTATGCATTAATTATTATTTTTAGTAGCCATAGAAATAAACAGATGGCTTTTCTAAAACTCCCTTGAATATGTAGCAATATATAAAAATACATTGTGAAATGAAATATTTAATAATCAATTACATAACTGATAATCTTCATAATATTTGATATTGAAACATACTATACTTTTGCCAAATATATAATTCCAGGCCACAATAGCCTTCTCTTACTTGAATGATAAACTAAAACACAAAAGATTTTTTTTTCTTTCTTGCTGATTCTGCAGTTTATAAAAATAATCTTTTCCAATTGCTTTATCTTCCTAAATTTCTATGGAAAGAGAAGAAGGAAGTCAAAAAGTCCAGTCATGCACTAGCATTGCCCTATTAAAAATGCTTGGGTAGGTCCAGAATGTCTTCCACTCTTGAGATAGCAGAACAATAAAAAAGAATGTGGAAAGAAATACAAAATTGAGAGACATAAAGTGATAAAATACCAAGCTTCCTCTGTATGTGATCGGTCTGTGGAATTACTACACCATGCAATTCATTGGTTCTAAGAATTTAACAAAAGTGAAAGAGGGATTTTTCACATTTAATGATGGTACAGAACTATGACTAAAGAACATACATGTATAAGAAAGGACATGAAGCCCCGTGCCTCCACATATAAACTGATCTCTAACTGAAAAAGACAACTTGCCTGTAGTTACAGTCCTGTCTCTATCCTGCACCCACTATTAGAAGCATCCTTAGGAATAATATCAGTAAGAGCAGGTGATTTTCAGAAGCAGTCTTCACCTTCTAATAGAATCCACGGTAGTTGCAATCTTTGGACTCTTCTAAGTCAGATCCTAAATGTACAAAAGTTTTGTACAGAAAAACTGGGGTCCATGTTATTTCATGTCAGCAGGAATGCCAGTTCTCAGACAGGATTGCTAAAGCTTTGTATTTGGATCATAAGAAGACATCCATAAAGACTTACATTTACAGATTAGGGATCTGTTTTGATTCTTAAAAATCTTCCGATAAAACCAGAAAAATTGATAAAAGCTCAATAGCAGCTGTAAATGTGTACTGAAGGCAGAGCTTGAAGGTCACCTTAACCCAAGTAAATTTGAGTTAGAGAAGGTATTTGACCTATTGTGAAGAAAGCTTTCTTTAATTTGAGTAAAACTCAATAGTTCTTTTCTTTAAGTTAATTTGCTTGCAGGGTTGCTGTCAAGTGTTTCAGGTTTAGTGAATGCTTAACCTAAACTCTGGACTAAAAGGAGAATTCTCACATTATCAAGTTTTGCTCTGTAGTGGACAAGTGTAATATATAATTCTTTCCATCCTCTGCTCTCTTCTCCAGTTGTGTGAATCTTTTTCACTTTGTATTTATGGGCAAGCCTGTGGAAGCACAGTCACATTGTGTATCATCCTGATCCTATTGATCAATTCCAGATGCTTCAGAGAAGTCTTAGTTGGGAGATGCAGGAAGGCTCCCAAATTACGTGTTTCCAACTTCTCTGCAGCTTAGACATCAATCTAGAGCCTGAAAAAAGCAAAATTTAACAAGTCTTACAAAATGTTGATGAGTCTCATGAACAATTTAGGTAGTTCTGAAATCCACACAAAGGGTCTTACTAAGTCTTTGGCCTACCTAGAAAACTTTCCATAGCAGGGAATTCACCACTTAATTACACATTTTATATGAAAAAAACCACTTCCTTTATCAGTGAAATTTCCTTCTTTAGATTGTGTCGCATGGATTTTAGATTTCAGAACACAATTTTCCATGCTTTACTGTATGTTTTTATCCCATTAGTCATTTAATTTCTTTCTAAAGTGTACAATTCCAATTGTATTATTTTTTTCCTTCTTCTGTGAAAATGCTTATACTGCATACACACTTTTTAGGACAGCTGTGTCTCCAGTCTTTCCTTCAGTCTTAGAGAGCCAATGCAGTACGAATTAGCAATAGTTCTATTTTCATAAAAAATACACGTGCTCTAATTCCAATAAAAAGATAGACTTAAGATGTGAATTATTGTCATCCATAGGAAAAAAAATTCTAAAACAATAAGGAGGTACGTGCTGTAAATTCTGAATCTCATTTCCCTCTGAGAAAAACTCCCAGAGGCTTCTGTCTCTTGCTCAATGTCCTTTGCCAGCCACAGAACTGGCCTCCTGCATACTTCTGTTGCTTTTAAGACTCTAAGGTTAGATATATTACAGACTTTAAATACTTAATGGTGCTAAAGTTTTCTGAAGGTATAATTCATTTGCAAATTGCTAACTTTGAACACGAAAAAGACTTGTCTTAACCACTACTAGACAGCACGCAATGAGATATCTACATACACAATGATCTTCAAAGGATAAAAATCCATCTCAGAGAATATCAGAAAGGTTTTTTCAGGTAAATAAAGTACATGAGGTTAATAAATATGCAGACCTTCAAGTGGATTTGATTCAACAGAAAACTTTTACAGTGTTCCTAGGAGTTTTGGATGTAAATCTCCATAGAAAGAATGTAACTTGGGAGACAGACAAAACTCATGTTTGTCAGATTTCTGACTGTAGTTGTTGAGATATTTTTGCTAGAGAAGTGCACTCATACTGAGTCTGAGGGTGTTCACGTGCTGTAATGTAGCATTCTGCAGGTATCAGTGCTGGCTGTAAATCTGCTGCCTGTGAAACTGGAAGGAGCCTCCTGCTGTGTCCTGACTAGTTTTTAGATACCTCTACATAGCACTGCATTATGTAGTACAGACACAGCTAAGAATACAAATAAAGATCTTTTTCCTGTCTTTTCTATCTTACATTTGAAGACCAGATGAGCCCAGAAAGAGGTGATTTAGGGCACTTTTTGATATTTCTGGTCTAATTATAAATAAGAAGTTCCAAAGCATTTTGTAACTCTGAAATGCAGTACTAGACAAGACTAAAGTCTGCATGACATTCATGCTTAAGGGAAAGTTAACCAGAAAATCAGGGTCTTGACGTTTCTACTAGCTTTAGCCTAATTTCCATCCAATTTGCTTAAAGATGGTATAAGCACAGTTTGTTGTTTTGTTTAGTAGCAAAGAGGATAAGAAACACAGAAAGAGATAGAGGAGAAACACACAGAGAAAGAAGAACCTATTTCTAATGTTCTAGGCAGAAAGACAATGTGATGGTGCTGTTACGTTTTACAATCAGATGCATTTCAATGTATTTTTGAGGAAAAAAAAGTAAGTACAGAGAAATTAGAACAGGATCTTCATCTTTTCGAAGGTAGAGAGGCTGTAAGAAAGAAAATACATGTGTTCTCCACTATGCCTTTAAAACAAAGTTTTTACATTTCAGACTTGCAAAGCAGATGAACATCATCCTTATGTTTAAGGCACATCAACTTTAATATGATCCACCCAAGATGGAAAATCATAAACTAGACCCCAAACTGTATTAGTCCATTGGTGTTCCTTTGGCACTGAGCTCAGTAAGGTCAGGATTCCAGCCTTGGTTTCTGCGAACAGATTGTAGGTACACTACTTACTAGCTTTAATCTCATATTAGTGCTTCCTACACTCATAAATTAATACCACCTAAAGGATCTTTTTAAGGAACAGAAGCTGTTGTGATATTTTTATTTTATCATGGAACTCTCAACAAAGTAAGCTGCACTAAAAATATCAATTAAGCATAACCTAATTATTTACATAAATTGTCCTGAAAAAAAATAGCTTAATTTGTCTACTGTTTATTTGTTCAAATAATATTGTCTGGTCTTACCCCTTTCTGTCATAAATCCCAACTTCTTTTATTAAGTTCTAACCTTCTAACAGACATATGTTATTATTATTTCCTGAAACCTTTAAACATCATCTGAATGCAATAATCAACTACTAACAAAAGTTGAGAAGCTAAGAGCTGGGGAAATGAGAATATGTTTTTATCATTGCAGGTTAAGAACATTACAGGTCTCCCATTTACCTTATAAATGCTGGATTATAATTACAATGATACATACAAAAAAATGACTCCTTTCTATAAAATATTTTAAAGTAATACAATAAATTCTCGCTTGGATAGTAACATTTATGGGTTTTAACACAAAAGAAAAAAATGAAAGAGAAAAAAACACCCATATCTAAGCACAGTTTAGCTGGATAGATATGAACATTCTCTCACAGTTGTCTGACAATAGCTGTTACCTCCTCTAGTTCAAGGACAAAAAAATTAGCCACAGATATTTTCTTCATTTTGAAAAGATCAGCAAGTAGTCCTAAGGCACTAAAAGGCTGCTTTTTTTTACATTGTAGCTAGATAGATGCAGAGCAGAAAACTAAGGCTAAAAGTAATAATGAGTGAAGGAAAAACCTTTTCCTTTTCATCAGGGATTTTCAGTTCATTAGAACTTGGATAAGTTTAGTAAATCTATGAACAGTTATGGAGAGCAAAATTTCTTCAAGCAAACATTACGGATTACCTAAACAATGTATCACAAATAATCACTGTCATTTCCTGGCAAGTGATTTATATGGGAGTTAAGAGGGAGACAAGAAGGAGGCAAGATTATTTACTTAATTTATTTAGAATGTGAAGACTGCAATTTAGCACGGAAAGTTCTTCTATAATTTGGAAGAAATATGAAAATCTATGGTCTTTTTACTCTTGAAACACAACATGGTGGCACAATGTCAAGTTGGAGGCCAGTCAGTAGTGGTGTATCCCAGGGGCTGATACTGGGGCCCGTCCCGTTCAACATCTTCATTAATGATCTGGATGATGGGAGAGAGTACACCATGAGCAAGTTCACTGATGGTACAAAGCTAGAAGGCGTGGCTGATATGCCACCATTTGGAGAGTCCTTCACAGGCTGCAGAACTGAACCAAGAGAAATCTCATGCAGTTCAACAAGGGAAAATGCAAAGACTTGCATCTGGGGAGGAATAATCCCAGTCACCAGTACATGCCGGCAGTCAACTGTCTGGAAAACTGCTCTGTCTGGAAAGCAGTAGAATGAGCTTAGGATCCTGGTGGACAAAAAGCTGACCATGAGCCAGCAATGTGTTCTTGTAGCAAAGAAGTCCAACAGTATCCTGGGCTGCATTAGGAAAATTGTTGCCAGTAGGTCAAAGAAGGTGATCCCTCCTACTTACTGATGGTACACATCTGCAGTACTGTGTCAAGTTCTGGGCTTCTCAGTCCAAGAGAGATATGAACATCCTGAAGTGAGTCCAGGGCAGGTCCACAAAGGATTAAGCAACAGGAGCATCTTATGAGAAGAGATAGAGCTTTTCAGTCTGGAAAAGGTAATGCTCAGGGAGGATGTTATTAATGTGTATCTATGTCTGATGGGAGGGAATGAAGAAGAGTGAGTCAGACTCTTCTCAGTAGTGCCCAATGACAGGACAAGAGGCAATGGACAAAAATTTAAAAATAATTTCACAACACAAGAAAACACTTGGGCTATGTGGCCTCCAGGGGGCCCTTCCAACTAACTTTCTCTGACAAGCGTGACAAGAGGATGAGATATACCTGAGAGTTTGTGCATCAGTGCCCTTTTTGTAACTGGAAACACCCACCACACCTCGCATCAAAAATTGTCAGATTTCTTTGGTAAGGCCCTGTAGAAATCATAATTTGATTTCATGGCAGAATGACTGCAAGGAACAAGAATTACAAGATCTCTTAAATTTTTTTAACAGTGTTGCTATGATTGCAGGTGGTCTTAGGGCATTTTAAATGGAAGTGGCTGTAGCTACATAGAGCCCTATCTACCTTCTCTCAAGCCTTCTCTGTATCCAAGCTAACACCACATTAAGTACTTTTGGGGACAGTTTATTGAAAACACTGCAATGAAATCAGCCTAAGCTAAATCAATATAGATCCCTTCTCCAACTGCTTTAAGAGTGTCTACACAAAAGATTAGAATGTCTACACAAAAGATTACTTATGTGCCTGAGACATGTTCACTTTTTACAACTTATCAGCTAGCCTAATAAGAGATTTTAGTTCTCTCTAAAAATCTTGCAGGTTACTTAGCAGCAGCTTATATATAAGTTGCTCTGTGACCAATGTAATTAATGAAGCATGTGTTCTGTACAGTTTGGATTTCATAGTGATCCCATGTGTGGATTCTCTGATATGTAATAAAGGCTGAATTCAAGCTCTGTTTCTTGTACCCAGCAGTCCACCTTTCTCAACGCTGCTGGAATTTAGTACATTTAAGACCTCTACCTCTTTCTCTAAATTTAGCTTCAATCTACAACCAAGCACAAAAGCTGCTAGCATATACACACAGATATGTGTGACAAAAATGCTACTGAATGGAAGGTGTCTGTTTTTAATCTGAGGGCTTTGGCAAGACAAACAGAACATGGCATCCACTGTCAAGCTTTTGGTGATTTTAGTCAATGCTTTCACTGTGTGTATTTCCCAAAGAGGGAGAATCTTTTTGAGTTCATGAGCAAGAATAACTGAAAATAAAAGAAAATGCAGAGAAAGGAGCAAGGATAGGGTATCTGGGGTGGGAAGGATTTGTTCATGCTGGCATCCTCCAGCATGTTTGGTGTTATGTTTTAACCCCCTGTCAGCTGAGCACCACCCAGCTGCTCTCTCACTCCCCCACAGCGGGATGGGGGAGAGAATCAGAAGTGTAGAAGTGAGAAAACATGTGGGTTGAGATGAAAACAGTTTAATAATTGAAATAAAATATAATAAATAAATAATGTAAAAATTTAATTAAAAAGAAAATATCAAAGAAAGAAACACAAGTGATGCAAGTGAAAGCAATTGCTTACCACCAACTGACAGATGCCCAACCAGTCTCTGAGCAGCACCCTCCCCCTGCCCCATCAGCCTCCCTGCATGCTGAGCATGACATCATATGGTATGGAATATCCCTTTAGTCAACTGGGGTCAGCTGCTCCAGCTGTGTTCCCTCCCAAATCTTTGTGCACCCCCAGCCCACTCACTGGTAGGGTGGTGTGAGAAGCAGAAGCTTGACTGTGTAAGCACTGATCAGCAATAATGAAAACATCTCTGTGTTATCAACACTGTTTTCAGCACAAATCCAAAACATAACCCCAAACCAGCCACTATGAAGAAAATTAACTCTATTCCAGCCAAAACCAGCACATTTGGTTTCCAAAATTCTGTGCTGTTCCCCAATAGACACACAACATGACTGTTTACCACAGGAGATAATTACTATAGAACAAGGTGTCCCAGACCTGAATCCCTGATGTTAGATATTACAGCAACATTTGCATACTTCTGAGCACTGTACTGTTACAGAGACTGTATATAATGAAAAATGTGACATTTTTTGTACTTTTGTCAGAAGTTGGCTAAAATAACCATTGAGTTTTACTTGTGTAATCCCTACACTCTCTTTCTCTCCTAGGAAGGTGAGATATTACGTGACAGAAGACAATCTGTCACTGACAGATTCATCTTTCCTCTTTCCCTTTGATGGGTGAAGAAGGGATGAGATACATTTGTTCTGATTAATGTGTCTAATCCTTCAAATGCTTTTAAGGATTTTAAGAACTTTCAGCCTGGTGATTTTCTAAAGTGATAATACAGAAACATACTCCCAAATTCAGGACTGTGCAAATCTCCAGGGGAACCATGAAAGTCCCTATTCAGACATGCACAGCAAAACTCTTCAGTTTTACTAAACACACTGAAGTGTGGTGGGGGCTGACCAGCCTGGATCATTGCCCTGCACTCCCTTTTACACCTGGTGTCTTCATAACACCTACAAGGTAGATATATTTTTCTAACCACCTTGAGAGAGAATACAATGGCATTTGCCTTAATCTGTTGCTGTTCCTTGACAATTAATTATTGGTAATTCTTAGTCATAAGGTCCTTATCAAAATTAAATGTCCACAGCCCAAACTTTTGATGGGCTAAGACCACATGACACTTACTAATGTTGAAAGTTGGTTATTTGATTCTGTAAAGTTACTGCAGCACTTTTACATCACAACACACTCAAATAATTAAATTTCTGATACATTCATAAATTCAAAACTGTAATTTAACTACTATGAATATTTTTCAATATTTCCTGTTTCAGAGAATCTCCTTCCCAGTAAACTTACACATTAAAACACTTTATGAATTCCAAAGGGGCCCCAATAAAGAAGTATTCAATTAAAAGTTTAGATATTTTAAAGCAGTTTTTGTACCACTTCATTGTATGTTTCAGGAACAGAGACAGGCAAGGAACAACCTGCACAGCCACATTACAGGCCATATAAAGTTTTGGCAGAAATATGAAATGGGGCCAAAGAATGATGGTCACAGTGATTGCAGGGAGAGGTGAAAGGAGTGGTGGTGAAGACCAGGGAAGGATTAACAGATTCCCAGCAGAGAGGTACAAGCAATAAACAAGGTATTACAGCTATTAATCACTCACATCAATGTCATCCACACAAACTTCATTCTTATGGCTTAAAATTTCAAAATTGTTCTTTGAAAATGTCTTTGACCTTTAATTCAGTTTCCTACATTGTTTTCATACTTGTCATCTAGTTACTTTTGTTTCTGAATAAACTAAAGTTAAAACAATATATTCACATATTCTGGATGATACTTTACAATGAAAACAACCTGATGTTTTTTCTTCCTCTGTTCTTTGTGCCTCTTACCCATCTCTTGTCTGTTGTTTGGGTTCCACCTTTACTTCTAATTTGTGATAAAGCTATTTATCATGATCATACACTGCTTTTCAGTAATGTATTTCAAACAATACTGAAAATATTCACTCTAGATGGTCAAAATGTTACACAGAATGTTGAAAAAGAGCAACATGGACAGAAGAGACAGATTAGCCCTCTTAAAGCTGAACCCTAAGTGCCAAAGGCTATGCTTACAGTGCATGTTATGCTAAGGTTTGGCCCTAGGCTTTTGCTAGTACCAGCTACTGTCCACTGCTGTCGCATCTGCACCTAAGCTCAGATTTTAGCTGGAATTACCATCATCACCTTGTTAATTCAAACTACAGAGCTGTGTTTATTTACCTCTTCCATTTTTGTGAGGTAGAGTGTCAGTGAAGACAAAAGCACCTTCTGGTGACAGTAGACAGCCCACCTTGAGTTAACCTTGAGTTAACCAAGGGGAGAAGTGCTCTGAACAATTCTGCCACTGGCCAAGAAGCTGATGTCAGCCCCCTAGGTGCACCTTCTCACCTTTACAGAGTGGAAGCTGGTAACCATTTCAGATGTGAAGTGTTGCTGTTAATTTTAATCTCTGCTTTGAAAAGGCAAGAGGCACTTGAATACATTTTAGTGGCAACTTCAAAACATCTCCTATATGTGACACACTGCACACAGTGAAGAAGAGCCTGTCAGAAGGCTGCATGGCCCAGGGTAGGAGACACACTAGCTCAGCGTCAACACTTTCTCAGTCTGAATTTCAGGTGAGTAATGACACAATCCTGCCACTCACTACAGTATGACATGGTAGACAGACTTAAAAAAATATTCAGGCTGCCTATCTTCATACATCACCCTTCCCCCAACAATCCCTAACATTGATATATATATGTCCTTAGAAATGTTTTGAGAACTGACCCAAAAAGGGGAACACCTACAATTACTTCTGATCTTATTCAGCAGTTATCTGATGAAAACCCAGAAGATTCCCAAAGAGATAACACTTGAACAGCAGCTCTTAAACCTCCTAGGTGAAGGTTCTAAGAGGAAGGTGAAATATTCTGAACCTGTACCTTCCACTTTTTATATTATCTTACCATGTCTACACTCCTTACTCTCTATACAGAGAGGGCCTTTTTACTTATACAGCTTTTCCAAGTCACTCTGATTCCTTGTGGAAGTCTACCTACTAAGAATATGAAGTCTGGGTGGACTACTTGGATAGTTTGAGTTAAACCTGATGGAGCAGTCACCATGGTTTTAAAAGGGAAAAAAGGCATTTGGGACACCAAGAATGAAGGTTTGAGTAGCCTGAAAGTTCCTACATAAGTCAAAATCTCAGTCAGCCAACACAAACAACAGAGTCAATCACTAGATGGCCTCAAGAAATAAGTCTCACATTGTACTTCAGATACATTTTAGAGTACAATATGATAGTAACATGATGGACTGCGGACCTTGTTATTGCAGATATTACATTTGTCACAATTACTTTATGCTTATTTGTAGGTTTTAATCCCTTAGTCCATCTTTTATTCATAAGCGAATAAATTGTTATGGAATTAGTCAATCTACCTTGACACTTATCTGGTAGAATCACTCAATTTCAGGATTCTTTATTAGAATATTTTCTCACAAGTCCCAATAACATCTGCATAACTATGCAAGTGCAGTTGTCTAGTAGTGAAGGTTTTGAGGTGACTTTTTTAAATTATATTTTTCCCCTGTCAATTCTGTTAAAAACTCCACAAACAAAATATATGTTTCTGAATGTCCTAAAAATATACCAAGTGAACACTGGTTCTCTTGCAAGATACATCTCAACAGTGACCCAGTGAGAAATATCTTAATGTAAGGCAAAGATTTATTTGTGTCTGTACCCTCTAATGAGAAAAAGATTCTCGAGGGATTTGCTATGGATCTGTGCCTTCATCAAACATACAAAAGATTCTCAGCAAGTTGTAGTGACCCCACTGCCTGCTCAGGAATCTTTGCTCCTTATAGCAAAGTTGCATCAAATTTACTAATAAAAAGATAAGAGCAGAAAGGGTGAGAGTAAGTAACCCTTTTAAACAGCTGCTGACAGGTGATTTCTCTCCATTACAAATCTCTCTCCTCCTTTTTTCCTAGTTTCACTGATTTTACAATGGTAATTGTTATAAGACTGATAAGAAAACCAACTTGGCTTAGAACCGAGAATCTCACTGAGGTCTGTTTTGAGGTTGTTAAAGTCTTCAGGAAAGTCACTCAAGTATTCCTAAAGTTAAGAACATTTAAACCTGAATGAACCTGACTTAAGTCCTGCTTTTTGTTCTGTTAGGTACTACCTATGTACATCAATCCATAAATATATATATATATATGTTCACAATTTTCTTATATATTTATACGTGTGTGGGATTTTTTTGTGTGTGTACACATATATGACCTGAAATGGAAATAACTTGTGAGAATCAAAAATTAAGGAAATAGAAGTTTAGTATAATAATAACTGATAGACAGTGTTCTCGGAAACTCTTAGGCAGCAGGCCACAATGCATTAATTAATACTCCTGATAGATGTTAAAAATTCTCCAGGATGAATGAAAGTTTTCAGGGATAACATCAGTGAACCATTTATCTGAGATCTGTGCAACTATAAGGAATTATGAGTTCCATGCTAAAAAAATGTAGAGTGAAACACTGAAATAAAAAAAAAAAAAAAAAGATAAGCAGACCCAATTACACTTAAAGAAGTCAAGATGACTGTACACTGTGCATGTAATTTCTGGACAATCCTATTCTCTATGTGTAAACATAGACATTATAAATTCAGTAAAAGGAAATTTAGGGTTTTTTCAGACTAAGACATATACCCAGGAAGCTTCAAAAGTCAAAATGAGAAGAACAGTGCCAGACACACTTAGTGTATGTGATTGATAACCACATGATGAAGACTGTGGTCAGAAACATATTTATTACAATTAATTTAGCATTTCAGCTAAAACTTTGCATGGAACTAGCTAGAAACATTTTTTAAAAAAAAAAATCGATTTTGTAGTGTAAACCGTAGTTACTCCAATAAAAAGAAAGTTATAAGAATTAGAAATACTGTATCATATATAACACCAATTTATCTCACTAGAAATGTAGTATTTCAAAGATTTGGTGTAAATAAATGAAGACCAGGAAAAATGAGTCTTTGTTTTCCAGTGCTAATTCAGCGGACTAATCTGGTAGTTTTATACTTCACCAAAATAGGACTTCAGTACTATTTACTAACCTGGACCTGAATAGTAATTAGTGAGCTTTTATTATGTGTATTGTACTACTGCTTTAGCATCCCTGTCACTGATCACAGCCCCATTAAGCAAATTGCTACTACTGAGTACAACAGCAAAATTAAGTAGGGTTCCCGTCAAAAGTCATTTATCTGTCACGCATGCTTCATAACTGGTTTTGCAATTGCTATAGCCATGAAGTCAAGGTTTCTTTTTCAATCTGGTATGTACCCTTGATGCTGCTGTAATTAGAGTATTGATTTTACACCACTGAGGAATGTACCATGGCTCTTATTGATTTCAATGAGTAAATCAAAGAGACATTTCCTGTTGTAGTAGGTCTCTGAAATGACTAAAAATATAACAAAATTCTTGATATAAAAACCATGTGGCAGCTATACACAGCTATAAAATCAGTCTAACATATTAACTATTAATTTAAAGAGGCTGTAGTAATGCCCAGGATTTATTTTTTCCCCTTCCCTTTTCCTTTCCTCTGAAAACAGTTTTCTTATTTTAAATATAGACAAGCACACATAGAAAAGGTGTAATCTAAAGGGGAAAAGTAAGACCAAAAAATCCCTTGTTTCATCACTTCATAATTCACATTCAAAAAAAAAGAAAAAAAGTGCAATACCCTGGTAGAGAAACAAACAGATATTAACACTAAAAAGAGAAATAAAGGTCTCTGAACTTCAGTTATCCCCTAGTAAGCCTCATAAAGCCCACAAAATATGCATAGGTCTTTAAGTCAGTGCAGGAGCTCAAACTTTTTCCTGTGTAAAAAAATCACAATGTCTACTGATGAAAATAAGGATCTATGGACCTCTGGACGCAAACGAGAAAGAAAGTATAATAAAACTAAATCAACTCTAAATACCAGACTTTGTGAAAAGACTCTCAGGTAGTCAATACCAGGTTTAAACCAACTTATAACCATTAAACATAAGACAAAGGTTTTTCCTGGGAGCAAGGGCCTTTCTTGAATCTTTTCCTGGACTATAGATTTCATGCAGTATAACAATTCCTGTAAGTAATACTGTGACACCTAGTTTTAAAAGATATTTCAATATGATAGAGTTGAAGAAGACACACCCAACTTGAACTTCTTTATGTATGACAGTTGGTACTAGTAGTTCAGAACAAAAATTATGTGCTTTAATGGTTGCACAGGTACCACTACCACTATAATTCCATATTTCTTCTCCTTTGTAAGGAATTTCACCATATTGTTGAAGGTACTACTACTTTCTCTCCAGCGGTGAATGCTGGAGAGAAACTTCCTTACTCATGAACCAAGCCAAGGATCAGACACTTCACAAACAGGCACTCTATATTCAGGAGTTCTAATGAATTCAGTAGTCCCAATAAACTCAGGAGTTATTCTGTATTCAGGAGTGCTGTTCAGGAACCCTAATGAAATAAATGAAGCTCTGTGTGTCTGTGTGCAGGAGCAGAGGGAGCTGCTTATGTGGACATCTTTTATTCTCTCATTCATGCCAGCTGTGTACACACCAAACAATTCCAAATTCATTTATATTATTTCCTTTAATAGTCCCAGGAATATTCCAGGTAAAATTGATTTCATAATCAGTTCTTCACTAAAGTGGACCGTCTGTTCCTCATAAACAAACCTCACAAAAATAAATTTCCTCCAAATTTTAATATATGCCTTTCAAAATCTGGGCACTTCTAGTTCTGGGAATTAATATAATGTGGTATCTTTAGGAAGAAAACTACTGCAGAACCTTTACCCACTTAGGGTAAAGAACTCAAGAACAAGTACTGCTACTGAAGGCAGTAACATGAGTTCTTACATGAAAAAGAACGAGTTTAGGGGTTAAATTCATTAATAACACATAAGTTTCTCTCTGAAACCATACAGAAAGGGTGCTCTGGGATCTTTAGTGAACTCTATGGCATTCTGTACCAACTTCAGTTTCAGAATGCCTTGATGTTATGGTTGAACGAAAAGCACACCATAGTAGACACATAAGCATAAGCATAGGTGTATGTGTATGCATATGCATATACATATAATTGAATTCTAAGGTCAGAACTTGCCTTCCCTTTGAACCCTGTTTGAGAAAGAACAGTATTTAATCATTGAATGTATCATTGGTAAATGAAGTATTTCAAAACTGTCTCATGCATCTTTTGTTATTCCTTTTACATTTGCAGAAATACTGGACTGTTTCCCTCCTCTCTATATGTCTCCCAACTTTTCTCAGTACTCTACCTTCTTGATATATTAGGACTAAAAAAATCTTTTATTTGCTATGCAATCTGGTTGTGAGCACGATGACTGACAGATTGCCTTAGTAGAGTAGAAGACTTTGCTCGGTCTCTGCCTCAAACAGTGAATCTCAATCTTTCTCTTCAATTTTTTTTCCATTTCTCATATACATTACTGCACTCACATTATTAAAAGGTTTGTATCTTATGTTAATGTGGTAGAAATAAAAAAGCTTGTGATTTCCTGCCTCCAGAAAAACTTGATATAATTATAAGCTTATAATTCATGGTTACTGATATTATCTTTCCATTTTCATGTTGTCTTCATGCATGAAGATTTGTATTTGGGAGACATATACTCACAGGTTCAATGCCATAGGGAGTTTTTGAAGCAGAAGGTGGATATCAGTTTTACATAAATATAATTATTCCTCATGTTATGTACTAAAACGAATTTCCAGCTGTTAACATTATGTGAGTTCTTGGACTGTCTCATGCGATTATATCACTCTGAATTTCTTTTTGAAAGCATTTCTACTTTAGACTCCTCTTGGTGCACCAAAAGACTAAGAAGTAATGCTAACAGAAATTTTGCTGCAGTGAAATATTTCCCTAAGTTGCAGGTAAAAGATATCATGTAATTTGTAATGATAACCATGGTAATGAATGCATACAGTAGTCAGCTATTACCAGCAGTAATTGGTGCACCTTTCATCTCCTGTCAAGCAGAGTGGTTCGGATTAAGACCAAAAGGCAGCTATCAGCTCTCTCATTTCCAGACTCAAACAAAAGGAAAAGAGGTGCCTGTCTGAGCTGATAACTTTTGGCCCTTTTATCAGACCCTATCAGAAGTCATCCAGATGTAGTAACCTTATTTCTCATCAATGGGCTACTGTCTTTGATGTAGGTAAAGTCCTACTGCAAATCACATCTGTGAAGGGAAAACACCAGGACATAATCAAGAAGGAGTATAGTTACCAATTCACATGGAAAGGTTGCTTTGGCATCCTACTTTCTTTGAGGTAGGTAGTAAATAATTTCTGCTAAGATTATTGAAAAGATATTTCTACAAACAACCTGTAACACAGTCCTTTGGAAGGTTGTGTTTGCCCTTCCCAGTGTAACAGGAACTTAGTCATGGTTCAGTGTTAATGAAAGGTCCAAGCAAAATAACAGAAAATCAAATTTACCTTTGAAGGAGGGGGAAAAATTCCCTGCTTGGAAAGAAAGTGTATTTGGAAAATTTTACTTCGAAGTAGTTAGACAAATGAAGTACATTTCAGAGCAAGACTTTTCAAATTTTACATTCTTCTACCATAAATATAGGATATCAAATACAGACATTTAAAATGTGTACCAATAAATTCTCATCTTATTAAAAAATTTGCCAGGAATTATTCTTCAATGTTGATATTACTGTTACAGTGGGCTACAGAAACAACTTCATCACACAACTTCAGTCAGGAAGGTGCTAAACAACATCTTAAGTTATGTAAATAACAGTTGTAATAAACACAATGAACCCACCTATGTACCATTATTATAAGGAGACTTCTGATATAAACCTTGTAAAGTCTTCCTCTCAATTTCACAGACATATACTATAAATTTTATATAACAACCAATATTCCCGTCATGAAAAACAGATACTCTGTATTTTCTTAAAAAAATCTTGTTTCAGAGTGGAAGAGTACTGCACTGTATTTCACTCTGTGCCCAGTGCTTTTTTTCTAATCTAACCTCAAAAGACCTTGGTCTGTGACATCATAAATAAAAAACTTTCTGAAGTGTCTAAATACTTAGAGAGGTAAATAATACCCAGCTCAGTCTAAACTGGTGAATAAAACATCTGTCACAGTTGAGAAAATGTGATAGAGGTACTTTTGTAGTCTAGTATACTATATTTAATTCTTATTTCTTTGTTGTCACAGTTAGATCACAGTGTGATATATGTTAAGTTGTATAGAGAGAACAGCCCTTGTAGCATTAAGAAAAAATTTCTCTGATAGGCAAAAAGTTAGCCTGCACAAAATTCCTAAATTTAAAACCATTATATAACCGTTTAAATACAAACAATCTGAAGTAAAAGAGCAGAACCCAACTCTGTCAAAGGAGAAATCTATAGGCATTTAGAAGAAATCTATAGGTATTTAGGAGAAATCTCATGATCGCTTGCCCTTGTTCTTGTGGGAGGCTTCAACTTCCCACAACACAGCAGAGAGGGACCAGTCCCGAAGATTCCTGGAATGTGTGGGAGATACCTTCCTGACACACCTGGTGAGTGAACCGACCAGAGAAGGTGCCCTGCTGGATCTCCTCTTTGTGAACAGAAAAGGACTGGTGGATGATGTGGCGGTCGGAGGACAACTAGGGCACAGCGATCATGAAATAATAGTGTTCTCTATTAGAGAGGCCAGGAGAGGGCTAAGCAGAACTGACATCCTGGACTTCCAAAGGGCTGACTTTGTCTTGTTTAGGCACCTGCTTGAAAGGATCCCTTGGGAGACGATCCTGAAGGGTATAGGGGTCCAGGAAGGCTGGGCACTCTTGAAGAAGGAAGTCTTAATGGCTCAGGAGCAGGCGGTCCCCAGGTGCTGTAAGAGAAGCCGGCGACAGAGAAGACCACCCTGGCTGAACAGGGACCTTTGTCTGGAACTCAGAGAGAAAAGGAAAGTTTACAGCCTTTAGAAGAAGGGGCTAGCCACTCACAGTGATTACAAAGAGGCTGTGAGGCTATGCAGGGTGGAAATCAGGAGGTCTAAAGCCCAGCTAGGAATTAATCTGGCTTCAGCAATCAAAGACAACAAGAAATATTTCTATAAGTATGCCAGCAGCAAAAGAAAGACCAGGGAGAGCATCCATCCCCTGCTAGACGCAGGAGGAAACATGGCAACGAGTGATGAGGAAAAGGCTGAGGTGCTTAATGCCTTCTTTGCCTCAGTCTTTAATAACAAGACTAGTTGTATTGAGGAAATCCAGCCTCCTCAGCCAGAAGACAGAGACTGGGAGAACGACCCCCTCACAATCCAGGAGGGGATAGTCAGTAACCTACTGCATCACATAGACATACACAAGTCTATGGGACCGGATGGGATACACCCAAGGGTGCTGAAGGAGCTGGCTGGGGTGCTCGCCAAGCTGCTTTCCATCATTTACCAGCAGTCCTGGCTGACCGGGGAGGTCCCGACAGATTGGAAACTGGCCAATATGACGCCCATCTATAAGAAGGGTCGGAAGGATGATCAGGGAAATTCCAGGCCTGTCAGCTTGACTTCGGTGCCCGGGAAGCTGATGGAGCAGCTCATCCTGAGTACCATCACACAACACATGTGGGACAACCAGGGGATCAGGCCCAGTCAGCATGGGTTTATGAAAGGCAGGTCCTGCTTGACAAACCTGATCTCCTTCTACGACAGGGCAACCTGCTTATTGGATGAGGGAAAGGCTGTGGATGTTGTAAACCTTGACTTTAGCAAGGCCTTTGACACCATTTCCCACAGCATTCTCCTGGCACAACTGGCTGCTCGACGCTTGGATGGGCACACGCTTCGCTGGGTAAAAATCTGGCTGGATGGCTGGGCCCAAAGAGTGGTGGTAAATGGAGTTAAATCCAGTTGGTGGCCAATCATGAGTGGTGTCCCCTAGGGCTCGGTTTTGGGGCCACTCCTGTTTAACATCTTTATTGATGATCTAGATGAGGGGATCGAGTGCACCCTCAGTAAGTTTGCAGATGACACCAAGTTGGGGGGAGTGTTGATCTGCTCGAGGGTAGGGAGGCTCTGCAGAGACACCTGGACAGGCTGGAGCGATGGGCTAAGGCCAACTGTAGGAGTTTCAATAAGGCCAAATGCCGGGTGCTGCACTTTGGCCACAACAACGCCCAGCAGCACTACAGGCTTGGGGAGGAGTGGCTGGAGAGCTGCCAGTCAGAGAGGGTCCTGGGGGTGTTGATTGACAGCTGGCTGAACATGAGCCAACAGTGTGCCCAGGTGGCCAAGAAGGCCAATGGCATCCTGGCTTGTATCAGAAATAGCATGGCCAGCAGGGACAGGGAAGGGATCTTACCCCTGTACTCGGCACTGCTGAGGCCGCACCTCGATTACTGTGTTCAGTTTTGGGCCCCTCACTACAAAAAGGACATTGAATGACTCGAGCGTGTCCAGAGAAGGGCAACAAAGTGGGTGAAGGGTCTGGAGCACATGTCATATGAGGAGCGGCTGAGAGAACTGGGGTTGTTTAGTCTGGAGAAGAGGAGGCTGAGGGGAGACCTCATCGCCCTCTACAACTACCTGATAGAGGTTGCAGAGAGCTGGGGATGAGTCTCTTTAACCAAGTAATAAGCAATAGGAGAAGAGGGAATGGCCTCAAGTTGCACCAGGGAAGGTTTAGACTGGATATTAGGAAGCATTTCTTTACAGAACGGGTTGTTAGATGTTGGAATGGGCTGCCCAGGGCAGTGGTGGAGTCCCCATCCCTGGATATGTTTAAGAGTCGGGTTGACATAGCGCTGAGGGATATGGTGTATTTGGGAACTCTCAGTGCTAGATTAACGGTTGGACTAGGTGATCTTCAAGGTCATTTCCAACCTAGATGATTGTGTTCTGTTCTGTTCTGTTCTGAGAATGGAATTTTTAATTGATTTTGAAAAGGATAAGATTTCAGTCATGGTAGTAAAAGTGAAATTCACTTTTGGATTATTTTTAAAATGTATTAAAAGTTCATCTAAATTAATTGATTGAAATCTTCATGAGTTCACTGAATAGTCATGAATTGTTCAATTTCCCCACTTCAGATATTCATAAGATAAAAATATAAGATAAAAAATAAAGTAGATTTTTTTTTTTTTTTTGCATTGGAGGCATTTTCTTAGTCCTCACCATTTTTTTCAAATCAGTGAGAACAGAAAAAAATTTCCATTTGTGTTATTATCTTCAAGAGCAGAACATCTATTTGAATATGGCCCTACTTTGTTTGAAGAACTGAAAAGAGTTCACTACCCAACACTGTGTGTGCTTCTTTTTGAGGCTCCTGCTCTTTGTGGTACCCTCATGGTGACAGGCAGGAGACATAGCTGAACGGGAGGAGCAGTGTTTCTCCAAAAGCATCACCTGCAAGGGGGAGACATCAGCAGAGGACACTTGCAGTGAACTCGGCATTTGGTATAGAGGGGTCCTGGCGCCCATGAGCAGTATGACCTCTAGAAAACAACTTGTTGTATGCACTGAGGCTTAGAAAGAGGACAGCTTATATCTGAATACAACCCTGAGTGATTTTCTTTAATTTGTTCTCACTAAAGAAAAAACAAAGGGACATGAATATAAACAATGGATGCTGAGGATCCAACTAACAGTGGCAAAAGCAGTGATATTTAAGTTAAATACAGGATAATTCTAACAGTGCTTGAAATTGCTTTTAAAGGTGTTCATGTATGTATCTGGGTATTTATGAAGGTATTTATAGCTATTCAAGGCTAGAAGATTGGCACCCTCTTCTTCCAAAAACCGAATTCTCTTCTCTGAATACAAGTCAAATATTTAAATTAATCTATTAAGATATGAGACATTTCTTTTCTAAAAACAGTAATATTCTATCCATTGAGCTCAGTAGACAAAATCATACTGACTTCAAGCTCTTATATAACTAATTTCCAGTAAATAGTATGGCTGAGATTTAGCCAGGTTTGTCTCTCTCTGTATGTAGCTCTCTAATGGTGTCTCAGCAGGCTTTGCACCAATTAACACACAAGACATGTAATTCATACCTTCAGATTCATGCTATAAAAGCACATACTCTGCATCACCTTCATGTTATTTGAGATTCACTAAACTGAAAAACACTGCAGAAAGTCATATTTTTATCTAGGGGCCAAAAGAGTACAACATGGAGCCCAGGAGGAACTTACAGCCTGGTGCTGTGTTATATGGTGTCTGCTTTAGGACAAGCTTTTCCTAAACAGTGTGGATGGGAGCCAGCTGATGAGTGCTAACTGTTTTGCAAGGTGTGTTCCTTTCATCTACAGGAATTTTTGTATCACAGGATGCCCATAAGTAAGAAACACCCAAGACATATAGCACTGGAATTTTGAAATGATACACTCACATTTTTTTCCAGTAATGAGGACATCAACATGGTGATGGCTATGATTTTTGGGAGAACCTGTGTATTACTTACTATCACAGTTTAAGAAGCTGCATGGAAACAACAAAATGACAGGGACAATTTAGTTACACTTTTGGAAGATCCCAAACCACCAACATCCCAATATAACAAGTGACACATAGAATATTTTGTCATACAGTATCACACATGTGGAGTTTTTTTTATAGACAGAATTATTTTTCATGTGGAATGGACTGGAGATACCCATCAGTCCTTATCTGATTTGCTCAGACACCATTGGAAATACAGGGCTGGAGAATAAGAACAGCACATTTGCTTACAATCCTGTCATTTGAGGGATTTAAAGGGCTAGTTTAGATGTTTAACTGCTGTTTTGAGGATGGTAGACTGCATTGAACATCTTGCATTTATTTGCAATAGAGGTTTAAAAATGTTTACTGTTTGTTTTAATTCTGATTTAACAAGAATGTTAATCCATATGAGGTATCTACAGCTTGATTAATATAATGAATTCTATTGGGTAATGTTGATTTATTTATTGAATTAGATATGCATTAGCTTCATTGAAATTGAAAATCTCAGTATATGCTAGACCATATGCAAGGGGTGTTATTTTTTTGCTAATATAAATTGCTTGCTGACTTTTCTTAAATACTTAAATGAAAACTTTAGACGTAGCTTCAGCTTCTCATTTCCTTGGATTTGCTGCAAGTTCAACTTTCCCAAAAGCCAACCAAGGACATTGAGAAGTATGGCATAAAGCGTAAGGATGGGATAAGCTCTCACTTTCTGACTTGTTCTACACAGACATTGAAAGCTGTTAGTTTTCCTTTTCATATGCCTCCTACTATCCAGTTGTTCTAAAAGAGGAGGGAATGGGTTCAGGATCTGAAGCACTAGTGTGATTTCTGTAGAAAGGGGCCAGGTAGCTGGAGATTATTTTAAACTTCTGTCTTGTATTTTTTTGTTTGAGGTATCAGCATTGCAGCTGCATCCTGTCCTCTTTCCAGCTAAGTAAGATGGTTTTAAAATTCACTCCTGCTACAGCCAAAATCACCAAACTGGTGTATCCTCTTCATTAGTTGAGTAAGAGTATGCTTTTTTAAACAGCTAGCATTTTCAGAACCCTGAGACTGACAGAGTAAGGACTAATTATAGAGAAAAAAGCAATAAACAAAGAGTTATAGCTATTGTCAGATATGCAAAAGGGTTGAGAGAGAAAGGGTTAGCATACTGGAGAAATGCCAGTGCAGAAGCCTGACTTTTTATTACACATGCTGGCATACAAATTGTAAATAGACCATATAAAGAAGCAGACACCAACAGAGATGGGTACATACCTTATGTATAGACTCTGGTCTGCTCATGTTGTGGTCCCCCTGGGAAACAGTGTTGAGGCTTTCAGGAGTAAGACATAGCCAGAATGTAGTCTCCTTGGAGTATATCTATCAACTTTAGTGAGACAAGGCATTTCTCAGCATGTATAAGCAAGATAATTCTGTGGTAAAACCCCTTATTTAAATTCTAGACCTCAAAGGAACAATTTATTGTGCAGATCTCATCAATTATCTTCAAAACTAGTGCCAGCCTTTTCACTGTTTTCTACTAGGGCTAGATGACTGTGTCATCCCATATTGCTCTTTTTTTCTCATCTAAAATCAGGTTGTAAATAGAACACAAGCAATTTGAAGTCTAGGCTTTAAAACCAGGAAAAATCATAGTAGAGGTATGACTTATACCCAAATACCCTGCCAACTTTCTGATTTTTTCTAGTAAGAGCTGTTTTAAAGATATTTATTTTCCCAGTTACCAGGAGATGTGTAGAATAGGAGGAGCAGTGACTATACTGTTAAATACTTAAACTGAAACTATTTAGAGTACTCATAGGCCCTCAAAGTGAAGAGACTGAAAGTTTCTTTAAAAAAATAAATTAAAAATAGCCTTCTCTAAGTAATAGTGAACTTTGGTAATGCTTGTAACCCCAGCAGATTTCAAAATCATTCTGCCTGATGTGATTTTTACAGGATGACACTTAACTCTAACAGAACCCTCATGGCTTTAACCCTAGATCTGTATGTTAAAGGTATAATGTGACTATGAAAGGCCAGAGGAAGTTAAGACCCTGTTTCTGATATCACTTAACACTACTTCTATCCTGTATAACTGTTGACTTTAGTGTAATTGTTCCCAACTTGCAATTATGTAAACAGAAGTACAATCAGACTCTTAACAACAGGGCTTTGCAGAAGCATACAAGGTATGTTTTATCTCTCCTCTACTAAATCTCCTGTGTTAGTTAAGTAACACATTCCCAGGGCCGTGCCAGTCTCACTGATGGTACTGGTGCATAAGCAAAGTAGATGTTTTGACAGAAAACCTTAAAACTGGAAAAAGAAAATTCTGAGTCCTATCCAGCTAAAAACATCCGTGGTCTTCAAGGTTATGCAAGGCTCTGAAGACTACAGATGTTGGCTGTTCAACAGGCCAAAATATTCAGAGACAGGCTGGCCTCCAGTGTAAGGTCAAATAAAAGTGTCTCTGTGTGTGGTGGAGAAAGTTTAGTAAATATGATGGAAACAAATATCAGAAAACTTCTATTTGTTGCCTGGTGACCCAGCTGAAATTAGAGACTTTTTGTGCTGGTCACTGTAAAACAGACTATTACTGGCCCTGTGGAGATGTTTTTTCCTCCGATTACAATCTAATCTTCCTTTAGGAAGATTACACTAAGCTTTTAAATTCAGGCTCATAAGAGAAGTGCTTAAATTTCATGGGAGGAATCCAGACATTAGTGACTTTTCCCTGACTTAACCAGCTATAGGAAAGGCTATAGCAGAGCAGGAGTGACAGTCAGATCTCCTAGTTCTCAGGCCTTATTTACTGAAATGTTCTGCCATTCATCTGCCATCTAGACGCAACGGGGAGAGTCAAATGAGAACAGAAATATTGAACAAGTATCCTAAGATGACCCACATCCTATATGTCTCCTATATGTATTCCACTGGTTTTCTTGTTTCCCAGCAGTGCCCTATACATGAATTGGTATTCCTCATATTTTGTCCAATGGCTGAAGCTTACTTGTTCTTTTTACTTCTTATTGCCCAACCAAGGCCACATAGCCCAGTGAGAGCCACAGCATCTCTGTCAATCTTCTTTCGCAGGTGATTATTTGTGTCCAGAGTTTCTTTCAGGTTCTAAGGAGTCTGTCTGGCTTCTCAAAGCAGTTACACAAATGTGAAATTTTTCCATGACTCTCTCTGTGAGGTGAGAGTTTGTTTTGATGTCTACTTTGCAAGTAATTGTAAGTAATACTTAAAGCTTTGTAAGTACTTTTAATATAAGAGCGTAAGTGCCATGGAGAGCGAATAAATGCATTTTAAGTGTAAAAAACACAAAAAGGAGTTTCGTGTCAACACTTATTCTCTATGCTCCAAACGCCCATGCTGGTAGCCACCTAGTCATAGCAGAACAGAATTTGCAAAGGAAGCATTTATTCTTTCATTCCATGCTGCTATGAGCTCTCTATTGGTTGTAGAGACAGATACCTTACATGACTTCCTTACATTTTCCAGATAAATTATATTTATCTCATTTAACTTAAGCTTCTAAAATTCAGCTCATTAATTCTAAACTAGTCACTCTATGTGCTGTACTCACCAGCCAGGAATGGACATTTGTAGGTGGCAATGCATCATTGCCTTGTCTTTAAATCTATGTTGGGATGTTGTCTGCAGATGTCTGTATCTTTTTAGGTCTATAAGGGAGGCCTATCTACCCTAGAGTGCAATCTACCCCAGTACATCAGAATCTGGACCTCCGGCATCTGTACAAAGCAGAGGAGACATATGCAAACATAAGCAGAGCACCACAGATCATTTTTATTTGGATAGTTGACTTAGCTGAGGACTTACAGGTTGTCTCAAGTGTCTAACTGATCAAAACTGGACAGGAACAAAGGCAACACAGGACTGATCACAGTATACTGTCAGATACATCAGGTATTTTGAAATTTCAAACATAATGAGACCCTTTTCCTTGGAAAAATGTATTTAGAACATTGATTCTCACAACCCAACATGGAGGAGTCAGGAAGTAAAGGAAGGATGTCAATCCTTGTACCAGATTCTTGTCCACTGACTTGAACAAAATGAAGATCTGGGTTGATTCCTAATGCATTTATAATATGCACATTTCTTTGGAAAAAAAATATGCTGGGAACTGTGTGTTATGTAAGAAAGACACACACACATCACAACCAAAGATTTGTTTGTCCTAAAAGAGGATCTGGATCAGTTGAGAACTGAAAAGTGTAAAAACAGAATCACAGAAACACAGAATTGTCTAGGTTGGAAAAGACCTAGAAGATAATCTAGTCCAACCATCAACCCAACATTAACAGTTCCCAACTACACCATATCCCTAAGCGCTATGTCGACCCTACTCTTAAACACCTCCAGGAATGGGTGCTCCACCACCTCCCTGGGCAGCCCATTTCAACACCTAACAACCCGTTCTGTAAAGAAATGCTTCCTAATATCCAGTCTAAACCTTCCCTGACGCAACTTGAGGCCATTCCCTCTTGTCCTGTCGCTTATTACTTGGTTAAAGAGACTCATCCCCATCCCTCTGCAGCCTCCTTTCAGGTAGTTGTAGAGGGCGATGAGGTCTCCCCTCAGCCTCCTCCTCTCCAGACTAAACAACCCCAGTTCCCTCAGCCGCTCCTCGTACGACATGTGCTCCAGACCCTTCACCAGCTTCGTAGCCCTTCTCTGGACACGCTCGAGTAATTCAATGTCCTTTTTGTAGTGAGGGGCCCAAAACTGAACACAGTAATCGAGGTGCGGCCTCACCAGTGCCGAGTACAGGGGTAAGATCCCTTCCCTGTCCCTGCTGGCCACGCTATTTCTGTCAAAACAGTCAATAGTTTTCTAATTAACATATTTATGGGATAACTGGAGTCCGGAAAAACTAAAGGGAATTTGAATAGTACAGATTTGATCAGGGAAATAAAGTTCCATTTTTTGTGTGGCTGTAGTTATTTACAAAAACCTTTAAAGACACATTTATCTATTTTTCTGAAGATGCCTATCCTCATAATATTTATAACTACTTTCATGTCTACCTGTTCATTTGATGTTTTACTTCTGATTAGTCAGGACAGAATTTTTAACTATCCTAAAACATTTTCAAGTCAATGAGGGCTCACTGATTTCTTCTAGCAAATCTTTTTCTTTCGAGTTATATTTAGTAGAACTAGAAATGTTAGAAATGAAGTTATGCTTGATAGTCATTTATTTGCTACTATAAAGGGTCACTGTAGTTTAAACATTACTGTCATTAATTTCAAACAAATTATCTTGAATCAGAAAACTTGAAACATCTTACCTACTGCTCTCTATTTATGGCAGACTGTCAACTTATATTCAGCCATACAATCAAAACAATAGAGTTCTTAGTTTATTATTCAGCTGTAGAAATAGAGAGAGGCTGAACAGTTGAGTCACAGGATGGGAACTCACTTCTCTGAAAATCTAACCTGTGCCTAAAGGATGGAAACTTTATGATAAAACTCAGAAAAAAAGTGTTTTATGTCTACATGTGGGTCCTTAAAGAGCCCTAATATTCTCTTAAAGCAATGTTACAATGCAGATTGAGTTTCTGAAAGGGATTAAAGTTCTACAGTTCAGATGCAACAAAGCAAGTCAAACTGCTTTCATGCAAAACCAAAAAGCAGTAGAAGGTCAGACTTCTGAACTAACATAATTTTTAACATCATGATTAACATCATGATTATTAATATGAAGGTGAATAAAGTATCAGTTTTTCTGAAGTCCCGGTAATGTTTTTACTGAAATAACAGCTGTACCACCCAGAAGCTATGAAAGTGTACTGTGATACTCAGAGTCTCTCTAATCTTCTGCTAAAATACAGCTTTGAAGGTCATTGAAGGAGATTGTGGTTTTGCCAAAATGGAGAGAGAACCTGGATTATAGTTTCTTCTCTTAGAGACTCCCTGTGCATTTTCTGTTTAACAAACACTAGTAAGACATATATACAATTTTAGGAACTGGGATAGAGGCTAGAATTCCTCCACTACTTCAGTACAGACAGAGGTTTAAACACAGGTGTGGGGAAGGGTGAGGAGATTTTATAATCTCTTCTGTGTAATGGCCTAGATTCAGTAAGAATAATGGAAACATCACAGAGTATGCTTTAATTTTTTGTTTAGAGAACATTTTGGAAGACTGGACATCAAGCCTCCACAGGCTTGAGAGGTGGGCCTGCGCAAACCTCATGAAATTCAACAAGGTCAAGTGCAAGGTCCTGCACATGGGTCAAGGCAATCCCAAGCACAAATACAGGCTGGGTGAAGAGTGGATTGAGAGCAACCCTGTAGGGAGGGACTTGGCAGTAGTTGTGGATGGAAAACTGAATATGAGCCAGCAATGTGCATTCACAATCCAGAAAGCCAACTGTATCCTGTGCTGCATCAAAAGAAAAGTGACCAGCAGGTCGAGGGAGGTGATTCTCCCCCTCTACTCCACTCTCATGAGACCCCACCTGGAGTCCTGCATCCAGCTCTGGGGCTCCCAACATAAGAAAGATATAGACCTGTTACTTATTTTAACTCTAGAAAGCTGACTTCCCGTGGCTCACCTTGGACTCAACAGGGAGTCAGATACAGCCTGAACCTCCTCCCAGTGTGATGCTCCAATTCTCCATCCATTCTCCAGAACTCAGCTGCCCTTTCATTTCATATCCCAATTCACAGCCTCTATCGTGAAGTCCTGAAACTTCCAAAGTATCTGTGCCAAGGGGTCTAACCAAGTATATTTCTCCAAAAGCTGGTCAGCTCTTATAGGAATGAGTGAATCACCTGTCTGAAATTTCAGAGACATAAAAACCTGTTTAAAGCAGAACTGGAAGGATACTTCACAGACTATAGTGTGTGCACATCATTGTGACCCTTTCTAACCTGTCTGCTTTAACTCATAGAAGCTTTACCATCAGTTCCTTCATCAAGCCTGAAACTGAAGAGAGATGTAGGGAGGGAAATATAGTGAAACACATTAGGTTCAAAACAGTTTTGGATCATACCCTGCTAATTCAAAAAGTACCATGAATTTAGTGATGGTTCTGATTTTTACATCTCATTCAAAAAGTAGAGTGTAAATCTCAGCAGAAGTCTCAACCAAATTAAATGTTCCAGTTCCATAATTAAAACTGTTTGGATTTCAGCTTATCTGTTAATACTCTGTGCTGTGATGAAAACCATGTAAAAGTCCCTGTATCATTATATCATAGTAGATTCCACAAATAAAACATGACAAAAAAGAACACAAATGCTTCCAATATAGATTAACAATATGGGAAAATATGATCAACTAGGCTTCAATATTCATCAGATAAAAAAAAAAAAAATCAGTTGTTCCCCCTCAAAACATTTTTTTTTGCAGAAACGTAATATTCTGAAAGAATTTATAGTAAGCATGAAGGATGTTTAAAATTTTAGTGTTATTTCACCTAATCCCTGGTATTTTTGTAATTCTATTTAGAAAGCTAAACCGTCTCTACCAGCATGTCTGAAAACAGATTCAATAAAAACATTTTCTGGCTTTCATTTTTCAGAAACTTGTGAAAAAAATTTTTTTTTAAAACCCTTTGTATTGCACAGGTAGGAAAAGTTTGTTGGTGGTACTGCACCTTTTAAAATACTATTTTAAATTTGTTTATCATTTATGTGCAGGGTTAACTGTGTGTTGGCCTCTTCTATATCAGCAAAGCTGACTTACTCAATAACCAGCAAGCAATACGCGTGAATACAGTCCCCTGAAATCATACTCATAGCGCACTGGTACCCAATAGTGTCTCAGTTTCCCTTCATTCCCATTAGTGATGGGAATTCACTTCTGATTGTACAGAAAAGTTAATTATTCCCAATGCATAAAAAAACACCCTCAAAATAAACAGCATATGGCCTTTGACCTGTGCTGGTTTGAGGAACAAGATGGATGAGCTGCCCTGTGAAGTTTCACAGACCTCACCACAATTCTCATTCCACAGCAGAGCAAAGAAGTCGCTTCTCACTGTATCTGAAAATTTGAGCTTGGGAATAAGCCCCGAGCCCCTTTTTCCTACTGCTAGGCTGGACTGTCTTCTTCCCATTTTGCAACACAATGTTAATTTCACAATGTGTGTTTTAACGTACAATGTTCACTCCTTCTTTTTTCTAGCCCATAGAAACTCTTTCCTCACTTTTGCTTTACAGTCCTCTGTCCTGACCTTTAACCAAAATAGCTTCTTTCAGTTATTTGCCTTTGCCTTTTACCCCTTAGAAAGGCCAACAACAGTTGAGAATTTGTTGTTTTTTTTCTCCCTAGTATGTTTTGCTGAAGTCTATGGTTTCCTGAGTCTATTTGGGAACTACAACTCATGAACACCCTTGTCCTGAACTGAAACCAGGAAATACTTCGAGTTAGGGTGTCATTGATTTTAATGAACAGCAAATGGATAGAAAATTTAAATATCAAACATGTCATAAAGTTTAATAATAAAATTTTCCTGAAACCCTGTTTAAGCTACTGTTTAAAAAAGCATGAATCAAAAAACCTCACAACAAAATAACTGGCTGACACTGATCATGAAGCCACAATATTTACCAGATTGTTTGACAAATCAACTATTTTCTATCTATTTGACTAGTTTTTTAAATTATATGTGTGGTCTATTTGATATAAATATTAACAAATGATTCTGTATTTAACTAGCAATTAAAACAATAGTCCGCAGTTTGGGGAAATCTCTGTTAAAAATGTATTAACAGAAGATAAATTAAACCAATTAATGGTGCAAAGATACAAGAAAATGTACTTTAAGAATGCTAAAGATGAAGAACATGGGCAATGTTCTGAATATCCATCATTTTGCAGAAGATATTACTTAACGAAACTTTAAATTTCCTTCATTTTGAATCTTCACAATGGGACAACACTGTGTTGAAATATTTCATGCAGATACACATAGGACAGGAAAATATTTTGATATTTTATAAAATAGGCTGGGTTTTGTGAATCGTTATATATGCTCATCATACAACAAGATTCAATTCTACCCCTTCAAAACTGAAGTTAACCTGAGATTTCTGTCTGCCTCTACTGAGGTAGAGCTCTTTTACTTTGCTTCACTTGGAAGTAGAGTTTTTTGGGGCCATGGGATCAAACTGTCAGCTGGTGAGTTTCAGAAAAACAACACAGCCTTTGAAGTGTTAAAAAGTATTCTTGAAGAACATAAGACATAATCCTATCTTCACTTTTCCCAAAAGTAGTTTGCCTGTTGTGCCTTTCTGTCACAACTTAATTTTCTCTAGATATCTGGATTCAGAATAGTACAGACCCAGAACTGTACAGACCCAACAAGGAGAGGAAAAAAAAAATTACTTGAGACGATAGGAAATATGGTCTGTGAGCAGCATGGAGAAGGAGAATGTGTAGTGTTTGTTTGTGTTACAACTGAGATGCACAAAAATAAACTAACAGCTGAAAATTAAGAACAAAATCCCCAAACTAAAATGGATATTTCTTTACATGCTTAATAGCCCAAGTGCAAGTCACTGTGGGTTTTGGTAGTTTGCATACACTCTCAGCATGATTAGCTAAATTCATGGATAAAGAGTCCATTATGGGTATCACCGGTGGACAGAAAATCCCAAAGACACCAATGATGAAGGCTGGGACAGTGCACCTGGGAAGTGACAAGATATTCCTGCTACATTTTTATACTTTTCCCTAAGCATCTGCTGTTGGTCACTGTTGGTGACAGAATATGGGCTGACTGGATGCTGGTCATATTCTAGTCAGACTAATGAGACCCTTCTGTTGTAATCAGACTTGGCTGACTTGCTTTAGGCCAGAAGGGCAAAGTCATTCTCCCTCCACAATCCCACCACAGGAGTACAAAATTATTAGATATTTGTGGTACATTCCGGAGGTAAAACAAATACTTCTGCTTTTAATTCTATGGCATATAGCCATCTTCTTCATCCTAGCTAGTGTAAACAAGTTCTATACAAAAGTTTCAGCCAAATGGTATTCATGGCCTCTTTTTGAACATATGCCCAGCTGGCTCATGGAGTCACTTTCTTAACAGAAGGCATTTCCTTACTTTTCTGGAGTATTAATCATATGTTCTTTCTTTCATTTCAGTTTATTGTTGGAGGAGCCAGGGATATGGTAGCTCATATTCTAGATCCAGCCATAAAGTCAAGACCTTCATTACCATGGACTTGTCCTTAACTTTCTTTAGTATCTAATAGTTCTGGAAATAAAAGTATAAATTTGCAAAACACACTACAATAGCTACATTTCCCATGTGATACTGTAAAAATATGACATTATTTCAGCACCTACTATGCTGAAGTATCCTTCTATGTTTTTAATTTTCCTAGCACATAAATGTTATTATAATGTTATACCAGCAGTAAACAACCCAGTATGTCCCAAGCTGGCCAATAATTTTACATAACTCTCACTGGTATTGCCTGTGCTGGAAATGAATTGTAAAACTGGGGACATGCCAAAGTTATGTAAAATAATGAGCAGTCTATATGAGGAAGAAAAGAAGATTATGTTCTCCTTGTCTCACAGTACATGAAACAGGGCACATTCAATGCAGATGGAAGAAGAGAAAATAATATCATAAAAGAAAAATACTTTTTCTCATAGTAGCAACCAACATGAATTCTTTACCACCGAAACACATTAAGAAGTGCAATTTAACAACATGCAGTATGTAATAGGACATGTATATAGATACAGAAATCCCAAGAACTGTTATTTTAATTACAATGAACATTTTAGAATGGGTACTAAAATGTGTGTTTCAGGGCTTCAGTCAACTTCTAAACTATTATAACTCAGAATGTGCCTGTGTAAAGCAGATAGCTAGCTCTTCCACTGTCTACTGAAGTGTTACACCTCCCCTGTTGCAGTTTAAAGCCATTCCCTCTTGTTCTATTGCTAATTACCTGTGAGAAGAGACCAGCATCAATCTCCCTACGATGTCCTTTCAGGTAGTTGTAGAGAGGGATGAGGTCTCCCCTTAGCCTTCTCCTCCTCAAACTAAACAGTCCCAGGACATAAGAAAAAAAATTTTCACAGAAAGAGTGGTCAGACAGTGGAATAGGCTGCCCAGGGAGGGGGTGGAGTCACCATCCCTGGATGTGTTTAAGGGTCATTTAAATGAGATGTTGGGGGATATGGTGTAGGGGAGAACTTTGTAGAGTAGGGCTGATGGTTGGACTCGATGATCCCAAGGGTCTTTTGCAACCTGAATGATTCTGTGATTCTGTGATTATCTTCTAAATCTGGCTCAAGACAGCACCAAGATCCAGATGGGATAGATTATTCTTACCATGTAATGTAACAAGATGTCGTGGTTTAAAGCCCAGAGGGCAACTGTGCACCATCCAATCCTTCACTCACCCCTTCTTCCCCAGTGCTAGGAAGGAAAAAAAATGAATCAAAAGGCTCAGGAATGGAGACAAGGACAGGGAAGGGACACTCACCCATTAATAGTCACAGGAAAAGACAGGTTCATTAGGGGAAGAAAAAAAGGACATCACTTTAATGCAAAATATTAATGATAATGATGCTTGACAGAATGGGACAGTGAGAAGCATTACCATATCTTAAAAAAACACCTCCCTCCACCCCTCCCTTCTTCCCAGGCTCAGTTATGTTCCCAATACTTCTACCTCCTCCCCAGCAGCACAGGGGCAGGGGATGGGAGGTGCAGTCAGCCCACCACTTCTTTCTCCAAGGAGGAGGGAAGCACTCATCTGCATTCTTCCCCCTGCTCCACAGGGTGTCCCTCTCATGGGAGACAGTCCTCCACAAACTCTCTCCACCATGAGTCCTCCCTATGGGATGCATTCTTCTCAAGATGCTCTGGCGTGGATCACCTCCACATGTTGCAGTCCTTGCAGCACCGAAATACAACAGTTCTGTTCCCCAGTGACCTCCATGGGTGGCAGGGAGGGTGACCCTGCCGTTTCACCAGGGGATACAGGGGGGCTTTCCGCTCCAGTGCATGTCCCCCTATTCCTCCTCCTTCCTTCCACTGACCTCGGTGTTCTCACAGATGTCTTTCTCATAAATAATTCTCAAAGTCCCCACCCCCTCTCAGGTTTCCCTTCTTAAACACACTATCGCAGAGGCGTGGCCACCATCACTAATTGGCTTGGCCTTGGCCAAATGTGAGTCTGACTTGGAGCTGGGGGAGCTTTCAAGAAGCTTCTCACAGGGGCCACCACTTTAGACCCCTCCCCCACTACCAAAAACCCCGCCACAAAAACCCAGCACACAAGACCCATCACAGAATAATAGAATCATATAACCATAGAATCATAGAATCATTTAGGTTGGAAAACACCTTTAAGATCTTCGAGTCCAACTGTAAACCTAACACTGCCAAGTCCACCACTAAACCATGTCCCTAAGCACCATGTACACACGTCTTTTAAATACCTCCAGGGATGGTGACTCAACTACTTCTCTGGGCAGACTGTTCCAATGCTTGACAACCCTTTCAGTGAAGAAATCTTTCTTAATATCCAATCTAAACCTCCCCTGGTGTGAATTGAGGCTGTTTCTTCTCATCCTATCACTTGTTATCTCAGAAAAGAGACTGACACCTACCTCACTATAGCCTCCTTTCATGTAGTTGCAGAGAGTGATAAGGTCTCCCCTGAGCCTCCTTTTCTCCAGACAAATAATCCCAGTTCCACAGCTGCTCTTCATAAGGCTTGTGCTCTAGACCCTTCACCAGCTTCCTTGCCCTACTTTGAACATGCTCCAGCACCTCAGTCTCTTTCTTACAATGAGGGGCACAAAACTGAACACGGTATTTGAGGCATGGACTCACCAGTGCTGAGGACACGGAGATGATCACTTCCCTAGTCCTGCTGGCCACGCTATTTCTGATACAAGCCAGGAGGCTCTTTGCCTTCCTGGCCACCTGTGTACACTGCTAGCTCATGTTCATCCAGCTGTTGACCAACACCCCCAGGTCCTTTTCTACCAACCAGCTTTCCCTCCAATTTTCCCCAGGCCTGTAGCGTTCCATGGGGTTGTTGTGACTCAAGCGCAGGACCTGGCACTTAAGCTTTTTGAACTGACCATACAACTGACCTCAGCCCATCGCTCCAGCCTGTCCAGATCCCTCTGTAGAGCCTTTCTACTCTCAAGCAGATCAACATTCCTGCCCAACCATGGTGTTGTCTGCAAACTTACTCAGGGTGCACTTGATCCCCTCATCCAGATGATTGATAAAGATATTAAACAGAACTGGACTCAATACTGAGCCCAGGGGAACACAACTTCTGTCTGGTCGCCAAATGGATTTATCTCCAGTCACCAGCACTTTTTGAGCCCAGCCATTCAGCCCATATTTTTTCCAGCAAAGAGTATGCCTGTCCAAGCCATGAGCAGCGAGTTTCTCCAAGAGAATGCTGTGGGAAACACTGTCAAAGGCTTTACTAAATTCCAGGTAAACAACATTCACAGCCTTTCCCTCACCCACTAAGTGGGTCACCTTGTCATAGAAGGAGATCAGATTAGTCAAGTAGAACCTGCCTTTCATAAACCCATGCTGACTGAGTCTGATCACCTGGTTGTCCTCTACATGTCATGTGATAGCATTCAGCGTGACCTGATCCATAACTTTCCCCAGCACCAAGATCAGGCCAACAGGCCTGTAATTCCACAGATCCTCCTTCTGACTCTTCTTGTAGATGGGCGTCACATTTGTTACCCTCCAATCAACTTGCCCTTGTTCTTATGGGAGACTTTACCTTCCCAGACATCTGCTGAAAACACAACACAGCAGAGAGGGACCAGTCCCGAAGATTCCTGGAATGTGTGGGAGATACCTTCCTGACACAGCTGGTGAGTGAACCGACCAGAGAAGGTGCCCTGCTGGATCTCCTCTTTGTGAACAGAGATGGACTGGTGGATGATGTGGCAGTTGGAGGCCAACTAGGGCACAGCGATCATGAAATAATTGTTATCTATTCTGAGAGAGGCCAGGAGAGGGGCAGCAGAACTGACAACCTGGACTTCCAAAGGGCTGACTTTGTCTTGTTTAGGCACCTGCTTGAAAGGATCCCTTGGGAGACGATCCTGAAGGGTATAGGGGTCCAGGAAGGCTGGGCACTCTTTAGGAAGAAAGTCTTAATGGCTCAGGAGCAGGCGGTCCCCAGGTGCTGTAAGAGAAGCTGGTGACAGAGAAGACCACCCTGACTGAACAGGGAGCTTTGACTGGAACTCAGGGAGAAAAGGAGAGTTTACAGCCTTTGGAAGAAGGGGCTAGCCACTCACAGTGATTACAAAGAGGCTGTGAGGCTATGCAGGGTGGAAATCAGGAGGTCTAAAGCCCAGCTAGAAATTAATCTGGCTTCAGCAATCAAAGATAACAAGAAATTTTTCTATAACAACAGCAAAAGAAAGACCAGGGAGAGGTTCCATCCCCTACTAGACGCAGGGGGAAACATGGCAACAAGTGATGAGGAAAAGGCTGAGGTGCTTAATGCCTTCTTTGCCTCAGTCTTTAATAACAAGACTAGTTGTATTGAGGGAATTCAGCCTCCTCAGCCAGAAGACAGAGACTGGGAGAACAAGCACCCCACAGTCCAGGAGGAGACAGTCAGTTACCTACTGCATCACGTAGACATACAAAAGTCTATGGGACCAGATGGGATACACCTGAGGGTGCTGAAGGAGCTGGCTGGGGTGCTTGCCAAGCTGCTTTCCATCATTTACTAACAGTCCTGGCTGACCGGGGAGGTCCCGACAGATTGGAAACTGGCCAATGTGACACCCATCTATAACAAGGGTTGGAAGGATGATCCAGGAAATGACAGCCCTGTCAGCTTGACTTCGGTGCCCGGGAAGCTGATGGAGCAGCTCATCCAGAGTACCATCGTACAACACATGTGGGACAACCAATGATCAGGCCCAGTCAGCATGGGTTTATGAAAGGCAGGTCCTGCTTGACAAACCTGATCTCCTTCTACGACAGGGCAACCTGCTTATTGAAGGAGGGAAAGGCTGTGGATGTTGTCTACCTTGACTTTAGGAAGGCCTTTGACACCGTTTCCCACAACATTCTCCTGGCAAAACTGGATGCTTATGGCTTGAATGGGCACACGTTTTGCTGGGTAAAAAACTGGCTGGATGGCCGGACCCAAAGAGTGGTGGTGAACGGAATTAAATCCAGTTGGTGGCCAGTCACGAGTGGTGTCCCCCAGGGCTCGGTTTTGAGGCCACTCCTGTTTAACATCTTTATTGATGATCTAGATGAGGGGATCGAGTGCACCCTCAGTAAGTTTGCAGATGACACCAAGTTGGGTGGGAGTGTTGATCTGCTCGAGGGTAGGGAGGCTCTGCAGAGAGACCTGGACAGGCTGGAGCGATGGGCTAAGGCCAACTGTAGGAGTTTCAATAAGGCCAAATGCCGGGTGCTGCACTTTGGCCACAACCACCCCCAGCAGTGCTACAGGCTTGGGGAGGAGTGACTGGAGAGCTGCCAGTCAGAGAGGGTCCTGGGGGTGTTGATTGACAGCTGGCTGAACATGAGCCAACAGTGTGCCCAGGTGGCCAAGAAGGCCAATGGTATCCTGGCTTGTATCAGCAATAGCGTGGCCAGCAGGGACAGGGAAGGGATCTTACCCCTGTACTCGGCACTGGTGAGGCTGCACCTCGATTACTGTGTTCAGTTTTGGGCCCCTCACTACAAAAAGGACATTGAATTACTCAAGCGTGTCCAAAGAAGGGCAACGAAGCTGGTGAAGAATTTGGAGCACATGTTGTATGAGGTGTGGCCGAGGGAACTGGGGTTGCTTAGTCCGGAGAAGAGGAGGCTGAGGGGAGACCTCATCACCTTCTACAACTACCTGAAAGGAGGTTGCAGAGAACTGGGGATGAGTCTCTTTAACCAAGTAATGAGTGATAAGACAAGAGGTAATGGCTTCCAGTTGCGCCAGGGAAGGTTTCGACTGGATATTAGAAAGCATTTCTTTACAGAACAGGTTGTTAGGCATTGGAATGGGCTGCCCAGGGCAGTGGTGGTGTCCCCATCCCTGGAGGTGTTTAAGAGTAGGGTCGACATAGCGCTTAGGATATGTTGTAGTCAAGAACTGTAATTGTTAGGTTAATGGTTGGACTAGATGATCTTCAAGGTCTTTTCCAACCTTGATTATTCTGTGAACTGAGACCTCCCTGTTTAACCGGGACTGCTGATAAATTATTGAAAGTGGTTTGGTGAGCACTTCCACCAGCTCCCTCAATATTCTTGAGTGGATCCCATCCTGACCCATAGATGTATCATAGAATCATAGAATCATTCAGGATATAAAAGACCCTTGGGATCATCGAGTCCAACCATCAGCCCTACTCTACAAAGTTCTCCCCTACACCATATCCCCCAACATCTCATTTAAACGACCCTTAAACACATCCAGGGATGGTGACTCCACCACCTCCCTGGGCAGCCTATTCCACTGTCTGACCACTCTTTCTGTGAAAATTTTTTTCCTAATGTCCAGTCTAAACCTCCCCTGTTGCAGTTTAAAGCCATTCCCCCTTGTTCTCTCACTAATCACCTGTGAGAAGAGACCAGCACCAACCTCTTTACGATGTCCTTTCAGGTAGCTGTAGAGAGTGATGAGGTCTCCCGTCAGCCTTCTCTTCCTCAGACTAAACAGTCCCAGCTCCTTCAATCACTCCTCATAGGATTTGTTCTCCAGGCCCTTCACCAGCTTCGTTGCCCTCCTCTGCACTCGCTCCAAGCACCTTGATATCTCTCTCGTATTGAGGTGCCCAAAACTGGACACAATACTCCAGGTGTGGCCTCACCAGTGCAGAGTACAGGGGGACTATCACCTCCCTACTTCTGCTGGTCACACTATTTCTAATACAAGCCAGGATGCCGTTGGCTTTCTTGGCCACCTGGGCACACTGCTGGCTCATGTTCTGTTGCTTGTCAATTAGAACCCCCAGATCCTTCTCTTCCACACAGCTCTCCAGCCACAGCTCCCCAAGCCTGTAGCGATGCATGGGGTTGTTGTGGCCCAAGTGCAGGACCCGGCACTTGTCCTTGTTGAAACTCATCCCATTAACATTGGCCCACTGATCCAATCTATCCAAGTCTCTCTGTAGTGCCTCCCTATCTTCATGCTGATAGACACTCCTGCTTAACTTGGTGTCATATGCGAATTTACTGATAATACACTCTATGTCCTTCCGTATGTCTAAGTGGTGTGGCAGGTCACTAACCATTTCTCCTTGGATTATGGGGGCTTCATTCTACTCTCCATCCCTGTCTTCCAGCTCAGGCGGATGGCTACCCGAAGAACAATTGGTCTTACTGTTAAAGACTGAGGCAAAGAAGGCATTAAGTATCTCAGCCTCTTCCTCAACCTTTGTCCCTGTGTTTCTCCCCACAACAAATAAAGGATAGAGATTGTCCTTCACCCTCCTTTTGTTGCATTTATATTTTGTTGTATTTATAGAAACAGTTTTTATTGTCTTTTATGGCAGTAGCCAGTTTAAGTTGTAGTTGGGCTTTAGCCTTTCTAATGTTCTCTCTGCATAACCTCACAACATCCTTATAGTCATCCTGAATTGCCTGCCTGTTCTTCCGAAGGTTATAAACTCTTTTTTTGCTTTTTTCTGAGTTCCAGTGAAAGCTCTTCGTTCAGCCAGGCTGGCCTTCTTCCCTGCCGGCTCATCTTTCGACATGTACGGACAGCCTGCTCCTGTGCCTTTAAGATTTCTTTCTTGCAAAATGTCCAGCCATCCTGGACTCCCTTGCCCTTCAGGACTGCCTCCCAGGGGAGTCTGTCAACCAGGCTCCTAAACAGGCCAGCGGCTGCCCTCTGGAAGTCCAAGGTGGCAGTTCTACTAAACCCCCTCCTTACTTCTCTGAGAATCAAAAACTCTATCATTTCATGATCATTCTGTCCAAGACGGCCTCCAACCATCACATCACCCATAATTTCTCTGTTGGCAAACAGGTCCAGTGGGACCCTTTCCCTAGTTGACTCACTAACCAGCTGTGTCAGGAAGTTATCTTCCACACACTCCAGGAACTTCCTAGACTGTTTCCTCCCCTCTGTATTGTATTTCCAACAGATATCTAATAAGTTGATGTCCCCCATGAGAGCAAGGGATAGCGATTGTGAGACTTCTCCCAGCTGCTTACAGAATATTTCATCTGCATCTTCATCCTCGTTGGGTGGTCTATAACAGATTCCCACCATATCTGCCTTGTTGACTTTTCCCCTCATTCTTACCCATAAACACTCAATCTTATCATCACCATCATCAAGCTCTAGACAGTCAAAGCACTCCCTAACACACAGGGCTACCCCACCGACTCTCCTTCCTTGCCTATCCCTTCTGAAGTGTTTATAGCCATCCATTGCAACACTCCAGTTGTATGAGTCATCCCAACATGTTTATGTGATTGCAACTATATCATAATTTTCCAGCTGCACAATGGCTTCCAGGTCCTCCTATTTGCCCATGCTGCATGCATTGGTGTAGATGCACTTCAGGTGGGCTATTGGTTCCACCACCTTTTGTGGGAGAGAAGCCCTAATTGCTATGTGACTGTTCTCAGACACTTCCATGATTTCTAGTACATCAATAACACTTGTGTCTTTTCTGCCACATGGATCTCCATCCCCAACCTCCACTGAGATGGCAAACAAAAAGACCTTGCTAGCACACCATCCCTCAAACTTTGGTGTGTCATCCTCAGGCTTATCATAGAATCATAGAATCATAGAATCATAGAATGGTTTGGGTTGGAAGGGACCTTAAAGATCATCTAGTTCCAACCCCCCTTCCACTAGACCAGGTTGCTCAAAGTTTCATCCAACCTGGCCTTGAACAATTCCAGGGAGGGGGCATCCACAACTTCTCTGGGCAACCTGTTCCAGTGTCTTACCACCCTCACAGTAAAGAATTTCTTCCTAATATCTAATCTCAATCTGCCGTCTTTCAGTTGAAAAACATTACCCCTCATCCTGTCACTACCCTCTCTGATAAAGAGTCTCTCCCCAGCTTTCCCAGCTAGGCCCCCTTTAAGTACTGGAAGACCTCTATAAAGTCTCCCCAGTGCCTTCTCTTCTCTAGGCTAAACAACCCCTACATTCTCAGCCTGTCCTCATAAGGAGGGTGCTCCAGTCCCTGATCATCTTTGGGGCCCTTCTCTGGACCTTCTCCAACAGTTCTATGTCCTTCTTATACTGGGGGCCCCAGAGATGGATGCAAGACTCCAGGTGGCGTCTCATGAGAGCAGAGTAGAGGGGGAGAATCACCTCCCTTGACCTGCTGGCCACACTTCTCTTGATGCAGCACAGGATGTGATTGTCTTTCTGAGCTGTGAGCACACATTACTGGCTCATAGTCAGTTTTCCATCCACTACTACTCCCAAGTCCTTCCCTGCAGGGCTGGTCTCAATCCACTCTTTGCCTAGTCTGTGTTTGTGCTTGGGATTTCCCCAACCCACATGCAGGACCTTGCACTTGGCCTTGGTGAACTTCATGAGTTTTACATGGGCCCACCTCTCAAGCCTGTCAAGGTCTCTCTGAATGGCATCCCTTCCCTCCAGCATATCAATCACACCACACAGCTTGGTGGCATCCACAAACTTGCTGAGGGTGCACTCAGTCCCACTGTCCATGTCGCCAACAAAGATGTTAAGCAGCACTGGTCCCAACAGCAACCCCTGAGGAATGTCCCTTGTCACTGCTTTCCACCTGGACATCAAGCTGTTGTCCATATCTCTTTGAGTGTGACCATCAAGCCAATTCCTTATCCACTGAGTAGTCTTGAACCACTTAAACTCCACATCTTGAATATCATGAACCTGACCATTTCATGGTCACTGCAGCCAAGGCTGCCCTTGAGCTTCACACTCCCCACCAGCCCCTCCTTGTTGGTGAGAACAAGGTCCAGCATAATACTTCTTGTCGGCTCCTCTATCACTTGGAGAAGGAAGTTATCATCAATGCACTCCAGGAACCTTCTAGATTGCTTACACACTGCTGTGTTGTCCCTCCAACAGATATCGGTGTGGTTGAAGTCTCCCACAGGGACCAGGGTTTGTGAACATGAGGTTGCTCCTATCTGTCTATAGAGGGCCTCATCTGCTCCGTCTTCCCAGACAGGTGGCCTGTAGCAGACCCCCACTATGTCATCTGTCCCTGCTCTCCCTTTAATCCTGACCCATAAACTCTTGGTCGGCTCCTCATCCATCCCCAGGCAGAGCTCCATGCACTCCAGCTGGTCATTGACATAGAGGGACACTCTCTAGCAAGCCTGATTTTCTCCCTTTTCCCCTTCAAACCTAGTTTAAAGCTCTTTTAATGAGCCCTGCTAACTCCTGCACAATGATCCTTTTCCCTCTTTGAGACTGATGTACCTCATCTGTTGCCAGCAGGCCTTGAGTCATGTAGATTGACCCATGTCCAAAAAACCCCAAATTCTGCCAGTGACACCAGGCTCAGAGCCAGGTATTGATCTGCTAGGTCTTCCTGTTTCTTCCCTCATTGTTCCCTGAAACTGGAAGCACAGAGAAGAATACTACATGTGCTCCTGATCCCTTAACCAGTCATCCCAAACCTCTGAAGACTCTCGATTGCCCTAGGACTTCTTGTTGCAACTTCATTGCTGCCTACCTGAAAAATTAATAATGGATAATAATTTGAGGCCTGTACCAGGATAGGAAGTTTTCCCTTCACATCTTCAACCTGGGCCCCAGGGAGGCAGCATTCTCTAACAAGTGGGTCTGGTATGTACATTGGGCCTTCTGTTCCTCTCAGGAGAGAGTCTTCTATGACAATGACCTGTCTTTTTCTCTTTATAGAAGTGGTTTTGATGCAGGGCATAGGCTGACATAACGTCAGCGACACCTCCAAGCTAGATGAACCATTGTCCTCATCATTGTACAGTTCCACTTGCAGAGCCTCGTACCTATTATGCAAGGGCAATTGGGAAGGTGGGGTGGTCACAGATGAGAGACAGGATCTTGCTGCCATTGACCCCTATCCCTTAAGTCCCTGTGTTCAGCCAGACAGAGAGAGGATAGGGAATCCTCCATGTCATGTGCCCTGTCTGTGTATTGGGCCTGTCCCAGGGAAGGTAGGGTGCAATTCCAGTGATCTCTATCTCTCTTGGACTCCCTGATGTTCCTCAGTCCACTTACATCCTCCTGGAGCTCTGTCACTAAATGAAGGAGTTCCTCTACCTGGGCGAACTTCCCACAGGTGTGCTCACTCCCGTTGTCTGATACAGGCATAAGGGCAGGGCCTACCCTGCAGCCTGACACCTTGGGTGACAGCTTCCCATCAGAGCTCTGTTTGGGAAGCTGCGTCTTTTGTGGTGATTGCAGAGCTTAGAGAGGCCATGACTTTCTGCCAGGTGGATACCATTGCCCCCTGGTCAAGACAGCAGAGGTACAGAGACCTGCCATGTATACTGCTGCTCCATGCCCTGTTTGCCCGCCCTGGTCACAGTGCTCCTAGTTGCTAGCACTCCCCAGGGGCTTCTTTTATATGTGTGCAGGGGGTTGGCCATCACTGCTCCTGGCCATGCCCAGGTCTTGTCAGCTGCTGCTGCACAAGCTGAGGGCTCCTGGCACCTCTCTTAATTTCCCTGAGGTTCCCAAGTTCAGGAAGTGCCCCTGTGGCCCAAAATAGAGCACTCCACAGCAGATCATATTGGCACTGGAGCTGCTCACTTCACCAACTGAGTGACAGTCAAACAGAAAAAATCTTAAACTTGTTCCAATATATTTAATACTTAATGATGTATCCATAGCACACATCTACGTAAGTTAGACATTTCTAATTCTATTCCCTGACTTCAAACCAGCCTTTGCTTATATTTTTATATAAGCTTCCCAGTATATTAATGGGAGAGGTTTGGTGAAATGGTTATATTCCCTGCTACCATCCTTCCCCCAGCCATATTCAGGCTCTGAGTGCCAGGGACTTTTACCTACAGCAGGTCTTTACTGAAGGACATCAACCAAGAAGATGTAGCACACAAATTTCCAAGAGCATGGGCAGATGCTTGAGTGAGGAAACACAGAGTAAGCAGGGAAGTTTTGAGAGAGTCCAGAGGATTTGTTGAGATAAAATGCACCCTGATACAGCATTAAAGTTTTGACTTTTATTGTGAACCTCAAGGCATCCCTACCTATACGAACATGCTTTCCTGGCCACGTGGGTAGGAGGTAAGGCAGTGATATTTAGATACTCTCCAAGAACATGGTCCTTGCCAGTGAGGAAATACCTAAAATGAAGCCCTGACACAGTCCTTCCTTTCAAAACCCTCATTCCTGGTGAAGCAGTGGAGGAAGAATAGGAAGAAGTCTGCAAAACTTGTCTTGGGTAGTTTTCATTCCTTTCCAGAAGTACATCATAGCAACCAATGGATGTGAACAGAATTTTTATTTCATCCTTAATAGAAAGAAACATCAGAAAGACATACAACTCCTGCACATAAATAGGTTGTTAGGCACCCATGGCTACAAGTTTTTTGTCTGTCCATGTCATTTGACACAACTACATTAATAGTAGGCAGGATTCAATGTTATATTTACATGCAAGCTATTCTTCACCCTTCTTATACCAGGTATTGCTAAGTAATTCCTGATGGGTAATAAAACCTGAAAAAATACATTTTCAACAGGACCTTGATTCAGTTTTCAGAAAAGAAAATAGAAGAATTTTATTTCTGTGTGCACAAGTGTACTCAGATATACAAGAAAATTGAAAAGCAATTTAAAAGGCAATATTGGAAAAAATCTGAGCAGGTTTCAGATGCTGCTATGGCTAAAAATAGCTCACAAAATTACTTGGGAGTCTGTCTTTCAATTCTCAATCCACTCTGTGTGACCAAAGTCCATCAGTATACATTGAAGTGGAAAGCAGAAATTAAATTCATTGTTTGTGTCATTTCAGCCATAACACATGTAGAGATTTTTTTCAACAAGGCTATTTAAACAAAGCACCATAGTTTAAAAAAGAAAAATCAAGAAAAAAAAAATTGCTTTATAAATATAGCATTAAAAAAGCATAGACATGATCTGCATTTACTATAACTGCATCAACTTTAATGAAGTTACAGAGCAACAGTGTATCTTTTCACTTCTGTCCTAGTTCTTCCATTGTTATATTTATAAAGTAGATCTGATTTTCAGTAAGAGCAGAAGGGACATATTACATAATCTGTTATATTTTTATAGAGGTACGTTTTTCCTCTTGTATGTATATTTTGCTCCAGTTTGAAGAGAGTATTCTTGTGTCAGAAAATGAACATAATACATATTAATGCATGTAACAATAGGGAATGATGTATTTAAGTGGAATCTACTGAATATACTTCATGGCAGATGATGAAATATAATCCAAAACATATGATACTATGGTGTGAATACTAACTTTATAAAAATGGAAAACATTTGGAGTTACTTTTTGCTATATTTTTAGTGGGACAGTATAGTAAATGCATCAAGACAGAGTTGCAGTTATTCTGAATACAAACTTCATCATTCTAATTTCAATAATATCTGTGCACTGTAAAAAACTACACAAAACAGACAAACAAAAAACCCCACGCCTGCCTACAAGATGCCAAAGGTCCATTAGCAACAGGAAAAAGTGACTATGCAAAGGTGTAAACTAAAATTGAATTAGAACATTCAGTCCAACCAGAGCAGCTAAGAAGTCTAGAAATAATTTATTTATAATTATGTATAATTTTATTCTGAAGAATTCTTCATCTCTCTTTGCTGTTATTATTAAAAGTCTTACTTTTGATGATGTTCATTCTGTGGCAATACTAACAGCTTGTTGAAAATGAGGACAGTTAAAATTGCTTATAAAATGCAAAACATTATTCTCCTTTTATGTCTTTGTTTCATTGAACTCAATAGGTGAGCTGCCTCAGCTAAACAGGATTCTTTATGCATTAATCAAAAATAATTCATCTGAGTCTAGGCAGACTTCGAGATTTTTCTCTTCATTGGGATATAAATATTGAAATCCTAGGGTTTAGGATAAATTGGAATTTGAAGAATCACCTCCAAGCTGAAACTTGTGGGACTGTGCCCCAGTTCTACCACTGCAACTTTCATCGTGTTTCATCACTGTCTTTTCATTTGGAGTTCTGGAAAGGAGCTGAACTGGTATCCAGCCAGGAAGTGGAGTCTTTTTAGGAAGTCAGCATGTACTCCAAAGCTAACCTCTTGGAGTGAAACAATAGCCTTATTCTTCAGGGACTAGATATTTGGTTATTCAGCAAGTTCTGTTTAATTTAACTTGTCTTTTTATGTATTATTCAGTAGACAAAATTCCCATGACAGAGCAATAAAAAAGGTCAGTATGGTACCCTGGGTCAAAATAAAGGTAATCTTTTTCTAGGTTATATAGCAAAAAGACTCAATGAGACTTGAAAGCATGGAAAGATGAATAATCAGTATGATACAAAACAGGTATATAAAGATGAAGTACAGTGAACTAATTATTGTTAAATAGTAATGACAGAAATTATAATCATCATGTAAGGACAGACTTCTGGTATTCCAGTATACGGTCTTATGATTTAATGAATATTAAAAATCACAACATCTGTTAGACAATACTGAACATATCTTTTATTCCTTTTAAATTTGATGTTTGCACATGAGGCAGTGATCCTGGAGATTTTTAGACAGCTTCTCTTTCTTAATATTAGTGTATAGCTCTCTTTTCATTATTGATAATTTTTGAGTTTTCAACTTTGCTAGTTTTGAGATTTCAGAAGGGAAAAAAAATATTACTGGTGCTAGCAGTATGTGCATAGTAATTAATTGCTAGTTATATCGGTAGATTAGCAGGTCTATAATCTCATCTTCAAAACAGTCTTAATATTGTACAGCATTTTTTTATTCATACTTGTATTTGAGCAGAGTATGGGTCAGTTCTTTCTGAATTTGCTTATGTGACTTTTTACATCTCCTAAACAGATCAGAAGCTGTATTTCTCAAAAAAGTGGAAGTTAGGCAAAGATTAAGAGATCAGGAGAGATTTAGATCAAGAGAAATGGATATGCTTATTTAGCTGAAAAGTATTTACATTCCATTTTATTTCAACCAATTATGCCTACTTACTTCAGAAGAGATTATTAGACATTTACCTTTATCTCTAGTTCCTTTTAAAAAAGAGGAATAAATTTCCATACATTACTAAAAGTTGTCTTAATTTTATTTCATTATTTATCAAAATAGAAGTTAGCTATTCCACAGAATGACCTTTCCTGTTAATAAAGTGATAGAATTTCTCATCATTCATTATAATCCAGGTAAAGAGCCTTTGATTATGTGTGAATTTTTTCTTGCCTCTAGTTAAGGAGAATTATTCCTGTACCTATAAAGTCTCTTTAGTAATATGGATTCTTCTTACACATTATGCATTGGCAGACAGGAAGGGTTTCAACTGAACTTCAGTGTGGCTCTTTATCTGCAAAGAATACTGATCTACCTAAAGGGTATTCTTAAAAAAAAACACTGACAGCAATGCACGTAGCAAGTGAAGAGAAGAAAGTACTTTATGCATGTTCTTCCACTTACATCCTTAATCACAGAATCACAGAATCACAGAATCGTCTAGGTTGGAAAAGACCTAGAAGATCATCTAGTCCAACCATTAACCTAACACTGACAGTTCCCAACTACACCATATCCCTAAGCACTATGTCGACCCTACTCTTAAACACCTCCAGGGATGGGGACTCCACCACTGCCCTGGGCAGCCCATTTCAACATCTAACAACCCGTTCTGTAAAGAAATACTTCCTAATATCCAGTCTAAACCTTCCCTGGCACAACTTGAGGCCATTCCCTCTTGTCCTATCGCTTGTTACTTGGTTAAAGAGACTCATCCCCAGCTCTCTGCAACCTCCTTTCAGGTAGTTGTAGAGGGCAATGAGGTCTCCCCTCAGCCTCCTCTTCTCCAGACTAAACAACCCCAGTTCCCTCAGCCGCTCCTCGTACGACATGTGCTCCAGACCCTTCACCAGCTTCGTTGCCCTTCTCTGGACACGCTTGAGTAATTCAATGTCCTTTTTGTAATGAGGGGCCCAAAACTGAACACAGTAATCGAGGTGCAGCCTCACCAGTGCCGAGTACAGGGGTAAGATCCCTTCCCTGTCCCTGCTGGCCACGCTATTGCTGATACAAGCCAGGATACCATTGGCCTTCTTGGCCACCTTGGCACACTGTTGGCTCATGTTCATCCGACAAATCAACACACGTAAGAAGACATGCTGGTTTCAATACTTGAGGACAATATTGGGGAAACTTAATTTAAACAAAATTTTATTTAAATTATTAATTTAAACAATTTAAACACATACTCAGGCAACTTGTACAGTTATCAGACAGAATCCAAAGAATTGGTCCCTGAAATTGAAGCAAACTGGAAACATTGTCTGAGCAAGGACAGTAGCATCTAAATCCTTGTTGTCCGGTTCAGCATCGTCTTGTGTGGTATCTGGGTACACAGAAAAAATGAGCAAACAAAAATCTGGTGCTCTTAGTATTCAAGAGGAATAAATGTAATCGGCAACAGAATCAAAGGGGGAGACGCCTCTGTTCTAAAGAAAAATATAGCTTCCTTTCTCAACAAAATAGAGTCAGAAGTTCTAAGTCTACGTGAGACTGGGAAAGGGTCACAGGGACACAAGAGAGTCTCTGATTTGTATATCTGCTCAATTTACTTGAGCAGGATGAAATCCACCACTGGTAGACCAAACTGTGGACACTTCTAATTCCCACCTAAATCCTGTGTGCAAGACTTAAGTGAGGCATAGACATTTACTGGTTGTTCAAACAAAGATGAAATTCATCATTTATGAGTAAACCAGCAAGAAATGTGGCAAAAGACATAAATAATTTTTCTAAGGTCTAGTTTCAAGTGCAGGATTGTTTGTACTGATGCAGAAGCTATGGGGGGAGACAAGAAGTTCAACTGACCTGACATTTCTAAAAAACTAAACGATAACAAGTTTTGCCATTTTGATTCTGCTGTGCAAATATTGGTCTCCTTCCATTGTTTCTGCAGACTTATGAAAACTGATTTGAGTGGCTTACAAATACAAAATAACTGCAATGTGGAAATGGAATAGTGTGTTTTCTTGGAACTAGTTTTTTGACTACCCAGAATAAGGCTGAATAGTTACAGCATTATCAATACTAATTATGTTAGCATAAGATTCCAATCTTATAACTTTTCATAAGCATCCACAGAGCTATTTGTCATTTCATAGAATCAAGTAGCAATGCATCCCCTGTACTAAGTTATAAACTGGTGCCCCAATATTTCAGAAGTAATAAGTGACCTGACAACAGCAGAGATAAGTCTAGTGTTGCATGCAAATGCATGCTTTGTTTCATTGTTAGCAGCCTGACACCTGTATTTGTAACTTATGTGCTTACACTGCCACTTCTATTTTGTTCTTATTTTGTAGCTCTCTGTGTGCAAAGGAAGGGGGAGACATGATATGGGCAAGATAAAAAATACAAATTTCTGTGTAATCTTCCATGTTTATGAAAATGAATGGAAAACAGGGCAAGAGCCCCATAGTATCTATATGTATAGTAAAGAAGTAAAAAAAAAAAACTCACAAAAAATCTTAAACTAGATTGAGGTTTTCTTCTCTTACCTTGACAACTCATGACAATCAAAGGTCAACAACACTCACAACTCTCTCCCAGATTCCAAAATGGGATTTGGAGACAGTCTTGCAGATGTCTAGTCATGCAACAAAGGTTTGGGGTGAGCATCAAGTCCCAGTACTTGCCATGTCTTTTAGTAAAGGCTACAATGCTCCACATTTTTATGGAAACTAAAGCTTCATGAAGCTATTAGCTCAGTTGACTATACCACCAACGGTCACTCGCCGAGGAGAGCAGCTCCAGTGCAGGTAAGCCCGTACTGGGGGGTTTTCGCGGCAAAAGGGACTGGAAAGTAGCTTTTTTTGGGGGGGACTTTTGAATCTTTTTGGAGACAGAAAGGCGGCTAGTCGGCTCTAAGGAGACTGGCAAGCCGGTGGGCAGGCAGCTGAGGAGGTGTGGGCTGTGGGCTGAGCCCAGGGCCGGTGGCGCCTGTTTCGAGTGAGGTGTAAACACACCAACGGTCACTCGCCAAGGAGAGCAACTCACACCCACCCCTCGGTAACGAGCTGGGAGGGCTTCCTAGTTAGTGTGGGCGGAACCAGCACCACACCCCGTTAATTCGGAGATAAGAACCCTGTGGGAGCTGTCCACCGAGCTCAGGGTGATCAGACAGTACCTGTAAACCACTGGTTAATAGTACTTGTCAACCACCGGTAGCCTGAGCCATGGTCTCCACTCGCCTCGAAAGCACCACCAGCAAGAACGTGGCGACCCAGACTGAGCAACCACGCAAACATGCAGCAGTCCAGGTCCCAGGCTGCAGGGAGTGCCTGAGCCTGTCAGTGCTGTTGGAGGGCCGCAGTGACAGCGCCTGTGTGCGCTGCGACCAGCTGGATGACCTGCTCAGCCTGGTGGCAGAACTCAAAGAAGAGGTCAAGAGATTAAGAAGTATTAGGGAATGTGAAAGGGAGATTGATTGGTGGAGTTCCACCTTGGCACCCATGAATCAACAGGAGCAAATAGAGGCTCCAGGCAAGGCAGGTGATCCCTCACCCTCATGCTACCAGGCAGAAGGAGGGGACTTAAGAGATGAGGGAGACTGGAAACAGGTCCCTGCTCAGGGAGGCAAGAAAATTCTCTCCCAACCTCCCTCACCCTCCATGGTGCCTCTTCACAATAGATTCGGGGTCCTGGAACTTTTGAATGAAGACATGGAGGAAGAGAATGAGACAAACAATGAGGAAGATCAAGGACCACCAAGGCCAGGTCACTCTAGAAAAGGTATTAAAACCAGCTCTGAAAGGAACCCCAGAAGAGTCATTGTAGTGGGGGACTCCATCCTGAAGGGTGTCGAAGGCCCCATATGCAGACCAGACCCACATCATAGGGAAGTCTGCTGCCTCCCTGGGGCCCGCATCAAGGACCTCACAAGAAGACTCCCCTCTCTAGTTAAACCCAAGGACTATTACCCTCTTCTGGTTTTTCAGGTAGGTAGCGATGACATTAGCAGGAGAAGTATTAAATTAATGAAGAGAGATTTCAGGACCTTGGGGAAACTGATCAAGGGGTCGGGGGCACAGGTTGTGTTCTCCTCCATCCCTCCAGCTGGGGGGATGGATGAGGATGAACACTGAAGAACACAACAGATGAATTAGTGGCTTCAAGACTGGTGTCACCACCAGGGCTTTGGTTTTTTCGATCATGGGTTGGTATACAGGGCACCAGACCTCTGGGCCTTAGATGGGATACACTTGTCCCAGAAGGGGAAGAGGATCTTGGGGCAGGAGTTAGCTGGGCTCATTGACAGAGCTTTAAACTAAATTTGAAGGGGGAAGGGGGCAAAACACCAGCCCATCTGAAGTGCATGTATACCAATGCACGCAGCATGGGTAACAAACAGGAGGAGCTTGAAGCCGTGATGAAACAGGAAAATTATGATGTTGTGGCTATCACAGAAACATGGTCGGATGCCTCCCATGACTGGAGCGTGCCAGTTGATGGCTACAAGCTCTTTAGAAGGGATAGACAAGGTAGGAGAGGCGGTGGGGTAGCACTGTACGTTAGGGACTGTTATGATTGCCTTGAATACAAGTGCAGTGAAGACAGGGTGGAATGTCTTTGTGTTAGAATCAGGGGGAAGGCCAACAGGGCAGATGTTGTAGTAGGAGTCTACTATAGGCCACCCGCCCAGGACAGAGAGGTGGATGAAATACTCTATAGGCACTTGGGTGAAATCTCACGATTGCTTGCCCTTGTTCTTGTGGGGGACTTCAACTTCCCAGACATCTGCTGGAAATACAACACAGCAGAGAGGGACCAGTCCCGAAGATTCCTGGAATGTGTAGGGGACAACTTCCTAACACAGCTGGTAAGAGAACCAACCAGAGAAGGTGCCCTGCTAGATCTCCTCCTTGTGAACAGAGATGGACTGGTGGATGATGTGGCTGTTGGAGGACAACTAGGGCACAGCGATCATGAAATAATAGAGTTCTCTATTCTTAGAGAGGCCAGGAAAGGGCTAAGCAGGACTGACATCCTGGACTTCCAAAGGGCTGACTTTGTCTTGTTTAGGCACGTGCTTGACAGGATCCCTTGGGAGATGATCCTGAAGGGTATAGGGGTCCAGAAAGGCTGGGTGCTCCTTAAGAAGGAAGTGTTAATGGCTCAGAAGCAGGCAGTCCCCAGGTGCTCTAAGAGGAGCAGGCGGCAGAGAAGACCACCCTGGCTGAACAGGGAGCTTAGGCTGCAACTCAAGGAGAAAAGGAGAGTTTACAGCCTTTGGAGAAAGGGGCTAGCCACTCACAGTGATTACAAAGAGGCTGTGAGGCTATGCAGGGCAGAAATCAGGAGGTCCAAAGCCCAGCTGGAAATTAATCTGGCTTCAGCAATCAAGGACAACAAGAAATATTTCTATAAGTATGCCAGCAGCAAAAGAAAGACCAGGGAGAGCCTCCATCCCCTGCTAGACGCAGGAGGAAACATGGCAACGAGTGATGAGGAAAAGGCTGAGGTGCTTAATGTCTTCTTTGCCTCAGTCTTTAATAACAAGACTAGTTGTATTGAGGAAATCCAGCCCCCTCAGCCAGATGATAGAGACTGGGAGAACGACCCCCTCGCAATCCAGGAGAGAGTCAGTGACCTGCGACACCACATAGACACACACAAGTCTATGGGACCGGATGGAATACACCCAAGGGTGCTGAAGGAGCTGGCTGGGGTGCTCGCCAAGCTGCTTTCCATCATTTACCAGCAGTCCTGGCTGACCGGGGAAGTCCCGACTGATTGGAAACTGGCCAATGTGACACCCATCTATAACAAGGGTTGGAAGGATGATCAGGGAAATTCCAGGCCTGTCAGCTTGACTTCGGTGCCCGGGAAGCTGATGGAGCAGCTCATCCAGAGTACCATCGTACAACACATGTGGGACAACCAGGGGATCAGGCCCAGTCAGCATGGGTTTATGAAAGGCAGGTCCTGCTTGACAAACCTGATCTCCTTCTACGACAAAGTGACCTACTTATTGTATGAGGGAAAGGCTGTGGATGTAGTTTACCTTGACTTTAGCAAGGCCTTTGACACCGTTTCCCACAACATTCTTCTGGCGAAACTGGCTGCTCGAGGCTTAGATGGTCGCACGCTTTGCTGGGTAAAAAACTGGCTGGATGGCCGGGCCTAGAGAGTTGTGATGAACGGAGTTAAATCCGGTTGGAGGCCGGTCACGAGTGGTGTCCCCCAGGGCTCGGTTTTGGGGCCACTCCTGTGCAACATCTTTATTGATGACCTAGACGAGGGGATCGAGTGCACCCTCAGTAAGTTTGCAGATGACACCAAGCTGGGTGGGAGTGTTGATCTGCTTGAGGGTAGGGAGGCTCTGCAGAGAGATCTGGACAGGCTGGAACGATGGGCTAAGGCCAACTGTATGAAGTTCAATAAGGCCAAATGCCGGGTGCTGCACTTTGGCCACAACAACCCCCAGCAGCGCTACAGGCTTGGGGAGGAGTAACTGGAGAGCTGCCAGTCAGAGAGGGACCTGGGAGTGTTGATTGACAGCTGGCTGAACATGAGCCAGCAGTGTGCCCAGGTGGCCAAGAAGGCCAATGGCATCCTGGCCTGTATCAGAAATAGCGTGGCCAGCAGGGACAGGGAAGGGATCTTACCCCTGTACTCGGCACTGGTGAGGCCGCACCTCGATTACTGTGTTCAGTTTTGGGCCCCTCACTACAAAAAGGACATTGAATTACTTGAGCGTGTCCAGAGAAGGGCAACGAAGCTGGTGAAGGGTCTGGAGCACGTGTTGTACGAGGAGCGGCTGAGGGAACTGGGGTTGTTTAGTCTGGAGAAGAGGAGGCTGAGGGGAGACCTCATTGCCCTCTACAACTACCTGAAAGGAGGTTGCAGAGAGCTGGGGATGAGATCTTTAACCAAGTAACAAGTGATAGGACAAGAGGGAATGGCCTCAAGTTGCGCCAGGGAAGGTTTAGACTAGATGTCAGGAAGTATTTCTTTACAGAACGGGTTATTAGGCAGTGGAATGGATTGCCCATGGAGGTGGTGGAATCCCCATCCCTGGAGGTGTTTAAGAGTAGGGTCGATATAGCGCTGAGAGATATGGTGTAGATGGGAACTGGCAGTGCTAGGTTAATGGTTGGACTAGATGATCTTCAAGGTCCTTTCCAACCTAGTTTATTCTGTGTTTCTGTGATTCTGTGATTCTGTGATTCTTTGTCAAGGGCCACTAAAGACACAGCAGAGCAGATATAAGAGTTTGTGTTTCTCCTCAGGGTCAAAGACACAGAGACTTTGAAGCTGTATTACCAAAGCTGAGCACATACCTTGACAGGGATTGATCCTGTCCAACAGCCAAACACCAACACAGCCATTCACTCATGCCCTTCTCACACAGGATGGGGAAAAAAGAGAAAGAAGGTGAAAAGATTTGTGGATCAAGATAACGACAGTTTGATAGTGAAAGCAAAAGCTGCACAAGCAAAGCAATAAGAGGAATTTATTCACTATTCCCTATTAACCACTTTCTGGAAAGCAGGGCCTCAGTATATATAATAGTAGCTTAGGAACACAAATGCCATAACCACAGACTTTTCCCCTTCCTTCTCCTTTCCCACAACATCATATGGTACAGAATATTTTTTTGATCAGTTTGGGTCAGCTGTCCCCTCCCAACCTCTTGCCCACACCCCCTCTGAGAGGAAAAAGGGAGGAGGTGGCAGAGAGGGAAAGCAAGAAAGCCTTGACTTTGTGCAAGAACTATTTATCAACAGCCAAAACATTGGTGCGTTAGCAACACTGTTTTAGCCACCAGTACAAAGCACAAGCAACATATGTGCTACTATGAAGAAAGTTAAATCCATCCCAGCCAGACCCAGCACATACTCTATGAAACCAGAGGGCAGTAGGTCCACCTGTGTGTCCTAACATGGAAAAAACTTGAGTGATCTGGTATAACAATGCTGCCACACACATAACAGCAGAAAGAAGGAAATAACTAAGTGTAAAATACCCCCAGGGGCCTCTTGCTTTGTTGGCTGGTTTTAAAAAGTTATTTAAAAGTGTGCCTGATTCTATGTGCAAATGGTGTGCTAATGCTCAGTGACTGCTAATGTAGAAAATTGTACATTCCTCTGTCCAAGAAACTTACTGGCAGCTCTTATTACTGCTCACATTTGTGATAGATCATGTGGCTATTAAATATAACACTGTAGACTATTTTTCCTCCAAAAGTATGTCAGGTGTAAGATTCTGGTCTTAAAGTTGAGATGCAGAAAATGAAATGGTTTTCTCTTTTTTAAAGAAGTCCTCCCAGCCTAACAGCTGGTGATGTGTGCACGCATTCCTGAGAATTGCTATGACCTAGCTGGGCTCCTACCATGACACAAACCTGCTGCTCCCATTTCCTACATCCACTGCACAGTCCTGCAAACAATTCTGCTTATATGTTACTTCAAACTGAAGAACAGTCTCAATGAATTCAGGAAGCTCAGAGTTATACAGATCAGGGCTCTAGTGAACTATCAAGGAGAGATAACACAGGAAAGGAATGACACTGGCATAAAAGCAAGGAAGTAAAAAAGACTGTTAGGGAAAAAAAAAAAAAAAAGACAAGCTATTTAATTGTTATTTATTAGTGTTTCTTAAAGGAATATTCTAACTAGCACTTAAGGATGACAAGAAGCTGCCTGAAACAAGGACAAAAATGCCTGAAATACCAAGTACACATTCATGTCGAACAAAGAGTTCAGCAGTTTCATTTATAATTAGCTCAATGGTGGATACCATCTTCAAATTAAGCCCTTCACATTTTATACTTCACATTTTATGTACTTATGTTTAATTTAGAAAGTGCACTGGTTAACCTCTGATCTTTCCTTCATCAAGGCTTTCTTAAAGCATCAAGATTTTCTTAAAGTTTAGCAATTGCTGAAAATTCAAGATACCTTCTGAAAGTTTTAAAAGTAGAAGCTACAAAGAAATATTTAAATTAGACTGTCCTCCTGATGCTCTGTATATTTTGATTATAAACTCAACCTATATTCATCCTGTTTTGGAATTCAAGCTTTTTATATATTAACATTCATGTCTTTTCACTCATGTCAATGACAGGTGTCATTCTAAGCTTTAGGAGCTACATATTTGTACAACTAGGATTGGTATGTGTTGCAGGTTCCTAGAGTTTATCTAGTTTTAATATAAATAATTTTTTAACTTGTGCTCAATTAACTGCTTATAGAATCACCACTGTTTTCTGTGGAGAAGGAATTTTTGCAAAAAGAAACATCTATCTCCTATTAATGTAAAGACAAGTAAGCAATCATATTAAGATCACTGTTTTAGTCACCACAAATTTTTCACGTATCATAAAAAAATAACAGATCACTGTGGGGAGACAGTCTGATCTAACATCTACAGGATTTTCTAACATTTAGCCCTGTTTGAACTAGAGCGTATCTTTAAAAAACCCCACCTAATTATATGGTAAGAATTCCCAGTGATGAAGAGTCCGAATGCAGCAAATTGCATTTGCTTGGTAAATTGTTCCTGAAGGCAATTGTTCACTGACTGTCAGAAAGTCACAATTCCTTTCTAGTGCAAATTTATCTGATTTCTTCCAATTGGTAGGTCTTACTATGCATTGGCCCCCTAAGTTAGAAAATGAGCTGTAAGTTCTATGTTAAAATAATTTACTTTGAAAATCTTCACAGGCTGTGACTGTGTCAATACTTTAGACATCTTTTTTCTAGTGCAAACAATACATTTTTAAATACTTTTTTTTAAAAAAACCCCGCTCAATTCCTCCAGATAAACAAATGTCACTCTGAATGGTGGGAATGGAGATGAGTGAATGCTTCTGACTGTGGCACACAGAAAAGTAAAAACTCATATTGATGGATGCAGATATTTTTGTTTGTTTCAGCCGCGACTGATTCACACTGGCAGTTCTGCTCAGAAATCTGATAAAAATATTAGAGCTGCACCTTGCTTTGGATAAGAATCCCTCACGCGGGTCTTAGCTACCACTGACTTATATCTGGAGACCTCAGAATACAGACAAAATCAACCATCTGATGGAGAAGTGTCAGTATATTTTATTGAAAGCAGAGGATCAAATTAGATAAAAATGCTAACCATTAATATGTTCCACAGGAACTCTATGGATTTAATTCAGTGAACAGTAAAAAGGAATATGGAAAAAGATTAATGCAATCAGTCTCCCAATTTGAATGGTGATAACATCATAAAATACTGAAATGAATGATAAATACCACATATCATTTAAAAAGAGAAATAATTTCATTACTGTCCTCACTCCATAGCTACATAAACATCATGAAGAGAAACTATGTTTCTATATATTGTAAATTCCCCCTTTTTAAAGTAAATTGTATGGAAACAAGAAAAAGACAATTAAGTCTTGATCTAACCCTGAATTTTGTCCAGGACCAGCTGGGTCCTTAAGGCTATAACTAAAAAGAGATTTCCTACACGACATTTCCTTTAATAGTGATCATAATGTACCCAAATTCAATATCGTCTCTTAGAAATAGATAAAAAACAGACCAAAACAAACAAAGAAACAAGACATTTAGTATAATACCTTCTCTCTTGAAAAAGTGAAACCAGATAAAAATGAGAGCGAAATAAAGAAGTTTGTTGGTTATAGGCCATCTTGAGTACTGTGACATGTGCTTTTTAATATTTTAATAAATTGTATGGCAAAAATAGGGCAAACAGTGAGATGTCGAAGTCTTCTGATAACAAAGCATTTTTCGTAATTGGTTTAGGTTTCAGTGACCAGCATCCCAGCATTCACATCTTTTGCAACTCCTGCCCAGCCTTTTACAGGAGGTTACAACTTACTTTTGCTCTGTCCCCTAAGGAGCCCATGCCACCACAGACATCTGTCTCAGAAAGCATAACCTGATGAGGCTTAAGGGGAATCTGTCATTTACCATGAAGTCTCAATATCTGAAAGCAGAAACAAAGCAGGAAGATTAAATTCATCATTGATAAATGCAAATAGGAAATTTATGCTGATTTATGACCTTACAGCAATGGGTTCTAAATTAGTTTTTACCAGTCTGGAGAGGGATTTTGAAGTCACTGTGAGTAGCTTCCTGAAAACATAAAAACAATACACAGGAAAGAATTATGCAAAAGGGAACAGAGTCAGAACAAAAATATAACTATGTTGCTGCTGAAATATATGATGCCGTACACCCACGCCTCTAATGGTCTTTGTAGTTCTGATGAATTTAGTTAAGATAAGTAAATGAACCAGACAAGGCCTGAACAGATGACCAGAGGTACTAGAAAGGATGTTTACACTCAGAAGACAAATGACTGAGGAGGAGCATGTAATACAAATTTATGAAATCATGAATGTGAAAGGTGAATGAACATGGTGTGAATATTTACTCTTTCAGCTAGGAAACATCAATAAAACTGAGAGGCAAAAGGTGTAAAGAAGAAAAGATTAAGTTTTGGTTTGCAGCTTTTTTTAACACTGAAGTTGAGATGCTGTGAAAAGTAAAACTTCAGAATTAAGCCCTTCAGAAAAACAGAATAGATTCAGTTGTGCAGTACAGATTTATTTGTGTCCATTTTCTATATCACTGGTTGCTGGAAGATGGAACGGACTATAGCTACTCAGCATATGCCATGCTTTTAAAGATTACTGCATTCAGCTTTGGGAACCCTGAACTACAAGAATTATTGATAAAGTAGAGCAAATCCAAGAGGGTCACTAAGGTGGTTGGGGGATGAAGCACTTACCCTGTAAGGAGAAACTGAGAAAGCCTGGAGAAGAGACAGCTTTGAGGGGACTGAACAGCAGCCCCCCAGTACTTACAAGGAAGGAATGGAGAAGAGAGAACCAGGCTATTCACAGTGGTGAATGGCAGGAGATGAGAGGAACCAGACATAAACTGGAATAAAAGAGGTTCCGACTGGATATAAGGGGAAACTTTTTTCATCGCAAGAACAGCCAAGCAGTGCAGCAAGATGTTCAAAGAAGTTGTGCAGTCTCCATTCTTGGAGATTTTCAAGATCCTAATAGATAAAGCCCTCAGCAACCTGGTCTGATATCATAGCCAACACTGCATTGAACAAGTTAGAGCAGAGACCTTCCATACTCAATTATCCTTTGAATCTATAATCTCATGATCTTCTTCAGTTTCCACAGTGACGACACAATACCTCCTCTAGTTCATCTTAGTAGTTAAATGAGAATGACAATCCTGATGTGAAGACAGTTAAATCTTCTGAACTAATAGAGAATAAGTAAAAGTTTGATTTTTCTGAAATAATAGTAAAATGCCCAAGACATTGTGGCACTGGTGTTCTACTCATTTCATTAAGTAGCACCAACTGTTTATTTCAGTGGTAATTCATCGGACAATGCATTTTTCTAAACTGCAGCCCCAAATTAATGAAGTTTATAACTCTTCCTTATCTGAAGGAAGTTTAAGCATCGGCTACGTAAGTCCCAGTTAGATTCTCCTGGGAGATCACAAAAGGGATTTAAGTTGTGAACACAGATCTATGGACTTCTTGCACAGGCAAAATTTCATCCATACATAGTTTTTCACTGATATTGCTCATACAGAAAAAGTTTTCAGGGCTGATAATGAAGCTAATAATGAAGAAAGAGTGAGTACTAGATAATTTAATCTCACAAATAAACTCCCAAAACAAGTCCATATATATTATTCCTGTCACAAGAAAGCTGCAATCTTTTGGTTTTCTCTTTGGTTTAACATCAGCTTGAAGAAGAGTGCTAGTTGATAAACAATTTAGAGAATGAAAACTGAAGCCAGAAAACTAGACATGATAAGAATGGTACATGATCAGCTATTGTACTAAAAAGGGTTTAAATCACTTTTAACAAAACTGTAGTAGAATGATCTGCCTGGGTAAAACTATGTGACCTGCTGGGTTTTCTAATGAACTATGACTCTATTCAAAATATGTTGCAACTACAATTTACCCATCTTCATCTCTGTACTCAAATGCTCTCTGTAAGGTTGGTTAAGCTGTAACAGATGATGAAAGCAAATTAATTGAATTTCTAGGTATCAGTTGCTCCATCAGTAAGGAGAAAACCACAAACATAAGAGATGAAATAAGCAATGTGATTTAAATGCTATCCATGTGCTTGAAAAGTCCTAGCGATTTTAGGAATGTTAGAAGTTTTAAGATTGTCTCTATCTTCAGACTAAGGTGGTAAATCCACGATATCTGTAAAAGCAGAATGAGCATCCTCAGACTGCTCAGTGTATAACACCACCAGTAGCATTTTTATAGCACTTTTTAATTGAAAGTGCTCCAAGAATTTTAAACAGGAGACTACGTTTCATTAGCCTTATTTTACAGTTCATGGAACAAATATGCTGAGAAAGTGGCAAAAAAATGATGGGAACAAGATCACTACTGATGTCTTACAATTCCAAAGTCCTAACAACTACCCTTTATTATACTGTTCCTACGCTGCCTTTCAGCTGCCCTGAAGATGTAGACTGTCCAGAAAGGAGAGACATTCAACTTTATGTGCTTCTCTCACGACTTTAGGAGGACGTGTATGCAGCAGGTTCAGTACTAGTGTGTGCATGTATATGAGAATCCATAACAAAATTGCTGCAGTGATGAGTTGACTCAGTATTAGCTGATGTTCTCATGTACTTCCAATCTGACTCTCCAGTTCAGCACTCCGTAGACCACAGCCAACATACTGCATCTAGCTTTGGGACTCCACTGTGAGAAGGAAATCAATAAACAGGAGTGAGTTCAGCGAAGGATTTCCAGGATGGTCAGGGATGAGAGAACTTGCCCTGTGAGGAGAGGCCGAGGGAGATGTGATTTTGAATGGGAAATATTCTGGTTTTATTCAGGACAATATTACCATATATGTAGGCTGTGTGGAATGTGAAGAGCTTGTTACTATCATGATACCATTAATTAATAAAAATATGCATTCCTTTGCCTACTCTGCTTATAATGTGTAAACTACTATGTCAGCAATTTTAGCTACTAATGACTGTGGAGTTATAAAAAGAAATTTAATGGCACTTAGAAAATCAGGTCCTAGAGCCTAAAGTAGACTGCCTGTTAGCCTGAAAGCAGTGGTTTTCATTGTAAGGAAAAAAAAATGCAAGAAAATTTTCATATAACTTTATTGCTTATAGTAGAAATTACAAAAGAACAATAAAATACAGGAATTAAAGTACAGAATGAATAAATGAATATCTGTTCAGTGTTCAAGACTGTAAATATTTCAGTGTTATTGAAACTACAAATTCTAAACCAAACCAAACCAAACCACAAAAATATCTACTCCTAAATGCTTCATTGTTACAAATCTATGAATGACAAATATAACATGCAATAAGTAATTGACAGGTAACATTTAAAATTATATGCTCTAAAGCAAAGTGTTTAGAAAGGCATTTATGCAAATCTTGTCTAGACCTTAACCTTGAAAATACTTAAGCACATGTATACCTGTATCTTTGAAAAATTACTCAAATTAAGTCAAGCTATTAAGCTTACAAGAATGGCTTAAAAACAACACAGACAGGAGCATCGATATTTAACAGGAATTCAAGGATAAAGCAATGATGTCTTTAGACTAAACTGACTTAGATACCACACTCCATTAATTTCCATGAAAGTCTGCAGAAGTAGAATACTTGCATATGGGTGCAGTTTCATGCTTCATAAGAAAAGAAATCTACACAATTAGCAATTAATAAAAACTTCATAAATCACATACTTCTAATGGAAAGTATGTGACTTCTGAGAAGAAATGAAAACTTAAAACGGGCCCTCAGTGTGAAGGGGACTGTGAAAGTCCAATATCAGATATGTTGGACTCACTGAATGTGTGCACTGTAGCTGTTCTACATGCAGCACTGCTGAAGAATTGGACTTCCGTGCATATGTATGGACACTACATATTGCGTGTGTGCCATTTCAATTTTCTGTATCTATCCACACTTGCACCCCCAGCCTGTGGATCCCTCAACGTAGCTCTGCTTGTGTAGATGTCAGTCTTCATTCCTGGGTAACTTACTCAGTGACTTCATTTCATTACAGACAATTGTTTTAGAGAAATAATTAATGCTGTGCTTTAGACCCAAACCACAATCCTATTGGGACACAATGTTAATGTAAAAAAAATTAAATGTGTATATGCAGTTTATTAGAGTGTGGAATAGAGTATTGAATAAGAATTTTTCTTGGTATTGTTTGGATTATATAGGCTGTTAAAACTTATAATTAGTCTTGTACTTAAACAATGGGTAAACCATTAAGTAGATAAAGGGGACCAACACATATACCATATAATTATTACTGCAGAGTGAATGTAAGAACCACACTCTCAGAAACTGTATTTGCATCAGTTGCAAATGAAAGGGTCCTGTAACCCAAGACTGGATCAGCCATGTGACCTAGGGAGCCATTGCATTGTATGGCAATCGTTTGGGTAGTTATGGTACTGGTTGCCCAGATTATTCATATGCTCTGTTAAAAAAACCCTTTTGTCATATGCTATAGTCTCATTTATCTAGAATCTGATAGGACCATATTTGAACTTCTGATTGGAGATAACAACAAGAAACAACCTAACCTCAGTTCCCTATAAAGTAACAGAAAAAAAAATTAGAAGGAAAAACATAAAACCACCAGGAAGAATTTATAATAAACAAGCAAGAATAATTAATTGAACAGAACCAAACTGCCTAAGATTATGAAGACTAGAAGAGGCAGGTTGGGTTTCTTTTTGTAAGTGTTAGAAAGCTATTGGATGGAGGAAGAGATCTGATAGGTGTTTTAGATTCAGTCACTGCCAGCTCGCATCTTGGAAAACTTCTTAGAAAATTCAAATTTAATTGTGCACACATTCAAACCAATGATCAAAAACCGTTTAGAAAATTTGGTAACATTTCAGATAAACTGAAATCCTTTTGAATATGGAGGTGTCCCTGTTGAAATGATGATCTTGTAAAAGTTCTGCTATGCAACCTGGTGTCCACACAGACCTAAAGCATGTTTACACACTTACAGGAACAAGGCTGTACTCATTCTGTCATCTTGGTTGCTGTTTGGTTAAGTTTTTTGAGATTTTTTTTTGAAGAGTTGTGTTCACAGGTCTATTAGTCAGTCTTCCCTGTTTTTCCTGATATCTGTGTTTACCAAATTATCTGTTGAGGCATACGTGTGTGTCTTCTACTGTGGTGAACTAATAGGATCCTACCCTGAAGTGTCAAGTATTCTAACATCAGGAATGGTAAGCAAAGAAGATACACAAAGATAAATTTTCATCACCACTGGGAATAGGCAGAAACTCACTATTTACCAGCTGAGCATGTACGTCCTGATATTTTGTGTTAGAAGCATAGCTGCAAGTTGCCCACATATGGTACATTGCCAAAATTTTTGTTATAAAATGTGTTTTCTGATGGTTTCGCATGTCATTCTCTGACATATGACACGGGGAAGTGATTTTTTTTGGCAAGAAATACTTTGTAGAACACTCTCACCTGGATTCAGTGGATTGTAAGTTACCTGTGAAAGCAGAGTTATCCTGTTTTGCACGTGAAACCAAAATATAACTAAAAGGATTTCAAACCCTGTCAGGCATTCAGAAGTATGTGGCTCTGATTTTATTGCCATTATAGAATAGTTATGGAAACATGAATTAGTTATATCTTGAAGCTTCTATTTCATATGAATAGAACTGCAACTTTTAAATGTGATACTGCTGAAGTATGACTGATTGTCCCAAAAGACTGTCAAAACATGATATGTCAGATTCAGCTTCCTTCACCAAACATATCACAATCTGTTTTGATAGGGAAGGGATTAGTTTAATTATTTGTTTTTAATCTGACTCCAGACCTGACATATGGCACCTCATTAAGTTCTCTTCACTTGTTCTGTTAAAAACAACAATCCACAAAGGAGGCATGCGATTTCTGGCACAAAAGATAAACTCAGAAAACTTTGTGCCATCCTACAAGGTCATCCAAACTGAACTAAACACCTGACTTCTGCTTTTGAAGGATAACTGTGACAGCACATGTAACAAACTGTTACCAAAGAAACTTTTCATACCTCAGTCCTGCCACAGAGTCCAGTAATCTATCAAAATCAAATAACCAATTAATAATCCACTACAAAAATGCAGCTCAATACTGAAAAATCTGAAATCAGAAAGAAAAGGACATGGGTAAGTTGTTTTCCAACTTAGACTACCTCATTATCATACAGTGAGGCTTTTGAATCCCAGAAATCCATTCTACAGCAAGCAGAAATACAAGGCAGATACAGCAGCTGTGACATTATTCGAAATTGAGAGAATATGACAGTACTTTGTCAGCCTCTCTGTAACACAGCTAGTCCTTCAGCGTTAGGGCTAAGGCTTTCAGAGGGGATGAAAGTCACCAATAAACTCCAACATCCTCTGCAAGAATGCTACATAAAGCACAGAGTTACCATCAGGTACACCATGGAGCATTAGGGTAAAATAATGGGATCTCGGATTTGCATAGCACATTTCATTTGGGGAACCAAAAGTACTTTATAGGCATGCGTTTTAGGCCCTGCAAAGGTTTTCTGCCTATGGGTCTCTAAAAGGTGTATTTTCTTTTGTTGAGTTTCCATTTATATTGTTCTTAGTAACCCCCTTTCCCCACAGAAGCAAGCAAGCTTTCAGTCCCTGAAGTACATAACAGTCCAGGGAAACATTATTTTACCTCTAAACCTTTATGCCTGGTACAACGTCTCCCCAGTCTGAGACAGAACTTGGGTTTTCTAGCAGCCATGTTTCTATCACCTCCAACCCAAAACCATACCCAGAGAGTATCGTAAAAAAAGCGTCCTGGTTAAACCACTTCCTGGCAGAAGGATCTCAGTTTGAGGCATTCTTCAGCTTAAGAAATGACCTTCCATCTCCCACCCCTCTTATTACTTTGATACAGGCTAAGCACCACTCTCCAGCTTCCTCCAGAAGATGCGGAACAGAGAAACAGAAATGATTTGCATGTCAAGGTAGAGCTTGAGATTTGTTTTGCAGTGGGTCAGATATCATGTTTACAGTGATATTTAAGCCCTTACGTATGTGCTGGAAAGCCAGTTTACAGCAGCAGAAAACCCTATCCCGCTACAATTTCCCAACTCTATTTGACAAAAAATATTTTTAATGAAATGTTTTTACTGTTATTTGAGAACAAAATATATTTAGCTTTCCTTAGGAAGCATGTTGCATATTACCAGACAAAAAGTTCCTTTATACTAAATGAAGGAGCATGATAGAAATAATTGTCAAGAGTCAAAGTGTCAAAGGGTTTGAGTAGCTATTCAGACATCTAGAAATCTCTCTCTCATGTCTTTAATATATGAAAGGTTCTGAGTCCTCTGTTTGCAATGTTAAATCTCTGAAGATAATGACAAATCTGGGAGGAATGTGTTACAATTTAACACATAGTCTTCAACCCAGAGAACTAACATGTTTTGCCATAGGGTGAGTATCATCCTTGCTTCTTCTGTAGCCCAGCTACACAAGTCATTGTCTCATTAAAAAAAAAAAAAATAAATTGTTTTCCCTGAGGCTGTTTTGCTTCCATTTTTTGAAATACCTTCCTTAGTGTTGACAGATACTCAGCATAACTTCTGCTTGTGCTGAGAACATTGTCATTCCTCCCTAAAGCATGAGGATACTTTTCAACAAATTTTGTGGCCCTCTGAAAATTTTCTAGCACTGACAATATCCCATCTGGCAATCTACTGTGCTGGCTTAAGTGGCAAATTTCTTAAATTGCTACTTCAGACTCTGTGGTTACTACTCCTTTAGCTTACTACAGAGTTTACAGCCATCTCACGCAACACTGCAAAACCTGCTATGCAGAAAAGGGATAACCAATCTAGAAAACCGAGCCGTAGTAACTTTGCAGTCTTCTCAGGGGCAGACAGCCATGTCCCAGGAAACCGCAGACAGTGGGAAACTGTGTTCAGAAAACTGCAGTGATAATCCAGTGTTCTCTCCTTTTAATTCATCTATTTTAGTTGCAATTTCTTCCGTCATTTATATCTTAGAGGGCCAAACATAGGGCTTGCCATCTGGATGGGCAACACTGTCCAGTCCGAGTAACTAGACTCGCTCTTGCATTCATTAGTGTATTTGTACTGCTGGTAGTTACATCACTGATTACTGCCACTAAATGACATGATTTGTGCTCCTTTTGACCCTATATTATTGCTTCCAAGGTCCCAATTTCCTCTAGAAAGAATGTAATATTTACATAATCCTCCTTTACATTCTTTCCTCTAAAATTAAGAAATTCTTTTTTTCCCCTATTTTCCTACCATTTTTGGTTCATATTTCTGCATTTCATAGAATTATAGAATGGTTTGGGTGTAGGATTGGAAGGGCTCTTCAAAGATCAGCTAGTCCAACTCCCCCCGCCATGGGCAGGGACATCTTCCACTACAGCAGGTTGCTCAAAGCCCTGTCCAACCTTATTTTGAACACTTTCAATGATAGGGCATTCACAACTTTTCTGGGCAATCTGTTCCAGTGTCTCACCACCCTCATCATAAAAGATTTCTTCCTTAGATCTAGTCTGAATCTACTCTCTTTCAGTTTAAAACTGTTGCCCCTTGTCCTATCACTACAGGTACTGGTAAAAAAGTCTCTCTCCATCCTTATTATAAGCCCCCTTTAAATACTGAAGAGCCTCAAGAAGTTCTCCCTAGAGCCTTCTCTTCTCCAGGCTGAAAAACTCCAATTCTCTCAGACTTTCTTTACAGGAGAGGTCTTCCAGCCCTCTGATCATTTTTGTGGCCCTCCTGTGGACCCGCTCCAATAGGTCCATGTCATTCATGTGCTGGGGACCCCAGAGCTGGATGCAGTACTCCAGGTGGGGTCTCACTGGAGTGGAGTAGAAGGGGACAATCCCCTCCCTCAACCTGCTAACCACACTTCTTTTGATGCAGCCCAGGGTATGGTTGGCTTTCTGTGCTGCAACTGCACACTGTCAGCTCATGTCCAACTTTTCATCCACCAGTACCCCCAAGTCCTTCTCCCCAGGCCTGCTCTCAATCCATTCATCTTCCAGGCTCTATTGTTACTGGGGATTGCCCCGACCAAGGTGCAGGACATTGCATTTGGCCTTGTTGAATTTCATGAGGTTTGCATGGGCCCACCTCTCAAGCCTGTCAAGGTCCCTCTGGATGGCACCCTTTCCCTCTAGCATGTTGGCTGCGCCACTCAGCTTGGTGTCATCCACAAACTTGCTGAGGGTGCACTCAATCCCCCTGTCTATGTCATTGGTGAAGATATGAAATATTATTGGTCCCAGTATGAACCCTTGAGGAATACCAGTCATTACTGGTTTCCACTTGGACATTGAGCCACTGAGTGTAACTCTTCTATTAACTCTTTTGTTAACCTTTCTCTCCCTGTAAAGAGCTGGAAAAGCTGTTGGGGTGGGACAGAACATGGGGACCCCTCACATTTCTTCCTGGATGCATCCTCTGAATATAACTGACCATCCACCAACCACAGCTGACCATGACATTGACAGACCTGTGACACCTACTGTGTGGCTCCTGGGCCCCCCCAGTGCCCTGGCTACTTCAGTCATTCATCTTCCCCAAAGCCTTCTACGTCAGAGGTAAAGACTGAGCCCAGACCTGGCAGCCCAGGGATGCATTTTGAGGGAATTCACTGTTCTTCCTCCACTGCACCTCTCCCTCCTCCTTCTCAGTCCCCTTATGTGCTCTCACTCCTCATCTTGGTATGTGACTGTCAGCATTTGGTCATGTCTCTCTTTGAAGATCAGCCAACTTCTGCTGACTGCCTGGGCAGGAGTGGCAGCCCTTCCCTGCACCCTGGGCACCTCCAGCAGAGATGGCACTGCAGGCACCCTGGGCACCGTGGGCAATTCCATCAGGTATGGCATCCCAGACTGCCCTGGCACCCCAGCACTACTGCCCCCCCTAGCCCCCCAGCGCCTCTCGCACCCATGGCTCCCTGTCTCTGCTGTCCCTTCCAGCACTTCCTGCATCCCCAGCACTCTGTTCCCCTGGCAGTTCTGGCACATGGGTTCAGCAAGGCACGGACAGCATACCTGCCGTCGCCTGGGCAAGGCCCGCTCAGTAAATATAATTTACAGATAATTTCCCAGTATCTTGGGGCCATCTCTCCTGATTCACCTCCCTGGTGTGCAACCCCATCCCACTGGCACGGCAGCTCACCACACAGGGATCATCCCTGCTGCAAGCTCCCCACTTATCTGGCACAGAGCAGGGGTATGTCCATGCTCAGCGGGTGCCCCAGGAGACTCCCCTCAGCCCCAAGACCAGCACATCTTCCTCTCACCCATGCAAGTCTGAAAATGGCTTGGTGTGGTAGCTGCTTCAACCCCCATGTCTTCTGCTTTGAGCAGACAAGCATGGACCTGCCTCCACCAGCCACCTTCATGATCCACCATGGCATTTTTTCTCCTCCAGGCACTGCCTTGCAAGGACCCCAGGGCTGTGGGCTCCCCCTGGCCTTGGCAGACCAATGGGGCCCCCAGGACCAACCACAGATATTCCTGGTCTACTACTGTCAGGGGAGAGCAGCGGTCCCAGCACCCCCAGTGTTGCCATTGTCCCTCCCTGGCTACCACCACCTCATGGGGCAGTACACGCAGCACAGCCTGTCCAGCACAGCCAAGCCCTTGGGGGCACCCCTGGACAGTGGCAGCCTCCCAAGCAACGATATTCCCATGGATGATGGCACTTCCCCAGGCAGTGATACTTCCCTGGGCAGTGATGTTACCATGGAGGAGGGCACCCTTCTGGACAGTGAAATCTCCCTACACAGTGACAGCCCCCCCAGTCCCTCTACCACCCTCCATGTTCAGGCCATCAGGGAACCTGTGGTGATTCCAGCTGGCAGCATTATGCTGTCTGAGGAGGTGCTGCTAGAAGAGGCTATAAGGAACTTGGATTGCTCCCTGGGGGCAGTGGGGATCAACCAGGATGGTCCCAGCAGCATCCCCATGCCCAGGGACCCTACCATTCCCCACCACAAGATCAGCTTGCTCTGGCTGGCCAAGAAGATACTCTCCACTGACTACTGTATCCCCAAGACATCCAAAGCCATCCTGAGCATGGAGCACTTTGACATCACCAGGATGAAACCTGAAGATCCACAGCAGGATACCATGACAGACCTGCCACCACCCCAGGACAGCATGTCCCAGCACGGCAGTAGGCTGGACATTAGAGGGAAAAAACAACAGAATGGTTCATTACCAAAAAATGGCAGTAAGCACAAGGCTCCTGCAGCCAGTGCTGGGGCAGGAGGGTAGGATTAGGCCTGTTGAAGGGATAAGATGGTTTTGTGAAGGGTGTGAGGTGGTGTGTTGATGATGTAGTAGCTTTGTTCACTGTTTTGTTCTCAGTTTTCCCATTAAAAGCCATTTATCCAGATTTTCTTCATGCCTGCATGGGATGAGGAGGGAATGCAGGGGGTGCCAGAAAATGGCACCAGAGAGGTGCAAAAGCATCACTGAGCCCCAAATCAGATCCACCAAGCCCTGAAGGGCATCAAGCCATCCTCAGGGCTGAGTCACTGCCAGTGGTGCAGGCAATCATGGGCAGTGAATCCTGTCCCCTTCCCTAGGGGAAGCAGGCCTTTAGCAGGGAAGCCAGGACAGATGGGTCCATGCAGAACTCATGGACACTGATCCATGCAGAAAGCAGCACTGACACCTGCAACCCTGGGCACCATCCTCCCACCCTGGAGCTTTAGCAGGATGCCATACCTGTTCCCACAACCCCACCATGTCCCCATGCACCCCACTGCATCCCCAGAGATGGCTCCTCCAGGCTGCCCCTGGGCAGTATTTAACAGGGGCAATAAGCCATAGGGTCTGCTTACCATAAGGTAGAGGTAAGAATGTTGTGGGGCACCATATCAAAGGCCTCACAGAAGTCCAGGTAGATGACATGCACAGATCTTCCCTTATCCATTGATGCAGTCACTCCATCATGGAAGGCCACTGGGTTAGTCAGGCACCATTTGCCCTTGGTGAAGCCATGCTGGATGTCTCCAAAGGGGCTGCTGAGGTCTTGTGTTTCCATTTTCTAGCTTTGCAGTCACCAGCTGTGAAGCATTTATGACACTTGAACACAATTAATTTACAAACCAGTAAAAATTAGCTCTCTGAAGCAGAAACACCCTTCTCAGTAAACTGCCATGGCATTTTATTTGAATCAGGTTTAGTTCTCCTGCTATGTGTGCAAATCTTGAAACAGTGAAATTCTTCACTGTTGCTTCTGTCACTGTTTTTAATGCTACTGTTCCCAAAAAATGTTCAAGTTTCCTTTTGTCTGAAATCACATTTGAACTCACTCACTACTATAACACCACCAATGGATTTGCTGCATACCATATCACCTACAACATCTCTAAATGTGATACAGTTGGTCTTTTCCATGTGCCAAACCAATATATATTATTTCATTTTGCACTTCTCTTAATAACAGGGAATGTGAAACACTCTCATTGGTATTTTTAACATATAGCTGCCTACCCTCACTTTCTGTAATAGTTTTACACATTTTCAATATGCTTCTGTCACTATTTGTTTTAATACCAGATTTTCTACAGAATAGCCCATTTACATCAATATAACTTCTGTGGCCATAACTGTCAGGAGAGCTCAACAAGTTCAGATGTACATAACTTATATTTTATAAACCCCTGCCTGGTTTAAAAATCTGATTCTACATGAGGAGCCAGATGCTGATCACTTCTGAAAAAGTTCATTTGGTATACAAAATTCTCAAACTCTCTTGAACAGCTCACGGTGCAGACCTAATGTGCCTTTTACCTTGATGTAACATAAGATGTCCATTCTTGTTTTCCACAGTTGTCTTCACATGTGAAGCAGTGAAAAACTCTCCAGTGTAAGACTGGAACTGTAAATGACATGCAGCACCACCTACTCAGTCTAAGTGAGGGGCAAAGCTTATGGCATAGTCACAGAAACTGCCCTATTGCTGCTTCTATGGTGACGAGCTCACTCCAGATTCCTTCTTTGTAGGAGTTTGTGCTGTTTGATTGTTTGTTTTTTTAACTATTTTGGCTTTTTATTTTGTTCCGTTTTGCCCATGATGGTTGTGCCTGGTGACTGTCCTGGTTTCAGCCAGGATAGAGTTAACTTTCCTTGGGCTGAGAGGGAGCACAGCTGGAGGGTCGGACCCAGACTGGTCATTGGAGTAATCCATATCATGTGACGTCATGCTCAGTCTATAGGCTCTTTCACATCCCGGTTCGGTTTCCCAGTCGGTGTGGCGGGGTTTCTGGTGCGGTCAGGTTCACTGCTGGCAGAGGGCTGCATCCTGGTTGCTGGTCGGTGAGCCACTGCTGTATTTTATCTGTTTGGACTTACTATTGTTACCATTGGTTTTTTTACTATTACTACAGATTTTTTTATTCAACCTTGAATTTCTTTTTTTTTTCCCCCTCCCCTATTTCACCAGGGAGGGGGGAGTAAATGACTGGCCACATGGCGATTGGCTACTGGCTGAGTTCAAACCACAACATTGACAATGACCTCAGGCTAAGCCCAAAACAATTTAGGGAAGAATAGACTATTCCTATCTCAAACTTCATTACTGCAATATGTTTTAATTTTTGGAAAGTAAAACCATATAGGACAGAAATTTAGGTAATATTAAAATCTTTGATCTGTTGCATCCAAGTTTCCGTAGGCACAAAGGAGTTGTGGCTACTGGTCCTTATTATAGTTTTTTGAAAAGTTCAGAATAAATCTAATTTAATAAAATAGTAATACAAATATTACTTGAGGTTTAAATCTCATTTAATACAATAGTAATACAAATATTACTTGAGTTTTAAAACTGCAATAATGTTTTAAAGTACTGATCTTGTAAATTAGCAAGCAGTGAAACATTCAAACCATAATCTTGTGATGGACACTTCAGTAGTCAAAGGTGAAAATATGTGGTGCAATAATCTAAAAAACCATAAAAACTTCACTCTAGATGAATTTAACTGAAGACACTTCTGCAGGAAGGTGAATTTATCAAATGTTGTACATCAAATTTTATGGCTCATTAATACCACCACAAGTATTTCAGCAGTTTTTTAGGCTCTGAATATGCCAATTGAAAATGCACAGCATGCTCTCAGGACATCCTTGTTTCCAATGTCCAGAACAAAGGGAATATCAGAAACACATAAATAAACCAGAAGAGGACTTCTGAATAATGGCAAATAGAGACTATTTTTAAAAAGTAAATTGAAAAGTGTTTTCCAAAATACTAGCTGGAAGATAATTGAAATGATCCTGAAAAATAATATTTTCTCCAGTAAATGGGATTTTTCCTCCTGAAGTGCAACTTCCTGTTTGAAATGCTATCCAACATTAAATAAAAAAATATGTTCTTCCTGTCTAACTTACTGCTTCACGTTATTGAAATGATGGTCAAAACTGCCATCAAATTTACATTTTTCATTTTTCGTCTACAATAAATATGTGTTTCAGGAAAAGACCATGAAAGACTATATTCTTCAGCAAAGCAAAATGTTTTAGTCATGACTGGAAAACAATTTTAGTTAAGGAACGGGTAACATATATGAAAAGTTTCACACTGCTGAAAATAAAATTTCAATCAAGATTGGCCCATCTTCTCTAACATTTGAAAACTCTTTGAAAAGCAAAGTTAACTGCAATAGTTTTAGCTGAAGGATAAAATTTTGATGACAACTGGAAAAAAAAGAAGCGGAATGGAAAACTGATTTGCCATGTAAAAAAACGAATTGCATGACAGGTTTTGAAATCTTTTAGTAACTCCCAGATAAACCACAGCAAACCTAAATTAGGCTAAAAAATTTGTAATTAATATACCATTGTGTGATGTTACTTATGTAAATAGGGTGCAGTTTTGTACCTTCCTGTGTTTACAAAGATACATCTTATTCAAAATCGAACAGCCAACAGGCAAGACTGACACATAAGAACTATTAGAAATCAAAACTGCTCTCTGTCATACCCTGTGTGCAATTACAGTTTATCTATCTAGTAATGGCAACACCTATGAAGAAACTGAAAAAGAATTTATTACAAATAGCAACACCCTGATTACTTCAAAATATGACTTTTTTTCATAGTATCTGGAGTTACAGTTCAGAGATAAGTAGTTGTGGTGTAGTATTCCATGGTGTTCAGCTGTGTAAGAAGGAAAGTGTCTCCTTATGTTGGCTTCTTGACTTCTGTATTAAAACCAGGTGTTCGTTACAATTTTTTCTAAGCATTGTCATTCAGAAATAGATCACAGATTTTTTTTTTTTTTTTTTTGAGGAGACAGACAAAAAAAGCTATTACTTTTTATAAGGGAACTTAGAAAATCACAAGATTTTAATGAAAACCATCAAGCTGGTCAAAAATTTCATTCAATATTTTGGAGTTTTTGTAACCTTACATATTTTGAAAACCGTAAGTAGTGTGTTCTTTTTTATGTTACCACTTCTGCTTTCATTTACTCAATGTGTAGAGTACCAGAATCAGGATTATGCTTATGAAAAGTGTTCAAATTCCTTTCAAATTCCTACAAGAGGAGTTTCTCCTGCTGCCATGATTTTAGCACAAACCTGAATGGCATTACCTAAGCTGACATGTTCACATCTGCCACTGAAGATGTTTCCACACATGAGGCTTTTCTACCATAGCAAGTTCAACACGGTGTGAAAGTAAGATAAATTAATATGTTTTTTTGCCACCAAGGTGACAAGCAAAGCTCTGTGTAGCCTTTCTCTCATCTGGGTGAGCACAGTGCAGGAAGCTGACCTGCTGCACTGATCCACATTCTCTTGAGCAGATACAGAGTGATCAGTGACCTGGCATCATAAACTCAATCCTTACATTCTTTTTTCTGATTTTCATTTTGATTAGAATAAATGGTTGCAGTGCAAAAGTGTAATATGCTGCCCCCACACCTATCAGTGGGTACAGAGTTCTTCCTCTGATTGAAATTTCTAGTCCTTAATAAAGGAGGCAGCCAGGGCAAGGTGCTTTATAGTCACTGGCCTGAATAATAGTCAAACTGCACCAAATACCAATGTATGATGCCTGCAGAGAGGGTGGCCTTTCAGGGGACTTACAGGGTGATGAAGTACTCGCAAGCAACAGTTGCATTTTGGGTGAAAATATAGAGCCTCTGAGTGATGAGTTGGTGCCTAACACTCTCGCCTGTGACTTTGGTTTTCCCCACTAGCAAACCACTTCAGCCCTCAAAATCAACAGTTACTGACTTGGCTGAAGTAAAAGCAGATTAGATGGAATTTAGTCTTAGACAAATCACCCAAATAAGCAAGCTGGGCCACGGGATTTGCTGAAATACTAACTGTAACCATTGTTGCATGATTTTGTGTTAGCATTTTGAAGCAATACTCTGAATCAAAATCCTGGCCTCATGCAAGAAATCATTAGAAGAGTAGATGAAATGGTACTTCCACTGAAATCAGCACATATAGTTTGATCCCAAGTATGAAGACCTTTGAAAAAAAATAGTTGGAAAAACTTATTCTTTGAAGTCTATTTTCATTACAACTGTCTTAAGACATGCAAACAGCTATATAAGTTATTAAAAATGCAGTGCAAAGCTACCTGGCTTTGCTGACATCATATTTCATGCTGAGATTTCTGCTTAAGGCTTGAAATGCATTGAAATATTTCATGTGAAGCATTAGCCAAGAATATTAAGAATAAGGAAGCTTCCTCCCAATGAAAATTACAAGAACAACAAGCCCACATGCCTTATCTGGTCCCATCAGAACTTTTAAACGTAAACCTTTTAAAAAAAAAAAAAAAAAAGAAAAAAAAAAAGATTGTGTATCTGTAGTATTTGAAATTGGTATGATGGCAGATGAACATAATGAAGAATATGACATAGTATTGCTATTGTATTGCAGCATGGCTCTTTATTCTGATTCTTCTCCATGTGGGTGATATTATAGTTTTGCAGAGACAACCTTACAATTAGCAGGACATGTCACAGAATCACAGATGGGTAGAGGTTGAAAGGTATCTATTGAGGAGATCTAGGCCAAAACCCATGAATGAAAGCAGCATCAATGACAGCAGCATACTCAGGATCATGTGCAGTCAGATATTGAATATCTCCAAGGATGGAGACTCCACAGCCTCTCTGGGCAACCTGTGCCAGTGTTTGACCACCTTCACTATAAAAAAGTGTTTTCTTATATTTAAGTGGAATTTCCTCTATTCCACTTTGTGCCCACCGCACCTTGTCCTTTCAGTGAGCATCACTGAGAGGAGTCTGGTTCTTTGTGAATCATTCTGATTCATTAGGTATATATCCCCATCTTCTCCAGACTGAAGAGTTCCGGTTCTCTTGGGTCCTCTTTGTACCACAGATGCTCTGGTCCCTTAATCATCTTTGTGGCTCTTTCCTGGACTCTCTCCAGTCCAGTCTCTCTCTCTCTTGCAATAGAGAACCCAGAACTGGACACAGTCCTCCAGGTGTGTCCCACCAGTGCTCAGCAAAGGGGAAGGATCACCTCTCTCAACCTGCTGGCAACACTCTTCTTCAGCCCAGGAGGCTGTTAACCTCCCTTGTTGCAAGTGCACATTGCTGGCTCATGGTCAACCTGATGTCCACCAAGACCCCAAGGGCCTTTTCTGCCAAGCTGCTCTCCATCTTGTTGCCCGCCTGTTGGTAGCAATACATAGAGTTATTCCTATCCAGGTGCAGGACTTGTATTTCTTTTGGTTGCACTTTATGTTGGCCCATTTCTTCTGCCTGTTGAAGTCACTCTAAATGGCAGCACAACAAATATATTTTAACATATACTTGAATATATTTTTGTTAGGATAGCAAAAAATAATCATGATAAATGACAGAATTCTGTTTATTACGGAAAGAATTTGCAATCTAAGTAGACAAAACATACTGAGGTAAATAAAGAGGGCTATTCTTAATTTAGAGAGAAGAGCAACTGAGGAACAGAAGTTAAATAATCATCCTATGGTTAAAAAAGAAGTCTGTGGTAAAGAATTTACATAATATTCCCTAGCCCAATGAAATAAGCAGATCACTTCTACCCCCTGAGTCCATGCAGATAATGCTGTGCAATGTGCAACACCAGAAAATTTAGCAAAGTAGACCTCAATTACACAGAAATTAGAAAAAAAATATTAAAGACACAAAACATTATTGGTTCTTATGTAAAAACAGCAAATGAATTAACACAGCGATCCTGAATGTACTTCCTACAATTGTTTCAATATTTAAAAATCCAAACAGAGCTTAAAAGCTAAACCTTAAATCTCGTTCATACATCAAGCAGCAGTTTCCGTGAACAGTTACACAAATAACATTCAAGGTCCAAAATAAAACTTATGCTCACAAAATCTTCAATTTCATCTCTGATGCCAAGTTAATACATCAACCTATAGCCGATTTTATTATTGTTTAAAAACTATTCAGGGCAAAATTTGTTATGTATTTTCAGGCATTTTAACTACCCTCGCAAAATCTCTGATACTGGATGTATCAAAACCAGAATACATATTACTTCTCACTCTGTACTATAACACTTATATAATACTGGAAAATATTAGTCTCATCTGAATTCCATATGCAAAGCATGTATATTCAATATTATTTAAATAACAGCAAGACTTTCCATATATTAGCTATTACTTACATGAATTTACAGAAGAAAGATTCTGAAAGGATTATTTATTCACTGTTTCTAATCTTTCAACTGTTACATGGGAATAAGTTTCCGCAGAATTTAAAAGCTGAATCTCTTAGATCACAAATGTATTTTTTTTAATCTTGTATCCAAACTGTTCAGAAGCACATTTCTTATCAACTGAAGAAATGCATTAACAGCACAGGATTTTATGTTGTAATATGCATACACATACTTCACCAGTATGCTGAAATCAAATGTCCAAGATTATTTTGCACCTGAACTAGTATTCTACAGAGTTTGTATACATCCATGTCCATTTTTTTGAGCACCCACATATATCAGTATGAATGTACTTTATATATATGTTTCTATACATAGCAAGAAATTTCTTCTTGTACAAATTAGAAAAAAAAAACCTCTCAGAAGAATACGGTAGGTGTTTAAATATATATTTGCAAATTTAAGGAAATGCTACACTGTGCTACGGAGCACTGCAAAAAGGACTTGCAAAAACAGTAAGGTGGTTGTTTGCCATAAGCTTTTACACCAAAAGGCTGTAGCTGACGTGCTTATCAGAAACAAGATTTGCTCTGCTCTGGCCAGTTAAAACCTGAAGACACTTTAGTCTCTTTGTGATTTAGGTATTATGTGGTGGCACATTTCCATTCCTTGTTAAAAATGACAAAAACATGACAGAAGATCAGTAGGTACAAGCTTTGCAGCTGCGGGGTTTCAGCTGGGCACCATCCCCCGCTTTTGGACAAGGGCACCATCTCCAGTCATCGATCCCTGCCCTCAAGAAGAAAAGAGACCAAGATGCACATAACAAATCAAAGGAGTGTGTTGTTCACAACTGGGGAATCAGTCTGCAGGCCATGATGAAATATTTCAATTATTTTTGGAGACATTCAGTATAACTCTGTTACACTACTGTTTACAAGTTGAGGAGTCAGTCAGGTTACATCACATACCTGAAAACATAAGAGGTGGCTGTGTTTAAGTAGTAGAAGCAATAAAATAGGAGATTAAAGAAAAAAAATTAAGACAAAAGCAGAGTGAAATAAGATGCATTTTTGCACATACCCTCATATGAAGTCAAGCAACTGCACTGAGACATCTGTTGCTACAAATGTACACCCTGTTACTAGGCCTTCACACATAAGAAGGGTAGGACACAGCAGAGTAAAAGAGGCAGATGATTCACATCACTATTTGCTCTCGTCAATCAGCATAATTAATCTATCTCTGCAATTGGCCCTAATGAAGATAAGGTGCCTAAAATTTTTTTGCTGAAGCAAACAGGGGCCCAGGAAATTGAACCAATTTTAATCTGAATCAGAGCCCAATGAAGTCAAAATATATTTGATTATCTCTCAGCAGAAGCCACCAGAACCTCTGGAAGGTGTCAGTAGCCATAGGAAAAGTAAGATACTCAGAATCTTGAAGAGCCTGGATATATAAAAATGTTTTGCAGTAGATAGTGAAGCTTATATTAACCAGGAGAAAAAAAAAATCTTATTCTGTGCTGAAATATATCTCTGTCTTATTACAATCTTTATCTCCCTGAATAAAGTTCTCCAGTAGGCAGAATCCTAGTTTCTAATCTGAGTCAATGACTCAGCCTGTGACCTTGGGCTAATCACTTGACCTTCCTCTGAATCAGTCAAGCAAGTAGGAAAATTGGGTGAAAACATCACGTCACTGAAAATCAGATTCTGTACCTATAATGAGTCTTTCTTTATATAAAAAAAAATGTACTGCAGAGAAGAAAATAAATTATTATTTATCCTGAGCTCTGGGTTAGAAGGCCAAACCAATAATTTCCAGTGTTCACTCTGTAATGATACGGTACTTGCCCCATAAATACGATGGCACTGTGTAAGATGATCCATATAAATAAATTATCCACAGTTACTCTGTAAGCAAAGTTTATTCATATACATGCAAGTTTTTAAAGAGTTCTGTCAGTTCAACCTTTCAGCATTTCAAAAATCAGTGTTCTCAATGTCTGAAACAACCTTGCAGAAGGAAGGAGAAAAGTTGAAGCTTATTAAAATTTATGTAATTCACAGCAAGGTTCCAAAAATATTCCCATTTCAAACCAGTGAGGTTCAAGAGAGAATAAAGTTTTTCAAAATTCACTGAAACCAGAAAAAAATTTAGCTCCCCCAAAAATTATTTTAATGTGATTGTTAAGGGTTTGGAAAATTTTATGTAATGTATACAGTATTACCTACCCTTCAGTTGTTATCAATTACTGAACTTTCTGCTTGAAAAAAAAAAAAAAATTAACACATTCTGTTCCAAATGTGCCCTGAAGGTTTACTATTTTAATTTGTGAATGAAGAACCTAATGTAACCTGATTTTGTTACACATATGTTGTCTGAGATGACAATAGTTGAGCAGAGGGGTATAAACATAGTCATAGAAAGCAAGTAATATTTCACATACCCCTAGCAGACTGAACACTATTCTAGCCTACAGTAGCTCTTGATCTTTTGTTTCCTTCATCTGTCATGTTCTTTTCTTTCATTTTGCAGTAATAAAAGTGGAAACCCTGAAACTATTGGCAAATAAACAAAACAGGATTGTTTTGAAAATTCAGGTACGAAATGTATAATACCCCCAAAACAAGACAGCTTATTTTAATATTGTGGGCCTGAAATGAAACACTTCAATTTCTGACACTTTAATTTCTGACAGCATGGCAGTTAAATGCATTTCCAGTTCTTTTATGCTAGTATGGGTGCAGACACTTGGCTAGATTTCTTTTGAACAATTGCAGTTAAGTCATTAAGTTCTACAATAAAAGTATAGGAGGTTTGTCCTCAGGGGGGAAAAAAAAAAAAAAATAAAAAAAATTTTGCTGCTGAAGAAATGGGCAACATCTTCAACTTACCTTGGGTATACAGAATAGTTGAAAGCAAAACATGTAAAAGATTTAGAAGACAAACCACTATCAACAACATCCCCAAGAGAAATACTTGAGAATTGAACTTATACCACAGACAGAAATTCTGACTCAGAAGCTGTAGGTAGGTGGCCTAAATTCTACCTAAGTCAGTCTAGGTCAAATGTTGATAAAATCTCTGGCCAAAGTATCTGAAAATTTGCATGGAATTGATGAAAGACAGTAAAGTAACTCAGGTGTAATTTAAGGTGATCTTAGAAGGGATGTAAACATGGCCATTCATCCATTACATTCATTCCGGTATAGGTCGAGAAGAGAAATGGTTTAGTGAAGCTTTTTGATCAGACATCCTTATTCTCCTGGCTAACTGATACTGGAGTTCTTTATACCTCCAGAAGTTCATTTATGTTCTTGTTCAAGAGCAAGATTTTACTTTCCTTGAAGTTAACGTGTTGAATCACTATGATATGAGAGGAACCATATCCATGGGCAAAAAAGAGATGCTCAGGAGCTCCTCACATGAACTTCATAGGACAGGACTGGAAGTGTGAACATTCAACAGTCTCTCAAATAGTTTGGTTTACAGTTTTAATATTAATCTTATTCCGGAAGTAATTTGTTGAAATAATGTATAATTTGAGGTATTGGCCATTCTTACTGAGGTTTATTGACAGTATTTACAAAGCCTTTACCTCCCTCAATAATAATCTCTTTCAGCAATAAATCTGTATGTTCGTCTCCTAACAAGTCAATATCTAGTTATTAAACACAGATAAAGTAGTTTGAATTATATACATTTCTACTACCTTCATTTTCCAGCTAAACAGACAATTCTGCCCTGATTATATAAAGTGGAAAAACTATATTCCTTTAATTTTTTTTTTTTTTTAAAGAATTTGGAAAAGTATTCCAACTACTTTTCTTTAGCTTTGTATTAAAAGAAACATAATTCAATTTCTACTTTACTTAAATGAATATCCTTCATTATATGGGATTTAATATTTTAGAGGTGACTTTCATTATTTACAATCTGTCTTGTCCTACATAAGATGTGCTACATCTTATATTGCTGTATTTAATACAGAGAAGAAAAAATTCTTTAATGTGCTCACAGTATTGTAGCAACTTAATACTGAGTCTTATCAAAGTTGATTTTGTACATGTAAAACCACTGAATATTACTTTCCTCCTTCCTTATACATTAAAAACCAGTGATTACATCTTGATTAACTTTTCTATAATTTTATTCCATCTCTCAGATATATTCACAGAAGCCTAATAAATAGAAAAATGTAAGTCTGACCCCAAGTGACCAAAACCAATCCAGTCACTTAGATGCCTCCAGGTATCTAAAAGACATCGTATGTGTGACCTTTAAGAACTAAAATGTTCTGTGGGGTTTCTTACCAGTGGTTGTTCTCCTAACATGCACACACTTCTGCATGTCTGTATGTTCTGAGGAGTTATATATCCAGCTAGTCCCTCATATCTGTTAAGAGAAAAAAAAAAAAAAAGGCTTATCTGCACAAAAGAGAAATCTAAGAAATGTCTCCTTCAAATTACAAGGGGGGGGGGGGGGGGGGGGGCGGAAGGAGTAGTGTCTCTGGTGTCACTGCTGAGAACTACACTGTCCTAGCTTGCTCAACTTGTCCTCTATTTTCTTGTCCTCTATTCACTTCAACTCAGGATGTGCTTTCTTCTGGCCTTGATCTGACCTTAAGAGACATGCTATTTGCATGTATCTCAGTTTCTTGTACTGCTGCACATATGTAAGACTACTATTCATTGACCAGACAGGGCCCCAAGGCACCAGTGTCCCTAGAATACCCATCATTATCTCATTCCTGTACCTTTCTTCCAGGTACTGTTTGTAGAGAGAGAAGTAGCTCCTAGTTCTACTGTACATGACACATGTGGCTTGGTATTTCTTACAAACTAACAAGGTTTGATTTTTTTTTTTTTTTAATTAAAAATTAATATATTCACAACTAATTATGAAAGATTACAGATTAAGCCTTTCATGCTCAGGGAATATGAAAGCAATCATGATTACAGAAAATATATAATTTGATATAATTATTTTGGGGAATACCTTAACTCTGTAGATCAGTCCCTAAATTCTCCACAAGTGTTTGATATTCCATATCAGTAGTTGGTACTTGCAAGCTATGTTTTGTCCTATGCTTCAGCAAGGTACATATCTTCAGGTAGGTTGTCATATCATTAAATTTAAATGAGAATTTGCATGTGTTTAAATTCACTTTACAGAATCAGACAACTGCTTAGATATGACTCTTCACATAGTCAGTTTGACGAACTTTTGATAAAAATAAATTGAAATGAAAGAGTGACATCAATGTAGTTAATCTAGCTGCATACAGCAGAAATAATAGTTTATTCTTCAAGTGAACATAAGTTAGTTTTTCATTGTTCAAAACTTAGGTCATGGAGCAGCTTTTATTGATGTTACCTTTGTTTATTATTGTAACTTATCTTTCACCACAGAAGACTGTTGCTGGCAGCAAATCACTTGGAGAGGATCATCTGACTAAGGATACCAGTTGAAGAGGAAGAAAAACAAAGCTTGAATTATGTTGACAGAGAAAATAGCTTGAGAGTCAGAAGCCATGCTTATAATCATTTACAGTGGGAAGTATACATCTTCAGATAGTCAGGTCAGTCTATACTCCATGATTGTTCCTCAATTTCTCATTTGCGACAAAGTCTGGGAGACCATCCCTGAGGAATTTTTTCAGCACTCTCAAGTATTGTTGTTTCCACCAGGAAGCAGCAACCTAGTGTTCATCACTTTTATCATTGTTCAACTGAACTAGAGTAAAGCTGCCCACCCAGGCTTGTGGTCTTTGGCACATACCACACTCCAGCCAGTGCCCTGTGAACAAACCCCAGGTCCTGACCCAGTGGTCCTGAAGAAAAAAGTTCCAAAAGTCCTATAACCCTTACTTACCTTCAAGATTTCAGTTGATCCCCATATTTAGGGAACCAAAACACTGATTTAAGTACAGTGAGAAAGACAACACAAAATCACTTTGTTCCTAAATAAGAAATTTTCTGTATTAAGAAGTTATTGCTGCATATTTCTGTGAGCTTGGTCTACTATTGCATTATGGTCTCCCAGGGAAATTAAGGAACATGAGATACCTCATGACCTTCCCCTCATGATGCACACCGTGCTCTGCTTCTTCAACCATGCTAGCTCAAACCTATTATTCTTCTGGATATCTTTCAAACTAAAACACACGACTCTGCTCATTTTCCCCCAAGGAAAAGACAAGAGGGCAAACACAATACAGATGTTAGTGCTTCTGTTTAATTCAGTACACAGATACATTAAGAGTGTGGTATAGGAACCTACACAAGCATTACAGACTACACAGTTACTAATTAGTCTAATTTTATGCTACTGTAAAAAAGCAGGTTTAAGAAGTGCTCCACAGAATAATAACATACCTCTTATCCATGGCTTTCACTCAGTGACCCAGGAAGTCCCAGAAAAAAAAGGTAGTGCTATAACAGAAGTTTCATACTCTCCGTAGTGATTTAAAAGCTGCTGAGAAGTTGATGCATTTTCAGATTATGTCATTATGTCATTTGTCTTTGGCACCAATTCTCCAGTAAGCTTCTATTTTCACCATATAAATGGGTCTGATACTGTATTAGCACAGGGGACTAAACAGAAGCAGCTGTTTAGTACTACCCATGCGTTTAAAAGCACGGCCTATTTCAGTTGATGTCAAAGGAGCTTTCCTACTATCAAAACTGAAACAGGATCTGACTTCTAGTGAGTAGAAATAAATCTACAGCAATGACATTATTAATACATTTCACTCTGAATTTACACAGTTGTCTCTGAAAGCAGATTTTTGCTTTTCCTGTTTTAGTTTATTTACAGTAGTGAAAAGCATTGTTAAAAGAATTTTATATGGCTAGGGCCACTGCAAGGAAGGTACATTTCAAACATTTAAATACTTTCACATACAGGTATTCTTTCTCAATCTATTGGGATAAGATTTGTTTCCTGAGGTGGAAGATTACAATTAACAATTGTAATTAAATGACAATTAAATCACCTGCAGATTACCCTGTAGAAATGGAAGATTCTTTCTTTCTTTCTTTCTTTCTTTCTTTCTTTCTTTCTTTCTTTCTTTCTTTCTTTCTTTCTTTCTTTCTTTCTTTCTTTCTTTCTTTCTTTCTTTCTTTCTTTCTTTCTTTCTTTCTTTCTTTCTTTCTTTCTTTCTTTCTTTCTTTCTTTCTTTCTTTCTTTCTTTCTTTCTTTCTCTCTTTCTCTCTTTCTCTCTTTCTCTCTTTCTCTCTTTCTCTCTTTCTTTCTCTCTTTCTTTTTCTGGGCATCTTTTTCTGCTAATCATAGTGAAAGGAGGAGGAAGTACACATTAGAACTTTCAAATATGAATGTTGAATTCACCTTTTGATTTTGACACTTATTCTCATTTAGTGCAAATATGAAAATCCTAGTAACACTCATCTGAGTTCTGCACCTGTCTGGACAGCAGAGTAGATTTTTTGCATTATTAAATATATATAAGACCAGGCCCAGCACAGTTATAAAGAGCTAGAATCCTCATTGAAAGAAATCTAATATTAAAAGGACAAAATTGTGACTTTTGTGTTGCAGTTTTCATCAATAAAATTTATGTTTGAACCTATTGAAAAGCTTTTTCCCTTCAGCCAACCAGCGTCAGCATTATTAACAGTAATGTTTATATGGGACAGACTTACTGCAATGACAAATTATCTCATTTACAGTAGAGTCCAGAAGTTCCCTTGTTATAAAAGTTACAAATTATGCCAATTATTCATCACTTGTTTATAATACCTTCCTGACACAACATATAAATTTGTTCATTAAAAAATATGATTTCCTTTCCACCCCACCCCTCCACATTTCATTGAGAAGGTGACATGACTGTGGGTAATGGGTCCTAGCTTTTGCAGCTTCATAATATAAGTAAAGCAGGGAATAAGGGCTGTGTCTGGGCAACCTATAAAATCTGCATATTGATATTTCAGCACTGATTAATGCCATTCTGAGAAATGCAGATTTTCCAGAGGAAACTATACCCTGAAACTCCTGCTCCCAGCAGAGTTTTGCACATATATTGGAAAATGAATGTATGCCACTGACTAGTGTACGTGTTTTTCATTCCCTGAAACAGTGCAGTGGTCTAGCTGAACCTCATAATATCTATCCCAAACAAATTACATGTCTTCAACAGTTGCTGTGGGTTGAGTGGAATTCAGGGAGTTTCCCAGGAGGTTGAGGTTGTGAGCAGATGTTTCTGCCTTTCCCTGTACCAGTGTCTTCGATAAAGATAGAAAGAAGAAGCAGGGACTAGTAGCTGCCCTAATTTTGGGTCATAGATGTTGCAAAGAAGTAAGACAGCACCAAAGCCCAAAGAACCATAGTGATTCTGCTCTTCTAGCAGCCATAACATTTTCACTGAAACCAAGAGGAAGAACTATGGAACAAAATACAAGAATAAGGGTGGCCATCCATCACTACAATGTGCCCAACCAGACTTTTCCCTCAGGCCATATCTTGTCTTCACCTAACATGACAATTCAGCTGACTGCTGAGATAAACACATAATGCTCTTGCACCATTCAAATAAATAGCAGAAGAGGTTCTACACTACTAAACTGGAATTATGGGACCAGATATGGAACAGCTTTGTTTATGTATTTTACAAGTTTTACTCTCTGATGACTGGTTTTCCTGCTAAACCCAGAGGTCTTACTTTCAGTCCCCCAAAAATTCTGCATAGCTGTATTATAGATGCCTTGTAGGCAACTGTGCTTTACAGATTTTGAAGACAGTCTGTGAAAATACCTCTCAAAATTTACTCAAGAATTTTTTGATTCCAAGGTCTAAGGACGCTGTGCTGTCTCCAAAGGCAAAATCTTTGAGATTTTAATGGTGATGAGGTGTGCACATTCAATGGTTAAGTTGTTGAAATACAAAGAATGTGATATAAATATGAAAGCACAAAGCAGCATGCAGTTCTAAAACAGCACTAAAGGTGAAGAGGTAGGGCCTGAAATAGAAGCTGTGGAGTACTATTAAGTGTCTGACTAGTCCCATGGCATGACCACTTACTGAAAGGTCCCAAAAGAATACCCCTTCCGTAAAAATCAGACCATACCTCTGTAAAGTATGATTCCATGACACCAGTTCTGCACATGATTAAATGGAAGCACAACATGAATGAGTTACTTATCAAGGACATCTAATAGCAAAAGAATGAATAAAACTGCTGTCCTGAGCCAGAGTAATTTGATTTCAATATGTGATAATGTTCCTTTGTCACTTTTCCTTCACAGAAGACATGAGTTCTGCCTAATAATATAATGTATACAAATGTAATGATGCAGGAAAAAAAATAATTAATACCTATCCAGGCAAAATCAGTATGTTTAAAAGTTGTGCCAAACTTTGGATTTTATTTTTATTTCTTATTTAACATTTACTTTTATTTGCTTACCATGAGTTATTGAAATAAACTTGGCACAAATAGATTTATTCCAAAGATATTTTTAGAAAAAGCATTGGTCTGATCCAATGACACTGAGGACACTGGCAAATCATCCTTTCATTTCAGGGATCCAGGATCAGACCTCTGGCAAGTAAAGAAAAAAACCTATCTATTAAAGATGATGTACTGCAAAGTAATTACATGTTCCTGTAAATGATCTGATAATTATACCAAGTTACTCCAAAAATAGTTTCACTTGCAGTTTCAGATCCCACGATAAAACCCTTCTTCAAAAGCAAGAAGTAATCAAGAATATATCCCATACTTCCATAATACTGATTGTATTCTGCTTAAAAATGCAGTATATATTTATGTTGTCACCACAACTGAGCAAGTCCTAAAAGAATATTCCCAGGAATATTCTGTCACAATTTATTAAAATATATTCTACCATGTTTATGTCCCTTTTGATGTTATATCTTATATATTTATCTTTCTAAGTAATAATCTTAATACAAGTAGAACTTTAATTACTAGCTTTTGCCATAGCTTCTCGCATTTTTAAATGAATATGCTCCATTGTAATAACAGGTATATATTCTAGAAGTGAGTTTAATGGCTGAATTCTGAGGAATAAATATCTAAATAAATACACTATTACAAAATGTTAATAAGGAAGATAGAATTCAGTTAAGGAAAAAGTTGAGATAATTTTGAAAATGAGTTGGTTTATGGGTTTACGAGAGGCACACAGGCCTAACCTCTACTACTAAACTTTATCTCAGTCTCCAGCACAGGATGACCTCATCCGAACTACTTTTGGTAAGAGTCTCCAGACTGAGTAATTCCAAAACTGTGCTTGGGATGCATTTGGAGAGTGACAGCTGACTCGTGCCAAAACTCTCTAAATAATGTAACAATTTAACGGTTGAAACATTTAAATATTTTAGCAATTTAAATGAGAAAGTTCCAGTAGCTGGAGGCATGCCCTAATGGTGTTTAATTTTCCAGAATAGACAGAGACTTAAAGTTCACAAACCTCCATTCACATACGATGACCAAAGAGTAATACTGTGAGTTACCACAGCCTCCTTAGGAAGTGTCAAATGCATTTTAAAATAGATAGAAGTGCAGAATTAATGTGCTAGCACTTCATAAGGTAAAAAACATATTAAAAGGAAGATACAGAAGAACTCCCATTAAATAGTCACATACAAAATCATACTGGCCACTCTACACATGGAAGAAAAGATGATCTCCTAAATGATTTGAATTTTAGACGATCTAAACATTGCTTTAATTGGCTGGTTGAAAGTTACCATGTATTTAGAATCTGGTATTGGACTGTGGCTTCCCAAACTATATTAGAAAACAAGGAAAACAGGGAAAATACTGTTCACCCTGTCAAACGTCTATCAGGCTCTCCCATTCTTTACTCTCGAATGGAAACACAGAGAGAGCAGATGGCTTTAATTCCCAGTACAGAAGATACCACAGTTGCATTTCATCCCAACATGAGAAAAGTATGGAAATGAAAGGGTAAGATTTAGATCTGTGTGGATGTATCAAGAACAATTACAATGTCTGCAGCAAGTGAAATGCACATCTATGCACTGAACATCCCGTCCAAGGGACCACTGGTGGTTACTGCTGATCACCATATCCAGCAGCTTGTGTACCTTGACCTACTTGCTGGTATACCACTGTGCTATACACATTAAAAGATAAATCCTTGTTACCACCTGTGTTTCTGAACATTTCAGAGGACAACTGCTCAGGGCTACAGCACGCATATACCCTATTAATCACTAAAAAGTCTGTGTGAGAACTCCTGAAGAAAGGAAAACAACAAGCCCATGAAATGTCATGACTGATAACTATGTAGGCTGTACAGCCTCACAAAATTCAAGTTATGTTAGACTGTTTCTAGATGGCCTACAATGAACCAAAGTTCGGGTGCACTCATCCAGAAGAAATTCTTGACGGGAACACCAATATATTACCAGGGGGGACAACAATGTGAAAATCCACATCAGTATAGGCAAGGAGCTAAACGCTTTGGTTGGTGACCAGCGCTGACAAAAATCATGAGACTTCTTCTTGCCAGAGAATTTTCTTTTCTCTACAGGACAAGTAATGGTAGGCAGACAGCGTCTGAAGTTTTATTTATTTTTGTCTTCTGAGCAGTACCTGGTTTCTACTACTTATTTCTCAAAGTAAAACAGCTGATTGAAAATCGATCAGAGATGTAAATAGAACAAAATTTCTTCCCAGTGTGGGATACAAATAATCTTTGGAAAAAATTTTCAACTTTGTTCTGCAGCTTTTAAAGTGAAGGCCTAAAACTACAGTATGCTTGAGTAATCTTCAGTCTTGTGGTTTTTTTCTGAGCTAACAATGAAGAATTATATGCAGTAAAATTCACCTACCTCCTTAGACCTTTTCTTACTCCTTTACCGTATTTGTAAATACAAATAACAAACTGTGTCCATCCAAAGGTTAATGTATTAATGAGAATAAATCTGAGGTCCATTATTTCTATCATCACTTTTTTTCCAGTTCCCTCATTTTTTGCTCCTAGGCCCACTTCCTGAGTCTACAGGAAAAAAAGATCAATATAAAGTTTGTCAACCTTGGCAGTTGTAATAAGAGTTTTAGAGACTTTTATCTCTGTAATCTATACTATATTTGTGTGACTGTGTTATTGAATGCTATACACAAGACTTCATCTGAAACTTTTTGATGAATCAGAATTACAGAAGCAAGATTACATAGCATGGACCTGCTACAAAGACATCATATTTACTCTTGATTAATCATAATCTTCAAAACTGATTTAAGTCTTTGCAGATTTGGCAATATGAATAAATAAAAAAGAGACATGGACTTTAAGAAAAGTGTTGATGTGTTATCAGTAAAAACCAATGAAACAGTGATTATAAAACTTTGATCTAAGGCAAACAAAAAAAAATGAGAGAGAATAACAGCTTCATGATGAAAAGACAGTTTTTGTAGGTAAGATTAGTCTCATTTTCACTAGGCATTTATATCTTAGCTATTTATTTGATGGAGATAAATATTTTTAGCATGCAATTCATCTTAGGCATCTACTTTAGGATACATAAATGCATATACAAATGTGATCCTTCCTCTCCACTGCCCATAAATACAGTCTAAGTTATCTAGGTACCTAACATTGAATTCATCTGATTAAATGTAGGTAGTTAAAAGACAGAAAAATCCTTACATATCTGTGTATAAAAACTACTCAATGAGTTTATAAAGTACGCGGCATTTAAAACAATTCTAGCAATTTCTGTAGTGATTTCAGCATCTTAGGTGTATTTTACATTAAAACTTATTATCTCAGCTCAGAGATCTGTATACAGAGGTGGATCCTGACTTTGCTTTTTCCAGGGAAAGAAAATTCTTTCATTTGAGAAAATGTACATTCAATATTTGTTTTCTTTGTCTCCCAAAGAACTGCAAAATCTCTGGATGACTAGTCATTCACTGTTGAAGAATAAGATAATTTATCAACCTATGAGAGGTTATTATATTAGCAAACTCTCAGAAAAAAATTAATAAGGTGTAATTAACTGAAAAAGCCCACCAGTTTTGGTATAGATATTTTTTGTTGTGTTTTTTTCTCAAAACTCATTAATATTCTCATGAGGTACATTTATTCTAATACAGTTGTCTGTGATTCCAGCTCTGAAGAATATTTTACATTAATGGTAGTATACACTACAGTGGGGGCAATATAAGAGTTGATATTATTTTTATGATGCCTTCATTAGTTACCTTATGCATTGACATCAGTATGGAAATCAAAAGCAGCAAAATAATGTTGATTGGCTGCTTTATATGAATGTCATGCTGCACTTATGCAGAGGAACATTAATGTCAATGCCAAAGTCACATTGCATATAATATCAGTATTGATGTTCCTGTGAGCCTTGTTTCTTATTCGTGTTGCAAATGGCATGTTCAGAAAAAGTAAAATACTATTTACAGTGTAGCCATAATGACTAAAAAGAAAATAATAATGATGTGAGGATAAGTAACACAGCTGTAACCATGGTAACATTGCAGAGTGAATAATTCACAGCAAATAACATAGTTGATGAAGTTAGCCTCCTTTTGCTGCAGTGGAATGACTGCTAGCAGATTGCAATTTTCTCTTCAAATGTACTTCTAACTCAAAAGTACCTGGCACATACATGAATATTTTGTGTGTGATCCTCAATATCTTAAAATTAAGTTGCTTTGGTAGCTGTGGCTGGAGACCAAACTCTATTTTTTATGCTGCCTAATCAGATGAGCATCTCTTCCCAGAAATTTAATCCAAATTCCATTAAACTCAGCAGAAAGATACCTATTATATTTAGTTGGAACTGGATCAATAAGGAGGAGAGTTTGAATGTATCTGTTTATGATGAATGATTTTTGCTTACAGAGTCAAATAACTAGAACTGTGGACTCTCTATTCAGGAAAGAACTTACCTTTATTTTTGTCTGTACATAGACAAGAAAGGTGTGTTCTGATTCTTTGACATAGGTAGGAAATATCTTTTTAACACATCTCTGAATCCAAAAGCTAAATGTGAAGTGGATTGGGAATGGTGTGGTAAAATCCACCGACTGCTTTTGGCCTACCACGCATGATTAAGATGCATAAGCCTCAGTAGCTGACAGTATACCAGGAGCAGTAGAGTTAACACCACATTCAGCTGTATTTAAGTTTCTAGCCCAGGTACATGTTCATTTACAGCTGGACAGGTAGTGGGATTTACAACACTCGTTCACTGCAAAGTCCTTGTTCACGTCTGTGGATCTTAGCCAGAAGGTTGAAACACTCTGCTATCATGCTATCCCTCCCTTTCTGGCACCCCTCATGGCCTGCCTGCAACCTCAAACTAAGTAGTACTAAGGCCAGCTCAGAGAGGCAAACTACTACTCAGTAAAGGACAGATGAAGTTTTGCCCTAGTTTCACCATCTGTGTCTTCTTGCCTCTCCTTCCTTTCTCCTTCCTCACCCTCCCATACTTCTACTTTCTCTCACATACTTCTACTTCCTCTCTGCTGGGAAATGGAGAAGGGATTGTGCTTCACTGGATACCGGTGGGAGAATCTTGCTGAGCATTTCACTCCAGCACATGACAGAGACTTTAAAGATACAGTGTGACCTAAATAAAAATTAATTTGTGATAAGATTTTGTAAAATTCCTTTTTTAATCACAGATTTTCCAGTACTGCATAAAGAGATCCTCAGAAGTGACTAGGCTGGTTTATTTTACTATTAATGAAAAAAGTTTTCTTCTTACAAACCTAAAATTGTGGGAGATATTTTCCAATACACAATTTCAAAATGCAGATGCTAATGATTTGCTGAAATCACTTCTTGCTTAGGTGACAATCTTGATCCAGAGACACATTAATAGAAACAAAAGAGTTGTAGTTTAGATGCATGAAAATTTCAACTGGTATATTGGGTTTGGAGATTTCTGAGTTTCTTGCTTGCTTGTTTTTAACTTTCTTGAACAGATTTTTTTCTTCCCTAAAAACAATTTTAAGTTTTCTTTGAAGACAATTTTCAGTTGGCCATTGAATAATCAATCATTTAATTCCAATTTGTGTCCTACAGCTTTATGAATCATTCAGCATTCTTATTTTAAAATATAACATAATTTTAATGAGTCTTATTCTGCACTGAAGTAGGTTCTGAAATGCAGCTACATATGAACAGATTCTTTTTGAAAGCAGAATAACTTTACTGTTGCATACGTGCCCAAAAGATTCTGGCCAACCACAAATTTAGCCCTGGTTACAGTCAATGTTTTGTATTCTGTATAGAGCTTTTGCAAAATCACCCAAGATACCTGCAAGCACAATCCAAATATCCCCTGTAGTTTACATCCAGAAAATCATTTTGGTCACACCTAATTTTAAATACCCAAATGGTAAATTGAATCACAAAGACAATGAACCTACGAATAAGAAGACAGAGACAGACTCATTTTAGTGGTGTTCAGTTACAGGAGAAGAGGCAACAGGCACAATCTGAAAAACAGAAAATTCTATCTGAACAAAAGAGAAACCTTTTTTACCGTAAATGTGGTTGAACACTGGGACAGGTGGTCCAAAAAGGTTGTAGAATCTACATCCTTCGAGATACTCAAAACCGACATGGACAAATTCTTGAGCAATCTGCCCTAGATGACCCTGCTTTGAGGAGAAGAGTTGGACTAGATAATCTTCAAAGATACCTTCCAACCTCAACTGTTCTTTGTTTTTGTGATTCTATGACTAAAAGGATATTTGCTGATGCATTGCTAGCTCTTTTAGTTTATTATAGCAATTTGGCAGTTGTTAGTATTATCACATAGCTTTATTTCATTTGTAGGAATAACAACACTGGAAAAAATACAGCATGCAAGAAGTCTTTTTCAATACTCACCATACAAACAAATTCTTCCCACTTATAGAAGGATTAGCTGGATCACTCAGGAGTTTCTATAATGCAACAGTTAAGAGTTCAGAGTTAATAAACCTATAGAAATTCCAGACAAAGTGTGTATTCATTAAATTAGATAACTGAAAAAGTTTTAAAAATTCAAAGTCTTAAAGTTTAAAAATTCGAAGTCTATTTGCAGTTTGTCCAAAGGACTCCCAACTTAGACCATGGTAGACCCAGCAGCAAAAAAAAGAATATGTTTTCCTTGCCCTGCATCAGTAATACCATCATCCCTAAAAACTTCAGCTAACTTAGTCTGAACTTAGTCTGAATTCTATTGGAGACTAGCACCAGCTCTCCTGCCACTTTGCATATGGCATGGAGCATGCTAAGGAGCATAGTAATGCATAGTAAGGTACCCATGGAAGCATATGATCTTGGGAAGGCGTTCAGCTACCAGTCAATGAACTTTTAAGCTCCTTTGAGAGAACTGGCTCTGTGAGGAGGATTGTAAGAAAAAGCAATATCTTCACAACTAGCAGTAGGCTAAACTGTCACAGAGCTTAAAGGACCTTTATGCCTATTCTTACTTTCACAAGGATAATACATCTGAGCTTCAAGTTTACCATTGCTCTGATCAGCAAACTCCTGCATCTACCTGGAGGCCAAAGAAAGCTCTGATAGGTGGGGAACACCAGCTGGGCTAAAAAAAATCACAGAATTGGAGTCTGGGTTGGAGATAAAAGCAATGTTTCCCGATATTTTTGGCTCTGCTTTTAATTAATCTACCATTTTACCTCATAAAGCACTTCGTAAGAATTTGTACCGATCACTGCATATCAACAGATAGATTTAGTTTAACTAACATTTGAGATTTTCAATTTATTTTAATAAAGAGATAGTCTGTTTACTGGTTGCATTAGTGACTAAGCTATTGGTTAGCTTAAGACTGTAAAAAATTGATTGACCCGAATTTCTTGCAAGAAACATTTTTCATTCTTTTGTACATGCAAAAGGCATCAGAGAATTTTTCATTTGGCAGACTGAATAGTAGTTTATAATTAAAATAAATTTTCTGCAAATATATCATGCTTTCTGTGGCTGCACCATGTGAATATCACCCACTGTGAGAGTCTTTTTTTCTCAAGATAGTCTGGATTTCTGGTAACTAGACAGCTATTTTTTAGACGTAGATACCTAGGTTAAAGAAAAGCTTATCAGAGTATTCTTTTGTGCTTTCAAAATGTTATGCAAAAGTTCATTTATTTCTTTTACGCTTGGGAACTATACTAACTAGCTTTCATAATATGCAACTCCAGTTCTCAGGTGTCATTAGTACCAGTGCTACTGCTTCATTTTTTATCTTCTTTTACAATAATGATAATAATGCTGAAGCTTACAAACATGGATTTACATCAGACATCAAATGAAAGCCCCCAGTGAGTGGATTAACATATCAGGACAGTTGGCTGATGCATTTCAAGCAGCCTCTGAATTATATATGGCCCCCAGTGCCCTTATCATTAGGCAAAAATGTACTTACAGTTCATTGAATGGGACAGGATAAGTGAAATAGAACAGCTTCACTGGGTGATTGGTAGAAGGGTGTTATGCAGCTAGATGAAATGGATTGTTGATGACATTCTGTTTTAAAGTTCAATAAATTCATCCCCAGAGCATAGACTGGTGTTACAAAATAATGGATTACTCGGTGGACTGTCATGGTTGTATTTAATATGGTAGAAGCCTTTATGAGATGGTCAATAGTCATAGATTTATACAGAAAGGAAAAATAGCCTTTCACTTAACAGGAAATACTTTGTCTATGCAGTATTTTAAAACAATCACAAACTTTCCTAGTCTGAATAGATTGCTGATTGCTGAAGATGCAGTTTACTGCTCCTCTTACAAAAGCAGTGGAAAAGTAGATCAATTAAAGCAAAACACTAGGCAGAGAGTTAAAGAGAATGGGCAAGCAATTTAAAACTCAGTATACGTCTGTTTGGGGTATGCTCATGCTTCCTTAGGTAAGACTGAATTTTCTTTTGTATTAAATCAGGAATTCAATCTTTTTGTTTTATATTACGAATATAGACAAACTTATCTTTCAGTTTCAACATTCAACTTGTGACATTTTTTTCATATGGAGTAAGTTTCCTAAGAACTAACAAAATAAACTTTTCTAAAGTCATTACCTTATTAAAAGTATTGCTTGATGGCTTTCTCTCTGGGGTTCTAGTTCAGTCATTTTATTTTTTTTTTTTTTATATGTGAGGACATATCTAAACAAGTGGAATTAAAATAACGATACGTATTCCCAGCTTTAAGAGCAAAATCCCAACATGTTGTAACTGTTATGAAACCAAGCATTTTAAATCCAGGAAATTCAGTATAATTGCACAGAAAAGACATACAAACATGTATCAGTAAGAAACACAGACTTAAGATGTTCTAGCGGCTTTAATACTGTCTTATGGGACAGGAAGTTAAACATAGAAGAAAAAAAGAAGGTAAAAATCTAAAAATAATCTAAGAAGCGATGAGTTATATTATTTCTTCATGGTGTAGCTATAGAGAAAAGGTTGTGTGAATATCTGCATCCATTTTTTTTAATATGAATATATATGCTTTTTATATGAGTATACTAGATTTTATCATGTCAAGTCTATAGATAAGTGCAACATCTTTTTAAGATTCCTAGCCCGAGACTACTGACATACATTTATGTAAATGTAAGGTCTGTAAGGAGAGATAATATATTTAAACAAACTGATACACCTATAAAAATGAACAAGCACATACAAATCTAGATAGACTCTTAGTTACGCCAGATTATCAGCAAGACTTCTGTGCCCAAAAACTTATTTTCCCCAGTAAAATTAGTTAGCCTGTTAGAAACTGTTAATCCTTAATAAACTTTATCTTCCTATACTCTTAAACAAAAATTACCTCAGTAATATTACTATATATTAGCTATTTCTGTCTTGAAAGAAAAGAATTGCATTTATGACAATCATTGAACTTCAAAGAGAGTCATATTCAGCAAACCTAAAACTCATCAAACATAAAATACTGAGTATTTTGTTAACATAGGCAAAATCTTGCCTTCTGCTGATGAAACTGGGGCAACAAAAGATGCAGTAAGTAGTGGTATCACTGTTGATAATCAAAGGACCTGACTTTTATGTCCTCACAGAGGACACACAACATTGACTGGAACACTACCTCCAGCTGCATGTTCTGCTGTATTTTCAAAAATGATATACAAGAAGCATTAGCAAAATCCATACGAACAGAAACAACAGATTTTGAGTATACTTCTTCCATATTTGAACCCAGAGGGAAAATTAATCTTTATTTTGCATTACTGTTTTTCTTCACTGTTTTCCCTCTGTTAAGAGACTGAAGAGAAAATGAAGTATTGACCAGTGAGTTCCACTGACTACACCAAAGATGTTCAGTCAGCAACTAAGTAGACTGATAATCAAGGAGAAGGAAAGGCAGTGCTATTGTAACTGGTTTTCTCTAACGTTTCAGGAAGTGTTTCAATAAACTACTTGTGGTATTGCTTGTTGCCCATAGAGTCTGCACCTTGTACTTTTGTGTTGCTGCAGACAAAAAGGAGGGAAGGAAATGAAGCTCCAAACAGAACTCAAGGTCTTCCAATGTTTCTTGCTTGTAATAGCTTGATTTTATGATTCCCCAATATTTGAGAAGTCATCATGTGATTAGGTTGTTGCTACTGCAAGAAAGAACGGAATTTGAGATTATCTGACTCCCTGGGCAAAAGACATAATTGTCTTTGGCCTCAGAGCTGGAGGAATAGCAAAATGGATGAGATGCCTACTTTACTTTTGGCATAGTCCTGGGTAGCCCAGTGAGATTCTGTTGCTGCAAACACCAAGAAGATAATGTAGCTGCAGCAGCTGCTAAGGGTGGAGAGGAAGGTGCGCCACTGAACCAAGGCGGCAGAATTACTCTCCTTTGTCCTTACCTCTGACAGCAGGAACAGCAAGCCCTATATAAATTCTGCTTCTTCTCGTTCTACTCCTAGATTTATCTTTTATCTCTTCCTGTGACAGTAGAAGCTAAGTCCTGGCCTAGCCCTCAGCCTTGGAGTGACAAAATTAACATTTGCCTACACTTTTCTCTACCTGATTTAGGTAGGCTGCACCTGGACATGAGTGAGACACATTGTGCATCTGCCTCTATCAGATTGATTCTCTGAGTCTCTCCCCCTTGTCAAAGCCCATCTTTTATACATTCCTAATAATCTGCATTCGTATATGCAAGCTTCATGACTATGGTGAAGCTGTGAGTAGTCAGGCAGGATGTTCAGAAAAAAAAAAAAAAAAAGATATCCTGAAAATTTTGACTGTATTCTTTCAAGACTGGATGTATATCCCTGCCTACCTTCATGCCTGATGCTTCAATTAATCAGGTTTAATGTGCACATAATCTTTAAGGTTCCAACAAACCATAACTTGTATTCCTATATATTACATTATACATATATATGATATACAGAGAAAAATATGTTGGAAACATTTAGTGCAATACAAATATAAAATTTTATTATTATTCTTAACAAGAAAAATGAAAACAAAACAAAACAAAACAAAACCTCTGAAACATCCTGCAAAGTTTATACATTCATATGTTATCATGTGGCCGATATCTATAAAGAAACTGAAGAGGCATAGTCATAACTGACCATAATACAAAATTCCAAAAAGTTACCAAGCTAATCTTCTGTTTAAATGAAGCTCACTCTATTATAGACAGAAATAATAAACAAAAACATTTCTGATGGATTTTACACAGAAATAAAAGCTGTGAAGCAAACTCCAGCCCACCTTCACTTAGTGAGTTTGAAAACTACTGCAGATTTAAAAAACTTGATCAAACAGATGAATGGGTAAATGAACTTCTAGCCACTGAAAGATGAAATGCAGAGTGGTGATATGATCAGTATGTGCTAATTTCCTTAAGACATGCATGCATTGCGATGACGTAGGCTGCAGTTCCACAAACAGAATAATGGTTTCAGGGCATAAAAAGCCTTAGCCACATGACACAGAGTTCCAAATGGGCAGAATATCAGCTTGACATATTCATGGTTCCTGAAAAAACAATTGAGGACTTAATTTAAGTTTAGGTGAACTACAGGTTCCCTTAGTTTTGCCAGAAGGTTAATCTTGTGTCTGGCTTTTTCCAATTGGATCATCTTCAAATTGCAGTCACATTTTCTTCTTTTTCAGGACTGCCTTGAAGGTCAATACTCTCCTTTTTATTTCCTCGTTCACAAAAAGCTGTTTGTTTGGTTCACATATTCAGGACCTCTCTTCACTTTCTATAACACCAGCTTGATTCCTGATTCATCCACTTCCAACAGCAAGCCAAAGCTATATCCTGATCCAATAACAGATATCAGGACCCATCCACACTGAAAACCTTGTCCCTCATAGCCATGTTCTGCAGACCCTCTTCACTACAGCCATACCTGGACCAGAGTGATCTGCTCAGACTGGGGACAGAAATGTCTGTGTGAAGAACTATTGTTGGGAAGTCACAGAACAAGGGTGACTACAAGGCCATGCAAATATGTCACAGACCTGAAAAAGCATAGGGTCTGCAAAAAGGCTAGGAACAGCTCTCTACTCAGTCTATTTCTATATGAGATAGAAACAGAGCACAAGTTTAGTCACTCTCACAGTCATCCATCCTGTTTAATGTTAGCACATTCCCTGACACACTCATGGTCCTTTCTTCCTGAAGAAGGTATGTCAAGACAGCACAACCCAGAAAATTCCCCAGTAATCAATATGAATAAAATCTCTTCTGGGTTTTGAAGCAAAAAGCATTTAATTCTATGGCTGTGATCCACTCTGCGATACCTGCCCTGAGGACCAGATAGTGAGCCCCGATTCATTTAATTCATGAAGAGCATTGGTTGTACAATTTTCTCTAGCACGTGTCTACTGCCAAAGAAGTTGTTCAGGGTCTTGAAGCACTCAGGAGCACTTTCCAGTGCAAAAGCAAATAGTCCTCAATATTTTAGCAACCGCAGCTGCAATTCAAGTCCCTACAAGGACTCTGCTTTCTAACCTCCACCATCCTCATTTCAAATCTCTGTGTAATTGAATAAATTCTGCACACATTTTTCTATAAACTCTATTCTAATTTCCTATTCAATTCTATTCTATTCTAGCCTACTCTAGTCTAAAACCAGATGTAGCTACTGAACTGAATCATCATATAGATTTACCTGTTGAGATGAACCAACAATGCTGAAGAAATACTTCTTTAGACTATTTTCTCCCTTAATTTACAACATAATTAGGGGAATACATGTAATCTCAGATTGAGATTTTAAAAATTGACCATGCATTTATAAATCAAATTTCTACAGAAATAAAAGGAAGATTCTCAATTCCTTGCTGACTCTCAGTGGACAAGAATTACGTGGTTTCTTCCAAATAGTCACAGCTCTAACTTTTTAATAATGCTTTCTAAAAGCCCTAGGGAACAAACTCCAAATACCAACTTCCTGTGTTGAACAGACATGTACTGAGTATCTGTTCTTCTTGTCTTGGGAGGAAGAAACTACATATCCCTTAGAATAATTGTTAGCTACCATATTGTTCTAAGGTTCACTTGTTGAAATTAATTGGGATTTTTGGCATTTATTCATCTTCTTGAAATCAGAAAGACTCATATGATTGGCTAGTTTGACTTCCTGCACAAACAGGCCTATGAGCCACCCCTGGTAATCTCTGCACTAAACCTGTAATTTCTATTTGAACTATACTACATCTTCCATAGATACATTCAGTTATGATTATGTACTTTTTTTAAGTTATGAGTTCACCCCATCTCTTGGGAAACTGCTCCAGCTGGTACTTATATTTCTGCATAAAAGTTTCTGTAGCTTTAAATCTGAATGGGCTGTGTTCAACTTTAATCTACAGGATTTTACATATGCTTTTATGATCCTTTTGCCAAATAAGATTTCTATGGCCTTAAGAACTGAGTGTTAATTTGTTAGACCCTGAATTGTTCTTGTGGCTCCTTTGGGAACCACATCTGTTTTTTCAACATTATGTTGTGTAAAGCAGCGATATCCTTTCATAAACCCTACCTGATATACCCTGCTATCTCCCAGGAAAGTCCCAAGAACTCTGATTTCCAGACAGTCTTTTAGGTATTGTATCACACAGCTCATGTAAGGCAATGTAACACTGTTCATACTTGGACATTCACTACCATTGCATACCAAAGTACTTTTCAACCCCAAACCAAATCTAAGTAAAATTTAGCCTTGTGAGAAACATTCTAACAATTATTTATTATTAAAATACAGATATTGTTCTCATTTATTCATTCAAACTTTGTAATTTGCCTATCATTATTATTTATCACTAACTGGTGAATTTTTCGTCACCAAGAAAAAATGTTTCCAATAATATTTTTATTTCTTCTTTCTTCTTTTATTTCTTCCAGATCATTCAACTAAATACCCACTTAAGCCATGTTTCATTTCAAGCAATTTGCTCTGAGGGATATTTTAGTTTAGCATCGTTTAGCTTTACAGAATTTCAACAATATTATGCCCAATATGCTGAAAGATACCCGTTTTGTATTACAATTAGGCAATGATCACATTACATGAGAGATTATCCTTCCCTATTTACAGTAAATAGCTACAAGAAAATAGAATCTCTATTCATGAATGATTTACATGCTGCTGCTTCTCAAGGTTTTGTTTTATTCAAGTCAAAATTTGTGCCCTGAATATTAAAGACCTATTCTAATTTCATGTACGCAACCAAAGCTTACTGCATGCAGTAGTTTCTTTTGAATCAATCTTACCATGGCTATAAATTCCAGCTCCCCCCTTACTTTGAGTGTCATATAGAGTAAATCAATAGCATTTCAAGACGCATGGTATCTAAGGTACAATAAGATGAACGTTAATTTTGATAGACGTGAACATACACATGTGTATGTTCCCATGTGACAAACAGCTTCTTTGGTATCTAGGAATGATTTAAGTTCCCTATAACTAAAGGAGCAAGAAACTGTGATCGTTTTCCTGTTATTATTTCCTATCTGAGAGCAAACTAACTTTTTGAATGTGCTTAATAAAAATTTTAAAATTTGGTTTTCTACATTTAAAAGTCTGTTTTAGTGAGGAGTTCACACAAGGAATTAATTGAAGCCACATTTGAGGAAAAAGTAAAAGATTTTGAAACATACATTGCAAACTGTTCAGCTATTAGAAAGATGGATAATACAATCTTTTTCCAAGGACTTGGAAACAGAATCAGAGTATTCATGTTTGATACCTTGGCTGTCCTACTAACTCTGTAATCCATTAGTCTATCCATAAATGACATAACTGTTTATCAAATTAGCAAACATTATGTCATTTGGTTTTTGCTCTGCCTCCCCCATTTATGTGTGTAAAGGAATGCATTACCTTGACAGAAGAAGAGAAAGAACTGTGTGATACTGACTCACCAGTGACAGCCACACTGTACTTATTATCTCAGGATCTTTTAGTTCTCACCTACATTTTGAGAGAAAAGCTTGCAGAAGGACTTGAAAACAGAGAAGAGAATGAAATCTGAATTTTTATTCTCATGTCACTACATAAATGAGTCCTTCATGTTTTTTTATCAGTCTAACGACATAACAAGAACTCTATGCACTGCAATGTATTATCTGTACTACAACACCTTTTCACCCTAGTAAAGATTTGAAAAATAAAGGTGAAAAAGCATGACTAACTTATTTCTTAATCTCAGAAGAATATTTGGGTTGCATTGATCTGATACTCCATTAGGGTTTTAGAACTAAATACTTAAAAGAAGGAACAATGTCCTAAAACATGGGTATTTCTTAAAGGATCTCTCTTTCCTTATGGAAATTTTTGAAATTTGATTTTTTTCTGTACAAAATATAACAGCAGAATCACCCAAAGTCAGCTGATCAGTTTCTGAGGGGCTCTTACACAGTTACCTTTGCCTAGCTCCTATTTTTACTTAAATGTGTTTTCTGAGTTTCTAATATTTAACTGGTGGTGAGTAGGGAAAGTGAACACAGAGTTACTATTCAGTTATGCTTCACTGTACAGTCAGAGATTTACTAGAACCTTGAGCTCTCTAACCAGCAATGGGAAATGTAAATAAACTTGTTTCTAAATGGTTTACTGATGTATGAAGCAATAATGTAGCACAACAGTACAAAATTATCTTTAAGGGGTTTTTTTACATCTTAGCAATAGAGAATGAGATGTGATCTAGAGAGGAAACCCATCAAAAAAACCTGTATAAACAACTGAAACACATATAACACAAGAAGATGAAGTTTTCTCTTTGCAACATATGCCCACTTCTCATTTTTTAAATCCCCAAATAGACAAAATATTAAATAAATACATAAATAAGTAGAAAGCAGTGTTGTAAGTATTCAGTCTCTAATATTAAAGTTTGGCAGTATTGATGGAACTTATTTATGACCTCCTCAAAACTCCTTACAAGACTCCTATAAAATTCAGTAGTTCAGGATTAGTCTCTTGAGTTTTGACTGTACATTTATTCCAGTATTAGATTAACAGAAATTAGCTAACATGATTTTTCACTAAAGAGGTTGGTGATGGGTGGGAGGGCGGAGGGGGAGAGAGAGAGAGAGAGGAAGGAAGCAAACAAGTAAGCCAGCAGCATTATATGGGTGTAGACCAAGAAAGTCATGCAAAGGAGTTACAAATGTATTTGTATTTTGTATACATCTCATATTTAGCTCTCTAAACAAATCTGTTAAAAAAATCAAGGATATTTTCAGTAAAACTGGATAAAAATAAATTTAGTCCATATGGCTTTTAACTAAATCCTGACAAATAGAAGAGAATGCATATGTTTCTTTACAATTAAGTCTCCGGGGCAAATTTTTGGCTGCTTAGAGGTTACTTTGCCCCATCCTACTAAAATATTCTGGGCACTGATTTGTGTAACTAACCTTAGAAAGATACGGTCAGGTTAGGAAATATTTTATAATCTCAGAGCTGGGACAAGAGCTCTTTTGGAGCCTTCAGCAATCAGCCTGATTTAGTGTAGCCTTTGTAATGCTCTAATTTAACCTGATGACTTGTATGTTTAAATGTATTCCTCGCCCCTTCTCACTTGATTGTATTTAGGCAAAGCAGCAGATATGGTCTCTTTCAAACCAACTGCCTAAAACCCAAATATTAGCATTCTGCAGTTGTATAAGAATAATAAAATCTTCCACAAAAGATGAAAGGAGAATAAAATGCTGTATTTTGCTATGAGTCATGAGATAGTTTGAAATTATCTTCCTTAACCTTTTAATTCTTTCAAGTGTACTGTCTCTATCTCTTCTGAAAATATCTGATGCCCTCTCCCATAAAGTACTACCCATTGATCTATTGGCTCAAGAATAAAGAATATTTTAATTATAAAAGTTTTGTCTAAGATAGAATAATTTAATTATAGTTTCATCATAATAAGCACCTTAAACAAAAATAAGGTTACAAAGAATAACTAAGATACAGAACATCACTGTTTACCTATGGATTCCATACAAAATATCTTGCTTGGATAAGTGAAATATCAAGAGATTTTTGACATTCATTAAATGTCAGAAGTTTTCTCTTGGAAAGAACCTTATTTAGTTTATTTTTTCCGTCTGCAAACAAAGTAAAAATGAGTTTGTTAATAAAAATGCATTTTATGCAACTAACTGTATTGAACTGGGCAACTGTATGTCAAACAGATATAAGGCAATAACTGTATGTAATCTGGAAAACCTCTGACAAAGAGGAGGAAGTTGAAACTAAATTTTTGGTCATAAAGAAAACATTGCAATTTTTCTCACAGAACTGTACTTGAACTATCCTGCTAAATGGTGAAAATGCAGAGAAAATGATGGAATAACCATATACGATGGAATAACCATATATGATGAAATAACCATAAATGCATATCGCAGCATTTCTACTCTGCATGTTCACAAAAGCTTCATAACAGTTATTGCTAAAATAGTTGTATGTCTGGCTATGAAGACTGAATAAGAGAATGAATACTTTCTCTACTTGAAGAACTGTGCCTCTATATGCCACATGAGCAAGGAAGTGCCCAATACAACTACTTTGAGTAGTAATTAAGCTCATAATAATACTCCATGTGATCAGAAACACTGATTTACAGAACATCTCAAACTACAGCAACTGAAATTTATAGTTCTGCCTTCCTTCTGGAGCAGTTGTGAACGATTAAAATGGGGAAAAACTGAGGAGGAAATGTATAACAGCCAGCCCAGTACAGCTCCCTCCCTTAAAAAAAAAAATCAATAATGTCTGTAGGCATCCAAACCTTATCTAAACTGATATTCTCTTAATTTTCCCTCCATTCCAAGGCTCTGTTTCACTTGCTAACATCTGGTTTATATGTGCATCTATTGTGTATCATCACCATTTCCTGTAAAACTCTTTCTTGTAAATATTTTATTATTCAGAAGTAAATATGGCACTAAATGCTCATGTTTAATTTTTATTGAAAAATAGCAACACAAATTCAAGGAAAGTAGAATTATGCAGTTGTATTTACTAATATTTTATCTAATAATTTTCAAAATACTTTTCATTACCAAGAACCCTCCGTAGAGCTCTTTGTCAGAAAGGAGAGTAAACAAATCTCTAAGTGCACACAGGGATGACATCTTTGTTGCATTTTCATGCATGGCTTGGGGGGAGTTCAAAGCATTTGTACAATCTTTAATTTGGGCTAGGCAATATTTTCTTCATTAATTATGTTTACAGATGTTACTTCCAAAGATCATGTCTGCATGCTCTTCTCACAAAGAAAATGTTATATTAAAACCAGACTATACTTGACACTGTACATCTTTTCTTTTAAAGGTGTCTGACACAAACTTACCACTGTGAATTAGAGTCCAATATTAGTGAAAATTATATTGTTATTTACTGCAAGTTTTTAAAAGCTGCTTTGCAGCTTTTGTCTCCTACACATTGTGTAAATACAGAATTATAAATTATGAAACTATAAGGAAACTGAGTTTGTAAATCATGGAATTATTTGAATCATTAAATGTTATAAATCCATGGTGTTTGGCACTAAGTTTACAGATTATTATATCTCTGCCAAAGGCTCTATATCTATCATGTAAGAATTTTTTAAAATAAAGCCTGTTACAGTCAGTAGCAGCAAAGGTCTCAGGTGTTGGAACTTAGAATTATTAGTATCTAATTTCAGCCCTCCACTAGGAATTTGTCCCTGATCCTTATTTCAGTTATTATTACTGCGCCTGAAATTTTCAGCTACTGACCATACTACTAGCTCTACAAAACAAAAGACCATCCTTTCCATGAAGAGTCTCCAGTTTAAAAGAAAAATCACAGATTAATAAACTCAGACTGATGAGCAAGTTTTCTTAAAAAAGAAAGAAAAACATCTCAGACAGCTTCACAGTGCAACAGAAAATTATATGCACATAAAAGGCACTGATTCCCTTCACTCACCTGTATATAATTACCAAGCATGTGTACATAGCTGATTAATTCACCCTAAATTGTCCTTAAAATAAAACAGAGAAATATGTACTTTTAGAGTGCAAGTATCTGGCTTGGATTAGATGTCTTTTGGGTGACTTTTGAATTTGAATACTCATTCAAATACCCATTTGAATACCATGCTCATTATAAGAAAATCAAGATAACCAAGAGGGAGCAGCCTAACTGTTGTCAAAATCTTTGGCTTTTTTATTACACTTTTTGTAGTCAGAATAGCAAAGGAGAGTTGTTAGGATGTTTTGAAGAGGATAATGAGTTCCTTTTCTGTGTACATGACCATATGAAACAGTGAGCACCAAGAAACAAACATGCTGTGTGAATGAGAAAAGTATACAGCATAAGGGGATCCTGAACAACCCTCAAAGACAATGATTTGTATTAAATAAAAGCTACTTAAGAAACAACACAAAAAGGTATAGAAGCATTTGATAACAGGAATACCCAGAGTTAACAAGTGGTAGAAAAACAGAAGTAGGCCAAGGACTTCTAGAGTCCTCATTGATTACATTTTAGTTAAATAGATCTAAGTAGAATTGATGTTGTGCAAACTGTGCAGCTCTAGAATTAATATATTTTATAAGAGTGTAGATTCACAGGAGTTTTCATTTTATTTTGATTTTATCTAATACAGATAAATTTCCATCTCATTGTATGTTCTGGCATCTGCAGGTTGGAAGAACGCTAAGCTTTTCCTATACCATTTTATCCTAAGCTTATCTCATGACCTGTGAGCTCTCTAGTGTCACCATTGTTTGTATAACAAACATTGGACTGGGCTAATCTGTTTGTCTGAAGGAATTTCCCACAGTGAGATAGTGTTTGATTTATTCCCAATGTTTATACTATGGAGAAGTGACCTACACAGAACTCAGAGCTCATACTAGGTATTTTATTTGGCAGTAAAAAAATATTGCATAAAAATTCACACTTATTTACCTGCAAGTTACTACAGACCTACACAAGGTCTGATAATCTCATAGCAGTAAATACAACATGTCAGTGAATTTAGCTTTATCCTCACCAGTCATACCAGGCTTACACAAAATCTATTTTCATAATCTGGGACTTTTTCCTCTCTTTTTTCCCCTATGTTTCTATGAAACTAAAAACCTATTTTAGTCTCCTGGGGTAAATCTGTTTCTTCTGTCATAATTCTCCCATCAGAGAAATATCTTCTCAAGACACAAAATAACTCTCAGCTGACATTGACATGTAAATATATCATACTTCTAGAGATTCAAGAAAATTCCATTAAAACTTTTTAAAGGGTTTTCTTTCATTAACTGAGTTTGAATTCAGTGACTAGGGAAAGCACCTAGATTTAGCAAAAGACAAGCTACTCAAACTGCTAGTGCAATGCAGTGCCACAAAAATTAAACAACTTCTTGTTATGTATAAGTTTCATAATATAAATTACACTCACTCAAATTTAGTAGTATTTTGAAAAAATGACAGCATGTTTCTCGGGTTTTTATTGTGTGGAGGTTCTTTCTCTTGACTTTTTCTTGGGTTTTTTTACACAATAACACCATTAACTTTGACTGATTTACATGATGTTTCTAGTAAGTACAGTTGAGAATAAAGACACCTATTGTAACATTGTAGTTGTGCAAGTAGTTTGTGTCCATTATAAATCAAGCACCATTGTTACATAAAAATACACAGTTAAAGATATCTGATTTGCAGTTAAAGATTCAAACTGGCAGTGTATCCTGCAAAAGATAGTAGCTGTATTTGTCTTGTTTTAGTCAATATCTTCTTCATATAAATTTCATCTAAAGGTTGAACATGATGATGTCTATGGTCTGAAAGAAACAAATCAAATAATGAAGTCCTAAGTTTCATCTATCCACTTTTATGCACCCTGGTAGCCTATGTTTTCAGCATTTGAAAAGATATATTAAAAAAAAAAAAAAAAAAAGAGTAATATGTGGTTCAAAAACACTTGTCTTCAGCTCAACTCAGCAAGACAAAACTTGACCTCAAATTGATCTTGCTGAACATGAAATGTAAGGAACCACTATGTGATAGAACAGTGCCCAAAAAAAAAAAAAAAAATTAAAAAAAAAGGCAAGCCAAACCAACAGGCATGAATCCTAGCCAAATGAGTGAAAGATGCATTTATTCCATTAAATGACCAATTTAGAATTTTTAGAATTTAGAAATCCATACATCCTCCCCAATGTCAGCTGTTGATAGAGAGTCTTGGAAATTTATGATTAATGTCACCTGTCACTTAAATTGCTTTCACAAGGCAGCCTGGCAGGTGACTTGTGGTCTCAAAGTCCTGGATGAAGCCTGAATGAGAAACTTAATGAGGACTTCTAATGGAAAGGAAAAACAGAATCTTCATCAGGCTTGAAGGGCACAGTTGGCTCTTCCAAAGAGGAAGCAGAAGTAGGAATTCCCCACACTGTCTAAAACATGTATCTGAAAACTTATACCATAATTAGGTGCATCTCAGTAAGTCATAACTGACAACATTTATCTGATTACACGCTTTTCATGACTGCATTGTTATGCTTCAAATCCCTTACAGATGACCGACATCATCTACCTGGACTTCTGCAAAGTTTTTGACACTGTTCCACACAACATCCTTCTCTCTAAATTGGAGAGACATGGATTTCACAAATGAATTGCTCAGTGGATAAGGATTTGGCTCGATGGTCACACTCAAAGAGTTGTGGTCAATGGCTCAATGTCCAAGTAGAGACAAGTAACAAGTAGTGTTGCTCAGAGGTCAGTGTTGGGACTGGCACTATTTAACATCTTTGTTGAAGACATGGACAGTGGGATCAAGTGCACCCTCAGCAAGTTTGCCGATGACACCAAGCTGTGTGGTGCAGGGATGCCATCCAGAGGGACCTTGACAGGCTTGAAAGGTGGGCCCGTGCAAACCTCATGAAGTTCAAAAATGCCAAGTGCAAAGCCCTGCACATGGGTCAGGGCAATCCCAAGCACAAATACAGGCTGGGCAATGAGTGGATTGAGAGCAGCCCTGAGGAGAAGGACTTGAGAGTAGTAGTAGATGGAAAGCTGACTGTAAGCCAGCAATGTGCACTCACAACCCAGAAAGCCAACCATATCCTGGGCTGCATCAAGAGAAGTGTGACCAGCAGGCCAAGGGAGGTGATTCTCTCCCTCTGCTCTGCTCTCATGAGACCCCACCTGGAGTTCTGCATCCAGCTCTGGGTCCCCCAATATAAGAAGGACATGGACCTGCTTGAGTGGGTCCAGAGGAGGGCCACAAAGATGATCAGGGGGCTAGACTACCTCTCTTACAAGGACAGGCTTAGACCGTTCACGTTGTTTAGCTTAAAGAAGAGAAGGCTCCAGGGAGACCTTATAGTGGTCTTCCAGTACTTAAAGGGGGCTACAGGAAAGATGGGGAGGGACTCTTTATCGGAGAGGGTAGTGAAAGGATGAAGGGTAATGGTTTTAAACTGAAAGAGGGTAGATTTAGATTAGCGATAAGGAAGAAATTCTTTACTGTGAAGGTGGTGAGACACTGGAACAGGTTGCCCAGAGAAGTTGTGGTTGCCCCCTCCCTGGAAGTGTTCAAGGCCAGGTTGGATGGGGCTTTCAGGAACCTGATCTAGTGGAAGGTGTCCCTGCCCATGGCAGGTGGTTGGAACTAGATGATCTTTAGGTCCCTTCCAACCCAGCTTCCAACCCAAACCATTCTGTGATTCTATGATTCTGTGAGTATTTCAGGTTTTTGTATAATCCAGAGTACAATGACAGTAAATAGGGACATAACTTATCCTTCCTTTTACTAGTCAGAGCAAGTACAGATCTAAATGGTTGTCCATGGAAACTGCAAGGTAATTGCCAGCAATGCAGCTTGTCTATTCCAATGGCCATGCTTTGGACATTCTAGCTTTTCCACAACTTAGCATTTCTTCTGCTTATGGCAGTTTTCAAAACATGTTTGGTCCATTGTTTCCCGTTCTCACCCATACCTGTTTAGAACTTTTTGTATTCAGAATTTGTCCCTGAAAAGGTGATCGGTCACTAGGCTTGTTTCCTTGAACTGCAAATAACCACATCTTCAGGGTGAGTGTGTGTCTTAATATTTTGATACATTTTCACTACGGTATTTAGAATTGTTGTTCTTTGCTTTCAACCAATATGAGTGGTTTAGACTTCATTCACATCCTCAGTTAATTGTTATTTATGTTTTATGAAAGGCAAGACTGGGTAAAGTTGCTGAGGTATGCTCTTTAATGACCTTGTTTTCCTGAGAGCTGTTGAAACATAATAATATCTAATATATCTTCACATATAACCAGTTCTGTAACATGAGTACACTATGGGTTTTACGGTTCTATCTTGTGACACATACTTTTAGGTTTTATTATCAGCAAGGTGGTTTCAGGTTTTTTTACAAAAAATATGTATATAAATGGAACATATCTAATATTACTGTCTTTGATTTAGTGCATCTATTATCACTGTCAATATTAAAGTTTTCCTTTAAAAGTGAAATTAAAAAACCATTTGGTTAGTGATCTGGTAAATCCTCTTTGAAAAGATTTGTCCGTTTTTCCATTTTTCCCCTCTTTTGGTGAGATCTTCCTAAGATTTTAGTAAATGAACCAGTCTTCCAGCAGTTGAGCTCTTATTTTCTTTTTAAAAGTAGTTCTTGCATGTAAATATGATTCCTTCATAAAGGCTGAAAGCATTGGGAGAGTGGATTGATTTAGGAGTTTTTTCGCTGGCAGCCCTACATTATGACTTTGGTCCTTTCTTTTTTATCTGATATCTATTTATTCAGAAATGAATGTGGGATCCTCCATGAATGTTTTAGAAATACTGAATATACCCTGAATTCCTCCTCTTTTTGATATTGGATCAAAGGCTTAAATAAGTTTTAGAGTAATTATGAAAGTTCAGGTATCTCTTTTGAACTACAAGTTTCTTGATTGTTGTGGCTGCTGTTACTTCTCTCAGGATCAAAATAATTTATAAACTCATTTTCTAAGTGGGTAATATGTGTTGGGGGTGTGGCGAAAGCAACCAAACCCAGAGTATTAAGATGGACTTTTAAACAGAAATTCTGGACAACACGAATAAAGAAAAGTCAATAATGAATCTAAAATGGCTATCCTACTGTCCCGTATTTTTAAATTCAGTATTAGAAATGATGAATACAGAAAAATGCTATAAATAGGTAGGAAGTAATTTCAATAAAGGTTTTCAATAAAAAGAAAATATATTGGGAAACGTAATATATACACATAAGAAGAACTGTCCACTTCTCATCCCATTCTTTTAAGGGAATTACTTAAAATACATTTATTAAAATACTAGCAATTATTTTGGAAAAATCATGGAGGGCTAAGGAGAGGCCAGGAGAAAATATGTAAATAAGATATAGGCAATTACTATCTAAAAGTTTCAGCTGAAAAGCCTAATAAAATAAATGGTCTGCTTTTAAGAGAGAAAGATGTACTGGTACCAAAGACAGTAATGAAACTTTGATCACTAAACAAAAGAATAGATCTTGCCATTCAATAACTTCTTTGATCAAATTAAGTAATCAGTAAGTGAAGTGTAAATTAGTGACTAGGATAGATGTATGCTTTCAAATCGCAGCTCACTTCTGTGTGACAGAAGTTATTTAAGTCAGTGTCTACTCTAAGTAATAAGTCAGGGTCTACTCTATCTCCATTCTTATTGTTTTAGAGCTTGTTATGCCCCTACCTTTGAGGTTCTTAGTGAAGATAAAACCCATTAATGATTATAAGATGCCCAGATACAACTCTGACAAGGGCCATAAAAGTGCCCAGAAAAGTGAATGCATTATCATACATTAAAGTTGAATGTAGTATCGTATACATAAATGTAAACATAATGCCTAACCATAGCCTAATGTTTAATTTTGTCTCTATCTTGCCCTTATGAAATTAGCTGAAAATTGTCTTGTGCAGCAAACATAAGTAAATACACCTTTGGCCCCTGAAAATTCAAAGTTCTCCATGAGGGTGTGTTTGCTAATACGTCAGTCTTATTGGGAACAACCAGAAACAGTACAGAAGTAAAGCTTAGTTAATCTAGTCTCTAATTCAGAACATAATGCAGTATGCTGAAATGCTCAGTTGTGTTGAATGGTCCCTTTGGTTCAGAAGGACTACTTGTGTAAAGCATTTGTTTGAGAATAAGACAATCAGGGACACAATTATTAATGATATCAGGACAAGAAATGAGTGGCACATTACCTGAACTGACATTCTTCATTCAAAGGTTTGTATTAAAGGAGATCACACAAAGTGGAATGGAGCTAAGGAATTTTAAAGCAAGATCAAGCATAAAAAAATCAATTAATTGTAGGCAAATATAATTACATTTCTTTATCCTGCAAATATTTTTGTGTATGCTAGTCATCGTAAGTGGTGTATTTAATTTAATGGGTCACAGAACATGCATATAAGAATATGACCTATTTTATACAAAAGAGAAGTGTGATTAAAATTTATTATTAAATGAACTTTGAAAATTATTATGAAACTAAGATTAATTTTCAGTATCTTTAGGTAAGTCTACTGATATTTCAAACAAAATTGATTTTATGTGTTGTTTTCCTTAAAACAACACTAAGCCAGTAATCACTAAGCAAAGAGAAAGGAAGATGTAACATAAGAGAGGTAGGTGCACAGACATTGAGCTCATTTTACTTCCTTACATAACATTTTAAATGTATTTGTAGATCCCAGACTGGATGCTCATTTGGAATTTCTACTATAGGAAACTCAAATTCAGACTCAGACAGTACTACCTTTTCCCTGCAGAATAATTGATCTTTCTATATAGTGACTAAGAAACCAGCTATTTAAACAGTAGTGATAGCTCACACTGAATCAACATGTTTCTGTAGGCATTCAAAGAAAAATATTAGTGATTTTGGCAATGATCCTTCTTCATTTGATGTGCTTTCCATAAATATTTTAACACTGACCAAAACATTACAGCAGCAGCAAATTTTCAGCAATTGCTGAAAAATATCAACAGCGGATAACTTTGACTCTACAACTGAAATTATTAACAAATAATCTCACCAAATTCTCAGTCTCAGCATATATTGGCAGAGATAAGAAGAAATAGCTGCATATCCAATCAGAAATAATACACCCCAAATGACGTAATAGTCTCAAAGACTTCATAAACAAACTATGGGTCATGACCTGGTCAAGAAAACCACAGAATCACAGAATCAGTCACAAAATGCTTGAGACTGGAAGGGTCCTCTGGCAGTATCATTGGTTCCTACATGGAAGAACAACATGGGGTAACAGTCAATAGAGTCAGAGAGGTTTTGGCAGTATCTCCACAACATCCCAGATCCAAGCCCTCATCAAGCAGCAAACTTCTGTAGATGACAGGTCAGGCTGGCAGATGGGTGCCTCTGTCCCACACAGCAGGACACGCCCACTCTGCTATCACTCTCCACTTCTTCCTGGTGCTCCTACAAGCTCAAAGTAAGCGTAGCCCAGATGCTTCACTTGGAAGCACCCCCAGCTCCTCCACAGCTTTGAGGGCACTGAACCTGTCCCATAGTTGCAAGTATTCAGATGGATCAAGAGCCTTCCCCCTGGTGCCAGAAGTTACTAGCTTCCAGCCTTTGCCTTCCTCATAAAAGGTTTGACAGATGCTTTTGAATACCAAAAGCAACTGAGATAATCATAATATGTTGAAAAATGTGCAAATGAAACCAAGAAATCTCTTGGTTCTATAGGATGTTGCCTAAATATTTTCTTCAAGTATGTTGCAATTTCATACATATATATGGAGAGAAAAACAGAAGGAAGGAGGCATGGACAAAGGAAGAGTTTTAAGTAGCACTGGAACATGGGTACCATGCCTAACAAACAGGTCAGAACAGCATCAAGATCATCTGCTCAAATACCAAGGACTGCTCACAAGTAACCCTCCATATGCAAAGTATTTGTAATTTGGATCTCAAATTTGCACTTGAATATGTCACATTTTTTTAAGATTTGTCATCACCGTATCCTTGGGATGGAAGTGCCTTACCTCACAGATGGACATATGTTCCATACAGTAGTGAAGTGACTTCATTCAGAGGGTGGTATGTCACGAGGTGGTATCAATAAAAGTGGTGACTCCCCACAAAGTAAAAAAGAATTATTTTCTTAGAAAAAAGTGATTAATAACCTGCTTTAAAAATCTACATAAAGTTTAACCACTTCTGAAATCCTCATGATCAACAGTCTTTCTCATACTGAAATATTTAAAATTAATCTTTCATATTTTCATACAAATGTCCCAACAAATTTTCAGTTCACTTTTGTCCAATATAGAGCATCTGATCACATGGAAGGGATTCCCTTGGTTGCAGACAAGGGCAAACTGTAGGCATCTGTAAACTAATGAGTGTATCTACTATAGTCTAATCTAGAGAGGGTAAAATGCTGGAAAATGGCCACTGTCAGCACATACAGCAGAGGATAGAAAGCACTGGGAAAGACAGCTTGCCTCCTTCTAACCCTCATGTGCAGTGTCTTTCACCCCATTTGCCTAAAGCAGGTAATTTTCCAAGTGATACAATTACTTATAGTGATGTGGTGGGTTGACCCTGTCTGGATGCCAGGTGTCCAGCAAAGCCACTCTATCACTCTCCTCCTCAACTGGACAGGTGAGAGAAACTACAACAAAAGGCTCGTGGGTCGAGATAAGGACAGGGAGATCATTCACCAGTTGCTGTCACAGGCAAAATAGATTCAACTTGGGGAAATTAATTTATTGCCAATCAAATCTGAGTAGGGTAATGAGAATATAAAAACCAAATGTTAAAACACCTTCCCTCCACCCTTCCCTTATTCCTGGGCTTAGCTTCACTCCTGATTTTTCTCTAACTCCTCCCTCCCCTCTACCTGGATCAGAGGTACAGGGAATGCGGGTTGCAGTCTGTTCATCACACGTTGTCTCTGCTGCTCCTTCCTTCTGAGGGGCAGGACTCCTTTCACTTTTCCCCTGCTTCAGAGTGGGGTCCCTCCCACAGGAGACAGTCCTCTATGAACTTCTCCAGCATGAGTCCTTCCCACAGGCTGCAGTTCTTCACAAAATGCTCCAGTGTGGGTCCCTCCCACAGGGTGCAGTCCTTCAGGAACAGACTGTTCCAGCGTGGGTCCCCCACGGGGTCACAAGTCCTGCCAGCAAACCTGCTCCAGCCTGGGCTCCTTTCTCCATGGGGCCACAGGTCCTGCCAGGACCATGCTCCAGTGTGAGCTTCCCGCAGGGTCACAGCCTCCTTTGGGCATCCACCTGCTCTGGCGTGGGGTCCTCCCTGGGCTGCAGGTGGAGATCTGCTCCACCGTTAACCTCCATGGGTGCAGGGCACAGCTGCCTCACCATGGGCTGCACCACGGTCTGCAGGGGAATCTCTGCTTCAGTGCCTGGAGCACCTCCTCTCCCTCTTCTTCACTGACCTTGGTGTCTGCAGAGTTGTTTCTCTCACATATTCTCATTTCTCTCTCTGACTGCTGCTCTGCAGCATTTTCTTCTCCCTTCTTAAATATGTTGTCCCAGATGGGCTCGGCCTTGGCCAGTAGCAGGTCTGTCTTGGAGCCGGCTGACATTGGCTCTGTTGGACATGGGGAAAGCTTCTAGCAGCTCCTTACAGAAGCCATCCCTGTAGCCCTCCTGCTACCAAAACGTTGCCACACAAACCCAATAGAAGAAATTGTAGTATATATTAAAACTGTGCAGGTCTTTTTAAGTCTGAGGCTAAATCAATGCATTTTAAAGCCTGCTGCTTTCCTCAGACCAGTTGTCTACTCTGCAGTGGTGAAAAGTCCTTTCTTCCATAAAAAAAAAAATGTTTCAAAAGACTGGTAAATAAAAATTAATAATAAACCTATTAAAAGAAATACCTTCAAATCTGTATTCTCAGTTTTGGGGGCTGTTATTGGACACTTCCTCCAAATGTTTCCCCCTTCCTTCTGCATCCCCCAGCTTTATATGCAGAGTATGATGTCATATGGTCTGGGACATCCCTTTGGTCAGTTGGGGTCAGCTGTCCTGGCTGTGTCCCCTACCAATTTCTTGTGCAACTCCAGCCCACTCGCTGGTGGGGTGGTATGAAAGGCAGAAAATGTCTTGACTCTGTGTAAGCACTTCCAGCCATAACAAGAACATCTCTGTATATTATCAACACTGTTTTCAGCACAAATCCAAAACATAGCCCTACACCAGTTACTATGGAGAAAATTAACTCTATCCCAGCCAAAACCAGCACACCAACTCTTTAATATTTTTGAAACTTTAAATAAAAAAGAACAGTAATTTCAACCTTAATCCCAAATTAATCTTCCATATTACTGTGGTTGCCTACAAAATAGATATATGGCTTATTCTGAGACCAGTACTGTGCAAGAAAGAAAAAGCAAGAGCAAGGTTTCTTGCTTGTACTGTCAACTCTCAGTTACTGAGGGTCATTTATTTAGTTGGAGGTTGCCTATGGTATACGTGAAGCGGCACTTTAGCCCCAGCTATATTTGTCCAACTGTAGTTCAACAATGGCATCATCAGATGTAAGCTGGTTCCCCACAGCTGGGTGTCCACATGGCACTTCCCAGAATTTGAGCAATATGAACTATATAAAAGGCAGCATATTGGGTCTGGCAATCAGTGTCCAGGACAGAAATTCTGCCGTCCCGAGTTTCTGCACTGCAGTAGCATGTTCATTAGTGCTTATGTTTTTTTAGTCCTGTGCTTTTCCATTATCTGTGGTATTCCAGCACCCTATTGTCCTTGACCATAGAAAGATGACAGAATTTCTGATTCAGCTACGCAGTTACAATAGTGGTCACTCATGGAGTTTTATTACATCTCAGTGTATCTATTGTATAATTGAAGAAATAATATCATTACGTTTTACCCCAAAGCTGGAGATGAGCTGGAATGATAATTAATATCTTTAAAACCTTTCAGATCCTGGGATGAAATGCTCTAAATACTGCAAAAGTGAGATGCTATTACTGCTTTTACTATAGCTAGAGATTCATCTCTTTGTATTTTTAACAATATCACATCTTTTATTTTTAATTTGGCATCTTCTTAATCAGCCTGGAAAACCTTATTTATAAAAATATTTTTTAAAGTAGTTGGTCAACCTCCAAAAATCAAGACTAGCTGGAGATATTAAGTATGAAGAACTTTTGAAGTTCTTCATAACAAGCTCTTCTGAAAGGACTTGGGAATTCTGGTGCACAGTAAATTGACGATGAGCATGCAATGGCTGTCTTGCAGCAGCATTCTTGGCTGCATAGCAAGGATTGTTGACAGCAGGTTGAGGGTGTTGACCCTTCCCCTCTATTGAGCACTGGTAAGGCCACATCTGGAGTGCTGGGTCCAGTGCTAGACTGCCCAGTACAAGAGAGATGTGGACATACTGGAGAGAGTCCAGAGAAGGGTCACAAAGACGATAAAGGGACTGAAGCATCTCCCATTTGAGGGAAGACTGAGAGAGTTTGGACTGTTCAGCCTAGAGAAAAAAAGGTTTGGGGAGGATCTTATCAATGTGTATAAATTCTTGTTGAGAAGAGTAAAAACATAGTCAACTCTTCTCAGTGATTCTGTGACATATATATGTATATGCTGAAAATAGTCTGTTCATGCAAAACTGTAATATAATCCATAGGTGATATTTTCATTTTGCATTTGTGTGAATTCTGTAAATCTGTGACATTAGCACAACACAGGCATGGTATAACCTCTTGATAAATCTAGACTGGAAATCACAAGATCTCCAGTCACAACAGTAACATTGTAAAAAATGCTCCCTAATAAGAGTAGTGAAGATTAACAATATCTGCAGATTTCAGGGAAGAAATTGTTAAATATATGAAAAGCATTAGATGGGACTATTGCCCGTGAATACCCAACTTAACTCAGGGATACAGAAGGTCCCCTCTAGTCTTATTTGCACTGTATGAAAGCGCTTTATACATGGTGTTGTGGTTTTATGTTTATCGTGACTTTTTGGGCTAAGGACAAAAAATTAATCTCAGTTTTAGTTTGGGAACTCAGACACAAACCCGGGATATACCCCATCTAGTTTTAAACATGCTGAAGGAACAAATCTAGACTATGGAATATTTTTTTAATTAATAATCATTCTATATTTTATACATTGTTTCTTCTATCATTTAGTATGTCATGTATCACAAGTACAGCACTTAAGTGTATGTATAACTTTAAAGATGTGAATAATGCAGGTATTATGAGAGTAAACATGTTATTATTTCAACTTATCTTCCTAGAATTTCTTCTATAAAACAATACTGAAGAAACTCTTTGAAACGGGTAATCAGCAAGATTACTTGTTTAAATAAACTAAGCATGTCCTTTGATGGTCAGCATCTGGTATAATCATAATTTGCAGATATTCAAAAGATAAAATAATTCAAATAGGATATTTTTAAAATAAAGCCATTTTCATGATAAAAAGTATAAAATAAACCAGGTTTTTAATATTCTCTTTCCATGTGTAGTTGCTTGTCATGGAAATAAATTACCAGGTGTCCCTATAATGATAAAGTGATGCATGACAAAACCAGGCAGTTACTGAAATACATAGCTATCTTATAAATACATACAGTTTTAGCTGTACTTCTGATTTTCATGATAAGTTTTCATCTATCTTTTTTTTCTGATTTTTCCACTATGACCATCAAAATCGTGTTTGCCTTCCTTATTTCTCATACGTTTGATATAATACAGGCTAGTTCCCTTGCTTAAGACAAAAGTTTTTGTGTGGGGAAGAGATGTTGAGTTTTATACAGAGAACAATCACCTGTTGTGGGTTTTTTTGACAGATATTGTGTTGGATTGAAATATCCAATGTTTCCAGATGCAAGTATGAGACCTATGAAAATGTGCAGCTGTAGGTAGGGTAGATCATTGGGGTCCACAGTGAGCCATAAAATAGTTTGGATCCATGACAATATATAAAACAGATTACAATAAAACTCAGACAAGAACAACAAGTTTTGTGGTGAGGTTATAAGGCTATACTAAAGTAGAAGATAAATAAAATATTTCTTTTCTCAGTTACTTGCGTACTTGAGGTACAGCCACTCATTCCTAATTCCACCCACTGAACATAAGTCACCATTCAATGTTCTTCTCTCATCTACAGATGAATAACTGAGTCCTTTGCCTGAAATCGGGTGTTGTTTTGGCAAGGGAACAGTTGTACCAAACTGCTTGTTACCTCCAACTCTCACAACAGCTGTTAAAAGTTCCTTTCCCCGCCTTGTTATGTCTCTAGGAAAGGATAATGAGCCATTGGCAGCATTCTGCTGTACAATGGATTTCTTTATACTGGTAATCCTAGAATAGTCCATATTTGCTGAAGTTAAAGAGAAATTTTTCATGTATATTTTTTTTTCACTTTGTGTACAAGTGTTAAAAAGAACTGTAATGAATGATGGTCAGTTTACAGGCATAGGAGAATCTGAATTACATGCTGGATTTCAGAATGTTTAACTCTGTTTAATTCCATCACACAAACATTGAGCATCTTCTTGATCATTGCTAATTAGATCTCTAAACACTCTGCAAGGAAAGGCAGCCATGCCAATGCAAGCAGAGAAAACACAAATATTGCATACTGGTTTTGTTTTCTGTAGTTACCTACAATTAAATGTTGATTCTTCTTTACACTGGTTTTGTTTTGAAGTTAAAATATCATCAAAAGTTTTAAAAATAAAAGTATGTTAATTTAAAGTGCAGCAGAGAGAGCTTCTGCATGACAAGTGCTGAGAAACTTTGGAGAAAGCTCAACATAGCTCAAACTACAACAGCATGTAACCTGGAAGAATTCTCAACAGAGAGCTCAAGATCAAAAGTACATCAATGTACTGAGAACAAAAAACATTTTCAGTTTGATCCTAATGCTTAGGTTGAGAGGATATTATACTTCCTTGTAAATAAGTAAGATTGTGTTTGATGTGTGACTTAACTATAATTTCTTCTTAAAGCCAATCTACAGGAGATGAATTAAACTAACCTGTGTCACCAGAAAGAATGGCATAGTGGCATATGAATGGAATCATTATGTTTTCATACCAATCAGTATTGTGTCCATAAGGTTACTGCTATGGACACATTCCTGTCATGATTCTTTTTGTCCATAGTTTCTGAGCTGTTCCATAATTATTAGAAAAAAATTTTGTTTATTTAAATGTGAAATAGTGGAATTATAGCAATGAAACGGTGAAGCTGGTCTAATAAAAATGAGCCAGACCCATATTATCCATCAAATACTCACACTTTGAAGATAAGCTAATTGGCCCTTTTCTGAGAGAAAGGGAGAATGTTAGGACTTCTCAAATATGTCCTAACAAATACAATTGTTAGCTAAGAAAAATACAGTACCAATGGAATATGAATCTACTACCCAAAACTGAACGAAAAACAGTTTGAGTGGATCACCCTTCCATTACAGTCTTCTCAGAAAAATTCAGAGTATTCAGAGTACAATATTAACTAAAATAGCTAACTCATGATGTTCCATAAGGTCACCTTGACATATTGTCACTGAAAGCTTTCATTAAGATTAAGGTTCATTTTTAAGGTGGAGACATTGTCTGTCCTCAGAACCACTTACGAAGAAAATATTTCTAGTCAGTACACTAATTTAATATACTGAATTCAGTTATTGCAGTACAGAATATAAGGACATTCACTGACATTTTATTTGCTTTAGATAGATGTGAATTAAATATCAGTTCTCAGAATACAAATAGGATTAATACACTTGGACATACCTTTAATTTTCATTAAACACAGAATAGCCCCAGAAGTACTGGTAAAAGCATGAGTATTTGTCAAATGTTTTGTGGAAATCTGTCATGAGGAGGGAGCTTCATTAAATCTACAGTGTTATCTTCGTAATGCCCTCTTCTGAATCATCAAAAGCAAGTAGAATTATCCATGAGGAACAATCTGGTCAAAAATATTGCAGTATCGATGAACAGCATTATGCACCTGAGATATTTTACTACATTTCAGATCAATTGCTTTATTGTTACCTAAGATTATTCACTGCAGAGTTAACTGTGTTTCTTGCTTGTGCACTGCTGCTAAACAGCTTTTCAGGCCAACATAGAAACAACAGGCCCAGAGAATGAGCATTTTCTCCCACAGAGAGGGTTTCTGGCAGTTTGTTTAAGGGAGGAAAGCATATACACAGCCTGTCTGACCTGCTTCAACAGTACCACATAGAGCATAGAAAATGCTCTTGCCTTATCTTGAAGCTCAGTAACTTCTATACTCAAAAGGAAACCTCAATTTGGGATTTCTATGTATTCTATCCACTTTGGAGATGTCAAGGTCCCCATAGTTGCCTTTTTTACTCATCATTAGCAAAGGGACACTGGCATAAGGACAAGTTAGATATCTGGTGGCAGACTGAGTTAACACATGCATTGCAAGGCCCAGGCATGTGGACCTCAGCAGAGGGAACCTGAGCAAAGCAGAAACCATGTCTTGTCCTTTGGTACAATAAGGAGCTTTCAGCAAGCCCACACCAGAACAGTTGAATCCAGGGCAGCAATCAAAGCACAGTTATATGGTGATGAAGTCAGGGTCTCACAGTAACATCTGCAGATGACTTTCCAAACCTAGCCTTATATTCTTAATACCAGGTCTGCTTTTATTAGTGTCAAATAATTGAGATTATATTCTAAAAGTCTAGATGCTAATTAATTGCTGAAATGAATGATATTTCCAGGAATGTTTTATTGTAAGCTTTCTTAAAAATATTTTTTTTCACATTTCAGATGAAAACAACAAGAAAACTTGGTGTTTCTTTTTATCTTTCTGATTTATAATACTCATTGTGAAATGCTCTTCTGAAAACACCTTTTTGTACTAAAAAAATCATACTCTTGAAACATTGTCTCAGAGGATGTAGACATAGTAGTGATGAGCATTGAAGTTATTCACTCCCAAATGCCATGCTTTCTTTCCCATCCAATCAGGACAGTTGTATAACAGGTTTATTCCACCTACTTAAGCCATTTCAGAACCAGACTTCTTGTCTTAATCTGTAGCACCAGCTGTCCCCTTCTACACAGTGACTATCAATGGTCTGTTTTGTTAACGGGTCACCTTGAATTTCAATACTGCAGAGTGCCTAGACCACTGAAATTTATTTTTTCCTTAATGTATTGACATGCATTAGGTTAAACACATGTTTTAATGCTTTGGGATTAGAGGATCCTCCTGTACCATGGAGGACTGAGTCTCTAAAATAGACTGCAGAGAGACATGGATGTAACAAATATCTCTTTGCTATGCTTTTCTTTGTGCAAGAGGGACACACTGAATTTTTAGGAGGAGTTTTTAATTAGATGGTTTAGTTCCTTCATGCTAACTGAAAGGAAAGAAGACAGAGAAGGAGCAGAGGGAATGCTTCTAGGATTACAGCTTGATGTGGTATCAACGCTTTGCTCATAGTAATTAAAGTGCAGTGGGCACAGGGAGTGAAGCCTGGAGGGGACAGGTGCCTGAAAGAGGGGATGGACCTAGAAGTTACAGAAACACAGTCATAAAGGAAAGTCCCCGCCCCCGCCAAAGGACAGGCTGATTAGTTTTTTTTGAGAATTTAGAGCAATTTTGATCATGAATTTGAACACCTGAATTAAAACAGTTAAACTGGTACTGGCAATAGAAAGAAGGAATTATACAAGGTTATATGAGCATAGTTTATCTTGCTTCCCATCTGGGAATAGGTATACCAGTTTCTATCTAATTGAATATATCAACATTAACATTATTATACCTGTTTAACTAAACAGGTTGAAGTCCTTGCATTTCAAAATGATCCAACTCTTCCAGCTGAATAAATTTAACATAATACACTACTTCACGACCAGGCAGGACAAGAGGCACAGTAAGTCATCTAACACACGATAACTCATGAAGAGGCAGTAAATCTGACCAATTTCACACACATCACCATATCTTTAAAGTCACGTAATTGTATAGTTAGATTGCTCACTTATGATATATATATAGGTACTTACAGTACTCTTTATAAATATCCATATGTAACACTGTGCAACAAATCACATATGAGAGAAAATTGTTGGCGGTTGTATGAAAAAGTGCCAGTACATAGTTTTAGAAATATAAAAGATGACCAAAAAAACCCAGAGAACTAGACACTGTTAGTAGGCAGACAAAACTGCCATTAAAAGCAGAGCAATCTGAGCAGATAAACCCTTGAAACCGAGAAAAGATAGAGAAAAGCAGAAATAAAAAAGACTGCTAATTAAGAAGTTAAGTCTCAATCTACTCTTAGTCAGGCAAAAGGCATAATTCTCAGAGTACACAAGCAAAATGAAATTAAAACCAAGGAAACCTATGATATACTTTCAGTTTTTCAAAGTGCAAACTGTGAAGCAATATACTTAAAGCATATCTATTTACTACAGTTAAACCTAAGTATTTTCACCTATTTATAAAGAAAAAAGGTATGTTTCTTGCTACATATATGTAAAATCTGTAGAAGTCTGAAAACTTTTCCAGGACATCCCCAAAATCTGATTTTTCCCAGCTGTAGATAACATTCCATTTGCATGACAAGAAATCAATTGCTAGCAACCAAGCAATGCGAGAGCTGCCTTATTCAAAGTGTTACTTTATAAAAATACTCAAACGTCACCTGGTTCAAATATTTGGCTTATCAAACACTGAATACCAGGGTTATTTGCTAACAAGATAGTGACCTGGTGTTAATGTGTGATGAGAAGCCTTTATGTGAAATTTGGGACAACTCATGGACACTTAGCTGCCTATCAGCTTCAGAGAACATGACAGCACCTTCCAGAAAATAGTGTGTTGGCCCCCTCCAGTGTCACAGCAAACTAAGTGTGTCTGCTGTGGTTTGTCAAATCAACATGCCTGCTAGTGCCATTTTACATTATTCTGATCTTATGGTTCCACCACAGCAGATAAAAATATTCTTCAGCAGCAGCTAGACTTAAAGAAATAAAAAATCCATGTTAAAAATAGTAGACAATATTCAGGGGTCAGTCTACTGTTAAGAAAGGAATGTCACAAATAATTATTCTTCAGGGAACAGGTTTAAATAAGAAGCTGCTAAATGACAGGAAAGATCTGGCCAGGGTTTGAGTAATTCTCTGTCTCCTCTTGCACTTCCTCCTTGTTTTTGTTTCCCAGTGAAACATTTTCTTCAACATCTGAAAACCTTTTTAAAATATTTTTTGTTAAACTTAATGGAATCCATTCATTTCAGCTTTCTACCTATATAAACTGTTCTACATACAACTACTGCTATTTTCACTTGTACAATGAACAAAGTACAAAATTATGATGAAAGAAGTGCAAGAAGAGACAAGAACAACACATTACCAAAGCACTTCCCTCTCAATCTCAGTCCCAATAAACTTATTTTGCACAGTGAAGAAGCAGTGGAGATTACTGTAGAATGTCATGCTGCTTCTTGAACCTGAGAAGGTTATCACTGAGAATTTCAGGCAACTAAACCTGCCTTAGTAAGCTGGAATTGCCTCCCTGAGTTTAGTGCACCAAGGCTTTGAGAAGACCTCCTCAGAAAAAGGTAAATATGTGTCCTTTCTCACTCATTTTTCTCTGAAACTCCTTCCACAAACTTAGAACCAATGCTTAAGGGAGACTGCAAAAAAGGTCTCACACTACCCAAAATAAGATACATACCTCTTACGCAAGGCTGGGAAAACTAGAGAGCTTTCCCACTGCTTGTAAAAGGGCTGGTAGAGTTGTGTTGAACACCTTTTTACAATATCCTTCTCTAGAGCTGTCATTGCTGACTCTAGCTACCAGTGGATGGATTTTGCACTTCTGGAAGTCAAGAATCACCCAAACTCAACTGGCTGCACATCACAGTTTGACAAATGGCCTAGGACCGTTTCTATCACTCTGTACAATCTAGAATATTTCCCAGCACCAGGAAAACCTGGCCAGCATATGCAAAGCACTAACTGCAGAAAACAAGATATGGCTTCCCAAAGTCCTCCTAGCACATCTGCATGCTGACAATAGACTTTTGGGGAAGTAATTTTTTTAAAAGGCTGAAACGTCTGGTCAAAGATTGGGAAGGATTATTTTCAAGACATAACACACTGGCGCAGCTTCAGTAATAAGTCACCCAATAAACTTTTTCCAGAATAAAGACCGTGTAAAGTTTCAAAGGATTTTCACTTAAGTTTACACTCAAGTCTCTTGCCTTGCAATAAGCTACAAAGTCCAGCTGTCAACCTCATTCCAGAGTGAAGAACAAGAAGGAGACTTTTTCCAAAAAACTCTCCTCCACACTTGGTGTAGTTACATTAATTCAGAAACCTAAGCCACCAGTGAGACCCTTGATCTCCTCTGTTCACTCTCTCTGACTTGTTATAACTATGGCTTTTGGTTTTTCAGTTGCAAATTCAATACAGGTGTTGGAAAGACTTTTGTGACTATTGCTGCATTGTAATGGTGTATGAAATAGGGACACTGTGGCTCCATCTAAGTTAAATGTCTATTGCACGGGCACCTGTTACTCCTTCTAGTCCTGTGGTCTTATGGTCCTAAATACCAAACAGGTTTTTGTCTGCAAGGAATGGGTGAAGTGAGGATATCTTTAGGGTGTTACAAATCTGTACTGTTTACAGCTGCAACATTAACCTGTATCATTTGCACCTCTGCAGGCTGCCTCCAGAAGGAGCTGCTGCCAGACCTGGAAGGGAGCACCAGATGAAGTTGCCCAAAGTTTATTGCTGTTTTGTTGGTTTGGTTAGTTGATTTGCTACATAGGTTTTAACTCAATAGCAGCATGAGAGGAGAGGCTGGTAAGCAAAGTAGCAAAACTGAAGCCAAGGCCAAACTTCAAAAGCAACAGGCATCTCTGGTGACTTGACTTCAATATGCTAGTGGATGCCCAAAGGATTATATTCAAGTGATAAAGTTTCTATTCTTCTTCCAATATTATCCTGGATTTTGGCAAAGGACCTCCCCCTAGGCTGATATTTCCTTTACATTTCAATGGGTCTTTCTCTGGATTTTACAGAAAGCCATGAGGTGTAGAAAACACAAAGCATTTGTCTGATATGGAGTTTCCCTTCAAAAGATTTTGCACAAGGAGGATGGTAAGAAATAACTGCCTAAAAAATCCTACCAAACAGTCTGTAGGAAACAGGGATTATACTTTACTAAAATGTTGGCAGGCTTTCATTGACTGAATGATAGACTAGCTCTGCAGTGCCCTTTGATTGACTACTGCAGCCAGATGGATACCAGCACTGCAGGCAAAACCCACTAAATTCTGAAAAATACTCATAATTGTCTGACATCTGCTGGCTGCAACTGTGCATTGGCGTTGCAGTCCCACCAACTCCATCATGTGTCAGAGAACATACAGCAGGCTTTCATGATATACTTATATTGATGTATAAGACAGTTATGTAAAGTACAGATTTCTTCAGGGAAAGGTAAAATGCTATTACTTTTCTAAACAAGTGTTTTAAATTTATAAAAAAACCCTCCCAAACTAATTCTAGCTTTATAAAATCATATAATTGGCTTTATATTTTCTCATTATCCAGTAACTAGTGATTTTTTAAAAGACACTAACAATTTAAGGGAACTATAAAGCACAGACTGAATACAGAAATAGGTATCTTGGCAGAAATATGCAACTTCTCTAGCACTTGAACTGATTAATTGGCAATAAACTATCTAATAAAACCATGCTATGTCCAATAATATAAAAAATGTTCTACACAGAAATGTAAAAAGTAGGGAAAAATTGAAAGAGTCATACCTGAAGGGAAGCAAATATGCATTTTAAGAGAGGGGTTTTTTTTTAACAATCTGCTTTATTTTGATTGATTTATTATTATGCTCAAATACTTCAATATTATCTAAGTTTCTGTGGAAAGTAAGAATGTGCAGTATGTTACATAACTGATTAAACCCATTAAAACATTACGGAATAGCACTATTTTAGTATATTAATTTCAATAGGTTAGTTGCACTAATAATGCTTTGACTTTAATTTTTTTTGCCAAAGTCTCCCTGACGTCCCATTCAGAAAGTACATTGAGCCATCATCTTAATGAAAAATCCTGCAAACAATAGGAACACATATCTGATTTAATCCATGAATATTGCAACTATTGCAAAAGATAAAATGAAGACCTTACCTTATGCCTTTAGAACACTTTTACTATATTTATTACTGCTATTACTCATTGATGGGTTACTATTATTCAGTGACAGTTAACATGATTTAAGACAACTTCCATTCTTAATAGCATTTCCTAAAAGAACCATTATTACTATTAATGTCTTAAATAATACTTAGCCAATGAAGTTCTGTTAAGTGAAGAGCTAAAGTAAGTTGGTAAAGGAGCGCTTTGAATGTTTTACAGTTTAAACCAATCTATAAGGTAGACATATCGATACCTAACAACAAAACACCTTTTAAGAAGCAGCAAAACTGATAAAATCATTTGTGAAAACATCAAAAACCCTTTTGAAATGCAGAATCTTGTCGTAATTATGCAATACATACATAATAAGCATACAGTCAACCTTGGAACATTACAATATGAGTAGTTTAATTTTATCTGCCTGAATTTTGCCTGTAATTTCCTAGCCTGTAGTAGTTTAATGATACTGTGCTTTAGGCTACTTTCCACCAGTGGGTGCCTTCAAGGACATAAGAAACAGCTTCCATGGGGGTTTTGATAGCATCTGTCCCCAAGCAGCTGGAATGTTTATTCACAGGGTCTGTTTTACAGCACTGAGGCCTTAGTCAATAAAACACATTGGAACCTTTTAGCATGAAAGATGCATTGCAAGTATAGAAAGGTATGGTGTAATACCAGGATTAACTTCATCTTCTTAATGCTTTTATTTAGTATCAATGGAGAAGAATTATGACAGATATCCAGTGCAATTTATAATGGTTTATGATCATGGACAGATGTCAATCTCAGGTTTCAGCCACTACCTTTTTGCGTTTATTCCTATACAAGATGCAGGGAAAAAAAATGCTACTTTTGTTGTATACAAACATCTGCCAAGTCTCACGTATGCAGTAAGATTCTCTTCCTGTCAGCCCAATCTTTTCATATCCCTGATATATGCTTCCTGCACTGGTTGCATGGCACCATGCCTCCCTCCTGCTCCATTATCCCTTGCGCCAGAAGTGACTGACTGGCAACTCCCCAGCTGGCGACACAAAGTCAAAGAGAGGTAAAAAAGGCAGTGAGGCTGTTCTGTAAGCCAGAAACCACATGCTCCTCCACAGCAGAGTGGGACCATAGATCCCCCAGTGTGGAAGTCCCTCCTGTCACACCACTGTGCACTGTTGGGTCAGCCTCAGCCACTGAGAAGCTGCTAGATTAGAGTCCCACAAAAACCTCAGCGCTGTTGCAGATATTGATGATTTTGCAGATTTTGTCATTCATTGTACATTCCATGTCTGTATATTTTGATGACACACAGTGACCACAGAAGCCAAGGCACAGAACTATTATTTCCCTTAGGCAGGTAGCCAGTGAAACCTCTCAGTCTCAGAGGCTAGAACTACAGTAAGAAAGAAACCAGCCCAAGTCATGCCTGCACCCATCCATCCTCCTCAAACTTGACAAGCTGGCCAGTGCCAGCAATCATCCTCCCAGGCTGCCCAGGCTGGCAACATGCCACAAACCATTCCCAAAGGATGTTTGGCCATAGCCACCCTGAAGAAAGACTGAAAGACTTTAACTGTATGGACAAGAGTTGTGTCGTGCCTCTTTGCCCCAGGACCAGAGTCTGGTCCCCATCCTTTTTTATTCCCTAGTAGTCAGCAGGAGGAGTGTCCTGTTTTTTAAACACAAACCCACTCTTCTGCCAGGTAGGGTATGACTAAAGGCCAGCAATTGCTATTAAAATATTTACCCTACAGTAAAATTCAATCTGCTTTCAGTTTCTGTTGTTCCTTTTAAAGGCAAAGCTTCTGGAGTTGTGTGCTGCTGCCTTTTCCCAGGCAAACCATGTCAATGATGCTTCATCTCTGAGGCAGCAGCCTGTCTCTCATGTATCCTTCAGTGCTGCTCTCCATAGATATTGGGAAGCAAAGACATCTCCCTCCTTCTGTCCTGACTTTTTTGGTGGCATGATTATCATTAACAACACATGGGAGAATTGAAAAGAAATCCTACTGGTAAATAGCAGGATCAGAAAATACCCTTCTTAACACTCTCTGGCACACCCAGAGAACAACTGGACATTTGCCAGGTTTTTACCAAAAATCCAAGTTCAGTATAGTTTGTCTCTACTTGAAATTAATTGGACATATTTACTATTCTAAATTTTCCAGGTGAATATGGATGTGCAAGCAGTGGAAAGAAGGCAGAAGTTGACCAACATGAAGTGCTCAGGCCTGAGGCATGCTGCAGATGAATATTACTCTCAATGGACATTGAATATCAAGTGTTCAAGGCCAGGCTGGATGGAGCTTTGAGCAATCTCATCTAGTGGAAAGTGTCCCTGTCTGTAGCAGGGGAGTTGGAACTAGGTAATCATTAAGGACCCTTCCAACGAAAACCATTCTATGATTCTAGGATTCTATGATCTGTTCTTTGGCTAATCATACAAACCCAGTGCGTGTGGTGTCTGACACTTGGATGGAAGGAGAAAAGGGAAGAAAGACACAAAATCTCACTCAGACTGGTACTTGCTGAGAGCCACATGGCACAGTCTAGGTACCAGAGCCGAAATCAGCAACCAGCACCAAGAACCAAAATAAAGATAGCTCAGGAACTGACCCTGTTGAGCAGACACTCAAATACTTGCAAATAGGAATTGGATGAATTAGGGGAAGTGACCTAAGACTTGCTAGAACAGGGTGGAAATCAGGTACAGTGTGTCATCTTTTTACATACATTCATTATTGCAAACAGGTTTTATGACAGATGCAAAGACAGAAAAATCCAGTCACCTGAGACAATAAACTATGTGTGTTCAGGTGCAGTCACTTCCAGGGCATTTTGGATGCATGAATCTCAAGGGTAAGTAATGTTTTGGTACTTCAAATGGTGTTTCAAGGCACCTCTGTGTATCAGCTTTTAGAATCTATCAGGTTAAATAATGTTTGTTACAACTCATTTTGCCTTCTCTTTTTTGTTTGTTTTTTCATGTCATGAAGTCAATATTTATTACTTATGTGTAATAGAAGTTAAGCTTTTCACTGCTTCCTTTTTCCAGCTCTAACTTGTTTCAAATACAAATTAAGTGCTATTGAGCTAAATTGTCCTTTCAAATTTGCTATAAGGCAATTTGCCATTCTCCCAAATCCAGAACAAAAATAAAAGCAAGGTTTGTGTTTCTTGCAGAAAGCTTAAAAAAGTCTACTCCAGGCTGAGAGACGTGTGCTGAGAGTTCCTGTGTTTTATAACAGCTCTTGTCAAATCACAGTAGCATCTCAGAAGCAACCTTCCCACTCTTCCTTAGCAGGATGTATTTCACATTAATGTAGAATAATCTGTATGAGAACTGAAACACTGCCAAGAGGAAATAGTGGAGACTGACACAGTGGAGCAAATATATTATACTTTCATATTAATATATACTTGTTCACTTGCTTTCCTTGCACATGACCTGGCTACAGACAAATGCATCAAGAATAACTCTTAATTAACTGGTAGAGTCCTCTCCTAATCACAAAGAAAAATGAAAATACTGATCATTATGAACATTAGATTTAACTTTTAAAGCCTAAATAAAATTACATTCCAGTCAAAGTTCACACTGAAAGTCCAGCAGAAATCCTTTCCTTTTAAATTTACTTTAAATTTTGACACTTGTCAAACTAGAAAAAAGTTTGATAATTTTTTGTAAGAAAATGTTTGAAATTCTCAATTTAAGTTATTTTTCTGAAATACTCAAGGTCAGAAGTTTCAGTTTCTTTTCTTGTAAAAAGAGATTTTCATCTGTTAGTTAAGACTGATCACATTTAGGAATACAATACATGTTCAGATAAATAAATAACATTTACTAGCAGTGTATACAATAAAAATAGTGGAAGAAATTAGACGTGAGAGTCATTTGCCCAAACATATTTATTCATAAAATGTGAAAAATAAATTTTCCTATTTGTAATAAGCTTCCAAGTACTCTAAACACACTTCTGGATAGATTTATTAGAAGACTGTCTATTACTATAAACAATCAGTTCCAGTATTTGGAAATCAAGGGTGTCATTGCTTTCTTCCCAAATTGTTGGTGATTGACTTGAGAGCTGAGGTCACTATCTTGCCATCAACTCATGTTTTCTAGACAGATGGCAACTACAGATATTCTTGGGATGAAACAAGGCACTGATGTAAGGCATAATGAATATGTGACAAGAATGATAGTAGGTGCCAAGAAAATTCACAAGATACAGTTCTAGAACTGTTTCTCTAGGGAAACTAAATTGTCTAAGTAGTTTGAGAGGAGACTTTGCTGTAAATTGCATCAAAATCCCAGATGGGGTGGCCAACAGAGTTTGTGCTTCATTTTAGTTCGTGGGTGAGTTTTCTGCTCAGGCTGCTTCCGAAACCAGGACAAGTGGTGGATATAACAGATGAGACCACAGTATAATAACATATTCCCATTTGAAGGGAAAGGCCCATCATCTTATAATTCACTGGCTTTAGGGGCTGCTTCACATGGAGTGAACTGTCAGACTGGTGCCAGGGACTGGGAATTACATGAATTTGAGGGCTGCGGTTCAACAGAATGGCTTTGCTTTACCTAGCCATAAACATGTATTGGTTAGCGTTTCTTTCTAGCCTGTCTCAGTCTTACTTAGTCTATATGTGTACTGAGGAGTAGCTTCAGTGCTGTAAACACATTTTATCACTGTTATCCCCTTAGACTCCTTTATATAAAATAACTATCACTGCTGTAAACCAGGATGAGTCTAACATGCCCAACTTCAAAGCAACCAGGGAGATAAGCCTTGGGCCTAAAAAATTTAAGCACTTAAAGGTTAATTTAGTGGCAGAAAAACCTAATTCTGACTAATTTATTTTAGTTTAATGCATGCCTGGAGGCTAAGCCCAGAGCTAAGGGTGGCACAACCTACGAGGCTCACCCCTTCCTTGCTTTTGTCTAACTCCAGGGAGTCAGTAAGTTTCTACTTGCACTTCAAGGGCAGAAAGTCATCCTACCCCTTAGGCCCAGGGAACAGGGGGGCTATGGAGGGAAGCAAGGTTTACCCTATTCTTCTTTGCCTCTTCACAGCCAACTTAACCCTAGTAAGAAATGCCTTGAAAGCATCAAGTTCCAAGAAAAGGTACTAGCCAAACAGCCATCAGTGGGATACAGTGGCAAAGAGGTCCTCAGGCTATTTCACTTTTTCTGACTTCACTTACTTCCAGCACAGCAATAGTATGCCAGCATATGTTGGCGGATAGCATACACTTAGTGGCAACAACCTAACACAAACAGCATGATTGGAAAACAAAAGAATTTGTGGTTCAGTGTATTTGAAGCATTTTCTTTGTTGACCAATGATAAAAGGAAGAACAGTTTACAGTGATGGAAGTTTTTCTAATTGCCCAGATGAGACTGAAGACTGATTTGAAATCTTAACCAATATGTTTTTATATTTTGAATTATTTAAATTTAATTTAGAAGCTTTACAGGATTTTTAGGAAATGAAAGGGAAAGTACACAGTGGTACTGAGATCTTATCTTCATCTAATGGCTCTCTGTTCTTGCTTTGACCTTCAAACATCTTTTATCACATTATATCCATAAGGTTTTTTTATTATTTTCACTTCATCTAATTACCCGGATGATTCTATACTGTTCCCTACAGGGAAATATACTGTTGAAGTTTGGGGTTTTAAATACTAATTAAAAAAATCATTAGTGTCTGAACTAATTTCCACTCTTTGTATTTTCTTCTCCTTGATAGCCATCAGGATCTGATAGCAACATTGTTGTTGCCATACTTTAATTATACTGGTAGGATTCCTTTATCCACCTGCAGTATAGGGAAATAAACTTTGTTACACTCAGTGTAAATGCAGAGCCATCTAAAATTTGTTTCTAATATGTTGAAATAGAAACAAAATTTCTTTGTGTTGTATAAATAGTTCAACTGTGTTCCTAACATTTCATTATGTATTTAGTATATGGAACAATGTTTTAAACCATGCTTCTAAAAAGTGTTCTTGGGCAACATATTGAAGGCTGGCTTCGTAAATTATTTGTTGTGATAAGTTGTATACAAATGCACTGCAAGCAAGTGTCAAACAACTTCCAGTTTCTTATTTGAGGCTGGTGTTCATTCAAGTCTTACATGGTTTGTACATACACAGTTTCATGAAAGTGACTTTAAATTTGTGGATACAATAATGGTAGCTTTTTGTTCCTATAATTAATATGTGCAAGTTAGTGTTCAGTGACTGAATTGGTCGTGCTTTAATGACATAAGATTCAGATTTGTTATGGAAAACTAGGGCTATGGCGTGATTGCTGTAAAAGCAAGATGCAGAGAGAGACTATTTTGTAAAATCACATAAAAATACTGTAACAATACAGTGGAAGCATCCATGCCTGTTGAGCCTCAGAAACACCAATATGTCCTATTGGTTCCTGAGGAACACCTGCTCATGATATTATTTAAAATGCTGTTAGCTACAAAAACAAGCATCTAATCAGTTATGTGTTCATCTTCCACTCTGCACAGCTTCATTTAGTTTTGTCTTTTTGTTTTTCCTGTTACAAATTGAATGAAGAAAGCATCAGAAGAGTTCCTTTGTGCTGTAATTCATTAAGATCTTGTCCAGTTGACCTCTATCAGTCCGTGTTAAATTTAATAGAAAAAAAATGTGTCTTTCTAGATTAGGTCCTCATTTATCCTGAAAAAGATAGAAATGGCTGTCATAATTCCAGTTCCACTAAGCCTAAAGTAATTTTAAATTATAGCCTCATACATTGCAGAATAGTAAAATTCTTCAAAGCTCACCTAGGATGATAGGGTTGTACTGGTGCCACAACAGAGCCTAGCAGTAGTAACTCAAGTCCATATTATCAACACTGGACTGGTATTGGTTTTGAGTTTGATGGGATAGAAGTGTGGAATTGCTACTGCTATTGCTTTTTCTCACTCTGACTCCTGTTTTTTGAATTGCTTTCTGCACATTTACAAAGCCTTCGTAGGAGAGGTTAGAGCTGCAGATCCACTGCCCAAAAGTACAAACTAAAGATATGGATCGAACTAAAGATATGGACAGTGAAGAAGGACTAGAGCCTGGAGTTTTACATTCCAGATGAGTACTGCATTTGTCAGGCTGTTATAGGCACATAATTACAAGAGGGGTTTCCAGGCTGCAAATCTCAGTGCAAATCTCAAAGGAGAAGAGGGGTTCCGGACACATCTCTCTTCTCCTGCCACCTTCTGTGGGCAGTTTAAGCATGTCTTTGCCACTGCCATCTTTTTCAAGTGCTTGATGAATTCCCTTTGGACATCCCTAGCTTGCTCTATGAGACATGTAAAGTATTTAGAGAAATGATTTGCATTTTAGGTTCAGAGCAACCTAGATAAGGAGCTATCTAGATGTTTGAATGTTATGCACGACAATACTAAATGTCAGCATTCCCAAGTTCCTTTGTATAACTGACTCTATGGTTGTGTTTCAAGTCCCCCAAACAGACTACCTTTTTCAGAATTAAGTAGCTCTGAATCATCTGTTTTATCAGAATCTGTACTAACACTTTCTGAAAACTGGCTGCAATAAGGTAATTTCAATTATTTGACCATAAATTCAGAAATATCAAGATCGCTGCTCATTTCTGAAAATCCACAGATATATGTATATATACACATATACTTCTGTACATAAACATCCCTCAATACACACAAATATAACTTCACATACTTAACTAACTCTTCCTAGCAAATAAAACATTCAATGATTTTTCATGCTAATACATACCATTCAGAAACTCATGAGGAAACAATGTGAAGGATTAACAATCTGATCCTGCACACTCTTATTAACAAGTTACAATATTAAGGTTTCAAAGGACCAGACTGCCAATGATATTCTTTCTTCTGCTGTCTCTAAAATACAGAAAAAAATTAACTGTAAGTGCATGTTTGCATTCATCCATATCAAGTAGCATTCCCAGTATCACATACAAGATATACAATCTCCTCTTATGCTGAACACAAACTGGTATGGTTCAGTAATGAACGTATGCAAGTCTAAAGAGATGATTTCAGCTGGTTGTTATCTAGCTGGGTCAGAGTTTAGATAGGGAGGCACAAAAGTCAAAAGAGACAAGCAGCATAGGTGGCCTGTGGATAAAGAGGTTCATTCTTCTGTGCAATCAATCACCTTCAGGGGCAGAGTTTGCTTCCTGAGCAGAGAAAACAAATACACATATGACTGAGAGGATGAAAACAGCTTTGAAGAGACATGATTATATTTGACTGCAGTGGCACACCAGTTTCATCTCAAACATTCAGTTTAGATTGCACTCAAGGGACCAAGTATGTACTAATTTCCTTAACTTTACAATGATGCTTTTCCAATTTCAGGGAAAAATTATATTTACTACTAACTAATATTCAGGGGAAAAAAAAAAAAAATCCTATTCTCAGAACAGGAAATTAATTAATTAAAAGTTACTAAATGAAACAGAAAATATGTATTACATTCTTCTATTTGCAGAAAATATTGAGTTGGGTGAAAGAAATACAAATTCAATTGATTAATTAATAGCCAGATTTTTACTGGAGTTTGGGCACTGCATTCCACCTGAACTTCATGAGAGTAAAGCATTGAAACAGATTTTTAAAAACTGGCCCTAATACTAACATTTTCAAAATCTGATTATTTAAAGATAGAACTTGTACTGAGGTCCTAAGCTTTCACTGACAAATGTATGAATGAGCAAGCCCCTCTATTTTCTACAGGATTGGGGTCAGAAACATCTATTGCAGAATCACAGCATGGCTGATGTCGGAAGGGACCTCAGGAGGTCATCTGGTCCAACACCCCATGCTCAAGCAGGGCCACCCAGAGCCAGTTTCCCAGGACTATGTCCAGATGGATTTTGAATATCTCCAAGGAGGGAAGACTCCACAAGCTCTCTGGGCAACCTGTGCCAGGGTTGGGTCACCCTCACAGTAACAAAGTGCTTCCTGATATTCAGACGGTACCTCCTGTGTTTCAGTTCGTGCCCATTGCCTCTGGTCCTGTCACTGGGTACCACTGAAAAGAACCTGGCTCTCCAGGCCATTTTTTTGCAAAGTCGTTTTCTATCTGGGCAGTTCCCAGCATGTACTGGTGCCTGGGATTGTTTTGCCCCGGGTGCAGGACTTTGCACTTCTCTTTGATGGGCTGCATGAGGTTCCTGTCAACCCATTTCTCCAACAATTTATAGAAGAGTATGAGGACCCATGCCACCAAAGAAATTCTGGATTGGCCAACCCTTCCATCTGACAAAAGGTGAGTAGAAGATGCTCCTCCGGTACAGAAAGGATTTAGAAAGATGACTTAGGAAGAAACCATGGAACTAAGAAGAGAGATTTATGGTTGAGTAAAGACTGTGGTACTGGTTTTTAATCAGTAAACAAAATTTCAGTCCATCATTCCAAAACCAGCTGTTAATCCTGTCCCAAAGAACTGACAAGAAGGAAAGGAAAATTATTTTAGTTGGTGTTTATGTATGATTTTCACTCTTGTTAAACACCTGCTGCCCAGTTAAACACTTAGCCAAGAGTTTAAAATGCAACATTGCATCACAGGTTCCATAGCTTGGGTTGCCACCATTTTGTTCTGTTGCAAGTCTGGAATCCCTGAAGAAATGAATAAACAAAGAGAGAAGATTATGTTTTGACTTCAGAAGCTGATTACCAACCTGTACGGTTTGTCAGAAAACTGGTGATATGGTTAAAGTGGAAAAAAAAAAAAAAAAAAGAAAAATGGAGCATACATTTTTATTCTTGTGTTCACTGTGTTCTGCCTGTAAAGATGCACAAAAGGTCACATATATCTTTGAACAGGAAATGATTGCTCTTGACATATAAGTCAATATAGCTTGAAAATGTGAGGAAGTATAACATGACACAAAGCTCACCCTGAAAGTCTCTCCCTCAGTTTCTCTCTAATAATCTGAGGTGAATAAAATTTCCTTCTTTTACCTTATATACTTTGTCTATTTGAATGTTAGGATCTTTTGATTTTGCCTACCACAATGGAAAAATATCTTCTTTGGTATCTCTAGAGTTTAAAAAACAGCAATAGTAAGTAATGGTTCTGAAGTAACAGCCTTCATTATATTTTTGCTTCCCAAAATATGAGTATATGAACTTTGTAGACTATCCCAAATGTCACATCTGGGATATTTTGGCTATTTGAGAAAATACGTTTCCAGATTAAAGACTTCTAACAGGAAAAATTCTGCTGGAATGTCTCTCACATTTATACCAGTGACAATATGGATATTTCCTAGAGACAAGTCTTAACTGTATAAAGCTATGTCTTTTATTAAAACTAGAAGGAAGAATGAGCGTATATCTAATCTAAAAAGGGAAGTGGCAGAAAAGTTTCTGTAGGTGTCTAGAGTTTAAAACTTGCACAAAGGGCTATCAATAATACCAAGATTTTCCCCAGTTACTAATATGAAGACAACTGGAAATGGCATTTTTACCTACTTCAACTTTAAAAAAGCAAATTAAAAAAATGCAATAAAAAAATAGAATACTGTGTTAAATGTAAAAATCTCACTGGCAACAAGTACAGTTCAAATAAAATCTTGGCAGCATGAATGGACAATTTGGTAAGTGAGCCACTACTTTCCAGACTAAGATCAAATTTCAGACTGACTTAGAGTGTCGCCAGTTGTACAATGCACATCATCTCCTGAATGCCAAAAGGATGGATTTTGTGATAACCAAGTTCCAAATAAATCAATGCACTACCCTGGCCTACAAGGGACAGAAAAAAGCCTTTTGATTTCTATTTCTGCCATGTAACCATGTTACAACATGTGACACTACAGTATCAGCTAGAAATAATTGCCTGTGCTTGTGTATTTCATGGAAACACACTAATAAAAGCAGGCCCAGACATAAGCCTTAATAGATTTTCCAGTATTAATGTAGTTCCATCTATAGTTGGTTCTCCTCAGTGATCTCATCTAACTGAACTTTGCTACAGCATTCAAAGCAAAGCCAGGGCTGAGCAGGACAGAAATATAAAGGCAAATGTTAGCAGCACACCAAAACAAACACCTTAATAAATAAATATTTGAAGAAAAGTTGACACAAACTCAGTACAGGTATCCCATTCAAACTGCAAAATGAGGAGAGTTATAAGAAAACATGGATGCAGTACATAAAATAAAATTTCTTAAAGTCAACAAGAGTCAAAAATACAAACTTCAGATATCTTCAGATATCTCACTGGTAGTATAAACTGTCACATTATGATTTAAGAACCTTGTTCTACTTCAGTTACATAAAATCCTTTTTCATTTTCAAGGATATAAAATATAAAATGATGTCATAAAGATCTATTGCAGGAGGGTCCTATCAGCCAGTCATTAAAACACAGAACATCTGAAGGGTAAACTAAGACCAGGGTTTTTAGCAAAAACAAAAAACACTGTTAATAAGCCTATGCAGCTATAGAAGGAAACATTTAAATCTCTATAAAACAATTATAATTTGCTTGTTCTGAATACAATATTTGATTAGGTAGATGCTTGGAGTTAACATCCTTCTTAATTAAATCAGACTCCTCCTTCTCTACCCCAAGAGAAAAACATATATTGATCATGCTTTTTTTTCAAATGCTAATTACTATAAGCAGGGAAAATCTTAAATCAGAATGCTTTATTCAGTCCTGCTGCTTCACCCATTTGGATCCTACTCACATTTCCTTGGGAGGCCTGCTCTTTTGTATCTGTGAAAACAAGCACAGATGTTGGCTCCACCTTCCTTAAAGCAAGTTTTGCCTAATGACCATTTTGAATGTATCCCACTTGCACCTGTTCAGCATTTTAAAGTAAAATAGAGCACTTGATTGACTCCAAATATCTTGTCCAGATTTTCTTAACTCGATTATGCTGCCATAAAAGCCAAGAGATTATTTGAGCAGCAGCCACAGTATCAGCTGGAGTAGGGCCAAGTTCATCATTCCTGGCAGCATTTTATTGTTGCTGTTGAAAGTCTGACTTGGAAGATATTGCAGATTAATTAGAACATTAGATGGCACTACTACTGCACTGAGGTACAAAGAGAAGCAAAGATAACCATATGCAATTATTTATAGTGCATTAAGTATACAAGAATGCTAATATTAAAATTATCACATTGATCTCAATATGACATTTCTGCAGAACTGCTCTTTTCTTTATCAACAGAATGCACTAGCTCTCTTATTTGCTACCTCCTCGTGCAACAGACGTCCTCATACTTATCTTCTTCTATTATACCTCCTTCCTCTTTCATTACAAATGTCTGAATTCCAAATTATTCTACAGAATTCACTGAATCTTACCATCATTAAATTTCTAGTCATTTTTGTAAGGTTTCCAACAGTTTGGAAAAAATACTTTCATTTACAGTTACATAAATATGAATAAACTTTTCTGAAATCTGTAGATCTACTTCTGTTTTCACAATACTAAATCAAGGGGAATTTGGCCTTTAACACCTAAAAATGCATATTTTCAAGTCATTATTATCACCATTTGAATTTACACAAAAATATTATTTCATAGCCAATGAGACATCACTCTATGAGTCATCCCAAAGTTAAATGAAACCTTGATGTTCCACAGTTGTTTGAAAATTAATTCCCTATATGAAGTGATGGGAAAAAAAATGACATATGATGATACGGAAAACCAATTCAATTTGATATTTTAAGTATGTACACTAGTATAAGAGACATCATTCAAAAAATAGAACCAGAAAGCCATTCTGCAAAGAAGTATTAGCATTTTGTTAAAAATAAAAAGTGAAACCAAGATATCTTGTTATTACCAGGAGTTATTTTCTTGATTTTTCTTCTCAATTATTTTGAATCAATGTAAAATTGTTAAATGTTACAATATTGACTATATTATACTCTCCAATGGAAGATGTTTTTGTAAACCAGTGGTGAGGCAACAGAGGAATTGCTCGACTTTAGATTTGAAATGTCTAATTAGAAGACCTTGATTGTAGTTGGTCAAAATTTCATTATTTTTTTCCCCACAGCATCTCAAAAGAATATTATATCTTCTTGATTTTGTAACTCCAACTATTTTCTCCTAACAGTCCTGTAATGTGAATTTTGTATTTCATAATTCTGCATGTATGTACTAATTATATAGATATATGTATATATGCATGTACATTACAAGGAAAAAAAATTATTCAGTAATACATCAGAGGAGTTTTATTAGCAGATAATAAGGTATAGACTATTAACAGATTCACAACTTAATTTGCTGATTCTTTTTTCTCATGAGAACTGAGTAAGGCAGAATTCTTACAGAATTTCTAACTATTGCATAATTAAAAGTTATATCCTAATGCAAACATACAAGAAAAATAATGAAGTCCTTACAGAAAACCTACATTCTAGCATTTCCTGACTTGGTGCTTTCTTTATTTTTTAGCATCCTCCCCAAAGTAAATTAAATGCCCATTGGTACACACCAGTTTTACATAAATTATTTAGTATTTCATAAAACATCACATATTTGAAATAACTGCTGACATCTCATGATTTAAAAAAAAAGGAGAGAAGACATGCTGTTCTTAGGTGATAAATGGATAGTAGTGTGATACTAAGACACTTCTGTGTGCTTCCCTAAATCATGTCTCATCTTAATGCAAGCCAAAATCAAATTACTTACATTACAAAATGGTATCATAATGTAAACTATAAAAATCAAAAAGATTTGTTATTGATATCAAATGTCTAGTAACAAATGCTGTCACTTGTTATAATAAAATATCTGACCATCACAGTGAATATTCCTACTGAAATTCTCACATATGAAGAAAGACATAGGATGTGTTGCAATTTGGTCTTCCTGTGACTGTACATAATTTAAAATTATATCTGTTGAAAAATAATAATGATCCCATTAAACACAGAATAAATGCATCATATTGGCTAAAAATCATTCAAAAGTACACTGATCAAGAAATTAAACTGTCACTGACAAAATATCAAGCTGCACCTTAGCCAGTCAGATGAACATAATGTTCAGTAACACAGCATGGTATTTTATACTAGACATTTCTTTAAATTAAATACATTGTATCTTTAATCTTCTGTTAACTGGCCTAACAATAAATATGATGGATCACTAATGGTACTGTCCTGGTTTCGACAAGGATGGAGTTAATTTTCATTGGAGTGTTTCATGCCATGTGATGTCATGCCCAGGTGGGGCCTCTGGCTCTGGGGCTCATCTCTCTCTCTCCTGCACTCCGTCTGCTTGTGGGTGGGTTGTTGTTGGTGGGGGGGGCAGTCCTCGTGTTCGGTAAACCACTGTTGCATTTTACCCGTTTTCTTTTTGAAATTATTGTTACTGTTGTTCTCTTGTTATATTTAGTAAATTCTTTCTTTTTACTCAACCTGCGAATTCTCTTCTTTTGTCCCTCCCCTATCTTACCAGAGAGGGAGGCGAACGGCCGGCCACGTGGCTTCTGGCCGCAGGCTGAGTTCAAACCTCCACAGGTACATAAACCCACGCTTATTATGCAAGATTATTTTCCTTTTTTTCCTTTGTATTTAGGTGAACTTATATGGACACAGACTATTGTAATAATACCAAGAACCTGAAATCAAGATTTTTAAGTTATATTTCAAAATTAGTTTTGAGTATAATTTCTTTTTTTTTTCAAAAACAAACTCTAAAAAAGCTCAAACAACAGTGCAACATAAGTCACTGAGACAGTGGTTATTTTAAGGCATTCCTGAATTGTTACAATTACCCAACAACTGCAACCAGCCATTTAAACCCCAAGGGTGAAACACATGTGGTACTGTTAAGGAGGCTCTCAAATAAACAAACAACCACTGAAAATTAAAAATTTATTGTCAACACAATTAACTAGCCCTCCGCAACTATTCAATTACACGTTCAAATGTGCATGAGAGGAGAACAAAACAACTTCCTAGGGTTTAACAACAACCCAAAACACAGAACAAAGCACCACTTCTTAGGGTTTAAAGACAACCCAAAATGCTCTATCTCTCACCTAACAAGTGAGGGCTCTCAACCCCAAGGACCTTCTCAGGGCAGCATCCCGACCCAAGTCACCTCAAGGAGTTTCCTTGGGTAGCACTCCAACCCAAGGAGAGAGCCCTCAACCACAGCGTGCTGCTCCAGGGGACAAGCTCCAAATGGCTCCCATGGGTCTCCATTTATACCCAGGCCAAATCTGTCCTGTGGTCAATAGCGGCTCCTATTGGCCAAGGGCCCCAACTACCGTGAAGCCCTCAGAACAAAGGCAGTCAGTGGCTGCTACACTTCAGCAGCCAAGAAGCCCTATTTTCATTGGGTGGGTGCATCTGCCACAGGTACTACTTTCCTTACCTACATAGGCAAGCACATAGGACAGACAGATTCTCAGCTGAAGCATGTTGATATAGCTCCATTTTAGTCAACAGGGCTAAATAGCTTCACACAAGCTAAGGATCAAACCCAGAAAACAGGGAATTACTAAGTGAAGGAAAATGTAATCGTTCCCTTATTTAGCTTGGATGAAGGACAGCTTCCAGCACTGGTGCACCTTTTCCATTCTTATCTCTCCCCATCCCTCATTTCAATGCATACCCATTATATTTTTCTGAACACAGACAGTTTTCTCCACACAAATGCAAGTTTTCAGACTATCATATTCATAAAAACACTTGCTAAGGCAGGGTTACATAGTAATCAGGTTATATTCTCAAACAATCCCTCCTCTGCAAGAGTGAAGTCATTAGCATCAGCCATTTGTGTTCCATGACTCTGGCAGCAACTGATTCCTAGTACTACCTAGTTAAACTATACATCCCTTGAAGAAAGACCTCTTTGGTTGGCTTTTCAGAAAGCTGACATGTTAAGAAATGTCTAAAGATAGTGAAGTTATTCATACAATGCAAGCAAAAGTTCCATGTATACAGTGGCAGTTAGATGTGCAGCTGGCACAGTCTGATTTCTGTCAGCTGACTTGCATATCGAATTGAAATTTTAAGGGTCTAATCTTAGAAACATACTTTGTACTTTTATTTTTTATGAGATTTTATTCTGATTACCCATGGCCCTATATTTAGGACTCTGAGTTCCATGCAGAGCATTCTAAATTTTCTTAGAAAGCAGTCTTCATGTGTACATGACAAAAAAATCTATATCTATGCCAAGAAGAAATCCCTACATGTTTGTAGTGGTCATATATACAATTTGTTACTAATTGGTAATTATTCATTATGGATAAATTTCATGCATTAGTTGAAACTTTTAAGAAAAAACTTCAGTTAAAATGCCTTTGAAACATTAGCTGAAAAACTTTTGAAACAAATCATACTAGCTGCATTTTCAACTAATTGAGTGATATAATATAAAGATAACTGAAAATAGATCATCATATTCACTCTAAGGTAGTCTTTACAGAAACAGTTAAAAATATCCCTTTCAGATTGTACTGAGATACCTTATCAAGGTAGGAACACCAGTTACTGTGATCCAGTTTATCAGCCTTGAATAACTAAATCAAAAAATCAGAGATTTGATGAATAAATAAATAAATAAATAAATAGATGTAGATTCTTAAAACATAATGGACCATTCAGTCATCTAGTCTGTTCCTTTTATATACCATAAAGACTGAATTGTATCCAGTAATTCTTGTATTGAACATAATACTTTCTGTTTGCAAAAGCATATCTTCCAGTAGCATATTCAGGTTTGGTCTGAATTAAGAAATATAAAATGCACATATAACCTTTGAACTGTGACACCATAATTTCTGGTATGCTTTATTCTGCAATACTTAAAATAAAATGCTTGAATTTTGTGGAGTTATCAAATGTAATGAAAAATGTACGTATAATTAAATTATGCAAGTATTTTGCACAGATCTTAGAATTAATGTTTTCTGTAGCAAAACAGAAAAGTCAGATCTGAAAATGAAATGGATAAAGATTAAGAAAGATGTGTTACTGAGCCAAGCCAGTCTTCCAGCAAAGTTTTAAGCAAAATATAATCTCCACAGCATATCTGCTTAGGTGGGCAGCAATACAAAGAACAAAAAGGCTGTGATTTCCCAGAAAACATTACTGTCAACTATGTCTCGTCTCTTAATAGTTCTTTCCCAGAGATTCCTGAATTACAAATCCTAATTAGATATGTTATTAATCTTATTCACATGAGAAAAGTTACATGTGTGCACAAATATTTGTTGGATTAGAGCCATAATATCCTTCTGGTGGCTTTTGGAGCATAAACTCCTTTTAATTTTCTAATTCATTGAATGCACTCCATTTCAATATTAAAAATCTGTTCCTAGTTGGTTTTATGATCTTTTTAAAGCATATTTAGTTTTGTTTTGCCCATAATTCAATAAATATATACAATGTCTCCCAATGATAGTGAAGAAAATAAATTTATGTTGGAACTACAGTAATACTGCCGAAACAGATGCTGTTTAATAACTAAGAAAAGATCTTCAGTCATAAGGGCTGAGAAAATTTTGCCTTGTACAAATAATAAAACATCTCCAGGTGGGGGTGGGAGAGTTTAAAGGCTAACCAAATACTAATGAGAAAAGGGTGAGTTTTAATCATAAAACTAAAAGAGAGAGAAGTTACAGGATCTGCACATGTGAGAAAAGTTACATTTAAACTAGTAAAATGCTGAGACTCTGCTCCTGAATCCCAGTGTGTGTATTGGCTTTGTCCCAAACCATAATAGGACAAAATCTAACATACACGGCAGCACTCACACACTTTTCATTACTCTGTGCACTGATTTCCATAGAAATTAAACATTGGAGAAAAGCCATGGTGAACCCCAATCTCCTATCTGATCTGGACAACCATGAATCAGGACCTGAGTGAGAATCTGACATGTCTGAAGTCTAGTTGTATTCAGAGACACCTACAAACAGAAGAGATTGTTGTGATGGGACAAAACAGAAATGAAGGAAGTGTGATGCAGAAGCAGATATGTACTTTTTATAAACTTATGTTAAACCAGTTCTTATACTGGTTCTTAAAATCAAGAAGGTCACAGAAATAAACCTTTTGTAAATTACCTATCCTTATTTATATGACAATCTTGCATCCTTTAGTACTCAGTTCTGTTTTCAGATACTTGTACAGGTCTCTTACTCTGCTAGGAGTGGTATATGACTATATGAAGACAGAGCTATCATCAACTGTGATCAACTATCATCCGTTATAACTAAGAGCCTTTACACTAACTCATGTCTGAATTATGAATTTCAGCAAAAATGCTAAATTTAAATTCATCTCAAGACAGCAATGGATTTTTTTTTTTATGGGAAACTTGAAATCAGCAAGCACTGCCTTTAATGTTTTGAAATAATTAAAACAGACCCCAAGAAAGGACTATCCACAAGAGTTCACAGACAAGAAATATATTCTAAGCATAAGCAAACTTCAGTAGCCTAATCTATTAAAACAGAAGGGAATGTTTTTCATTTTCTGTTTAAGAGAAACTTAGTACTAACGTACATGCAGCAGAAACATTTGACAGGAATCCAGTTTTTATGCCAACAAGCTATCATCAGCACATGCTATTAATTTTTTCTTAGTATGCTTTCCTTACTGGGGAAGCCTTGTAGGCATGGCCCAACAAGAGTGTAATAAGATGGTGATTGCTCAATAGCTTAAATATCACAAACAGTAGTACCATATGGGCCTTTAAAAATTTCATCTACCCCCCTTATTTTTTTCCTTTTAGATACTACTTGCTTTTCTTCTTCCTACTGCAGTTCCCACAGAAACAACATGGATGGCTTCCCCTATTGTGAGCTCTGTTGACCCTGACATTTGTGCAATGGGTCAACCCTATCCACTTTCTAAATGCAGTCTTTCAAGATCCACTTCTGCCCTCATTTTCTTAGAAGAATTCAGTAAATCCCTTTTCACACTTAACATTTCTGCTCCTTCAGGCAACTCTAGAGAAAAACAGAAGTTCTGTGCTGATTATTTGCTTGTTAATGAATACGACATTTAAACCACAGAGTGAAAAACCAAAACATAGAAATCAAATTAATGTTGACCATGGTATCAAAAATGTAGATGAGTTGCTTTATACCTGTTATGTATATATGTATGCACATATCTTTCCGGCAATAAAAAAAACCACTTCATATTCAGGATCAAAAGGGTGCTAACAAGCCTGAAGAATCTGGGCTGTAAGAGATTAGATATATATTTGCAAATATACACACATCATTCCTCATTTTTCTATAAATACAGCCTTCAAGCATTTTGTGGATTAGAAATATTTTCCACAGGTTTCTGCATTTGAAAAATGGCTCAGGCTTTCTAATCTTGTTAACATTGTATCATTCCATTTGTTGAAGCTGCATTTTAATTGCTAAATCACTTGTTATTGGTTAATCTAAATACATTCCCGATGCCATTATAACCATGAAGGACTTTCCACTGTATTATGAAACTTTCTTTACAATAAAGGTATTCACATTTAAAAGTAAACCATATGTCTGTGTATTTCACAGGACATACAATGAGAGGAAACCACTTACTACATATGATATAGTAAGGCTGATATATAGGGCTTTGCTGCCAGCCTGAATTTTGTCTACCATGTATTTCTCATTTTAATGTTAACTTTATGTATAGCCTCTGTTTGCCTCTTGATGTCTTTCTCAGCTCTTGCAAAGGCATCATGCTGGGATGTCCCCCAAGCTGGGACACCAAATGGGTATTTCTGGTTAGACAGATGTCAGTGCTACAGCCTTAAGGATTTGGCTAGAGATACACTGAGAAGAGCATGGTCAACATATCCAAGGCACAGTGTATCAGCTGCTGATGCCAGATTTTGAAACAGTCTTAACTCTCAGACAGAAGACTTTGCCAGCATGCCAGCAGGCCAACTCTTAGTTGATTTTCCCCTTGACTACCAAAATACCTAAGAACTGTATAATATTAAAAGGGAAGATCTGATTCAGGAAGAGATACAAGGCCTAGACACACAATTTGGATTCATGTGTCATATTTCTCACTACAGTTCTTATTTGTTAGGTACCAATAAAGTTGACATTACCCAGACTATGCAGGGAGCTGCCTAAGACAATAGGAAACAAGTGTAGGAGCACATCTTCAGCTTCACACATCTCTTCAGATTAAGTGTTTTATTAAGCTGAATAACAGTTTCTCCCTCTGCTGAAGATCCTCAGCTCAAACAGCTGGAGGAAGGTCCTATCCTAGCTTTCTCTCAGAAAACAAGCTTGCTCTCTTCCTGTCGAATAACTTGATACCTTTGGTGATCTAGCTCAAGTTTCTGATCATACTCAAGGACTTACAATTTGAATCACCAATCCTGAAGGAAAGTAATGAAATGAGATTATAAGGTATATTGAAATGCTCATCAGTGAGTAAGATACTTCTACTGAAGTAATTTTACTTCATGGGGAATAATTAAGTATTCACAGAACTCATTTCAAAGCTTTTTATTTGCCATACTAGGTTGAATAAAGAGGACTAACATCCACTTAAGACTCTTTCCACGGTCAAGCTTCAGCTGAAATACTTCATCTGCTTTAGTCAATACACTTCAAGAAATGTGTGAAGACATTGAAGAGACTCCAGAAGAGAGCAATAAGAACAATCAGGACTTTAGAAAATATGGCCTATGGGGAGATGTGAAACAAATTGTGGTTATTTAGGTCAGAAAAAAAGTGAACTAAAGGTAAAAATGAAAACAGTATTCAAATGTGTGAGAAGTATCAAAAGTAAATTATTCCCTGTGGTTAATTTGGATAGAACATATGGTTCAGAAATTTTCAGAATTGTGGACTTATGTGAGATGCGAAGGGATATGAATCAGCTTCAGCTTCACACACTTACACTGAAGTGATGAAAACATGGACATCCACATACAAACTAGGTATCTAGGCTACCATCACATTCAGTGGATCTTAGAGAGGTGTTCACCTTAAGCCAAAACTTGACGCTTACACTTGGTCAGCTGAATAAGTCCCTGAACTCCACTAACTCTACTGACTAGATTTTCACAGAGTACAATAGCAGCTCAGATGCTCAGCTCACATGCAGATGTCTCCTTTGTATATACCTAAATGTACATCTGAAACTTAAGATGAACCCTACTGTAAAAATAATTCTGCAGGTGAGAATAGTGAAGTTCTGGAATAGATTGACTGTGTATATTGTCTCAACCACTAACAGTAAAGAGTGGTTTATACAGAGCTGGTCTTTCCTTGGGGCAAAGGCAAAGCTGTTCTGTAAAGCAGAATAGCGTAGCTCAATAAAACTTGAAATTATAGCTTCTGTACTGCTGTTAAACACTGCCTACAGCAAGCTCTGCTCACTGCTTCTTCTATGGGGAGCAACACAGCATGTGGCAGAAATCAGAATTTTCTCCCTGTGCATGTCCAAGCAGGCAAAAATGCAGATAATGTTACATGTCCCATTCCTGAGACCAATTATATTAACTAGGCAGCAACTCTCTGAGCAAAAGAAAGAATTAGATGAGGTTCCTTCCCACACTTGTCTTGAAGGGTAGCAACAGCATCATGTGCAATTCTATTTGAGCAGAGTCCAGTTCTCAAATCAGGAAGCCCTTTCGTTAACCTCTTGTAGATATAGGTAGTTGAAAGAAACATTGTGGATCTTTGTAGGATTTAAGCACACACTCGTTAACAAACTACTCAATACTGTTGGGTTTATTCTTTAATTAATTCATCCACTGTAGTTATGTATGTTCTGCGATTTCACACACCTTCATATTATTGACTTTAAATTGTCCTTATGCAACCTGCTGTGTATATTGTGTTACACAGCCATTTCCATGATCAAACACAGAATATATGAATCTCATTTTCATTTTGTTAAGTCTAAAATCATTTATATCACCTTGGAGGACCATAGTTCAATGCCCAGAAAATAGCAAAATGGCTGACACCACTTTGAAATGTGAATTTCACCTCATCTAACTTGAGGAAATTAAACTAAGAAATCCATTTGGCTTCATCTGTCATCAGGCAAGAGAGAGAGGTCTCTTCAGCATCCATACTGAATATCTAAGATAAGTAGGATGGATGTCACCAACACTGCTTTCCGCAAGTGGAACAGGAGACTTTGTAAAAGTCGGGAGAGAATTTTTCACTGAGACAGTTCAAGTGTATACATCAAATGCACAATCACAAATTTAAAATTTGCCAATGGCTTTGGTGAAACATCTACTTTGATACAGTAACTATTGACTGCTAGACAGAAGAGTTCAGATATTTTTGCTGTGATAGTGAATGACAACCTGTGGTAAAGTGGCTGACGACTGCGGGTGGAATTATAGACACAGCTCTGTGCATTATCTTCTCTTGTTTATGTTTGTGAATTCAGTATTTTCATATCATTATCATATTACAGACTGCATGCCAAACACAGTGGTGTAATCTCCCAGTATGAATAGGTGTTAAGTCAGAAAAGTGTCTGCACAAACACTGACATTAATACTATCTTCTGTTCTGTGATGATATACGGTACCACATGATTTAGACAAAAAGCAAAACAATAACAAGTTATTTTTCTGTGCTAACTTCCTTTTCAACTGACTGAATGGGTTCTAATTAATCTTTCTAAAAATAATTGGGCTAAAGAAGATATATTTTCCTTGGTTAACTTTCAAGATATACTATCAGTTACATATGGAAACACACACCAAATCCCAGTTCAGTAATTTATTCTGTGCAGAATACTGGCAGTTCAAAGTATATACTACTGTTTTTACTTCTAAGATTTTTTTTAAAAACTAAAGGGATTAAAATGGATAAATGGATTAAAATAATATGTTAAATATCATAGTTAAGCTTCATAAATAGCAATTTAAACAGTCATCAAAGCACATTTTTTTAAAAAATATAGAATTAAAAATGTTAGTATGTATTTTGTTAATGTTCTCTTAATTTGAACAGTCAGAATACTTCTATTTAAATTTTCCTTTCTTTTTTCTTTCTTTATACTGAAAATTTAATAAATATAATGAAGAAAAAAAGCTACAGAAACAGTTGAATTTTCTGTTTGTAAATTCATTTATGTTGCTCGAAACACGTTGTTTTCATAGTATTAGAGAAAATTTGGGCTAAAATGCCCTTTAAAAAAAAAAAGGGTTCAACATGTAGTATATAATTGCTGGTACAATAGGTTCTGAGTCACCAATTAGCACTGCTTTTTTTTTTTTTTAATTATCATAGGCTTAGTCTATCAGCTGGACAGTAAACAAGACTGCCATCTCTGTCTACTGTCCAATCTAGTTAATTCATTTTCTAGAAACAACCTGGCCTGAAGGTCAGGAAGGACACTCATTCCAAGACTCTAAGTGGGCTAATTGAACCTAACTCTGAAGAAGAAAGATCCTCTGTTAATTTGGCATGTATGGGTGAGTGCACATCAATACCACAAAGAGCTCCATTATTGCTGTATCAAAGTAAATAGCTGAAAAAAAGTGAGTCAGGGAGATGAATGATGAGTTAAGTGTTAAGCAGACACTGAGTACAAACAGTAAGTAGCACACAGTTGCTCTCAGAAGGAATGTGGCATCTGTTAACTCTTTAATTTCCTCTGTGTTAGATCTGTTTTTCTGCTGATCTTTTTTATCCTGCAAGTCTTTTATTGCCCAATTCAAGGAGGTTTCACAAAACCTTTTAATAGATTAATTTAACTTGTGGGATCTGGAAAAAGCTTTCCCGCATTAAAATCCATCTTAAAGAGTGAGTATTTTTGCATTTGAGAAGTTATATTAATTGCCAGAAGATAAAGTTGCTTCAACAAAAACTAGTCCAGATTCTGAATCCTGTATATAGGACAGCATGTTGTTGACAAGAATTGGGCCTCCAGGAGTGCTTGTTAAAGTTCCGAGTCCTGGCATAAAGTAATGCTTTACAACTTCCACATGCACCACCTTCTTTCCTACCACCTTCATGACTAGGTGAAATATGGAAGAGAATATTTTTGTCTGAAAAGTACAGGAATTACAGTTGTTCCTGACACTGCATTGTTTTTTACTTTATTCCAACGTGCTCAGCAATGAAGGGCCAAGAACAACCTAGCCCTTGTAACTTTTCTAGTTCAGAAAACTAAGATAATAAAAACTGAAGCTAGCACTTGCTAACTCACATTTTCCAAGTGTCTACTTCAGCCAAAGTAAAACAGATGTTAAACTGGTCAACACAAAAATCTATAGAGCCCACTAAAAATTTTTACATAATGGCTGTGCAGTGTTACTGCATGTGCCCTAGCACACTTAAACACTGTCTAGTTCAGTTACTAAAGCCAGATATTCTATAATTCATACATAAGGGTAATCAACGTTAGCAATTCTAAAACAGCTGACTTCCAAAAATTATCTTTGAGCAGGTGTATATCTTTCATCTTTAGATGACAAAAAGGTACACCTCACCTGTTTGGATTTTCATAAAACACATAATGTGGGACCTAAAAATCATTAGTTAAATATAAAGAATGCAAGAAACACAAATTGAGTGAAGAGTAGGATAAAGGAACTCCTGTGAAAGAAATGTAAAGCGAGTGAAGGATAGGATACAGGGACACTATAAGAACTGAAATGAGTTATCACTGAAAGACTTAAAGAACTATTTTTAGGACTTGGCATACTTCATTTTGTCAGTATTTATCTTTGCAGAAAAAGGGAAATGTGCTTATGAGATACATTGGTAACCTACAATGTAATTAAAGACAGTTAAGTATCATCCAGAGAGAAACCTGATGCTGAGAACTAATATAATAAAAACATGAGAAACATGCTGGTATGCATTAGGGACTAGAGATAAAACTTCTGTGTTAAGTAGAGAATTCAGTCAGGTGCAAAGCAGACCTGAGTGCATGAATTAATTGTTGAAAGCACCTGTGAAAAAAAGACAATTTTTGCTATGATGCATCAGGTAAGGTATTTCTAGTTATACCAAGAAAGTAATAGTGTCATTTTACAAGGGATGAAAAAAAAAATAAGGTAACAAGTGTTGTTGTACACAGTACACAAATGTTGAAGAAACATTTGTACAAATAAAAGTGATAAAAAAAGGGCTACTGAGATAAAACACAAATGGAATGCCTGTCATACAAGGACTGAAAGAGCTTGGCATCTTGAGTATAGGCAGATAAAGGAGCTGTGACTGTTTTCTTCAAGCAGTCAGGATGTGCAGTGCAGGTTAACACAGGAAAAGAGTGAAAGAGAATATTACATGAGACAACAAGTTTAAAGAAATTAGAAAAACAAGCTTATACAAGTAATGCAAGAAAATTATTATAGAATTTTTAAGCTTTATCTTTTATATTAGTTAATAAATATTGGAAAATATTTCTTAGAAAACACAAAAACAGTCCAAAAAACCTCCAAGTTGATCCTTTTCAAATAATTCAAAATTGGGCTTTATGGATATGTTATCTTTAAATTTTGCACTTCAAATAAAGTAAAGGGTTATCAAAAGTGTCTCTTAATAGAAAAAGTCTCTGAGGTACAGTATTCCTCAGGGGACAGATGCCAAAAGTGAAGAGAGACAGACCACCATGAGTAATACCTTACATACCTTAAGCAGTGATTTACAAATTACAGCTGGATGCACTGATATACAGCGTTAACATTTCCAGGCAGCTTATGGGTACATCAGAGCTCTGTTAGCATATTTTTTGCTAAGTCTTTTCAGTTGTTTCCTTTCAGTGCTCTGCTTCAGTATCAGAAAGTGAATCTATGAGAGGTGCTTCATATTATACAAATCACTGAATCACAGAATAATTCCATTTAGAAGACACCTAAGAAGGTCTCCAGTCCAGCCTCATGCTCAAAGCAAAGTTGGTTGGTTGCTCAGAGCTTTATCCGAGTTCATCTTGGAAAATCTCCAAGGATGGAAACTGCGCAGCCTCTTTGGGGAGCCTGCCCACTGCTCAGCTGTTCTCATGGTGAAGAAGTTTCTCCTTATCTCCAGTCTGAACCTCTCTTGTTTCAACTTATGTCTGATGCCTCCTATCTCCTGCCATGCACTGCTGTGTGAACAGCCTGCCTCCATCTGCTCAGTCACCTCTCTGTAGGCACTGAGGCTGCTGCTAGACTCCCCCAAAGCCATCTCTGCTCCAGGCTGCATAAGCCCAGCTCCCTCAGCCTATTCTCATAAGGTAAATGCTCCAGCACCCCTGACTATCTTGGTGGCCCTTCTCTGAACTCACTGCAGTTTATCAAGGACTTTCTTGAATTGGGAGCCCAAAATTGGATGTAGTTTTCCAGATACAGTTTAACAAGTGCTGAGCAGAGGGTGATAACCACTTGCTTCTGATCTGGCTGTGCTCCTGCTAACACAGCCCAGGACACTTTTGGCTTCTCTGATGCCAGGTCTCACTGCTGGCTCAGGTTCAGTTCACTGCCCACCAGGACCCCCAGGGCCTCTTCAGCAGAGCTGCCCCCTGGGCAGGCAGGTCCCAACCTGTACCACTGCCAGGGACTCTTCCTTCCAACACGCACAACTTGACGCTTGTCCTTACTGAATTTTGTGAGGTTCCTGTCAGCCCATTCCTCCAGCCTCTCTACCTGCCTCTGAATGGCAGCCTTGCCCTTCAGTGCGTTAGCTGTCCCCCTGCTATTTGATGTCACCTCCAAACCTGAGGAGCAAGCACTCCATCAGCTCCTCCAAGTCTTTGATAAAGATATTAAATAAGAGTAGTCTAAGCACGCACCACTGTGAACTCCACTTTTTATCAGTCTCCTGACAGAGTACAATCCATTAACCAGAATACTTCAATTAAATTTTTTTTTAAATTATTTCATTTAATTTTCTGAAAACAAAATCTGTCTCTGAAAGCAAATATAATTTACTAAAAAAGTGAAAACTCCCAAATGAGGAAGAATTGCATCATGGGTCTAATTTTCTGATCTGTCACTAAACTACAGACTTCAGAAGTGCACTTGGTCCTGAAGAAAAGTCTGGCAGTGAAGAGTTTTCAGTCTAGGTCCAAAATTTTAGTTTATCTCAAATTCAAGTTGAATATGCAATAATGCTAGACTATTGCCACAGAAGTAAGCTTATTAAAAAATGTGGGTTTGACTCTTTCACTGAAGCACAAATACAGCAATAAAGGACAAGAAAGGAAGATACTGGATCATTTTATTTAGATTAAAAAGAAGTATGAGAAGGGGAAAAATATAGGAACTACCTAGACTTCATTATGCATAAAGATAGCAACATCTGAACAAGGTGACATCTGGATAAGGTTGGCTATGCCACATTCAGCAGATGTTAAATTAAAAGGAATTCTCAGAGAAAAGGGCAGGTTGGAGACCTGCTCATAAAGGTCAAGCTGGTGTAATCACTGACAATTTGATCTATTGCTTGGTATAACTGTGAAAGCTGGATCCTCAAGGCAGCAAATGTGAAGTCATCAGAGTCCTTTGAGATTCTGTGTGGCTGATATACATTGAAGACATCAGAGCAGGAAAGAAGACAAATGAGCATATATTGCAGCAGTGCAGAAAGAACCATTTACTGCTCCCAAAACATCAAGGAGAGCAAGCTGAAATATTTCAGGGACACACCAAGGAGAGATGGAGATCGATCAGCAAAAACAATAGTGCAAGGCAGAACTGCAAGCAAAAAATGGAAGCATGGATTGGGTCAGCAACATAACAGAAGGGAAATTTCCGCAAGCAATGAGGGGATGTCAGGTCTTGTGAATCATGATGCAAAGGGCCACTGACCTCCAAATTTAAGGCAGAGCTTGATAATGATGGATATAGGTAATTTATCAAACAATAATGTCAGCTGGTAAGCAGCCTAGTTAAAAGACACATGAAATGTAGCCTCATGTTTCTGACCCCTCAAGCACCATACAAATAAGATGATGCTTTTTTGTAATAGAAGCTGTAGATTTCCTATATCAAAATTCTAGTTCATATGAATTCATAAAATATATCTAGACACTCCTTATATATAAACAGACATCATAACCATTCTTGTACTATGACAAATACAAAATTATACAACTTAGCTGAAATTTTTTATAAATTCAGTTTAAATATTCTTATAATGAATAAATCTTTTGGCATTTAATGTTACATCATTATTGCAATAAACACATTTAGAATGGCAAGCTATCATTAGTTGTTCTACAACGTTTTCCTCAGGATTAATAAGCTATGCCATTATTTGTGAAAACCTCATGTGCTTTTCAAAAGAGATTTTCCAAGAACTTTTTTTTTTTTTTTTTAACTTCAGGAGCATATTAATGCTGAAACATGCTGCAAGAATCCCTTTTAATATGAAGAATAATTTCCACATGTATAGACATGGATTTTGTTACAGATCTATGTGCTCCTATACCAGGAGTATAATCATGCAATATCTCTGAAACAAAACCCTTGTATTGCCGACACGTTGCAAATCACAGCTATCCTCAATGTAAAGGAGAAGTACTCCATGAAGTGTTTCCCAATGAAAAATGCCAGTGCTAGAATACCAGTCTGTTCAACTGGATACCCTCTGAATGAGAACCAACCCGTTGAGCTGGGATCTTAAGCACTTATACTAGAACAGGTTCATCGAGCACCCAAAATGTAAATGCAGACAGGTACCTGAATTAAAGAGAATGAATTCCACATACTGCTTTCATAAATCCCAGGTGGAAAAAAAAAAAAAAAAAAAAAAGAAAATAAAAGGTCAAAATGATAAAAAGCATTAATGAGTGCTAATTTATCAATAAAATGAAGTTTGGTTAATCAAGTACTGGAGAAAAGAAAACTGACAGATATTTTTGTGTACATTGCAACTTCTAGTAGTCTGGAGCCCTTTCAGGCTTTCTGTACAGATATTTTTACTTCACCTATTACTACATTCAAAAACATCTGTTCCTTTGCCCTAAGCTTTTTCAGTCTAACATTTCAGTGTCTATCCGGCCCATGTTCATTCCTTTTGCACCATTCCAGTTCCTCTGAACTCTGTGTTTCCCCGCATGACCAAAAATGGGCTTCTTCACACCATCACAAGGAGCTTAATAGCTTTACATAGATTTTCATCCACTAAAAAGTCACAAAACTTCTTTCCACACCATGTTATTATTACTTCTTTCTGCACCACAGGACATGTTCTTGTGCTGTATCTGTCGAATATCTCCTTTGCCTACAATAATCATTGTTCTACCAAATTTATGCTTACTGTCTTCTGCTGCCTTCTGAATCATTATCACACCCAGCATGAAAGAAGATCTAAAACAATAAATTGGGTTATATGTACACAATTTCCACACTGAAATAATCTTCTCCTATGATCAGATTTGTTACAGAAAAGTTATGCAGAACAAAACATAATGAATTGCATTAGGAAAAAAATGCAATCGATTACTTAAAGAAAATAAAAATAATGCTTTATTATCAGGCTTATCAGCTCTGAAAAAGGCTTTTATATGTGGCTAGTATTTCTTCACCCACAACTTGACATTACAGCTCAGTAAAGCAGGATCAGGCTTCTGAAGAAAAGAAAACTTTTTCCGTCTGATGTGCCTACTGCAGTGTCTTAAATAAGAAAACCCTCTGGGGATGTGCTAATTCCTCTTTTCACCTAAAAGTGACAAATTACAGATTCAAAAATTGCTGATGCTCCCAAATATTGTAAATCTGTAGCTGTGAGATTATAGGGGTATATATATTATACTGCTGTATATGCCCCTAGTTAAAAGCAACCTGAATGGGAGAGAACAGCATTCAGTTTGGTGCATTAGCTGCATCAAGCTAATTTCTCTGTGTATGTTGCACTTGATAAATTACAGCTTCTAAATCTGAATGAACTGCTTAAGCTACCTCTGTCTACGTGTCATGACTCCTTGAAAAGCAAGATATATTACTTCAAAGACTTTTGTGTGGTTATAGATCAAAAATAAATAACACTATCTCATTTAGTTAAATAAAGTGAGTATCTATATAAATCAAGAATCCTCTCATGCTTTCAGGAGACAAGCTGGCAAGGCATATATAGTCCTTTATGATCAGAGGTCATAAGTTCAGGTACTTAAAACAAGCACATCTTGGGAAATACATAAAAGTCAAACTACTATGTATTCTGCTTGGAAAATATTTGATATGACCAAAATTTGTCAATAAGCAGCAAATCGAGTTTGTGAACAGGTGAAACAATGTGTTTAAGCAATGTTCAGTGTTGATATCGACAAGACAACCATGAAAATTTTCAACACTCAGTGCTAGTCAGCAGGATCTAACTATCCCAACTCCCAGTACATAAGACAGCTTTAGCTTTGAGAGCAGGTCTAGCCCACTCATTCCCAACAGCATATTTTTAAATCACATTGCAAACCAAACTATAAGGGGTTTTGGGTTTCTTTAAGGAGGAATCTGTAACTAACAAAGGATTCTTGGGAGACACATGGCTATGTTGTCTCTCTTCATTTCACTTCACTGTCAGCATCTTTGAACAGGTAAAAAAGAGTAAAATAAAAGTTGTCCTAGGTACTGTAACAGTTGGGAAACAGAAAAAAGATGTGGATAAGGTGGAACAATGTTCGTTTATATGAGTGAATGGCTTGTGATAACCTTTGACATGCATTTACATATTTTTAATTTCCACATCTCTAATTTTCTGTTTGTTCTTTACATTGAGTGACATTGTTTTTAATGTAATTTTAACTCATAATTATCTACACAGATACATAATTACTGTTAGCCTAATCACATAATTAGAGCACATATATTTACATAATTGAAATACTTTATTAGAAATTGTAGTTACAGTGTTAATGGAATTAGGCTTCATGTTGTCCTAAAAGTCCCCATGAAACTCTGTGGGAAAAAACATATAAAGAACCACTATAAACAGTGTTTAAAGCTTTCTACCTTAGCCCTGCCTCTCAGTGTTATATCACCAAGTACACATTTCAGCATTATAAATAGAGATTGGCCAAGATTTATACCATTTTTAGAAGTCCAGGTCTGAACTGTGGAAGTTTGAGATAAAAATAACTTCATACTGACTATTTATTTTACTAAGGATTGCTCTTTTGAGGTGGAAGAAGAAATCACTCTTTATATATAGCTCTAGAAAATTCTGCCCTTAGTATCTCAACACAAACCAATAAGACAAATTGAACTCTGCAAAGACCTCCTAAGTAGAAGAATCTAATAAACTGAGGACTGCTGTGATGGATTATATTGATTGCATTTTATTTGAAAGAAGAATCTAAAATCCTATTGGAAGCCCTGTAATCAGCTCAATCTTTCCTTCAGTGTTAATAAATATTTGACTTCTCAACTCTGGTACTTTTATAGTACTTTCATTCCTCAGTTGACTTTAAAGGCAAATAAAACAACCTTTGACTTTTGCCATTGATTGCTCAAACAGTTACTGGATGGAGTCACACTAAAGCTGTCTTTCTGTCTCCTCCCTCTATGTTTTTCCTGAAAACACAATTGTATGAAATGTGCAACTGTCCTGATTTTCAAAGAAAACACTTGCAAAGAAGATGTCCTAAGATTAAAAATAATGTGTGTTTGGATGGGGTCTTTTTTGTGGAAACTTGGTGCTACTGAATTAAATTTAAGCATAGCAAGGCATATATTTTTCTTCAAGTATACATGTACAGATATTAATAATATCCAAGCAGAATTTTGGGGTTCATCCCTAAATTTAAATCATTTACTTAAAAGCATTATTATTGTACTAAGTATTTAGATGCAGTCAAAATGCTCTTAGAAAAGCACATAAAATAGTCCGATATGACAGCAGTTTCTATGTTTACATGCCTCTTACAAATATATTAACAATTACAACATTGCAGTGTGACTTCTGTGACCTGTTTCCTGAAGTGACTATCTGTGAATATCCAAGAACAGCATATAAGGATGGGCTTTGTCTTCAAGGAACCCTATAATTTGCCACTCCTTATCTGAAGGACTCTCATCTTGTCCTGTAATGAGAAAGATGATCCATTACAGCTCTTATTACTTTCTTATGCGACTGATGGAAATGCTCAAGCCATGTTTCAGAGCTGGAGCAGGTAAAAAGGCATTTCCTGAGAATACCATTCCAACAGCAGGATGTGTTTTCCTCCACTTCATGAGGAGAGAGAACTGATTTTTTGAGTTTGTAGAGATGAAGATCTACAGCCTTATATTCCCTGAGACACATTAAAAGGGGACAGAGTAAAAGTTGGTGGAGGTTATATAGCAGTATATATACATGCTATAAATAGATGCTGAAATTGCAAACGTGTAAGAAGTGGGAGGCTGGCAAATGAGCATATATGAGACCAGGGTTTGAATTCATTTAGGTCATGTAGAACATAAGACAGGACACATACCAATGCAAATATTTATTTAGCAGATGAAATGATAAGATTCAGGCTTACGCAATATTACTTTTTTTGACTACTTGTGCACACTTGCACACAAATCACCCAAGTTGTGATTTGAAATGTGCCTCTGGCAGGGTGCAGTATTACACCTGTAGCACAAAAACTAGGATGGTCAGAAGAGTGCCAATGACTCCAGCAACTACTTTGCAAGTGGTGACACCAGTGAGAATACGACTGTAGTTTTCCTTCTTCAGATTTGGTATCCTACATTTTAAAACTTGCAACATTCATCAGAAAAACAGATAGGTCCTATCTGATCTTTACAGCAGATGAAGTCTCTTCTGGCTGTCTCAGGATGTATAAATGGATTCACTTTGAAGGAAAAAAATATCCTATATATCAACCTCTCAGTCAGGGATCAGCATAGTTGGGCTGCTCCCGAGGAAGGAAGAGGCAGGAGTGGCAAATGACTAGAGCACAGGCTGCGTGGTGCCTGCCCTGACAGGGGGCAGTCCTGCAGGGCCCAAGCAGACCCAGGCTGGGCACAGGGTTGCCCCAGCTGTTCTCAGGCCAGGGTTGAACTGGGGATGTCAGGCTTATCAGGAAAGGTTTTGTGGGGGGATCCCAAATGTGGCTTCTCGGGGAAATTAAACCTCTTGGTGCACTCTGGGGCTTGACTATCTTTTTTAAAATCAATGGCTTTAGTTAAATTTAAACATGTTTTTACCATAGCTTTTACATTATAATTATTCCCCCTTTTCAGAAGTAGTCTACTTATGACAATAATCAATTAACAGTATATACATTAAGTTATTCAAGCAGCTTTTTTTAAAAAATGACTGTACTTGAAGTAGTTACCAGTTAAGTACTTGAAACACAAGCATGCTGAGATGATAATTCAGCTGAAAGCAGCAGCAGCTTCTCCTTCTAGGCAGAGGTAACACCTTTTCTAGGTACCCTCCAGCTACTCCCACAGCACTCCTGGACTACTTTCATGAGATTCCACTATCTCACTGAATAACATTGGCCAAAAAGTTCTTTAATTTGGCCCCAAAAGGCAGTCAGGGGCAAGATACTATGCCTCTGGTACCCTGAGAGCTCCTTGAAAAAATGCTCTCTATCTCAGCTTATAACTGCAGCTCTGGAGAAGTGTTTCTTGCACCATGCCTGACAGCATTTTTTGGCTCATTCAGAAGAAGCACACAGCCTGCTGTTACTAGATGATAAACCCAGCAAGACTAGGAAAGTGGAGGATATTCATAGATTCCAGTGGTCACTGGTTCAGCTATCTGAGATCCTAATTATGGGATGTAGCCCAGTTGATGAAGTCAAACTCAGGCATCTTTGGTCCCATTTCTTTGAACAAATGTGACATAGCATGAGGAACCAGAAAAGTGCTACATCAAAAGTAGATCTGGACAATAAGGACCATCCAACTTTAGGATATACATCTGCATATTCACTGCAGCTATGGCATTATCACTGTGCAGACTGTCAGAAAAAATACCAGTATCTTATTCAACCAGAACAATTTAAGAAATAAATAAAACTCTGATTTTATTTTTTGCTCCGATACCGCACCTTGCTTCATTGCTTACCTCCATGTCAAAAAGAAACTCGTATATCAAAAGTGTTAGTATTTAAATTTTTATGCACATACTAAAAATGACTCACCATTGTTTTTCTATTTATTGGTCATGGTCATTGCTACAAATTCAAATTTATGTTATTATTTGAATGGATCAGATTTTACTTTAATGAATCCTCTATCGTTCAAGAAGGAGTCAATGGGGCAGAAGCCATTTACATCATGATTACATAATTGCACTGACTTTTTGTGCCATAAGAAAGAATGTTGAACTTAACTATTCACATCATAAGTAGAATATGAATGATTCTGAAAAAAAATCTTTTCATTCAATCAACATATGTGTATTGTGTTGAGGATGAGAGGACCTGCTCACCTAGGTGAAATAACACCATGATGTCTTCTTAAAATAGTAAGCAGAAAAAAGTAGCTTATGGCATTTTTCAAGTGTTCACAAAATTTTTCTGGAGACAGACAAAATGTAGATGCCTAAGACTCAGAGAGACAGGATTAAGAATGATTCCTTTCTGATGCTCTCTAACTCTGGAGGTAACTGCCACCTCCATTTTGAACCAAAATTATCTGAACAGATTGGCATAAGGGAAGTGTTTAGCCACATTCTAATTATTGTGGTTAAGCTGGGCACTGTAAAAAAGAAAGCCTGACTGTAATTTTGTGAGAAGGGTGAATCGGCTTCACTGGGCAAAATGAAAAACTGTAAATCCTGGAAAGGCAATAAAAACACTCATTCCAATAACTTGTAGCTATTCACAAGCTAGCTAGACATCAGAAATTGCCAGTCAAACACTAGCATCAGTGATGTGGTTTTTCTAATCCTCTGATTTCTATGCTGTCTTCACAAGGTAATACTTCTGGCTTACCATAACTGAGGTAAAAATCCTTCCAAATTACAGCACTGCCTAACTCAAAAGGACATCTGCAAAGCAGCATCAGCCAGCCAACATAACATTCCAACCGAAATAAATTGGGTCCTTGGGTCAGCAGTAGCTGAGAGGCCAAAAATGCAATTTTAGCATCTAATGGCTTCTTTCCCCATATTTTTTTTGGCTTGTCAATGCCTTTTTTGTCTTTTGACAGTTCCCTTGTACAAATACTCTGGGAGAGATCATCGGCATAAACTTTTACCACGAGGTGTAGCACATATTTGTCATATATTTTACATATATCATATATATTTTTTTCTTGTACCAAATTTTTTCTATTTGGACTTCTAACAGAGCACAATGAAGTTTAACTATACAATGCAAGTTGTAGTTGTTATTTGCAACCTGCTTTTAAGATCAGTGCTGCATTTCAACTTTTAGATATCAGATACGTAAGTCAACTTATGCCCATTCATGCATAGGGGAAAATGCTATTAAACCTATAAAATACACAAATAAAATTCAAAAGCAAGCATTCACCTAATTCAATGGACTTTTCTCCATAGATTTCAATAATTTCAAGGAGATCTTGGCTACTTTTGAAAATCTCTTGCTTCAGTGCTGTTTCAAAAGTAGATTTAGAAAAAAAATTGAAATATCACCAGATAGAAATACTGAAATTCTTCACTAACATATAGAAGTTACAATTGGACAGTTTGGGTGACCTGAGGCAAATGAAAGCCAAACAAAACTTTAATGAATATTGAAAGAGAATAAGACTGTCAGCTTGCCAACACCACGACCATGAAATTATCGTCATGTTTGTTTCATTATGCCAACTCAAGTATGCGATTTACTCAAGTATTTGATTTGTCACAATTCTCTTTTGGCTAAAGAAGAAAGTTATTTCAAATGTAGGACAAGTTTGGCATGTCTTATATTTTGAGCAGCCAGAGTGTGAAGTGTTGGATGTCAATCAACTGTGTATTCAGTAAGGATTTGTAAACAAGTTCTAAATCTGCACATTTTGCATCTAGCCATGTACAGGAAAAATAACGAGAGCATATGTTTTCATGTCACAGTGCTCCAGGTTAGGATTTGTAGCAGTATTATTCCATCAGAAAGAATTGCACCACCAGAGCCCATGGGCACAGATTTAAACATTTCAGAAATTCTTAGGCTAAGAAATGCTGCCACCACTATAGTATATCCTGACAGAACTTCTTCCTGTACGTTTCATGTCTCTTCTCTGAGGGATGTTAGAAAAATGTTAACCTGGTAATAAGATTCAAGTAATTTTTTTCATTATAACAGAAAATTTATTCAGATAACTTATACAGCCAATTGGCTATTGATTATTGATTTGGCTTTGTTGTTTCTATGGGTGAAATATTACATAGAGGATTCATCAGAGGATCTGTCTTAAACTGAAGTTTCAACTGATGAGAAGACTAGGAAAAGAAAAGCCAAAATTAATTGTTATAGCCTCTAGATGTAGGAACTCCAGGATGAAATACTTAAACAATAATGTGAAACCTCTCTTCTAAAACTTCCTTGGCACCAGATCCCTCTACAGCAACTAATTCGTTCAGTCTTTAAAAAGACTTTCAGGGCAATCTGTAGCTGATAAACTGATTTCACCCCTGTCCACATTAGGTGAAACTATAATAAAGAATAGAATTAGTAGGATTGTGGATGATATGACAAGAGGAGGAAAAAATTGAAACATCTTTTCTACATGAAAGTTACACTTCAGTGACCTACCCGAGTTCCTTGAAAGAGTCAATGGCAGAGAGACAGAAGGCGTCTGGATTCCAAGTGCTTCAAGAGTCCCCTTCCCTCCCCAGCCTTTTGAAGAAAGTAAGCTGCTATACAATAAGAAAGTCCACATGTAACTAAATACCCAGTTAAAAGACAGGAAGCAAAGAACAGAAATAAATTATCAGTTGTCACAGTAGAATGGCATTGTCAGGGATGTATGATAATACTAACTGGTATCTTACTGATGTTACTCTACAAATCCATGAATGATCCAAAAAAGTGTAAACAGCAGAAAAGTTTTCCATTGAAACTGGTATTAATAACAATAAAGGCAAGGTCCAATGGCAAAAAATTGTAGAAGGTCCTGAGTGACTAGATGACAAAATGGCAAATGTGATTCCAAGTACCTTGATATGAAGTGAAGTACATGAAAGAATAGATCCTAACTTTGCATATAAAAGGAACTGACTATTTCCAGTCAGGAATGAGATCTTGGGATTAAGATGCATGAAAATGCCAGCTAAAGAACTGTCAAATAAACAAGTCCAATGTTAGACATTTTTAGGAAAGAGAGAGAACCAGAGATCATTATTATTCCAATTTATAAACACATGGTGTATCTACATCTTGACTACAGGTAATTCTAGTTCTTCCAACCAAAAAGGGTTCAGGGATGATCAAAGACAAGGAAGAGCTTCCATATGAGGAACAGACTGAGAGAAACTGTGATAGTAGTCCATAAAACACTGAATGACGTGCAAGGAGAACAAGAAGCAATTGTTTCCTGTTTCCTTCAATAAAAAACTAGGAAACATCAAATGAAACTAACAGGACACAAGCTCAGAAACCAAAGAGAGGGTATTTCACACAATGCTGAATTAACCTGTGGCACTCTAACACATATTTTTGTAGACACTAAATATTCTTGTCAAGGAAGAAAAATCTACTGAGGGCTATTAAAGAAGCATCATATCAGACTCCTGAAGTTCCAGGGCCATAAACTGAAAGATTAATTTTTTTAAGTGTCACAATATGTTGTATGCTTGTTCTGTTTTTATCACCTTCCTAAGGAAGGGGTATAAAACTATGGGAACTACAACAATGCCTAGAAGGACATTTGGTCTAATCTAGTATCATTGTGCTATTATGCTCAAATCAGTTTTACATTTAAAGAATCTTTACTAATATGCCAAACCCCTGAAATAAATTTTTTAAAAAGTAATTTAAAAAAAATATTTCCTCTCCAAAAAGATAAATTTTTTGTCCTCACCACTTTAAACTCCAATTCTTTTGTTGTGAGAACATTTTCTTTCAGCATATCTAACTCCAGATTTCTCATAGCAGTAAATTTGAAAATATCCTGGTAATTCCTTAACCATGGGATCTCCAGCCAAATTTGGGAAGTTTGAAGGTACCTGTGCTTATTTACCAACTAAATGCTGTTCCCATAATACTCAGTATCACACAGTTATATAGATAAAAATTAGAGGACAAAATCCACCAGACTGCACAATGTTAATTTTAGCCAGGGATCATCCTTGTCCTGCAAAGAAAACATATTCTTTATTGAGTGCTAAGATTGTCAGCAATCCTGTGAACTAGAATAAAACTGAGGATTTTTTTTTTAACAAGCTATGTCAAATAGAATTAAGTCATCATAAATTTATTTCATATTGACCACAAAATCTCTGTTCAGTCACTTCAAGACTTTCTGCTGCTTAGAGTAAATCAGAGAGAAAAGGCTGCCGGCATTGAGCATTTAAGCCATCTAATTCTTCCAGTTACAAGAAATCTGAGGATCTTGTCTTGCCATAATAAAAATCCTTTTACTTATCACTAGCATCTAGCAATTGCATTGATCATCCTGATTTCCTCTTTAATCATAATAACTTTCAATGACCAATGTGCTATGACACACAGGGTATTTCTGTCCATCTTTCACGCCAGGGCATGGTTTGAGTTTTGGGCATGAACTACATGGCTCCTTTTATCACTGTGTTTAATTATATCTTCTGAGTCTCTCCCATGAGTTTTTATTTTAGCAACTAGATACAAAAACTAAACCATTTTCTTCATTTTTTTGCTTATATCGTTGTTCTTGAGCATTAAAAATGTCTTTGAAAACTGCTTAGATCTTTAAAATTAGTAGAGCTGGAACCATAAAGCTAAGGTTCCCCCAGTTCTTCAACAGCAGCAATGACAACACTTTAATTCGTGCCAGACCTGGAAACTGGAAGTGTCAGCTCTGTAGTTAAAATATCTTGACCAATAAAGACTAAAGTTCATAAAAGAACAAATACTTCATATCTCCCAGCTGTAGCTCAAATACTGCAGCAGCTTTAGAATAAATTTTAAAACAAAATCATTTTGTGATTTGAATATAGACAAGTTGATTTGTTTTTCCTATACAACTATGAAAAGGAAAAATGTGATATTAGGAGATACATTTCCTGCAGCTGTTAATGCCAGGTTTCTTGGCATTATAGGCAAAAATTAACCTTTGCTCTCAAAAAGATGAGGAGCTGGCACCATGACCACTGACTCGGGCCTTGTTCCACAGCCCCCAAATGAGGTGAGCAGAGCAGGTCAGTGATGGTCACCAGGGTCAGCCAAAAGCCCAGGGATCTCCAGAGAAGTTCATGGTGACAAGAAAAGTCCGAGATCCAGCTAACAAGTCAAGTCATGGTCAGGATCAGCGAGGTCCAACGGTACAGGCACAGATATCTGCACCAGCAAGGACCATGGGCACAGATATGGTCCTTGGGGACTGTAGATTAGCTAAGGACCAAGGAGGTTTGACCTGACACACAGCTCACAGTTGAAAGGGCAGTCTCCAGGTGCTTCTAAGACAAGCTACCTTTCTCTGCAGGAGTCTGCCCTTGCCCCAGTTGTCGTTAAAAGCAAAATAAACATAGTCAGGGCTCAAGTATGACCATGGCTCACAGTTGTCCCTGCTGCTAAATTGCTAGAGCCATCCCTGGGCATGATGGCTCAGGGCAAACAGCATTGGTGTGCCCCAGTCAACAGCCACAAAGGGTTTACGGGCAGTTTAGGGCCACATAGGCCAGTGACCATTCCCCACAGCTGCTAACTTAGGGGGTTTACTGGTTTGGGGGGGAGAAATGGGAATACGATTTAGTTGTATAGACACAAGTTAAGCTGTGTCTGTCCAACTCATGGCCAGAAAACAGGTCCTGGTTTTGTTTTCCCTTACAGCATAGATAAATGTCTGTAATTTTTTTTTAAGTGCCAAGAAGCGACATTTCAGGCTACAACATGAGGGTTTGGACAGCAGCCTTATGGGCAATGGTCTGGGGTTGTTGTTTTTTTCCTGATATATTTTTGCTAGTGATGAGGGCATGAATCCTATAGTCTCTTATCTCAGCTGCATTAGAGAGGGCTTACAATGGGAGCTAATGGATGCCATCCCAGCAACCTAGGTCTGAAAGCAGTACATACGCAACCCACCTGCACATAGCAGCTCACCTTCTGGCTTGCTCTTCATCAGGAGTCAAACTGATTTGCTTGGACTTAATAATCTAGGATTGTGGTTAACTTCTTATTCCAGTTGTTATATGAGGCCTTGAAGTTTCATCCTTTGAGCCTTACAGAGAGCCGCAGAGATTGTCAAACAAATTTCAATGTAACGTAAGCATTTGAAGATTATTCTAGGTGTCTCTGAGAAGGTAAATTCTGCCTGATTTGCAAGAAAATCACCCTTCAACTAGCAATACAATGTTATGAGATATTAATGATTTCCATATGGGTAAAATGTATGCAAATAAAATGCACTGTATTTATTTACAAGAATAAATTAGTAGAATTTCAGTAGGCAGTGCATTAATAGACACCTGCGTTTCTTTTCAATACCAATGTGTTTTTAAAGAAACCAGCATTCATAGGGCTCAGATTGTGAGCATTTAGATGCATACAATTGGATATAAATTAATATAACTCATAGACCTGGTCAATTTTTTTTTTGCTTTGAAACTACTAATGAAATTTGTTCACTATCTCTCAGAGTAAAAGTAGCTGTAGAAAATATACATTTTAACAATTTTTGTTCTTTTAATTGAAAACTCAAAGACATTCAGTTTTCTATATGTGGCAATGTGTTGAAAAATGTGTTCAAGTAAAATGAAATTTCTGGTTTTATTTAAACTTAAATACACCTGAGCAGCCCTAATAATAGGTTGTTTTGTACAGGTAATAATTTACTAATTTATAAATTTGAGATTAAGAAATAAACTTCAGAAACTGGTCTTCTCACATGCAAATGTCTGGCATCAGTTATATTAACAATTTTAAGTGTTTTGTGGTATCCTTCCTGACCTTCAGCTGCTACATTAAAAATGTGCAGGATGTGGAGCCATAGATCTGCCAGCCTTGTGCAATAATCCACAAAATCTAAGTGGCAGAAGCAGCCTACCCTACCTTAAATGTCTGTCTTGAATGCTTGTCCACCAGTGAGAGTTACACATTAGATACTCTCAAGCTGCTGGACTCTAATACATAAATAACTGTATGAAACTGTTAACTAGTCTAGAGATGCAACTAACTTTTTTCTCCTGATAATTCTGCATGAATCTATGCGCTTTAGAAAAGGCAGACACACAAAAGTAATAAATAAATTTTTAAAAATATTGAAGGGTAGTTTGATTTTGTGATAAATTTTTATCCAAAGAAAACCATTGGTCTTTATGTGCCAAATGGTATGCGGCCAACCAAGAAAATGGCAGCTCTCAAAAGCTATCTCTTCAACTGAGAAGCAGTCATTCAAAATTACATCAAAAATAAACTAGAATCCTTTAATAGCATTTTATAATAGTTTAATATTTGCAAATCAAACGTTACATCAGGAATAGGCATTTCAGTTCTTTCCAGATTCAAATCAATAATCCACAGCCATTTTTTCACTCTCATCTTTCAGACCAATTGGATCTTAAATACTGTTGCTCTCTACCCGATAAGAAAAATAATTTAATTTTAGACCACTTCTTTTTGAGAGAGGTTTTTTCATCATTGTCTAAAAATACCAATATGCTTTTTAAAACATCTTGGTTTACAGTAAGGTCCCCAAAATTAAAGAAAATTCTTACAAATTAATTGGTTAGAACTGCCTGCTTACACACAAAAACTATGAAATATTTGAAAGGATAGAAATTATGTTACTAATGCTCTTTATGAGTACATTAATGCTGTCATTGCTTATCAGCTTATCTGCAATGTCAGATTTCACTCTACAAGCCTTCTAGGTACTCAGTATAATACTGCAAAAGATTTTCAGAAATATGTTGTGTTTGCATTTCCGTGCTTTACACCAGAATATATTTGCACAGCACAAAGTGGAAAAACATTTCTCCAGAACAGAGATGCACAAAAAAGAGCAATTTTCCCTCAAAGCGGCTTGCTGTAGCAGTACTGTTCCTCCTAGAAATATCCTCTACTTTTCAGCAAAAGAAAAAAGACAATTTGTGTATGTATATCATACAAATAATATAGAGTACTACTATACTACTAATAATAATATGCAAGGTACTTCCCTGAATTTCCCAAGCCCTAAGGAGGTAAGTAGTTTGAAAGTAAGAAAGTCAGCTGTGCCCTTCTTGCAGGTATTTTGAAGCTAATATGTTATAAAACACAAATAGGTCTTAATGAGCAAATCAGGTATGGAGAATGGGTTTCACTAGATAATCACCAAAGATGTTACCATCAAAAATAAAGCTGCACTAATTAAAAATTTCTTTATATTAAAACTTTGGTACTTATAATCAGTGTGTTGCGAGCTGGAATTTTTTTCTACAAAAAATAATAAAACTGGAGAGTAAAAACAGAAGGTTTACTACCTAGTAAGGAACACAGGATGCTTAAATGAGGTAAATTTCTGCTCAGTTAGGAGAGAACATGAATTTCAAGGATACTGAAAGATTCATTCCAGTGAAATCTAGATTTTACCATTATTACCATCACAGGATAACTCAGATACCAAATACATCAGATGCTATAAGAACAAAAAGCTAGACCAAGTGAGCATGTGATCTGCAATATAAGCAAAACATATAGAGTTTGAAAAATGGGAAAACAAAAAAAAAAAGCAAAGCCTGGAAATTGAACAGTGTTATATTCATCTATGTACACAGTTTGAGGTATTTTTTAATAAATATATCTATATACTTGGACAAACAGCATAGGATCCTCCTCTAAACTAATTGCCAAACAGTTTTCAAAGTGTAAATTGCTTTACACTATTTGGATATTTTCTAGTAAATATCTCATCAAAGTCTCATATGATCTGATAAAACTAAACCCTATTATTTCATTCCTATTCTTCAGACCTACAAGAAAAGGTGTACTGAACCAAATACAAGGTCCATTCCAGTTCAGTAGATTTCCAACAGCAGATGGTTAAAGAAAGCGTAGAACAGTGTAGACATATTTTCCCTTCCCTTGCACTCATTCTACATCATTATGCAGTAGTAGTTTATGGATTGCAGTTATTGGTGGAGGAGCATCTAGAAGACCAGTTTTAGGGATCACTCATAAAAGATCATTCACACCATATGGAAGAGTAACCGAGAATATTTTTGACTATTTTGTTGTAATACAAACTCAATTTTTTAAAAATTTTTTTTATCAATAAATTTTTAAAAATTAAAACCAGTCCACTACTGACAGTCATAAAACCTTAGATTCACTAAAACGTATCCATTACTGAACCCTTTTGTGCACACATTCTATTTTGCTATATGGTTAACTATTTAAGTTTTCCTTACAGGAACAGATAATTGAAACATCATTAATAAGAAGACTTGAGTTATTTGCAGATAACGTCAGTTATTCTGCAAGAAGAGTAAAGGTTCACAGAAATAGGATGCATGTACCCCTTCATTAAAAACATTGAAAACAACACCCATTGCAACAGCAGACACATAGCTATTCCTGAACATACTGTAAACTAATGTCCGTTTGTGTTTCAATAACCAGATATGCATTTTGTGTAACTTCCATACTGTGGATTTTGTTACATAACAGCAGCAGACAAAAACCAAACCCTCTTGATCTCCCACTTATATTATCACCAGAAAAGAAGTTGTATGATAGATAAATTAAGACTGAAATGTAAGTTTAAAGATGATACGATGGTTGTATGCTTAAGATATGTATCTAGGACTTTGAAAGTTTACAATTAAAACCTATCTCTGCAGCATGCCTCCTGTGATGTTGAACAACTATCTTTGAGCCTAATTCTATGAAGAGCACTGGAGTCATTATCAGAGCCACAACGCTTCCTGGAAGAACAAACTGCAGATGTCAGGTGTTCTGCTCTTCTGAAAATGAGGGCAATAAACACCACAATGGAAGGCAGTGAACATGGTACCATGCTCAAGATATGCCCTGGATCATCAATTCTAGTCATCTGCTAATGAAGACAATCTACAACACAATCTTTTTTACAAACTCCTACAGTTCCGCTGAAACAAATCAAGATTTTGCCTTCTTTCTTCTAGAAGACGGTTCCAAATTTTTACAGCATTCACGGTTCATGAAAACCCCAGGTTTCTTCTAATTTCCCATTTAAATTAATTTATGTCCTTGTGCCAACATTAATTTAACTCAAATACATCTTCTCCCTTCTGCCCACTGGTGATTAATCATACCTTTTTCAATCTCCATTTTGCAAGACTAAGAAATCAAGCCTCCTTTTCCAGTCTCTCCTCAAAGGATAGTTTCCAGACATTTGACAATCTCTCTTTCCACCTGTTCCAATTTTATAAATGTATCTTTCTCAGTCCTGAGCACCAGGGCTCAGAGGTCTTATGAGACAAGTACCTCTCTATCTCCACTGGAAATACTTTGCTCAAAATGTGCTCGGGTATCATTTGCTCTTTTCATGACCACTTATGTGCACAAGTTTTATTCACTCTCTTGTATAGATAAAGAGCCATTACCTTTACAACTTTCAGTCCCTAATTCATAAACACATTCCCCATGCTATTAATACTCTTCCCTAATAATACTATTACTCTCAGTTCTCATGGTAATTCAGTTTTCCTACCAAATTATATTCTGATTCTCCTTTCTGCTAAGGTTATTTTGTGACCTTAGTCATTTTTACTGGCATGTGTCTACTTCTGTACATTTTATTTATGACAATATTAAACAAAATGGTCTGAAGATGAATCTTTGAGAAATTTCTATGTAATGACTTCCTTCCAATCCAACAGCTCCCCTTTCAGCTTCACCCAACATAGCTTTTTTTTATCCAGATCTTTACACACATAATAGTATTTGTATTAATCCTCAGCTTCTGCTGTTGAACTAATAACCTCTCATGAGGCACTATATTCAAAGACTGCATTGTATTCTAGATAGATGAGATCTGCTGCAGTTCACTTGTCTGGAAAATCAGTTATCTTCTCTTAGGAAAGTATTGCATTAACCTCACACATTCTGTATTTGGTAAAACTGTTGTATCTTACCTCATTTTTATTTACTTCCACATGTCAAGCTCTTCTTCACTTCTGTAACTATTCCAAAATGTTGTGTATTATTAAGGTTATGTTAATAAGTCTGTAGCTGGTAAATCTGTTTTTTTTTTTCTTAAATATACACACATGTACATGCTACATTTCTTAGTTTCCAGTCATACTGGCCACTTCCAATTCCACAGATACTACAATAGATATTCTTGACAGCAAACTTCTTCAGTGCTCCAGACTAGAAGACATCCAGTCCTAGACATAGAAGTACAACTCTAAATCACATATGTAAAATAGAAGAGATCTCCTGAAAATCTGACCCTGACTATCCGTGATGAGTACTGTACTCATCTCCAAAATGGGCATACTTCCTCTGCAATAGATTTCATCTATCTATAAACAAGAAAACTGATAATAAAATAAATTATTTTATGTCTGAATACATCTCTAAAGTTTCCAAATCCCTATCTATAAAGGATGTTAGAAATGTTTCTCAAACGGCTTCAAAAATTGAGGTTTGAAGAAAACACCTCACAAAAACTGAATGAGCTCAATCTATGCATTATTTAAAACAAACAAACAAACAAACAAACAAATGAAACAAACAAACAAAACCACCAAAAAAAAAGAAAAAATTAAAAACACTGAGAGGAGACCTGATTACGGTATTCAAGTACAGGAAGAATTTCAGACATTTAAATACTTCAAAAAGTAAAAAAATGGCAGTGACTAAAAGTCAAAGCAGATTAATTTAAATTAGAAAAACAATGCATATTTTTAACAATGAAGGTGGCTAGGGAATGGAACAAAGCCTCAAGAGAGGCAATGAATTTTCTATCTTAATGTCATCAAATCAGAAGCCTCTTGGTATGGCAGAGCAGAGCAGTCCTGGCTCTAGCAGCATGCTAAAATAATTGTACAGCTTTGGAGTCTCTAATCATGTTAGCATACTGCTAGTGCCAGGGCTGGTGAGTTCTGTCACTCATTTGGAGAGCCAGCAAGGAGAGATGTAGTGATTAGCACTCTCCAAGAGACGTACCTACCTAAAAATGCTGCAGACCGTACTAAAGAAAATTGTTCAAGAAAATCAAAGTGGAAGGAATTTCAGTCTAGGTAGCATAGGAGCATTTCTCCCCAAACATTTCTAGATAAACTTCTGAAAACCTATAGCAAAGCAGCACTTCTCTGTAATTAAATATACAACACACTTACTAAATATACAAAACGCTGAAAGATCAGAGATTACCAGTACTGATGGAAGAAAACAAGACAAATGCAATCTCAGCTGAGTGTTTCAGAAACTAAAGAATCCAGTAAAGTACAGGTATTTCAGAAACAGCATTATAAAAAATTAAATGTTCATGAAATAAAGCATCAGAGAGCATGAAGGAAATCAAAACTCAGATCTTTATGAGATACAGATCCTTCATGTATCAGAAAATACAGCTTTTAAAAAGGCTTTAAAAATCACAATGTGTATCGGTAATGTCTGTCAAGAAGAATAACATTTTAGAGCATTGTGTTGTCAGCCTGGAAGAGGTACTCCAGAGCACAGAAACGTGATGGAATAAGAACCCCATCCACAGATGTTTTTCAGTCCATATGACTACCTGTGTACACATAAGATGCTACACCTTTTCTGTTGCATAAGGAGACAAAGGATTGCCTGTCATAACATTAACCCCTTTTTAACATGATAAAACTACTGTCACCCTGTTTATTGTGACTGCATGCCTGTGTGGAAAGGAATGTTAACTTCAGGTTACAACTATACTGAGAAATTAAACAGTGTTGGAGAACCATCCCAATCACTGTAATTTGATTTTCTTTGCTGTTAAACTGCTTCTACCAGACTTTTGGCTCATGCTGACATGCGCTCACCCAAACAATTCTTGGACATTGTTTGATAGTGTGGGCCAGTGACTATTCCCAGCCAGGGACCATTCTCAAAAAATAGTCTGGAGGCAGGCAATCTGCTTTGGACTGACAGAGATTCTGACAGTGTGGACACAGACTTTTCCATGCCAGTTTGTCCCAGTATCTTTTCCTTAGTGGTAAAGGGACACCTTTCACTGCAGACAACTAAAGACTTTGCTTAATTGTTTCTAATTCCTTTTCCGTTTAAAGATAATAAATAGGATTGAGCCAATCTTACATATAAACATCTTTAAAACACAAATGGAATTTAGAGTAACATCTGAACTGCACAGAAATAGCTGTTCTCTAAAGCAAAAAGCAAAATAAATATATAGACACAAGTAACAGAGAACTCAGAAGACAGACTCAACAAGAAATCACTACATTTTAATATAAATGAATCTAATAAGTTAATTTTCTGTGCTACTGTAATGGAGGATGCAAGAGCTAAGATACATAAGAGGTGTGTATATTTACATGAAATGGCATAGTAATAAAAGATTTTCAAACTATTAATGGCACTTTACTTATGCTAAGGGCATGTTAAATACCTGATGTGCTTAACAGCTTAATTAACATCTTGACCACTCAAAGTGATGTACTGAAAGCAGTAACAGATTTGGTGATCATTGGTTTTGCTTCCACCTCTTGATTTGCTTCCCTGTATGATTGCTCTTTTAGTTCTTTAAAAAATGTACTGAAGTTCAAGTTAGATACTTTTTAAAAATGTTCAGATGTTCTAATTAGAAGTTAATCACTTTAATCATATACAAAAATATCCCCTCAATAAAGCTGCAGTGTATCAGCGGCAATATCTTAATTCTTTTTCAGTTGTTGCTTATTCTATCATTCACCACAGGTTTTATTCAACATACAGAGTGTTTGGGATGGAGAAGGCAATACACTGTTGCTAAGACTCTGCTCTGAAGTGATAAAACCCCATTCTATCACACAGCCAGCAGAACACAGCAATCTCCCGATTTTTTTACCCCTGCAAACTATACTGTTGTGACAACTGCCCAGCTCAGTCAGGATCCCCCTCCTGGGTGGGCTGCTGGGATTATGGACAGCACGGAGGGCAAGCGCTGGAGCAGGAGCCCTTTCTGGCAGCGCTCTACCAGCAGCTCCATCCCTCTAATTCAAGAGAGCTTGACACTGAAGATCTCTAGGTCATCCACAGTATAGTAAACAGCGCTAAGTTATAGATTTGAGCCTTATTTTGCAATCATCCATACTGTTTAATTGTTAGCAGTCTTCCTCACATAGATATGGCGCATCCCAAGTCAGGCACTCAGGAATAGCTTGTGAAATAGCAGGGGAAAAGGGCTCATCAGGGGACCATTCACAAGAGGCAGAAGAAATGAATTCACCCTGTTCTGGGGAGGAAAATATTTTAACCATATCGGTTAAAACCTGATAACAACATTTAATCTTAGGGGCAGAGAACAATCTCTGCTGCACTCTATCCACTAGCTTACGTGTAGTCCTGCTGCTTATAGGAGAAGCAGTTCAACAAGAGGGAAGAAGTAACCTCACTGCACAAAGGAAAGGTTTTCTGTATGTTCCATCAATGGTTGATACATACAGCTCCGTTTACCATTTTGCTGTTCTCCTTCCTGGTGCCAAGGGCTCTGGTTGCCAATCTAAACATAACCACTATTCACAAGGACAGGCTGGCAACTTATGCATAAAAGTAACCAGACAGCCAGCAGCTATAAATTACACCTATAAATACAGGTGTAATATAACAGGAGAGAACAGGTACTTCCATTGCTTAAGACCACTGTTTTAGCATAGTGCTACACTGGATGATCTGGTCAGATGCAGCATTACCACAGTCATCATTCTTCATCAAAATAATGCTCATGCTGGTGATTGATGCATCCCTCTATGTAAAAGCATTAAGCTAATGCAAGAATAATACAAAGAGCAGATGATCCAAGACTGCTGAGAAGAGCAGGTAAACAGTCACACATGCCAAGACACCTTTGTAATAAAAACCTCTACTGAAAGACAGAAAAAGGGAGAGAGAGAACTCACCATTACCCACCTCTCCCAGTTCTGACGTGGCTGATGAAGAGGAGTATTCAATACCAATGTAAAACTTAGAGTTTACTATGTTTTCTAGATCTGGGCAATATATGTATATTTATTATAGTGTCAGCCTCTGTCCAAGCAGCTGTTCTTCAAGTCTGAAATTTAGTAACTTCCACTGTAGCTTAATTAACTGCAAAAGTTCAAAGAAAGGAGGTTGTTAACAGTGTAAACCAAGTGGATGCTCTTGCTTCACTGGCCAACAAAGTAGACTATTTTCATCCCTGAGTCCAGTAACAAAGGATCGAGAAAAATAACAACAAATCCCAAAACCTATAAAAAGGGTCTCAAGAAGAAAACAGTTTACATACAGCTTCAGCAGTAACTGGAGATGAGTCCTTGACAGAGAGGTGCAAATTATAACAAGCAGACTGTCTTCCTCAGCCAAAGATGCAGCTGACAGCACTGACTCAAATTAACAAATCTTGCAGGGAAGTGGAAAAAAAAAAAAAAAAAAGAGGCTTTCATAAATGTAAGCCTCATGTGAATTTGTCTGTTTTCGTTTTATCCTTTTGCTCCCTGTTACAGAATTTCTTGGATGAATAGGTAATATTTTGTTTTGAAGATTTTAGCTTAGAATCACTTTGATCAAGCACTGTTGTGGTCTCCAAGAAGAAAAGGACTTACAAGTGCATGAGGCACTTAGGCCTAGCAGGATAACAGGTGGGACAGGTTGCAAGAACAAAGTTACGCATACTTTGCAGGCAAACACAAGGTCACTCTGAGTATAGACTGAGCAGATACACACTCTCACTGTCCATGCAGGCCTGAGCTCCAGCCATTTTCTTGGGCTTATTTCCTCAGCCATAACATTGCACAAACCCAGCTTGTCTGCTGGTGGTGTGAAGCACAGGCAAAACAAGCTGGTATCTGCCCGCAGAATAGCACATTGATGTAGCTCATTAGTGACCGGGCCACATGGTTTAGCTCAAAGGGGAGAGGAGATAGCAAAACCTGCCCTGAAAGAGATTCACTTAGAAGCAATCAAGAGGAGTTTTAAGTGTTGTTGCTGTTTTCGCTATGACATGTGAAATTCGAGTCACTGTAAAGAATGGAGTTACAAGGTAAATATCTCAATGGACTTTTTAAAAAGAGAATTTTAGAATATAATGTTCTAATTCAAAATTTATAGCATTGATGTATGAAAGTTTCCTCACTATAATTACTCACAAATTCAACTATTAAAAAGACAAGGAAGAGCGCAAAATGCAACTCTCTCAAGTCTACAGTGTAAAACAGCTCATCAAATCAATTGTATTTGTTTTGTGCTTAGTCTGATAGAAGTCAGTAAGAAATCTGTCTTTAGCTTGAGAAACCATTATTGAGATTACAACATTAGACATTGGAAGTGGGCTCTTTTGGCTTTGTGTATGGTCTGTAATTACCCTGAAATGCAGTATCTGTCTTCAGGAAGATATCTGCAGTACATCCTGCTTAAAGGTGTCCTGTGGGAGTCAGCACTTCATTGTCCTACTGATGATGTGAGGACTGCCAACACTCACAAGCATGGCTGTTCTGTCCCACTCCCTCCTCTTTGCCCTTCATACATTTTACTGAGTGCAGGGACATGGTTCATCCTGAAGAATTTCCAGAGCCCATGAGAATATGAATTCTCTCTCCACAGATGTACATTGTAAACACTGAGTCTTCAAGCTCTAGTACAAGGCTGAAATGACATTTTTGGGAAGATAAAATAAAAATTCAGATTCAGGGCCAGGACATGGGACCGTGATCTGGACTTCTCAGTCCAATCCAGGAGCAGAAGAACATTCTCCATAAAAGTCATTCATTCCATGGAAAAGAGAAGTTCCCTGTAAAGAAGTGTGGGAAAGTAGGAGGAAGGAAAAGGAGAAGTTGAGAACATTGTTTCCCAAAAAGGCTAATATTTCCTTCAGAGCTAAAAAATATGCTTATAAGTTAGTGTAGGACATAAGGTGAGGGCTTTGCTTAAGATCTGCTTTTCATCTTGTGAATAAAACTCCATCTTTAATGTTTTGCATCTATACTTCTGCCAGGCCTGAACAGAGAAAGATGATTTGTTCAAAGATGAGGTGATACTTGTGATTAAAGCTACCTGTGAAGCAAGAAAAACGTTTCTGCATAAGATGGAGACTTTGACCAGAACTTCACAATATTCTGGATATGCTGCTGAGAAATATCGAATTTTAAAAATAGTACTTCTCATAGCCATTACAGTCAGAAATATGGCATGGATACTGAATAGCCATTATAAGAATTCACCACTGATTCTGTATTTGAGTAAGACAAGCAAGAAATTTGATCAGACACAGTCTAGATGATGCATTAATATTATTTTAATTCCTGTTTTGTTCAGTTCCTAGTCATAGACCACAAGCCATTTATACTAGACACTATCAAAACACAGAACAAAGTGCTGTTTCAAAACACTTGCAATTTAAATGTAAAATAAATCATAACATACAGACTAGTAGTGACAGTGACTCAGAAGAAGCCCCACAAGACAGTAGATGAGAAGTCATTCGGTCCCAGTACAACCTCCACACAGTCCTCGTTCTGTTAAGTGCAGGAAGTGTAACATATGATCTATATTTATCTGGGTGTTATTTTGAGCATCATTTAGAATGTTGGATATTTTGTGCAATCTCTATTTACATGTCACATTCCATAGTGTGGGATGCTTCAAAATCAGAACTTTTTTCCTACAAAAAAGCGTTTCTTGAAGAGCCCCCATATTTGGACCAGGAGCTTGTTCTGAAAAGGACAGTGTAATCAAGAGGACCTTAACCTTTTCCTCCTGGAACTGACATATGGTGTAGAAAAGTTTAAATGTAATCACATGCAGGCAGTGCTGCCAAAAATTATCTATCAATTAAGGCTGTGAAAGGGAGAAGGGATTAGAAATTAACTTGATGAGACTTAAGCTCTGACCAGGAGTCATTCTTGAGAAATAGCTACCACTTTCATTCTATGTATTTGCAACATCAGAAAACACTTTAGTTCTCATTATAATATTAGTTTAATAAAACAATTAATTTTAATGTATAAATATAACATATTGACATACCCTTTGCAATATTTCACTGGTCTGTCATGAGATGAAGGTTACTTCCAGGACCATCCCGATTTAGACTATCTACAGCTGTTCATCTGCAATTTTTCTTCAAGACCATGAGACAATAACTGGATGTCTTTAGATAGCTTTTACTTATTTGTCATGTGCATGCCCTTGAAAGTATGTTGACAGAAACAGCCAACTTAAATTACATTTTTTGAAAGTATCACATCAGAATTCAAGCTACATGTTAACTAAATGAATAAGAGAATCTGGATCTTTTCTGAGCCCCTGAAGCAGACTGCTACTAAATAAAACGGGCCAGGTCCTATTTCCTGGCTCTTAGGCAAATGGCACAGCATGACTCGAGCTCTGATTCTACATTCTCTTTTCTGTCCACACCTGCAGAGAGGGTAGCCCATCCTGCACCAGACCTATGTCAACCGCATGCTAATAGATAAACCATATGGTTAATCATGTGCCAGTTCTCAAATTTGTGCCCTGGCCTTGTTTACTTCTCTAGGCCAGATATAGGTCATATAAAAGTATTACCTTTCTTAGTGGAAAAAAAAGAGCAGATTAAAAAAGATTTTGACTTTGAGGCAATTTTTTAGCCAAATGAGTAACTATTCTTCCTACAGCCTTACGCTTACCTCAACCAGTACAATCTAGTCTTTTCAAAACCAAACAAGACATTAAAACGTTGTCTCTAGAATACGTTTTGAATAGTATCTTTCTGCTCTAACAGCATTTCACTAGACCTCACACTTAAAAACAAATACACATCAGCAGAGAGAGAAAAATGAGCAAACTACAGAGGTATGAAGTGGTAATAAAAGCAATACAGCTAGCTCCTGACATGATCATGTCTCTTGTGCACCACACTAAATTGGAATTTCACCAGAGCTGTACTTCGAATTTGATAGCTGTCACTGCAAGCTTCCAGGAATCAGAAGGCTGGCAAAATATTGCATCATCTCCCACTCATGTCTCCACATCATCTAAGATTGGGATTCAATCCACTATCACTTTATGTTTGATAGATTTTTTATTTTAAAAAAAAAAAAAAAAAAAAAGAAAAAAGAAAAGGCATAGTAAAACCAGAAAGAACACATGAATAATTGTAATTGCTTCCCTGTCTTAGTCATCTTCTTGCTATTCCTGTATAACTTGAGTGTTAAAACTTCTTCTTTCAGATAGAACCCAGACATGGTTGCCTGGCACAAATTGCTACCCATGGGGCCATCAGTCATGTTAGTTCACATGAAAAGGCAAACAGCATGGGGCCAAATTAACTATGGAGCTCCATACGCTGACTGCACATGTCTAATGTCACCACTGATTTACTTATATGTGCTGTCAATCTATACTGCCAATATATGAGAACAAGGAAAACTTTTGGAGGCAGCTTAATTTGCAAGTTTGGTGGTACTCTGTTTACTTAGACACAAATAAACAGTAATAGGATAAGCATGTGCATATTTCCCATGCTGATTAACTTCCCATGGGATTGATCCAATTTCAACTCAAGTCAGTAGGAATCTTTCCACTTTCTTCAATGACAGCTGGCCCACATCCTCAACAAAAAGCATACTGCACTGAGCAGCAATTGTTCTCCATAAGAAAAATATTAAAGGATTAGAGTCCACAAGGAAAAAATGGGCATAAGATGTCCTGCAAGCATGCTGACAAGATAATCACCATGAGAAATGAGCAATTTGATAAACTGCAGGCCACATTTGGTAATTGGGAGACACAGGGATTCAAATTTACAAAGTAAAACACATTACTTGTTGTACTGAAAAAAATTAATTACTCCTTTGGCAAATTTAATCCTTCAAGTTAGATGAACCTTGCCTGTTTCAGATTAATAGTATCATCACCTTATTGATCAGGTCATTTCAGTGGGATGTCTATTCACATAACAGTTTTAATAGGGAAATTGAACTTATCCAACTAGAAGGGGGTGGGGGTGCACTTTGGATTGAGCTAAATTGGAACAATAGGGGCTTTTCATCACTGAAACAATGAACAGTAAAACAGTTGTGGCTGGAAGTGGAAGATTGATTTTCATGTGTCTTTAGTTCACAAATGTTACTTTGACAAGAAATAATTCGTGCTCAGAAAAATGTTGACAAAATCTTTTTTTATTTACATTTTTGGTCAATATAATTCACAATATCAAAACTGTATGCTTTTCAACAAACTAATTTTATAGAAAGATATCCATCTCTAGCCACCACAGATTAATCATTAATATTTTTTCACCTGCATTGTTTTAAGATTAAAAGAAAAAAACCCTGCCATCTACACTAATAAATGACTATCACAGACAGAAGGCAACCAAAATAATGATGCAAAGTAGTTCTATGGTATAATGAAAATTAGTTTAAAAGAGTTATGTACTCAAGCATAACCAGTAAGGAGAAGAATGGAGGTCACAAGGTAGTATCCTGGTTCCAAAGTTTATGTATACCGTACTAGTCTATATATTATGGTATGGAACAGCAGCAAAAAAATATTTGGAAGGCCATCTAGTGTCATTCAAGTGAAATGCAAGATATTTAATTGCTTCAAATGCATGCACCTGTTCTCTCATAGAACTAAAACATTCACAAGTATTCACTTTTGTTTCAAAATAAACTGATCATCACCACTTCCAGAACATCATTGACATTTTGCAAGGAAATTGTATTCAATTTAGCTGTCACAAATATATGAGACTTTATATCAGAAAATGATGGAAGACAATATTACTAAAAGGAAAATACACACAGAAAACAAAACAAGTGAAATTGCTGTCATTGTAAGACTTTGGCAACTAAAATTAAAATGTCAAGATGTAATGAAATATAACTTTGCAAAATAGGAAATCAGGAAAATGGTGTGATAACAAATCTGAGTGAGGAAAGACAAATTCAACCAGTTACAGTGTAGCAATATAGCAATGGGAATGTGTTAAATGTAAATGTGTTCTGAGCCTCAAAGAATGTTCATTTTATATCTATTACAAATGTGAGTGAATGGAGAAGTAAATAAATAGTATTTATTATACCCATCTTAATTTCTTTCCACTAAACACATATGCAGATACCTTTACTCTTTAAGGTCAGAAGGAACAGCTTTGATTATCTGCTCTTTATAAAATAGTACAGGCTGCAGAACCTCAGTGTACTCATAAGTGTTCTTACACAGCACGAAGAAAATAATAACTTTCATGCACATCTTCACGATTGTTTTATCTGCACATGATAAGACTTTCATACATGTGATAATTTAACTTTCTGTTTTTCAGATATTTCATCCTAGTAAGAAAATAAAGTGAAAGAATCATTGTAAAGCAGTAATAACTGTGTTTTCTTTAGAGCATACTGCTCACTTTTGCTGTAATACTATACACTCTTTACTTCAGAAATGCTGGGAGGCAAACGGATTACCTTAGTATTTATCTGAGATTACACACCAGGCTAATGGCTACAGCAGCCTTATATTTAAATTAAGGATTTAAAGTTTACAGCTCCAGGCCTATGATGGTATATAAAAATTCCTATTAAAAAGTACAACTGCTTTCTGATTTGACTAATGAACTCACAGTGGGATTTACAATGTTTGCAAAACTTCTTTTTCCTTGCACATTTCATCATAAGTTATAGATGAAGAAAGAAAAAAACGAATATAGCTTCATTAGTCAGTGCCACAATTTAATGTGGTGTCGTTTACTCCATTTAACCTTTTCTGTTAAAATTTAACAAATTCACACTGCTTTATCAGTGGCATCGCTCAAGTATGACAAAATTTGAAGATGGAAAGAAGAGTTCTATGATGCTGATGGCATGCTTTTTCTCTTAGATTGTATCTGTGGAGATCCTTTCCAGCCATACCTTTGTCACAGGACAGACATAGGTCAAAACAATGAGCATCTGCAACCATGCAATTTCTTTATCAGATTCAAAACTGTTTAAGTCACTGTTTTCTGGTTCCAGTCTGACAAGATGAAAATTACATCATAAGAATTTTTACCATTAAGATACCAAAAATCTCACAAGAGCAGGTAACAAGCTTTTTACCAAATCTGAATTTTAGGCCTGATTTCACCTTGAATTCAAAGACCCATTTCATATTTAGAGCCACATACTTCTGAACTCCAAAAACATTTGCATTGTTTTTTGATGAAACTACATCCAAAGCAACAAAAAGGCCAGGGGTGTTCCTTCTGAAGCAGCCATGGTAATAATATAAGACCCCATTCCCTGCGTGTTCACACCACCGCACTACAGAGGAATCCTCAGTGTGACTTCTCTTTTGGAAGACCTAGCCTTTCATTGACAAGTGCAATGATGGACTGTCATGCTTGTACAATAGTCACCCAGACCAACTACCAACAGATACAGCATCCACCCACTCTTTGGCTTAGAGGGGCAGCTTGAACTCCCAGAAAGGGTCCCCACTGCCGTTAATGGCAGTAAGCCAAAACCAGGGTACAACAATCAGTTCTGCATATCATGTGTGAGTCCAGGGCAAACCAAACAGTAGCACCAGGTGCTCTGCCTAGTGGCACACACCTATATTCCCACCACCTTGGCTGTAACCTGCTTCCATACACCAGTGGGTTCTCTGCCTGCTCAGTCCTCTTTGCCCTCTCCCACCAGCTGTAAAGATCAGATCCATCAGTGTCACAACTCTGTTCTCTGCTACATATGAAAGTAGTCACTTAATTTTAGAGTAGAGACTGAACACCAACAGGAGTGGTTCTACCCAAGTACAAAATGGTATCTCCCCATCCATTTTCTCCCCTGTCTTTCTCCCCACTTTTATCTACATAATTCTCAACACCATTCTTCATTCTCACCAAGTGCCTGTCAGCTTGGAGGGCTTTGGCTGTTTGCCACATCAACATAAAGTCCATTTCTAATGAACAATGAGGTAGGGAGATAAAAAGTTTGCCATGCAGGAGAGTCACCTCAGGGGTTCAGGACAGAGGAGTCTCCAGGAGACTTGGCCAAAGCAGCTAGGGAACAGGTTTAGGACTTGTCTCACATGAGGACATCTCCTTCTGTGCTATATGCCAAGGTACAGGTGTACACCAAAGTGCTATTTTCAGTAGCTTCCTTAGTGCTTCTGAGCACCAGGGTCCTGTTGAAAAAGAGTTTCAGCCCTCCCTGGGTGTCATCTTAGCAAACACAGCATTTTCCAGACTAGCCCAACCATGCCAGGGAGGGACACAGTACTCTGGCAACCACCATATCATACCAAACCCTGAGGGAGCTGGAACTGCTCAGAGGTCAACACCTCTGCCCAGAATATGACTGAGATTACTAGATGTATTGCTAGGTAGGTTGTCAGATGAGGGAACCTGGGAATGACTAGGATTTAGAATGCCTCCCCAGGAGACAAGGACTACTGTTACAGAAACAGGGGTTCATGAAACATTAGTCTCCAACACTTAAGGTTTCCTACTCCTGCCTTTCTTTCACCTGTATCTTACACACTAGCCTTTCCCTCTTCCCCTGCCCACAGAGGCAGCCACGCAGTCTCTGGGGCTGATGTTCCTGATTTTAATTCCAGAATCCCTTATCCTCTGTCCCTGCAACATACCAATGTTTGTCCCACCAAACTATAGAAAAGTCTGCCATTCCAAGCTTATTTCAAGCCCCTGGACAATGAATGATCCTAACATACTGTGGTTAATAAAGTCCAGAAATGGTGCGTTATCTGGCAGAAAAATACAGAAGATATATTCTTCTACTCCTGAGACACTGGAGCTTAGAAATCCTAGCAGTGATTGACATGTCTCTGTCTCGTCTCAAGCACAGCCAACTCCACTTTGGATTTACTCCAATTACATCTCCAAAAAGGGATCAGGCCACAGAGATAATCTAAGTGGTAGAAATATCTGTTGTGGAAAGCAATAAGAAGGGATGCAAAGAACAGGCACTGGAATTCTGAGGTGATATTTTGGACATGAACTCTCTAGGCTGCTTTCTACAGAGCAAATAAAGGTGATTCAGTCAAACGAGTGCTAGTTAATCATCCTATCCAAGCTATCCTGAAGGACAGAACAGGTAACATCTTCTGCGGGGTTTTTTCTTCTTCTGAGTCAAAAGTATGGCTTCAAAAACACACTTAAAATCTGGCCTTATTATAAAACCTATTGATAGAGTAATATCAAAAAAATCTTGTCTTTCCCCAAAATGTTTGGTTTTGGACTAACCACTCTGGGCCATGTCCTACAACGGCTGACTATTTTCAGAGTATTTTAAGTTTACATCATAAACAGAAACATCTTGAGGTTTTTATGCATCACACTGGGACAATGAAGCTGAGCAGTAATTTCTTGCCCGACCTCTCTGTTTGAGGAGAGCACATACAATATCTCAGACATTTTGGTATACTTAGTGCAAATAATGTTTCTTGCATCTGACATGTGTCTCATAATCTTCTGTTGGAGAAAGCCATTGTGTCCAGAATTTCTAGTGGTATCATGTCTGTGTTATGAATTGAGCACAGAATCTGTGTTGCCTCTTACAGGTAAACATACAATTGGACAACTTTTGAGGAGCACACAAGGATGTATTGTATAAGTGATCTTTGGAGATAGGTGAATTCTCCAAATGTAGAGCTCCAAAGATTTTCTTGGCAAAATATGGATATGAATGTGGTACAGGAGTACCAAGACTGGGACCACTCTTACCATTGCCTTATTGTTGCACTGCTAATACACAATCTCATTGCGCTGTAGGATTTTAAGGTAAGACCAGGAACAAAACCACCCATGATGTTCTAAACAACACAGATAGATCCAAGCTGTGTAGCTTTCTAAATTCATAGTGCATAGTGTATCATTATATGCAATAAAAGCAAATGGATGCATAATTAGTTTAACAATATATGTACCATAAACATACTCCATAACTATAGTTTATATTTCTTTCAAAGTTGCACTGGGATTTTATTTCTAACGATAGCTAATAAGCAGAGGTTTGTAGGTCTGTACATTGGTCTTTTCTACTACCATAAAACACTGCTGAATTCAGGAGACAAGTGAATTTAAACAGCATTTAAACTTCTCAAACAAAGAGGTCGGGCAAGAAATTACTGCTCGGCTTCATTTTCCCAGTGTGACGCGTAAAAACCTCAAGCATTTAATTTAAAAGCATTTAAACACACTTTTGAACATTTATATAGTACTAGCAGCAACGCAAGCAGTAGCTGTCCATGCAAATGAGCAGATCAGTATCCTGATACCCACCATGCAAGACAGGCTTGTGGCAATACCTAGCAAGTCTCTTAACAACCCTTCAAGTGCCAGTCCAGGGCTGCAAACAGCTACGTCACAGTGCCTCCCACAACAAAGGGGGCAGCAGTGATTTCAGCTAATTCTTCTCCAGCACCAGACTTCTTTGAAGCAAGCAAATAACTGAATCCAATTGCTGGCACAACTTCTGAAGTTGTCCTATCACTTTCTCTGAGCTATATATATATCATGACATTCTTGAGTACTAATGCCTTGGTGTTCTGCACTTCCCTTTGATCACGTTATAATGAAGTAGTTCCTGGTTTGACATAACTACTTTATCACCGCATCATTAGAGAGTGTGGAAAAAGCAAACGTTCCAAAGATTTAAATAGTCAGGCATATCACAGTGTGCATATATACACAATAAGAGAGAGATTAAATCAAAAATTAAGTTTGCATTATTTGCAAAATAGTAGGCTCTTATTAGGAATTATCACACTGCAACCTATTTCATTTCATCTTTCATTTTGGAGAATGTCTTAAAATAAAATTTTATTTTAAATATATATACAACTTTAAATTTATATACATTACTTGTTTATATATGATATATAATATATATTTCTACATTTTTTTTTCTTTGTATTATACATGAAAAGCCACAGCCACACCAGGTCAAACACTAATGTAGTCATATACTTATATAAGAATTATATCCTATTGCAAACATTTTCTTAGCACTTTTGGAAGCAGGAAGTCATTTGCATTTAATTGCACAGGTGAAACTCAACACTGGAAAAGAGGACACTTTGCGTGCACCACTGATCGTTTTTATAAAATTCATTTTTTCATAATATTGCTACTCTTTTCTTGTCTCTTTTTCCATTATTTCCTAGGATTTAAGTTGTTTAAATGCTACTATTCACCAAAAATGAAAATAAGAGAGAAGACCAATTGCTCTGTGATTTATAATCTTTTATAAAAACAGATATAAAGGTAAAAATTCATTAACAAAATGATTTTGAATCTTTTTGCATCTTGGTGAAAAGTCAAAAACACAATTTTAAGAAAATGCAATATTAAACTTCAGGTTTTCTTCCAGGCTGGACAAAAAAAGGATAAAATATAAGCATTTGTCATGGAATAAATATTACTACAATATTTCAATTTAGACATGATAGAGCAGTCTAGGATTCTCCGAGTTCTGATGGAAATAAACCATTTTAACATTCATTAATCAATTTTTATTCAGTGTGTTAAATAGAATTTAAATGTTCTCCTTCAAGCTGATTGAAGTGAACATTAAGCTTTATTTGCTATAGTACAGTGATGCTTCCTAGAAATGGCAATTTGGGTTTTCATACTTTTACTGTGCTTCCATGTAGAATCCGCTTTCTGATCACCCTTTAAAAAAAAAATCACTGATCTCACCCAGAAACTAGAAAGTGCTCTCTCCTCATTCTCTGAGCCTTTTTTGAAACCCACGGAGAGAGTAATATCTCTTTGAGTTGATGTTTAGGACACTACTTTGGGACTTTCAGTCTCCCCACCCTTTCGGGAATACGTAAGCTATTGTAGGTGAGTAACCGGCAATAATAGCAATCTCCAGAAGAGCCTGAGTGGAAGAAGGCACATTACAGGATATACAGCCTGCATGGAGAGAGGTGGATTTAGGTGGATTGGATGTTCTTTGAAGACTTTCCAAACCAGTCAAAGGAGAAAAAGTAGGGCTTCCATGAAATGTCCTGAATCTCGTTCTGTCAGCCTCACAAGTGCCCTGACTAGTTAGGAAATTTAAACAGTTTTTTTGAGGTGGACTGCATTGACCCGCTCTGCCAAGAAACAGGCAACTAAATTGAACAGTCTGGATTACACCTCCTGTAAAAAGAGAAAGAAGCCCTTCTAGTAAAAAGAACGGTCCTAAGGTTCTCTCTTAGTAGCTTATTAATACTCATTCCAGATTCAGCTAGAGTAGGAAAGAAAGCATACTGGCTACTTTAATGAGAAATAGATGGAGATACTAATTACTAGAAGGTAAATGATGCTTCAGATCAGATACATGAGTCAGAGGGCAAGACATTAACGTAAGGAGCCAACAACCACTGTGCCCAAGAAAATAAAGCAAATCTAGATAAAATTATATAGCTCTGCCAGCCTTTTCATTTCTAATAAGGATCAAATATTACTACAGAATATTGGTAACTGTCTTTCTTAAACTTTTCTCCTATGAGCACCATGTATGTGCAGACTTCACCAGCACTCAAATTTTCTTTCAATCTTGTTACACTCTGAAGAATAGTGCATATTATTTTTTTTTTCAAAGTAATAACTAAAGGGCATTGCACTGGAAATGAATGATCTGTGTTTAGGAAGCAATCCTAGCTGAATATAGAATCACAGAACAGATGATGTTGGAAAGGACCCCTGAGGATCGTTTATGCCACCATCCCTGCCCAAAGAAGTGTCATCTAGTCAAATTCTGAAAATCACTAAGGATGGAGACTCCACAATTAAACTAAGCAACCAGTTTCAGTGTTTAACAACCCTCACAGTAAAATAGTGTTTTCTTATATTTAAGTGGAATTTCCTGTATTTCAGTTTATGCTGATTGCCTCTTGTCCTTCCACTGAGCATCACTGAAAAGAGTCTTGGTCCATCCTCTTTATGCCCTCCTGTCAGGTATTTATACACACTGATAAGATCCCCCTGAGCCTTCTCCAATCCAGGCTGAACAGACACAGCTCTCAACCTCTCCTCATATGTGAGATACTCCAGTCCCTTCAACACCTTTGTGGCCCTTCTCTGGACGTGATCCAGTACGTCCGTGACTTGTACTGAGGCAGGGGCAGTACTGAACACATCACTCAGACTAGAGGGGAAGGATCACCTCCCTCGACCTGCTGGCAATCCCCCTAATGCAAACAAGGATGCTGTTTGTCTTTCTTGCTGCAAAGCCATGTTGCTGGCTCATGTTCAACTTGTGGCCACAACCAGGGCCTTTTCTGCAAAGATGTTTTCCAGTTGGTTGACCCCTAGTTGCCTGGTCTGGTGCATGGGGTTATTCCTCCACAGGAGCAGGACTTGGCACTTCCCTTTGTTGAACTTCATGAGGTTCCTCTCTGCCCACTTCTTCAGCCTCTCAAGGTCCCTCTGAATGGCATCTGCTGCATCAACCACTCCTCCCATTTTGTATTGACTGCAGATTTACTGGGTCTATTCTGTTCCATCATCCAGGTCATTAATGAAGATTTCAAAGAGTATCAGACCCAGTATAAGTCCCTGGGGTCTGCCTCTAGTGACCAGCATCCACCTGGTCTTTGTGTCACTGATCACGATCATTTGAGCCCTGCAGTTCAGTTTTCAGCCTGCCTCGCCTAGTCTATATCAGTTTATCTTAGCTAGTCTATATCAGTTTGTCTATGAGGATGTTACGGAGGACAGCATTCAAAGTCTTGTTGAAGTCAACATAAACAATATCTTCCGCTTCCCCCTTGTCCAGTGAACTGCTGATTTTGTCATGGAAGGCTATCGGGTTTATCAGGCACGACTTCTCCTTCGTAAGTCCCTGATGACTATTCCCAGTCATTATCCTGTCCTTCATGTTTTTGGAAAGTTATTTGCTTAATCACCTTCTCAATGATCAAGGTAAGCCTGAGAAACCTGAAGTTCCCCAGATCCTTCTTCAAGCCAGAAATGACACTTACTTCTCCCAATCCTTAGGAATTTCCCCCAGTGGCACTGAGCATTTGTATCAAAATCAACTGCTGCTGTGATTTGTAAGTTGAAACACCATGGAGATTAAAAAAACACCCATGAAGATGATTGCAATTACATACTTGGCAACATTAATTTTAAGAAAGCAGTAGTGTAGAGGCCAAAATAGGGAAAGTAAGAGAGAGAGATTCAAATTTACAAGGTATGAGAACCCTCATCCTACAGTATTTAAGGAAGTAGCCAAATATCTCAATTCTCAGTTTTACTGAGAATCTTGTGGAGGACACAATTGATCCCATTGGAGTAAAGAAGAAGAAAAAAAACAGATTCAAGCCAGAATTACAAAACTCTGGCTTAAGAATTTCTGGATCAAACCAGTTTGCAAACATCTGGCAAATAGCATAATAAATGAAAATAGTCAACTATTAAGAACAGAGCATAGTTTTTCTTTGATGGTGTGTCTTGGCTGGTGAATAAGGGGAAAGGAATGGTCGTGACATATCTTGACTTTTGTGGAGTTTCTGACATCTCATGACATTACCACAAATGAGCTCAAGAGATACAATCAAGCTTTAATCATCCATGAAAGCATGAAAAACAGAAAATTCCTGCACAGCCCATAGTCTATGTGTGGCTGCTCCTGGAATGTTCCCAATGCCATTTTTCTGTAAGGTCGTGTTGCAAGAGGGAAATAGTACCCTTATGAGGATGGCTTTGTGCAGAGCTCTGAATGTAGAAGATAACTTACAACCGATATTCCAAATTTGGGGGCAATTTTATTCCTAGTCCTTTCAGCATAGCAGTTCCTGCTTTGGCTGTTTCTGCAGTTCCTCCTACTGACTGAAATCTCTGGTTTATTCCATTATATTCCAGAAGAGATTTATTCCAGAACAGGTTTATGCATAAGTATTTTCAGAATTAGGCCTTTGTTCACCTCACCAATGTAGCAGGATTCTAAGATGATTCATACTGATACAGAAATTTTTGAAATAGGAAGTTAAATTATTTAGATATTGAAAATGAATCACTGTTGCCTTTTTCAAATTTGCATTACAGCATATCACTGTGTCACTCAAACCGCTCATCCTTGCTATATGTCATTCTACAGTCAGACTTTCAAAACACCAGTGTCTTCCCCCACGCTCACCTTCCTCAAATGTTCTTCCCTTCTTAGATCAGAACATGAAGCAATGGCACAGGGCAACAACAGATCATGAGCCATCTCTCTCCTGAACCCAGCTCAATGGACAAGCATCAGTGAGCTTGCCATTTGGAAATATTTGTTCAAATGAGTTAGTGAGTGCACAGCTTGATGCAGCTCTAGGAAACACCTCCAGGACATCTGGCTTCATGCCCAACCTCTCCATGTGAACTTCCCTAAAAATAAAACACCAGAAAGTATAAATATGTATTGACTTGTCTGCAGAAAAAGATTTGCAGGCTGTTTGCTTTCTTGTAAAGTAAAAAATCACAGAGTTGATGTGAGCAAACAGAAAGACATAAAGAAGCTAAGACCTGTCAATAAAAAGACAAAGCATTATTCAGCTGAAAGTCATTCCACTGGGGATTATCTCTAAAAGCAAGCTTTGTTTTTGACATAATGCTTTAAAAAGTCACTTGAACTTTTCTTTAAAAAAATGTGATTATTTACAAGACTTAATGAAAGAGAGGATAAGAGAGCATCTCACAGCAATTATTATTTCATTATTTGAAAAATCATCCAGTAGTTGTGCATGTGTGAAGAACAAAACTTCATGCCTGTGGTGCTTACATCACTGGGGAGCTCAGACTTGAATTGCCCAACTACTAATTCGTATTTTCTTATAGTTCCTGTGTTGAGGAAACAAGTTTATCCTTGCAAAGAGAGTCAAATACTGTTTCTGCATTGGAGTAATTTTGCTCTGTATTCAGTGTTCCCTCTGCCAAAGATTTTAGTCTCAAATGGTAGTTTATATTGCTTAAAAGTAAGCCAGTGAATGAGTCAATGCAGCTACACTTCACGCATTGCCTTTGATTAGATTGGGTTCCTCTGTGTTAAGATACTACTAACAACTTGAAGTGGACAAAGCCATAGCTCTTATTATGTATAATAAAATCCTTTTAGGTGTGATTCTTATTTCATATGGCAGCCATCTTGCTTTACCTTATGGAAGTAGAAGGATCAAAATTATTTAAGTATCTGAATTTTAAAAAACTGGAAAGAGACGTGATGCTTGCCAACGTGGGTTTGAGTGCATATATATAACTGCAAAGATACTGCTGGATTTCAGGATTTATCAAGATAGTACAGACTTGATAAAACATCTAGCCTACTCCATACAGATCAGCAACCAAAATCTATAGAATCCAAACCAAACATCTGAATGATGGAGTTGTAGTTCTCAGAGTTTCCAAACTTCGTTCTTTTTAAAAAAATAATAGTTTTCCTTAGGATTTCTAGACCTTGGTAAAGGTGTTGAGTTTACTTACCACGAGGAAATGGTTCTCTGAAAAGACTGATGGGAATCTTTTCTTTCTAACCAAAGTTCCAACCTGTTAACTTAGATATTTTTCCCAAAATGTGGCAAAAGACAATAATGCAGTGGGGAATCTTCCAGGAGGTTTTGTATAACTTCCATAGCTGCATCTGCCCCTTGGCAGGTATTATCTGCAACATCTTGACAGGATTCAGCATCATACTTCTCCTGTGAAAGAGAAAAACTAAAGCTAGGAGCAGCTGTAGAACTATCAGATGCCAAGGTACTATTCCTTTTCATGACAAATACCCAAACCAACAAAAAATAAAATGTTCCAATTGACAAGAAAATAACCTTGAAACTTCTCTTCCATTGGCACTGAATGTTTTGTGCTTCAAAAAATGCCAGTTCTCTGGTGTTTGCTTTTAGCTTCCAGTGACTGCCCTTTTTTCTGGTTTCGCCTTTATCAAAAACAATACAGAGAAACTGTAATTAAAGACTGTTTCTGCAATCTTTTAAATAGGTTGTTGACTAGAAGGCAGCAGAAATCTTATGAGGCAGTAATATATGTTTAACTTCTAGTCTTACTGGCAATAAAGCATGATTTGATAAATCAAAAAAATGGAATACATGACATTACACTAACAATAAGCCACTATTTGAGAATAAATCTCTTTTAAAAACACGATGGCCCTTATTTCATAATAATTAAAAGCATAATCAGTATTTTTGTCTTCAAATATTATAAATAAAGTATCTGCTGTTATAATTAGTGAATGAACTAGATCATGATTCTACAAAGAATTTGGTCACTATTGCAGGTTGTTCTATTAAGGTCAACTGACTTAAAAGTGAAATGAAGCATACATGTAACAGTATATTCAGTAAATGTATGTTATAGTTTGTTATCAACGCATTTAGAAAATATATTAATAATATGTCTGTTAGAATAGATTTTTCATGTTATTAAAAAAGTAATTAAGAGTAATCTGTGATTGGGTGTAATTAGTATTATCAAGAAACTATTAACAGCATTAAGAATGTTATTGTTGTACTATAAAGTCAAGATTTCTATTCTTTTCAAAGTAGAAAGCCTAGAAGATATGATATTTTAGTCAAAGTAATTACACGTATATTAGAGCGTATCTTCTCATTGTAAGGACAATTTAAGTCAAAGAGGCCCCAAATTCAAATTAAGTGAAAAAAATATTGCTACTTTCAGGCAATTTATAGCCATTCTGCACTGCCCAGAAAGTATTAGCTGAATGAGATCCTAAAGCTGTACATCACTTTTCAGGAAAGCCACTCCTCCTTTTGCACTCCAGGATACTACACACTTTTTTCCTTAGCAATTAAGTTAATGCTCAGCAGAAGTTGGCTGCTATTGATGTCCTGAGCTAATCTGAACCCATTGCTATTATGACCACTGCCAATGTTTAATTTATGGTTTAATAATACTTAAAGGGTACAAACAGATGGGAACCCATTGTACTCTTTGATGCATATACTCACAGACAGTCCCTATGCTTAAGGTCATACAAACATGAGCTCCTAATTCATAAGGAGATCTTAGAAGGAAGGCTGGAGTGTTTCATAAGACCTCATTAAAGCCAGTGAAGGTCTATCTGCATACAGCTCACCATGGCTCTTTGATAGTAGAAGAAGAAAAGTGGGGTGAAAGCAACTATATATATCTTTACTGTGACAAGACCAGACTCTATTATCAAGGTTACCTCACACTCCTCAGTATAAAACATAGCTTTCTGTTTGCATACAGTTTTACCACATTTTAATAATATCTTCCATCTCACATTGAAATTTTCTGGAAAAACAATCAGTTTAAATTAATTCATTCAACTCTGTAGACAAAGAAAAGTTAAACTAAACTGCTATGTTTATTCCTAAATCTTTTTCTTTCAAGAGATGTGTTCAGTCCACAATTTGAGGCAGGTATTCAAATTTCAGTAGGGCTGGATTTTAAATATTGACATTTAAATATATCTGCAAAAATACCAATTAAAAATACCAATACCAAAAATGACCAATAGAATAGGTAATGAAACCTATATTCCTGCAAATTGTAGGACCCCTTCCAGAGACTTCACTGTAATAATGAGCAAGACTTTTTCTGACTGAAAATACAGAAGGGAAAGCAGTCAGCCATGAAGATGCATGGAGAGCATTAGAAAAAGAAAACTGGCTAAGGAAGAGAGAGACTTGAAACCAGAAAGGTAAGAGGAAAGCGACAGTGATAAAAAAAACAATCAGTAAGCTTCGAAATGGGGCCAGACTCTGGGGGACATAACCAGCTTTGGGAGTAGGGGAAGAAAGCAGGGAAAGTGAATGGGGCTGGCAAGAGATCAGATTAAAAATCAGGAATAACTGTGATAGTGCAAACAAGACAAACACTAAATAAAGAGGCTTGCAAACAAAGATCCTGGAAAGGATTTAACAGGCAGGCTGAGAGCAGGACTCTTCTGGGACTTAGGATCAGGACAGAAACTGTGAAGAAAACAGCAGAACAGGTTTGTGGGAGTAGGAGGTGCAGGATGTTTAGGGCTCTTTCTAGGATGAGGGAGAGGGAGAGAGACACAGATCACAAGTTCTTCCTGCCTCTTTGGAAAAAAACAGGGGTTTCTACAGGGAACTAGAACCTTATCTCCCAAGGCTGCGTACTTAAAAGCTACAGATCTTCATACCACATCACCTTTGAAATATCAATACTAGTCCCTACCAGGACCACTGTGTGTTTGCAGGGGAATTGTTAGGTTTCAAAACTTTCTTAGGCAAACAGCATTCAACATCCTTTCTGGAAGTGGGAGGGAGGAGGTATGAACATGTCTTTCTGGTGTCACAGTCCCTTAAGAGTCTGAGGCAGACCTGTGTGACCTGCTTACAACAGCAGCTTTATCCCCCAGAAATGAAGTACTTTCATTTTTAAAAAGTAGCACTTGTCCATGGGCCCAAAATTAAATATTGATTGTACTTTCCCCATTTTTCATGAGTTTCATTTATAGCAGGGCATTGTCAAAATCCTTCATTCTAGCTTTTCCTAAACATTGAGTATTTTGCTTTGAACATACAGAAATATCTATTTTTGCTGGATTGTGGTTATTTGCATCCATATGACATGTGCATTTAGAGGCCTGGGCCAGCATTCTGGTGCATTATTATCCACACAAAAGAGCAGATTATTCTGTGGACACAGAAACTAGTGAATCCTGTTTTCTGGTGGACTATGTTGTGATTAACTGACTTTTAAGTTTAAAAATGTGCAAGCTCCACTCATAGCTGGGACAGTAATGAGGACTCTTGCTAATAACACATGAATTCATTTTCCCATAGTCCAGGAAAGACTTGCCTCTTCACCATGCTGCCTGTTTTCATAAAATATTCAGAATCTTAATGATCTTATCCTCCTTGCCAGGTATGAGTAAATTATATCTAAATTTACTAAGAAGGACTGTCATAGAGTAGGACAGCTGAGCAGCTTGATTGCCTTAGCCTTGTTTCCATAGAAAAACAGGCTGAGAAGCCATGACTTGTATTCAAAGGCTGTGACAGAAACTGAGATGATGCCCAGGATAGTTTTGCTTTTTAGGTAGACCATTAAGGTTTTACAATATAAATGCCAAAGTCTGATTTTGTATGGAGCCAATAGAAAAACAGGAAAAAACATTTTCACTAAAAGTACAACAATTCCTGTTTTTCTGAAAGTTTCAGGAATGACTCTATGTATATTCATTTAGTGACTTCAGCTTTGGCTGCTGTCTACCTAAAATACTGATTCTAAGAAAAAGGGTCAAAACACTGGAAACAGTCTAGTAACCTCAGGTTCTTTTTTTCCACCCCTTATTATATTCTCAGAAGGGTGCAGGATCCATATGAAGCTACTTAAAAACTTTGGATTTGCCAGGTTTCCCATAAGGGTATGATAAGGCATCAGGTAAAACAGACATGCACGTATATTGTTGTTTTACAAATTTCTTTTCTCCAAGAGCTTTAGTTTCAGTCTTTACAAAAACAAAAAATAAAATGAGTTTATAATGGTTCTTAATCATTATGCGCTGCTTCTTAGTCTCCTAGAAATAGGAACAACAGGTGTCAGTATTCAAATCTGGAATATAAATAAACACTATTCAAAGGAAGACAAATTCATGGAAGGAAGAAAACCCAACATTTCTAAATTTGGATAAAGAACAAAAGCATATAATCAAAAGAATATAGTCAGAGAGCAGGAAGGTGGTAAGGGTACAAGCATCCCTATTGCCATCTTTAAAAAGATGATGTAAAAAAACAAATTACATCTAACATTTATCATTTGTAAAACCTCAGTGTCATAACATCTTGATATTCATTAATGACAAGCCCTTCCAAAGCAAATCAATAATATTTAAATGGTTATCAAATAAAATTGCAAGGGAAAGCTCTACAAACCAGAGAGATTTGTTTTCAGGATGTTGGTCTGTTTCTATGAATAGATTAAGAACTTTATAGCAGTAAAGTTCACTTATGTCTGCTTGCATGCATTATTAAAAATTAATCCTTTGATACTCATTGTTGATAGCATCAAAGAAATTTAAAAGAGGATAATAGCCAGGGTTTTGTTCTGAAGAGCAGTCTATCATTGAAAACAAATTCAAAGGCAGGTTTAAACTCATGCCTTAAGGTATTTGTCAAAGCAAATAGCAGAGACTGACATATTTAGCTAATTCCTGATTAGAAAAACATTTAAGCATAGAATCATTGACCTTTAAGATCATCAAGTCTAACTGTTGACCTAGCACTGCCAAGTCCACCACTAAACTATGTCCCTAAGCACCACAGCCACACATCTTTTAAATACTTTTAAGAGAAAGTATTACAAATGTAATACAACATCAGTTTATTATGAATCTTTTCCCGGATAGATTACACGATCTCTGTCTCCTTACTTTGTTATTCCGACACATGATTTATATTGGGACAAGAGTTATGAACAAAGGCTGCTAGTAAGGGCTGAACAAAACTAAATATGGTACAAAAAATTTCTAAGCTAAACAAAGTAACTGGCTTCCTTGAAATTCTTAGTAACATTCACTCCCTATGAACACCTAGCACTAACCACCATTTCAGAAGTGATCTACCTGGAAAACAACACTCAAAATCCAAACGTTTACCCACAATAACTGAAATGGCCTCTGATATTAGGTCATTACTAGCTATAACCTCCAATGCCTGAGGAACGTTCAGCTCTACAGCAATGAACAGTACACAGACAAATATCTTGCAATCATATATGACTATGAACAATTACAAAGCCTCTATACCTGGACTTGCTATATTGTAAACCCATTTATTTTATAATGACAGGATTAGTACTGGAATTATTAAGGTAGTAACTGAAACATTCAGTAGCATTAGGAATCTACAGGAAAAGAGCTGTCTCGGGCATCCTGAGACTTCTATTCAAATGTCTGTGTCTAAATCCCGTTGGCGGCCGGTCACGAGTGGTGTCCTCCAGGGCTCAGTTTTGGGGCCACTCCTGTTTAACATCTTTATTGATGATCTAGATGAGGGGATCGAGTGCACCCTCAGTAAGTTTGCAGACGACACTAAGTTGGGTGGGAGTGTTGATCTGCTCGAGGGTAGGGAGGCTTTGCAGAGAGATCTGGACAGGCTGGAGCGATGGGCTAAGGCCAACTGTAGGAGTTTCAATAAGGCCAAATGCCGGGTGCTGCACTTGGGCCACAACAACCCGCAGCAGCGCTACAGGCTTGGGGAGGAGTGGCTGAAGAGCTGCCAGTCAGAGAGGGACCTGGGGGTGTTGATTGACAGCTAGCTGAACATGAGCCAGCAGTGTGCCCAGGTGGCCAAGAAGGCCAATGGCATCCTGGCTCGTATCAGGAATAGCGTGGCCAGCAGGGACAGGGAAGGGATCTTACCCCTGTACTCGGCACTGGTGAGGCCGCACCTCGATTACTGTGTTCAGTTTTGGGCCCCTCACTACAAAAAGGACATTGAATTACTTGAGTGTGTCCAGAGAAGGGCAACAAAGCTGGTGAAGGGTCTGGAGCACATGTCGTACGAGGAGCGGCTGAGGGAACTGGGGTTGTTTAGTCTGGAGAAGAGGAGGCTGAGGGGAGACCTCATCGCCCTCTACAACTACCTGAAAGGAGGTTGCAGAGAGCTGGGGATGAGTCTCTTTAACAAAGTAACAAGCGATAGAACAAGAGGGAATGGCCTCAAGTTGCGCCAGGGAAAGTTTAGACTAGATATTAGGAAGCATTTCTTTACAGAACAGGTTGTTAGGCGTTGGAATGGGCTGCTCAGGGAGGTGGTGGTGTCCCCATCCCTGGAGGTGTTTAAGAGTAGGGTCGACATAGCGCTTAGGGATATGGTGTAGTTGGGAACTGTCAGTTTTAGGTCAATGGTCGGACTAGATAATCTTCAAGGTGTTTTTCAACCTAGATGATTCTGTGATTCTGTAAATCAGAACACAAACTAACTGGAAAAGTTTTAGCAAAAAAAAAAAACAAGCCAACAACAAAAAACTCTTAAGGTTATAATAATAGTTCAAGTTATTCTAAGTTCTTTTATTTCAGAAAATGTCTCTCTTCCAGAACAAATTTTCCAAATGATACACATGACCATACAGAGATTTCAGTCACAGTAGGAAGAACAGCTGAGTTTCTAATGCAGAACCTCTAGATTTAGCAGGATGCATGGGTAGTTCAAACTTGAGATCTTGAATCTAGATCTCAAGCCTTAATGAGAACTGTCTTATTAACTGAATTTACTTTTATGAGATATCAGACTATTAAAAACCAGCACTGTAGTCTGTTCTTTTTTTCTTCACATTCTAGACTGTACAGATTCTATTTATTTTTATTATTTTTTCCTAGACACTGGGCTCTAGACAGAACGATGTTGTATGACTTGCTCTGTTTCAATAATTTACTTTGTGATAGCAACTACCATAAAGTGAGAAATTTCTTCATGTGTTAGCTAAGATAAGGTCCTGTGGTAGCACAGACAGCCTATATTTTATTCCTAGACACTGTATTTTAATATACAGATAAGCTCTAAAAGGAAGTTCATATTCAGATTATCCAGCGAAGCTAGCCAAGGCACAAAGCTATCTTGTGTTTACCACTGCATACCAGCTGAGAAGCCTCTCAAAACCGGGACCACTGGGGAACAATTTGCAGGTCCCCAGTGGCTGTGTACAGAGCCAACACAGGTCTTGGAAGTGAAAATCGTGTTCACATGACACTGTACCTGAACTTAAATGTTGCCAAACCACCACACTGAAATGTACTGATAGTGGCTCTGGTGTTTCTGCAGCCAGGGCAAAACTCATTTGAAACTCAGATGTGTTGCTTTCAGGTAATTCAGCTGGCTGTGTGTGAAGTACAAGACTGTAAAAAGTCACTATTCCTTGTGCAGTTTATTTCTCAACTCTGTCCCCTTCCTTCCTACTGTAGGTAATCCTCAATCCCAAGTCTTTGATGACAAAACCCAGAACAGAGCTTCCCAGCTCTTACAAACTGTTGCCACATTCACTTTCCTTTCATTCTCCCTTTCCTCATTCCTTTACTTTCCCTCTTTTGGTGGATTGCTGTCTGCTTGTTCGCTCATCTGCTGTTCCTCCTCTGCTTCCCCTTAGAGAGATACTATTATGACAATAGAAAAGTGTTTGTACAAGTACATATTATCACCCTGCCTGCAGGAATATGTATCAGAATAAATCCATTTTATCAGCACCTTTTGCATCTGTAGTAAGTAAAAATGTTGACCAATCAATACTCTTCTCCCTCTGCCTTGCTTCTCTTCCCTTCCCTTGCTTTTAATCTCCTCCTTGTCTCTCTCTTTTCCAATACCAATCAAAATACCTGGAAAACTCTGTGTTTGGCAGTTTTATTCTGCATAGCAGAGGTCAGATTAAATTGCTTATGCAGTGTAGAAACCTCATGTTGCCCATTGTTAGTCCAGGATGAAAGAGGGGGCAGGACCTATCCAATGGACTTTTATGAAGGGAACAGACTGGTATGCAATTACAACCTGTGTTATTCCCATTCTTATTTTGTTTCTCAGTTTGTACAGATTATGTTAACTCTCATTGATCTTCCCATTTTTTCTAGTTTTAATTTGCTCTGGACATTTGCAAGGACAGTTAATTGTTGCATCCAGATGCAAGACTGACAGAAGTAACACTGACACTGTAAGGGTGATTTGGGAACAACAGGCTTTAAGTGAAAATACAAACAGAAGTGAAGCCCAGAAAAAAATATGTGCAGAATTTATGTTTCATTCATTAGCCTCATATTTTTTAATACTAAAGCAACATGGGTATATGTGTTACACGAGTCTTACCATGCCCAAAACTTTTATCTGAGCCAAGACAGGAATTGTATCCAATAAAAACAAGGATTTATGTATCAGTTACATCAAAATACATGAATTAGAACTTTATTAAGGTTGCAGACTGACGTACTCCAAAAGATACTAAAAGTGCAGACTGGGGTTAACTGACAGTCTTATTTTGACTTTCCTGAGGCTTTATAACAGAGCTTTCATTCACTTGACCACTTGCTCTGTCTTTCCCAGGATCCACTCCAGAGTACAACTGTGCATGAAATAGAACTCAACACAACTAACTTTATTCACTGAACAAGAGCCTGGGCATGACCCTAAAGGTTGGAGGTTAAGGGCAATCAAAAGAGAAATTTAGGATTTGGTTTTTAATCCTGCTATTATTTCAGGTTCTTTACAGAAAATGGAAGACCTTCAACAGGACAGACTGAAATACATTCAGACTTAAATACACTCTCATCTCTTGGGGATGGAAGAGCTGTTTCAAAAGGATTTCAATCCAAACTCTAGCCACTCTAACTAAGCATTCTACCCATTAGGGGTTTTGGGCAAAAAACCATGCAGGTTATCTCCTTCATGCTCTAAAAAACATCAGCCTTTTCTTATCACATCTTTCCAAAATATATGTGTGTGTGTGTATATATATATATATACACATGTGTTTCATTTCAGGAAGACTAAAATGTACTGTATATTAAATTTGACCTGAAATTACAGTTTCGATAAATCTCAACCTGAACTTTTCACAAACAAATAGCTTGCTGAAAAGTATTTTCCCAGTCCTGCTGGGACTTGCAAAGTATATGTTTAAAATCTGTGTCAGTTAATCAGAGAAAGTAATCTCTGGTTTAGTTGACAGTATCTGCTAAAAAGCAGCAGAAACTTGTTATCATATAATCTTATTCTGGATGCTTTAATCTGGATTTTATAGAACAGCATGCCCCAGACTTCATGCTACCTTTTTAACCCATAGTGTAATAAGCAAAAAAAAAAAAAAACCCAAATGAATTTAAAAAAAAAATAAAAAGACCATAATATTTACTTCTCTCAGAATGGTCAGTCCTGCAGGTGGTTTCTAACAGTTTCTTTCACCTAATGTCTGTCCCATATTTGTAAACCCCACTGTGCACTGTGCTTGCACAGACTAACATAGGAGGGTCCTGTTCTCAGGAATTTCTAGTCACTACCTTAATTAACATAATTAACCATAACAGTTCCATGAAGCCCAGGAGAATTAGTCTCTCTCACTCTGAAAATGGTAGTTTGCTCATCTCACTGTAATGGATATATTTTGGCTTCATTTTTAGGCTCAAGCTATGAAGTTACTCATTAAGATTTTAAAGTATAAAGAAATATTAAGGTATGCAAAAACCAGGGAGTTCCTGGCTCCTGGTCCTCTAAGAACTGCCTGCCTCTGTAAAAGAATATTACCAATTTGAGAAAACTCTTCTTTGCATTTCCTTGAAATAAATATTTAGACATTTTAATTGATTTGTGCCATACTGGAATAATTCAGGAGACTAAGGAATTGATTATGTATCTCATTTAATTAAAACACAGAAATTACACAGTATTGCAATCAAATTAATACAAAGTGTGCTGTATAATTTGAGAGTTACATATATGCATATGTCAAATCAAATAAACCTCTGTGAGAGAACACAAAAGCATATCACGCTGTGGACTTTTCCCAATTAATATATTAGCTTATAACCATCAGCTATTTTAGTATTAAAACTACTAAAATATACAATTTTGGGAAAAGAATCCACTCATTAAAAATGTTTTCATAATATTTCTTAAAGCTGGCAAAGGAAACAATTACCTCCATGGCCCCTCCTTTGGTTTCATCTTTCTAGATGAAACCAAACAGAAAATCTAAACTGAAAGTTTAAAAACACAAGGATCTAAAATAAGGTCACCTTTATGCAACACAGTAAGACAATCTTAAGCACAAGAATCAGAACTACACCCTACTACAATGCAGAAAACATTCAATAATGTCACCTATGGTTGTCACCACAGTTCTGATTTGTTTTTTTCTTAATGACAAAAAATTAAATCAAAGGCGGCCAGGAAATCAGACAAAAAAAATGGGCAGGGTTCGTTTTGGTTTTTTGTTGTTTTTTGTCATTTAGAAGTATTATTTCTCTTCATTTAAATAACTCCTTCTCTATACTTAAGGAAGGTCAGACTGTCCTCTGTTTAGTTTTTGGTATGGAGTACATGATAACTTGCATCTTCCATCAGAATTGTCAAGTTCATGGAAACATGAGAGTAAGGAACCCTTTCTGGTGAGGTGCCTCACCAAATCCCCTTTTTTGCAGACAGGTGTAAGTGAGACTATGCAGCTGCTTCAAGCTTAAAACAGATCCCTTCATTCTGTATGGAATTTCCCAGCAGTTTTCACGTCCTTATCAGTACTCACCCTTGGAGTCAAGCCTTTCAACCAGGGGATGACAGATTCTAAAAACAAAGAGATGATATTGTCATACCAGTAATGACCCTGTGAACAAAGTACGAAATGGCTCTGGGTTGCATTTTGAAAGGTGGATGGGAATTGATCAGCACAATTTTCTTCTGGTTTCTGGGAGGAAGGAGGTGTGGGTTTGGGGTTTTTTTTGGCCTCCTCTGTTCTTTTACTTAGCCTAGCCATCATGTGGTTGGCAAGAACACATGCTCTGCACTAGCACTGCACAGAGCTACCCTTACTGGTGCCAGATATTACTGTGTTCTCTGGGCAGTCTGTCTCTAACCATTCTAATAGCCAACAGGTAATCACCAGGTAAGGTGCTACTCAATTTGCACACTTCTAGATTTTTACCATGCAGAGGGAGAACAGGATGGAGAAAAGCAGCAGATGTGGAACAAGAATTGTAATCACAGGACCACTCTAGCAGCAAGTCCTTCTTAAAAAGTGAAAACCAATTTTTGTCATGCTGGTTTGAAGTCTCACTATACAAATGTTTTTTTAAATTTGTGTTACAGTTAAATTGTCAGCTTATCATGGGTCTTTAAGAACTCAGATGGAAACAGAATGCTATCACTGACTAACTACACAATTAAATATCTTGCTCCTTCCTAATACAAATTTGATTCTGTCAAATGCTCATAACCACACACAGAATTTACTAGTGATTTTTTTTTAATTGGTCACATGATCAGATGGAGTAGTTTTTGCAAAATCATGTATTATTTATTGTACCTAGTATTACATAGTATTTATATATATTAAATATATTTACATCATATTATCCTCTTCCATTTATAGTTTGGAATACTTCTTTTCATTCACAAAGGTTGCTACTGATTAACTAAGACAGGAAATACTAAACTGCAGCAAAAATACCAGAGGCCTAATTCAGTAGTAGATGAAAGCTATTACCTATCAATAATAAACTCTTGTTTTGTGTATCTGGAGAACTTTCTGGAGAACTAGAATTTTTACTTACTACCATGAAAAATCAGAAATAACCAAGTACAGTAGTCTAGACTAAAAGTGATTTCACAAATTACAAGGAAATAATACTTGGAAGATTTTTTTTAAATAGCTCTTAAAATCCGCTGTAGATATTTAAACCTCTAAGCATTCTGTAATGTCTTTTGGGTTTTGTTTTTTTTCCTCTATGAAAAGACATTTCAATGTTCTATTTGATAAAAAGTTTTGTAGTGAAAACAACAATAACTGACACTAGTAAAAAGCCATGCTTCTAACTATGTCTCACTAATATTACTTAACATTTCAAAGCTTGGCCAAGGCCTTTAGTTTCTCTTCCTTATGACAACGTATTTCAGCTAGAAAATGTTTCTACTATAAGACTTTAATGTCAAGCTTCTCTAATTTTAGTGGGTTTGGATTCAAACGATCAGGAACTGTATTTCAGAAATCAATATTTATGCTACACAAACAAAAGTTGTTACACTGATCGTTTAAATGTTTCACAAATTTACCATCATCAACTTGCAAGATATCTATTAAAAATACCACTTCAATTATTTTTTTTCTTGTGAATGGATTTTGTTGACATTATTTTACTATATCATAATGTGATGGTTTAGTCCCTGCCGGAGTCTGAGACCACACGGCCGCTGCCCCTCCCCCACAAAGGGAGTGAAATACAAAGCCCCGAGACTGAGATAAGGAAAGGTTTAATACAACAGTGCAATAGCAACACAACAAACAATAACAATAACAGTAATAGTGATAACAATGAACAGAGCAAAATATCTACCAATACAACAGTGAGAGAACCGGCTGCGCCAACCCACGCGATCACCAATTCTTCCCGCTCTCACACCAGGAAGTGATGTCAGCATGGTATATGAATAACCCGGCTAGAGCTTCCCCCCACTGCTGGGGAAACTTAACCCTATCCTGGCTAAACCAGGACACATAATTAACATGGAGACAAAGTAATTTTGTTTCTTTTTATATAAGTGTAGTTTATATAACATTAAACTTTAATTTCAAGGACATAAAAATTATTTTTTTTAGAGGGAGAAACAACACTGAGATATGGACAAAAGTGGTAGAAGATATTAAGTCTCTGTACAAAGAGTTTCAAGGAAATGTTACACTTACTGAGTCATACTATATCTCTAGTAATAATGGCACATACAAACTGGTAATTAAACATTTTCATATGATTATTTGAAATCAATAAAACACAGATATTCAGAGCAAACCACTTGACTGCTGGTGCAGATGCAGAAGACATACCAGTATCTTACAGTTTTTATACTCTGACTCCTGTGTGCTAAGCAAAGAAAATAACAGATTTCAACTGTGTATTGGAGATCCACAGTCTTTGTAATCAAATTTCAATTATCCAAGTGTCTTTCTTTCCCTTATATAAGAGTAGCAGTTTTAAAACTGCATAAACTTCTTTACCCAACTGATCATTTCAAGTGTGAAGTGTCCAACTGAGAGAACAGAAAGGCATCCAAGGTCAGCAGTTTATTTTATCAAATTGTAGTTTATAACTCCTGCATAAATGTGTGTCAGTTGACAGTATGTAAAAATTACATTAACCATTATCCACTTCAATATGGCAAGCCCGTCTCCTATTAAATGAGTTATTTCTCATAGCTAGTCTTAGTTAATACACAGGTGTTTTGATCAAGAGCAGATATTAGAGTATCTGTGACTCCACGCAGCAGCAGGATATAGAACCTGCCCTTCTTGCTGCCCATGTAGTACTTATGAGAATATCTAAAAAAGCATCAAACATTACACTTTCTTGTGATATACAGTATTATCTGCCTACTAGTTTTACGGTGTGTCAAGGTCTGGTGAAGTGACTTCAGTCTATTTTTGCCATCCGCTGAAGAAAAAAAGGATTGTAAGCATTATTACTAGGAGGCTGAAAATCTGCATATTTATGAATAAAGGATTGATGTGTAAAATGAAAGCTTCTGTTTATTGATCACAAGCTTCTTTCTGTGACTGGAATAGCTATAGCAGAAAAATATTGGAATGAACTTCTCAGCAAACAAGAGAATGTACCACTGGGGATAACGTTAATATTCAAGGCCACTAAAGGGTGGACAGCTACCAAAACAGTATTTATGTATGAAACTTCAGGTTTTTGTACTGACAGCAATGTTCAAATCATTTTCTCACTTGGGAGAGCTGTCCCACTGACCAAACCAACAGTCCTTACAGAAACTTCTCATATTTGGAAATACTCCATTTAAATGAGATGGAGCCAGATCTTACCCGATCATTCCCTAGAATTGGTGTAATCCTAGAGATAAAGCAAAGTTGCAAGACAACAAGCTCTCTAACTCTACTGAAACTATCATTTTTTTTCCTCTTCTGAGCAGGCATGCAAATTATGTGGCTCCAAAGAACATTTTTACAGAGAAGAAAAAATTATTATAGTATTGCTACATCAACCCGAGTTTCACAGTTTAAGCATTAATATGTTGTTTTAATCTAAAACATATCGCCAACAACATTAAAGAAAGGAAAGATAAAAGGCCAATGAAGAAAAAATAATGGAGAAGTACCTGATATAGAGGTGTCCTGGCTGGTTAGAGCTAGGGGGGAAATACTGTAGGAAGTATTACCATTTACAGAAATTAATTTCTACACAGATTATGTTCACATAAAATTGAATATTTTTACATGGTTTTTTAAAATTACAGAAGTGATTCATTTATTATGCATTATAAGAAGAACTCTAAGGTCACTCAAAATTTATTTTCAGCAGCAGCAAAATTCAAACGAGCTTGGTATGACTCAACAGATAGCTGGTTTATATATTAATATTCTGGGGAAAGTATTCAACAGACAATTGCTTATTTACAATATATATTCTATTCTCAGGACCTCTGAATATCAGATATTTTACTCTGAAAACTTTAGTGGAGTCAGACTAATAGAATATTAATAGAAATTCATCAAGTAACAACCCAACATCCTTTAATGATTCAAGACTGGAGTTAATGGCTACTCCCATTGAGCTGGAAACACACATAAGGGCAATCTTTCAGAACAGAAGAGAGAGAGGACTGGAGAAGGGTAGGGGGATTCAGCCAAGGTGTCCTCCCTGTTTGTGCCCAAGGAAAAGATATTTTGTGTTGCCTGCAGAAGTGGTATAAGAACTGGGAGAGTAGTAAATCATCCTGTAAGTTAACAAGATTCTTCTGTGCTTGCAAGCCAGCAATCCGTGTGCCTGTAAAGCCATTCAATATACATTTAATCCTTTATAAATAAGCACAGTAATAATATTAATGTACAAGTTAAAGGGTACTACAGATTGGACTGAATATCCTGGTTCTCACTGCTTGACACATATCCCTGACTTTGCATCCCATGTACCAATACATAAAAGAAAACTACTTGAGTCTGGAGTGTTTCTAAGGGCTGATCACGCTCCCTATTTTGCACATTTAACCTGCTTCATTTCAAGATAGGCACACTGTTTCATCTGTATTTACTTACCAAATACAGGTTTTTTATAGTGAAAAATGGTGGTATCATGCATGAAAGTGACTACTTCAGCTTGAACAAAAAATTTCAGGCTGTATTCACAAAACTGTGGGTTTGATGGTTCATTTCTCACTTGATAGTCACCCTTTTGGCTGATCAACTCCTTTCATGAGCAAGTCCCTAGTTCAAGTCACTCCTCCAGCTAACAAAAAATAAGTTACAGAGTATTATAACTACCATCACAATAAACATAACATCAATGTATTCCTGAGAAGTACTAAATTTTTGTATTGTAAATTGATATTAATTTTCTTGTAAACTTCATGGTTCTATTAATTTGTTGCCTGTACAATGGATTACTGAGTAGAACTGAATGGATTAACAAATTCAGACAAATTAAAACATACTGGTTGAAGTTTTATCAGAAATGTATATACACAGACATCATTAAACACCATAACTTAAACTGGTCTAATCCAGACATAAAATACAAAATAGCTGTCTGCTGAAGAGGCATCAATATGTGTCATCTCTGATGGTGAAATAATTATTAAGCCACTTAAATCATCAATATGCCTGACAAGAGATTAGTATAGAACTGGGTCACTGTAGACATGCTTTGACATTTTCTATAATTTTTCTGGTTTAGAAATTCACAGCTATTTTCTACAAAAGGGGTAAATACTTGCAAAGCTTATTTAGAAGCCTTCAACCTTCTACTGTTTCCCATAAGCCTTCTCTGACATTTGACCTACCTCTTACAGGTCAGGACATTTTATCCAAGTTGGGCATAATTACAACTGACAGCAGCTCATAGCTTTTTTTTCCTTAGTCTTAGTTATAGAGAAAGAAGAACAGAGACAACAGATTAGGGGATTGTTCAGCAATCCAATTTGTGGCCTATTAGAGTCTTGAGCAATCTTTTATTCTTGCTGGATGGGCTCATTTATAAGTTTATCTCATGGAAACTTTGGTCACAAGGAAAATCATGTGATAAGAAACTTCATAAACAATTCTTAATGAATTACGGTCAGAAATCACTTCCATGGAATCTGATCCATTATCAGAGAATTCAGTATCAAGGAATAATGCTGGTACTTTTGCAAGTAGGCATTTTCTAATGTAATTCTAAAAGCAGATGCTGAACACTTTTGAAGATTTTTGCTATTCTTTTTTTTCTATACAAGGGTTTCATCTCGTCTTCAGATGGTCTATTAGAAATGGGTCCTGTCATTGCTAATTTAAAAATGATAAAAAATACAAATTCTCTGACTCCATTGCCCAATTATCTCTTATAGCCAGAGCTTAGCTTTAGGATTAAGTATGGCCCAAATCAAAATAAATTCATAAGATCTGGGCATTAAATTAGCAAATGGGCTGTAACAAAAGTTCCTGGTAGTTCTTTATTCCAGGATAAATTTCCCCTTTTCTGGAAGAAAATTTTTAGTTATTTCGTATTTAGATATTTATGTTTCTCCTTAAAAAGAGCAGTTAGCATCTTAGTAGTTCAGTATCTTTTAATCCTTAGTGGTTTTGTTCTAACAGAATCCCTTCATCATTAGATGAACATGTTTAAATAACAGCATGATCCACCTCTAAACAGCTATTCTGCATAAATCCCAAATATTTCATTTTCATGAAGAGGAAACATTCACACGTCTATTGCAGAAGATTCTGCAGAAGATTCATGTAATAACATGAGGGCCCCTCCAGCAGTGTCCTCCAGCCTCTTGTAGAACTGATGCAATTGCTGTCAGGTAGCCACCCACTCTCTCCCTCTCCACCCCGTTTTAGTAACATTAAGTATTCCATTCAGCCCAGAGAGCAGGCAGGTTCCAGTCCTTTCATAAACCTCCCACATCCAGAGAAGCCCTGTTATCTGGCAAAGCTGCCGCTGCTTCTGTCCTATGAATTAAAAAGAAAAACATAAAATCATAGAATGGTTTGGGTTGGAAGGGACCTTAAAGATCATCTAGTTCCAACCCCTCTGCCATGGGCAGGGACACCTTCCGCTAGCCCAGGTTGCTCAAAGCCCCGTCCAACCTGGTCTCTTGCTTTTCTTAAGGTCATACTGTATGAAAATCACCTAAATGGTGCACAGAGGTTGAACATTTATTACTACAGGTATTGTCATGCAAGGGTTTGTGTCTGTTACTCAAACAGTTCAGAAAAGCTCTGCTTGTGCCACCCCATGCCTGTGCAGGTTTTATGTAGCTTTTCATGCTCTGAGATTTCATCACCATCCCAGATGAGGTAGACAAGGGTACGACAGGATGCGTTTGGCTTTGTCAACAAAATCACTGATCACTGAAGAATGACTGAGCCTGTGTAAAGGAGGTAGCTAGTTTTGATTCCCCTTGTCAAGTTAATAATGTAGCCTTAGTTCAGAAAGTGGCAGGGGTAGGTTTTGTTTTGGATTTCAGTTATTATTCTTTTTGGCTCTAATTTAGATAAAGCCCAGGTTAAGCTACTTTACAGCTCCTATTTAATCATCAAGATTCTTCATTTCACCCACAAACAATGATTAAAATGACCTCATTTATTAGTGACAGCAGGGGTATTTAGCTGCAAATCTCTTTTAAATAAGCCACAATTACTGATAAATGACATAGGGCAACTAGAAGGAATACTCTGTAATTTTTTTATTAGTAGGAGGAAATTATTTAGCTATGGTGTGAATTAAACAAAATCACATTGCAGGAGGCAGTAGAAATAACATTTTCCATTACTATTGCACTACTATTCTGTACTATCCCATCTTTCACAGGTACACTGTTTTTGTCTAAAGTGTATAGAATAAAATACTATTATACACAATAATAGGATTGTAAGACAGGTCTAAATAAAAAAGAACAAAGGAATTTCAGTTTGACATAAAACATTTTCTTGTTATTGTAACAACTCTAACATCATAAAGAAAATGTTTTCAACACTGATTACTGAATGTATTTTTAATATTTGAACTATAATTTTAATGGTATGTTCAGTTTTATATGGCATTTATTACATAATTTCACCAAAGCCTTGACTAAATTTGCTTAATAAGAAATATGGCCAGTTAAGAAAAGGGGAAATGCTCACTAAATAGCAGCAAAATAACTGTGACTGAAGATATAATGAAGAACCGTAAGGAAAAAAGCATCTCACAAAAACAGAACAACTCATAATTATGTAGTGCATGTTCTATTTATTGAATTCTACTTATTCATGCTATTAAGTGAATCTAAAGAACACCACACTCACCTCCCATGTATTCTATTGGGGGGGAAGGTTAATATCATTGTTAGCACTGTAGGATATGAATACCTTAGTAATTTTAGAAGAAACTCATATTTTCTTTCTGCCTCTCACCAGGTGAGAAATTACTTGGGTTTGTTTTGTATCTGTTGCATTACTGAAGTAGAAGTTCTTGGGAGTATTGCAGCTTGTTGCTGCTCTACTGAAGTGTGGAAGTGAATTCAACACTGAAATACACCTCTATCTCTATTTTCTGTGTAGCACTCACTGGGGCTAGTAATTCCCCTTCTCCAGGGGATGATAGGTGTTGATGATGATCACAGCCAAGGCAGGTGTGTTAGCTTAGGTAGCTGAAGCTGTTTCCATGGAGACCTTTGAAAACCACAGTTAAAGCTTTAAACATGGGCATACTACATGTGGAGCAAAAACCAAGGGAGCCATCTAAGCTAGGCAGTAGCAACAGCTAAGGATACTGGGCAAGTGCTTAGACTCTGCTCTTCTAGCACACTTAGGTAGGTAACTGAGGCAAAAAGAAGCACCTAACTTCTCTCAGCATTCACAGCTATGCATCCTCCTTTGCAGACAGATGAACAAGGCTATTTCAGACATTTGCTGCAGCAATGCTGCTCTTTTCCCTTCCCAGAAACCAGCAGACAGAGCAATTACAGTACATGTGCTAGGCACAGGTCCCCACCTTCTCCTCCGCCAGATGCAGAACACAAATCTAAAGCAAAAGTCACCCCTCCATAAATACTACATTAATACCTCGGGGGTTTTGTAGGTTCCTATTGTGAATCTGCTCTTGCTTATAAAAAACAGAGGTCTCCCAGAAGACTATCTACAACACCAGGCTAGATTTACTTTTCCTTCCACAAACCCACAGAAGTATGAAAGTTTTTTGAGCTCTGAATCCAATTCCCTGTTAGTTCAACCACCAAATCTTTTAGGAACCTGCCAATTTCTATCTTAACAGTACTTAAAATTGTACTTCCTCCTACTAGGAGGCAGAACTCTGTCACTCTAATGAGTTAGAAACGTTCAGATTTCCAGCCTGTGTTTATTTCTGTCTGTTAGTTACACCCAGTTTTTCACGTGCCAATAGTGTCTCTCACCTTAAGCAGTCCTTTTCCACCTCCAGCGTTCACTGACCAGCATATTTATACTTGGCAACCCTATGCCTTCTTAGTTCCCATTCCGTTGAGTTAAACAAAGTAGTCTTTTAGGTGAGAACAAATAGGGTTAAAACAAATTGGAATTGTTCCTCTTCCTCTTTTATTAAAAGCAAAGTAATAATTCCCTTTCTTTTTCCTGTTCCCACAGCTCCCCCTCCTGTTTCCATCTATTCAGGCCATTGGGAAAAGGCAATAGCACCTGAAGCAAATTTCCTTTCCCTGTCACAGTATGGAAGTCAGTGTGAAATGCAATCTGTCAATATGTGGTGAGTTTACTTATCGTAATATTCAATTAGGCCCAAATACAATTGAGGACTAAAGACACTAGGCCAAATCCAGCCCTTTTGTTCACCTGTGAAACCACCAGGCCTAATTCTGTATTCCCACATATGTAAATATTACTCTGGGTGAGAGTTTGCATTGGTATGAGAGCAGAATTCACCCTCTGACCCAGCTATGTAGGCTCTCACACCTCTTGCAATTATCTCACATCTGTTCAAAAGAGAACTGACCTATACGTGGGCGAAGGTCTCTGCAAGCTGACGTATTCTCCCAGGAGAAATGTCATGTCATGTCATGTCATGTCATGTCATGTCATGTCATGTCATGTCATGTCATGTCATGCTGGTGTCAGACACAGACATAGGGACGCTTTTTTTGTAAGATCTCGTGAGAATTGCTTTCTTTAAATTTAGCCTTTACTATAAAACCTAAAAATTGCAAGAACTTGCAAAATATTTTCATGGTTTCAATACTTAATGACACAATTTTCAAAGCCATGTCTGCTGTTTGGATGTTCGTTTTCAAGTAAAAGTAGCAAGAACTAGAAGGTCAAAACAAATTTGAAAAATCTCAAGCTAATATATATTTTAAATGTTATGTTTTTAATGCTCTAAATGTACAGTTTTGAAGTGATGGATATAAAGAGATTAATTTACAACATTTTCCTCCCATGCTTACATGTGAATTTTTGTACCTGTAAGTAAATAGAAAGTCACTTCATAGCCTGTGATTTCTGTGCTTTTTACATGCACCTGTATAGCACATAGTTTCCCGTCTGATACAAAATGTTATAGAAATAATATGTATTAGTACATATAAGCAGCTATTAGGGATGCAATACCATTTCCCAGTCATGGCTGTTCTGCAAATCAGGATCTAAGTAGGTATCACCTTGAAAATTCAAACCTTATTCATTAATGGATAAATTATTTTAGGACCATGATGTGGTACAGAAAAAAAAAAAAAAAAAAAAAAAAAAGGTGAGAGAGAGAAAGGAACTTAATATATTAGAGTCTAACTCAGGTGCAGACCTCCTCAGTTTAACATACCTCCATCAACCTCAATTTTTAAAATTGAGAGCACTTCCCTGTTCTAGTATCTCTGGAGCCAGACTGATTTCTAACAAGCTGGAGAGGATACCAGGAGAACTAGCATACAATTCAATAACAAAGATATTAGAATATATGACATTCTTCCTTTTCAAAATGCCAGTAGTCCAGACTATCGGTTAAGTGACATGCATCCCTACCCACACAACTGTACCATTTTTCTATTTTGGGCCTATACGTTAAAAACATAAAGGCATTGTTATGAGCAAAAATTGTTTATTCAAATCCATAACACATGTATGACAATGAGCCAGTGATCAGGAATACAACTGCCAATGTCTCCACTCCTACAGTTCCACTCCTTCATCCTCATCTCACAGATGTATTCTGCAACCTACAAATACCACACATCCCCAACATTGTCCCACCATCACCCACTGCAACACCTATACAAAGCTACCCAGCACAATGACTGCCCCACATTTCTCTTTATTATTTACTAGGTCCTCACACATCTCATTAAGTCTCAACAACACATTTCCTCTAGTCTACCCCACCAACTATGCAAAATCTGTTTTTTCAGGATGCACTGTTGGCCAACACTCTGCTTATCAGCAGATAAACGTGCAGTTTGCAAATCGTGTTAAACAGCAACTTATCTCCCTACAGTACTCTGTAGCCTTTTTGTATATTAAATTCATTTGCCAGTTCCCCTAATGAAATAGTGGCAGCCTTAGCGGTAAGAAGTGTAAACTAGTAAATAATGGTAGGCAGGTTCTTAATGTTGTAGAGGTTACTTAAACAACATGGCTTCTGGTCCACGCTTGCTGTCACTGGTTTGGCATCAGAGGAATCTGGAGAAAACATCAGTTGAGGCCCAGAAAAAGTCTCTCTGATGAGACAGTTCAGAAAGAGACCATAGAAGTGCAGGTTGGGAAGTCCCTGTGGAGGAATCAGGATAGCAAAAGATGTTGGGCAAACATAAAGTAGCAAAGGTAGGCCCAAAACAGCCCTATGTTTGTTGGCCTAAAGTAATCATAGAGCTTCACATATGCTGCTCTTAGTACCTGGAAGACTCTCAGATTCTTCACATTCACGATGTTCATAGATACTAATTAGTAAGTTAAGCTAAAAGTTTTTAGAAGCCTAAAAAGGGCTTACACACAAGGAGTGGGATTCGTCTCACCTAGAAGTAGAACACCTACTAAGAAATTATTCTGTTCTGGTTTTCTACATTCTGCCATAGTCAAGAGGGAGAGACAAGAACATCCACAGCCTGATTCAACCCATCTGTCTAATTGCCTTAGCCAGACAGGATCTGGGTCCACTGCCTACAGGAAACAACTACCCCAGGGTAGGTGCACAGCTCTTGGTGACTGATATCAGGACATGAATCCTATGCTATGGCACAAAAGTTTCCTCAAGGTATTGTGAGTCCCAATGTAACTAACTCGATCAGTGGGAACTAGGCACCTCAGTAGCTGAGGACCCCAAACACTAAATGTACATTTAGCTAAAATAAAGCAAAAGTTATAAAATTATAACACCAAATATTGGGAAAGATAGCTCCAGTACTTTATTGTTTCTCCAGAAATTTGTTTCTCCAGAAACTATATTGTTTCCGTGAAATTCTAGAGTTACTTAGTAATGCATCCAATGCATCCTATTTGGGAATAACCAAGTACAGAAATATAGAAGACCCTAAATGCATTGTGCAGAAATGCAGACTTCAGATTTTTTTGTCTTTTTCCATCTGAGCCATGTAGTACACATATATCATAAACACAAGGCATTTAAACATTGCCAACCTTCCAGACGTTATCGGCTTCCTTTGTGGGCTATGCTATTTGCTAAAATAGACTTCTTGTTCAGGAAAAGTCTTTGGCCTACTTAGTTGACAATTCATCACTGTTTGAAAGATATCATCCCTACCTAATGTACTAAGTACAAATGAATAAATTAATCTTTTTCATAAATAAATAGAACATGTAGGCAGCAATCATAGATCTAAATGTTAAAATATGGAAAGCTTTTTGCGGTCACAGTGCAATGCTTCTAGGTTAAGGCCTGACTTATTAAATCACCATCAAAGTTTACTATTTCAGGCACATCAGCTGTCAATAAAAAGCAAATAAATATTTTACTTCCCAGGTTAAGTAGAATTCATGAAGCCAAAATACTACTAATTGCTTGTTCTCTCAAAAAAAAGCTTTGGCAAATAGAAAGAAAAGGAATGTAAAGTGGATGGAAAAGAACTTGTGATAATTATCTGTCACTAATTACACATCTGGTCTCTAAAAACTGGTAGGTTAATGATGGCAACCTACATAATGATGCTGCTAAAGACTTCCTCCGACACACATGTACACTCTAAGAAACCTTTTAACTCCAGCTTCCACCTCAACATGGCAAAACATCTCATTGCTTTGCAGATGCCCAGGGAACAGTTGTGAGGCAGGGGAAGAAACAGTTCTCAACCTGATAAAAGCCATTTAACTTGATGTCATTCCAGGCAAAATTTGGACAGCCAAAAGAAAAGATTTGTTTCGGAGAGCCAAGAAAGCAGACAGTCCCATCAGGGGAGCAGCATGTAAATGCTGCTGGCATTTATATGATCTCAGATTACTCGCACTGCCAGACTAAGAAGCTGCTGATTTAAAACTATCATCTCTGTTGTCTCTATCCTACATAGGAAGAGTTCAGCAGCATCTAGGATTTGGTGTTTGCCAATGGAACAGTGGCATGCATAATGCACACCAATCCAACAGCTCGGAGGAGTGGAAGTAGTCATCACATCACCAAAAAGAAATAAAAAATTATGGGTAAAGTGGGGAAATATTGAGAAGTATTTGTATTTTCCTCCTTGTAGAGTGCTCGAGTGGGGAACAGCAACTGAAAATCATGAGAGAGAAGTCACTGGCAACTTTTCTGACAGTGGCATATGTACAGTTCAGCAATCTGTTACTCTCAGAGAAATGGACATGGGATTGACAAGTGACTGGCATGAATGTCTCTGGAATAATTGTGGCAGAGTAGTATAATAAGCATCAAGGGAGGATTAATTGCAGGGTGCTACATAAAAAACTGGGAAGGCTCCAGTATGGAAAAACTGTGTCCAGTAACCTTTTCCGAGCAGTGTAGAGAATGGAATCTGAAGCAAGGTCATCAGTGTTGGCAGCTTCCAAAATGGACAATACTTACAGGTCCTAGACTCGGAGACTCTAAGGCCTAAACAGGCTGTTCCAATCATCTTCTCTGCTTGCCCGCATGACACAAGTTATAGCATCCCACATAATGACAACCTGTAGAATTAAAACATATGTAACTATTATATCTTATTTCACACTTCACTTGACATGCTGTAGGTGTTTGGAAAACAACATGCAATAAGATGAACAGGAAGTCAAGATACAATCACTACCACAGCCTATAGTAGCCACAGTGCCAAGACTTCCACAAAACATGGGTAGTTCAGCTCCTGACTTCTTACATGTGATTCTAATGCATATTATAAAAGTAATGAAAAAAGGTACACCGTTCGAGTGTTCAAAGTACATGTCACTGAGTCTCTACATCAAATGTAGGGACTGATCTGAAACTCCCTGAAGGGAATGGGACACTTTTCTTGCATTCCAGAGGGATTTTTATCTATTATATATACACAATGTTGCAGATAGGCATGGATCTTATATCCATATTCTCTTATAGATTAACTATTTTCATGAAAAAATAACTTAAGTACTACTCCTGTAGTAGGACTACTCTGTACCAGCTAGAATTCCTTCTGTGAAGAGAGACCTCAGAATCTACCAAGACAAGGAGCATAAAAATTAATTTTCTGTAATGATGACTAGATAAATTGCAGGCACTTGGCCTAAAATCAACTGCCTTTCTTTATGGCCAGTAACTATTTTATGACTTCAGAATAACAACCTTCACATGCAAAACTCCACTTTGAGTTACTATACATCACAGAGTAATAGTCTTCACATCATTCACCTAGGAAATACAACACTTGGAGCCAACAGTAGAAGTGGTAACCTCTTCAGTGAAAAACAACATTAGGGGATTCCACGCTGCAGGTGGGTTTTCTCTCCTTTTATTTTTCATTGTCTTTTGCTGTTTTAAATAAAACAATGGATTTGCACATGTTAACGCATCTGAATAGATACATGTTTAAGATCTAAAAGCACAGATGGTATTGGAGGTAAGCCAACTTTGAGGCTTATTTTGTAGCTTGAAGCTTTTTGCACAGCTGAGCTGCATTCAGAAGCCACCATTGGTCCCAAGAAGCAAAAGACCCAAAGTATTCACAGGCATAGGGAAAGATTTTTGTCTCTGTGTATGTAGGCTGACAAGATCTACGCTGTAGTTTTGCCAGATTTCCAGCATGCAGTTGGTATGCAATGACACATCTGCTCTGACTGAACGGAAAGGAGTGTAATGCATGAAATGGCTACTATTTTAGTTGCTGCCTCAAAATTCTTTCAACATCATGCTTTTCTGAAAAGCAGAAACAGAAACTGTCTGGAACAAGATGGAATTTAGAGGAAGGATATCCAAGTTAGTGAAGGTAAAAATAAACATGCAAAATGGCTTTACTGTTTGACATTCATTGAACTTGGATATGTCAAACATGAAGAATTTCAGGAGATGAAATTATTTCTCTCTCAGAAATACTCTCATTTTGTTCTCTTTCATTTAATTTTCTGACACATTTGCAATGACAAGACCTTAGCCAGCATCCTCAGCACACAGCCGCTGTAGGGTCAACTTTTCCTCAGAGGACATGTAGCACAACTGTTACAAAGATGTGCAAAAGAACTAGAAAAGCTCCATTTCTGTTCTGTTACTGCCACAAATTTCTCAGAAACGAAGCCTATATAAATAGTCTTTCTGTGCTCTCCTTATACTTCTGTAAAATGGATGCAATTTTAATTTCATTTTTAGTGCCTGGGGGTTCAGATAAGATTCTGCCAGGTAAAGGACAGAGATGCAGAAACAGACAATCTCTGTTCTAAATCAATCGTAATATTAACTGATACATTTCCCAGAGTGCAGGAAATTATGTAATTTGGCCAAGGTAACATGAAAACCTAGGAACTGAATCCAGATTGATTACCTAAAGGCCAGTTGGGTGCCTGTGTCTTATCCACTAATAAAACCCCCTGTTTCACTTACAGGGATATTGTGATATTAAATGAATCTATGTAACCAAGGGAGATAACAGGAGGTACAGAAATATTGCAAAGTATGTTAAATTCAGCTGTAAACAAAGACTTGGAATAGAAATCTGTGTGTCACAGAATCCCCACAAATCCTACATAAGGGATCTTGGTGTCCCAATACCACTCTCCACATGGGAGAAACTTGACAGTTCAATTGTTCCTTTAGGCAGAACAGCCTTACTATTGAAAAAAGGATCCCAACATGGAACAGAAACTCTTGTCTTCACTTTGTGCATCAACATATCGTCTCCTTCCAGGTAGACAAAGTCAACATAGTTACATAGTGCCCTAATTTCTGAAGGTCCTGCATCATATGTCTTCATAGCTTTTAAGCACTAATTTATGAACAAAGAAAAATACCTCATTGCATAAAGAAAAATGCATTCCTTATTCGTGCTCTAGATACTGAAGCTGATGAAATTTATGTGGGCCTAGAAACCAAACTTCATCTCTGATTTTTGTTTCAAATTAATCAGTATTGCAGGACATTTGTCAAAAAAAAATTAAGGGGTGACAATTTTTGCTCACAACTCACAGACCACCAATTTTATAAAGTATTATGAAACTACTAAAACCACTATAATTCACCTCATGGATCTAATTACTCTTCACTCCTCTCCACATTGACTCCACTCTTCTCATAGCATCTTCTTTCTCTATCTCCATGCACTATCACTGCTGCTTTGATCTAAGAAATAGCTGACTAGTATCTCTTTTCATTTCATCAACTCTTTACTGATTCTTAAATGTCAATTAAATGCATTTTCAGCTTCCCATGTATTTTTCAGCTTCCCCATCAGTATCATGTTTTTTTCAGTCTATAATAATTTAATTTTGGAAGACATTTTCACATGTAATACTTCCATGCAAAATGCAATTTATTGCATTTCAGTGATATTTAAGAAATAAAATTTTCATACAGAAATATGCTACAAATCATCTGTAGCTAACTTCTAGCTGCTTAGTTAACTATATGTCAAATCATTTCTATCTCAACTTGGTAAAGTTGGCATAATAAAGCTGTTGAAAAGTATGATCTTATATAAACTGTACACCAAATAACTTGTAGATCAAATGTACAAAGGCAACGGAATTCAACGGATGCGTTTGTTATGTCACCACAGATCAGTTAATAATGCAGATGTCTAATTATGTGATTAGATTTAGCATTCAGATGCCACACAGGATTAACTTAATTACAAAACGGATTTAAAAATCAATCCTGCAAAAGGTAAACTTTTATTATGGGGGTGTTCAATATATTTTTCAAATATTGTAAATGAAGATATAAAGTATTTAAGATACCACTAAATGCAAATTAACGGAGAAATACTTTGTGTGTGTGTTTCTTCTTAACAGAAACATACTCATACATCAAATTTATAGTCCATTACTCTGTCTAGTAGATAGCAGTAATAATGAAGCTAATGCAAAATTCTAATTGTATCTGGAATAGGATATAAAGAAAAGCAAACAATGTTGAACTAAATAAATGTAGCCTGCTCTGAAGAAAAGCAAAAATCGCAGTTGGACAAGAAAATGCATCACATTTTTCTGATAATAACCTAGAGAATATGTACAGTGATACTGATTAAAACATGAGCTATTTAAGTCACGTAATTCAGTCGTAAACTAAAATCCTAATTTGTCTAAACTCCAATAATCAGCAAGAAAAAGCAGTAATATAGGTTGCCTGATTTCACATCAGTATTTCAAAATGACCAGGGAAATCTTCAAACTCAGATGAGAATTTGAGCCCAAACTATTACAAAAACAGACTGGAGAAATCAAGAGGCTGATTGAGTCTACATTTTATTAATAGATACTGAAAAAAAGAGGTCCACAACTGCAGAGTAAAAATATGCTTCACTCAGTGAGAAATCAAGTGGCTCTCTACACACATGATGCACCAAATCCAAGACCTATTAGAAGTCAGAGGAAAGACTCACAATGATCTCAGTGTGCTTTGGATCAAGTACTGTCAGGTTCCCTCCACAATTATAAAACAACTATTTAACAATGGTTAGCATAGAGTAAAAGCACTGGAGGAATGTACATGGCTACTGTTTCAGTACAGGCTGTGCAGAACCAGGACCTTGCTTGAGGCAGTTTGAAATGTCTCCATAGACCTAGCTATTAAAACTACAACTGGTTCCTAGATGCAGTTTTGACTAGTCAGAGAAGACCTACTTTCTGTCCTTTATCCTCCCAGAAAGAAGAATCTAGAAAAATACATCACCTGGGACAGGCTTGGCAAGATTCTTCTTTCTTCTCTTTTCCCACTTGCTTAAGCTAGGCCCCTAAGAAATTCTTATCATTCATAAGGTTCATAGCTTAAGGTACTCAGAAGCAGGAACTAGTTTTTTTCATTAACGAATAAGAATCACTGACATTTTAAGGCCTGATCAGATACTTAGGGATTTCCTGTGATTTCACTGGGCATTGAAATGGCGCTAAAATAATACCTGAACTGGAGGAAGGCTAAGGCAGGTGGATGGCAGATTTATGACTTTTCATGCATTCATAATACCACATCTACCACAAGGAAATTTCAGAATTGCAGAAATGATGGTTGGAGGTTGTACCGGGTCTGGCTGAGCCAGAATTGGTTTTCCCCTGTAGCAGCCCTCATGGTGCTGTGTTTTATGCTGGGAGCTGGCAGGGTGTTGATAGCACACTGGTGTTGTGGCTACTGCTGAGTAGTGCTTACACAGCACCAAGGCTCTTTCTGACATTTCCCCCCCACAGTGGGACGGGGTGGGCAAGATCTTGGGAGGGGACACAACCAGGACAGCTGACCCGAACTGACCAAAGGGATATTCCATACCATATGACGTCTGCTCAGTATAAAGCTGGGAGAAAGGAGGAAGGGGGTGGGGTCACCCTTGGTCCTCCGAGGCAACCACTACGCGTATTGGAGCCCTGCTTCCTGAGAAGGCCCGACATCGCCTGTTAATGGGAAGTAGAGAATAAATCTGTTTTCTCTTTTTTTTGCTTCCGCGCACGGACCTTTGCTTCGCTTTGCTTATATTAAAACTGCTGTTGTTTTACCCACAAGGGTTGGTTTTTTTTCCTATCTTATTTTCTTTCTCCTCTTTGCCCTGTTGAGAAAAAAGGGGAAGGGGGGGGAAGTGATAGAGCGACTTGGTGGGTACCTGGCATTTAGCCAAGGTCAAACCACCACAGAGGTCATGTAGCCCAAACTTTTGCCTGAGATGGGACTAATGCCAATTCTAGATCAGGTCAACTACAGCTTTGGCTGAGTTCTCTGAGATAGTTATGCATTTCCTTACTGGTGAAATTTTTTTTTCTAATGTCCAGTCTGAACCTTCTAAGAGCAATTTCTCCTCATTCCTCTAACCAGCAGTACACTGCCCCAAAATAAGTGTGACATGATGTTGCCTTAAGAGGGAGTTGTGTTTGAGGCATGTTTCTGTACAACATTTACTTTTCCTTCCCAACTATTCTGCATGTGGCAATGAAGACTACTATGCGTGGCAATAACAATTCAGCAGAACCAAATCTCTAAACTATTTTTACCAATTCACTTTGCTGACCAACACAATGTTGAGAGAGGGTTCACCTGCTTCTTCCTAGCCCCTGTCCTTGCTGTTAATCACTGCAATCTGGAGCGCAGAGGAAGTAGGCCTGTAATTCATATTTGCTTCTGGGTGACCTACAGAAGATAGAGGATATTTGTTTCTCTGCAAGGGTGTAAAGCATAAGCTCCAAGCAATTCACAGCAAATTTCAGTCCCTTTCAGTCCCCCAGTACAAACAGCGTGCTTAATAATAACTTGTGTTCTAATTGTGGATTTTTCCTTGTTAGAGGAGATTGTCTTCATTCTTTATATACTTTGCATACCATTTTTTTAAATAGCTTGCATTATTTTTTATATTTTTTCTTAAAAAAACAGAGGCTAAACAAACAAGGGGTATTGAGACAGATAATTGTTGCTGACTGAAAACCCCTCAGCAGTATTAGTTCCTACAAAAACATCAGTTCATAAAATTTTAATTGCATTTTATTTTTTTAAAGAACACACTGACTTGACAAAATTTTCAAAGAAAAGCTTTGAAACAAAATATGGCTGTCATTCCTTTTTGAGTCTAAGTGGTTCATTTCAATCTTTATATTAACCTTATATATCCTGTATAATCATTACTGTAAAAGTCAAAAAGAATCAAAATTATACATTTGAAACATCTTTTAACTGCTTTAATTTAAAAGGTAACACAGTCAAAGAACATGCTGTGAGATCACCAAGTTGAGAAGGGAGTGGAAATTCCTGCTTCCTTTTGATTCATAATGCAATTAATTTTTAGAATGTCAGAATTTCTCTCCAAAAAGAAATGCCAGGTCCTGACCAGCTGGGCTGATTAGGGCAACAATATTTATTTCTGTAGTTTAGTGTCTGATTTTACTATCTCTTGAGCATCAGAGTGAAACATCAGAATAAATGACCAGTAAAGGTCATTCAAAATGAGTTAAAGTCTAAAAAAAATCTGCATAGTTACAGCTGAGATGCTGTTTCTTCTATAGTCACACTGGTTGCATGTTTACCTTGACTTCTCACACACACACACTCCCACCAGTGTGGAGCTGGCCACCAGCCAACACAAGAAATACATAAGAGCACAAAAGGATCTGCTACCATTAGGTACACGATAAGTACTGACAGATGTGCACACGATGTAAATTTAATTCAGCATGTAGCTTTTTACTAAATTTATGATTTAAAAAAAAAAAAAAAGATTTTTTTCTGTTGAATTTAACAGCTAAAATGCTGATGGTCAGAACTAATGCTGTCTGGTGTTAGATGATTTTAATTTCCCATGCAGACATATTCAAATTGGCAGAAAATGCCGACACAGTTAAGATACAAAAAGGAAACCTGTGCTGTATATGACCAGCAAAAACATTGCCCTTGTGGGACAGTCACCCTGTCCCTGCAGCTGAGTATTGGCACTTTCAGTGTGATGACACTGATACATCTTGCCACCACTCTGCAAAGTTGAATGAGATGAAGTTTAAGACCTGCCCAACTGCCTCTATACCGCCATTTAAGTGATGAAATTAAAACCAGCTGTGAGTTGCTTCCTGCTGTGCTTTGTGGAGCACCTCAGTGGACTGGTCAGGTACAACTAGTCTGCTGACACATGAACTTGGGTCCAGGAGACAAGTTTCTGACAAGGATTTGTGAGGAGACTAAGCCAACCCATTTAAGCAATTCTCCTTTCATCAGAAAATTAGATTAACATAGAAAATGAACAAATATTGTGTGAATGGCTGTTTAATGAGCCCAGGACAGGGCACCATTCATTTTAGTCTTATGTGCAGACCAATCCCATCCTGGTACTTCTCCTTTCTGACTACTAACAATAATCTTTCTCTGATAAGCTCCACTGAGCAAAGTTTTATTATTTCTAGCACCAAACAGGATCTTTAAATTCCCCAAACTCTAAATCTCCTTCAGGATGTCAGGATTGCCATGCCATCTGGCACATCCTATCAGCATGTTAAGCTTAAACTAGTTGGGAAGCAAGTCACAAATTCATGCCTCCTTTTCCTCTCCCACCATGCTGCTGCTCCTGCTTGTTCTCTCACCCAGGTACAAATCATCCCAGTCCTCCAGCTACAGTTTACTCACCAGTGCTATCTCGTTCCTGCTTTCTGCCATAGAAATGCTGCTCTAGGCAGACCCCAAGATAGTCCCTGCACATTCAGATAAGACGGGTGAATTTAGAACCCCTGGCAGAAGCCTGGACAGTTCTTAGCACCTGATACAAAACAAAGTAGCTGCCAAAACACACTGTGAACTTTTCATCAGAAATAATTCTAAAACCACAGCACGGGGAGGACCAAACACTCTACCTGTTTCTACAGACTTACTGGATATTTTGCAATACAGAGATCCAAACAATCTAAACTAGCACCCTTGGCCTCCATGCCAAAAAAAGTCCTTCCATTCTAAGATGAGAGATACTGACAATTGCCATAAGAATGCATAGCCTTAGTGGTATTTTGAAGCACCTGTTAGTCTCTGGAGCTCTCCTAGCCCCATGATGTGAAACCTGGCATTTTCTGAGGATCAGCACTTCACTAAGCCATGGTCACACTTCTTTATGGAGATGAAAAGTTACATGTGCTCACTATTGGAGAGCTTAATGGTAAAAGCACTTCCCTAAGGTGACAACTATAGTCTTCCTCAGCTTTAGATGTTTTAGAGCTCATCCTCCCACTCCGATAATTGCACACTCAAGGAAAGCTCCCTTGAACTCCAGGCTCTAAGTTATCCTTGATAAGAATGCTCTTCATTTCCCATATTGAAAAGAGGTCAATACGCAGCCAGGAATACAAGAATTGTCAGACAGAGAGAAGACACAAGTAGGTGATATCTGTATAGCGTGATGGAGAGGAAACCTGAGTTCTGGCCCTTAATTTCAGAAGCACTCTAATACTCCAGCTAGCCAGGAGCCAAGCCTAGCTCTCGCTGCTGTTACCCAGTAGGAGAACTGGACCATTCTTCCCAGAAGTGGTCATTACAGCTTTCTAACAGGAAACAGGATGACAGGGTTCAAATCTCTTCAGACTGAGGTTAGAAACTGCTTAGAAACAGTTTCCCTTTTCCAGGGTAAATGTTGTGATTACTCAACAATTATGTAAATGGTGGGCACCACAAGTTCCTCTGGCTGCCTTTCTGAATTAATTCAGATCTGTCAGCACTTGTTAGACAAGCTCAGCTAACAGTTACTGGATCAAACTCCTGGGGACACTTGGGCAAAGAGGTGTCTTGCTCTAGAGAGGGGTGCCTCACTCCCCTGCCCAGGACTCATCTGAATATGGATGGTAGTCTAAATATATAGGCTTAGGGAGATTTTAGGCTGGCTGGTAAAGCACTACCATGTGTTAATAAATAACGAGGAGCCAAAAGACCCCCATGACCCCTCTTCTCTGCAGGGACTCCTATTCTCTGCAGAGACTAGGGAAGACTACACAGGGCAGCCAAGTATTAGCAGCTGGCCTGCCCTCTGAGCCAGTGGAAGACAATCCAGGTGGAATTCAAAGGCCGGACAGTTACTTTCCCATAGCACTGAGCCCTCTCCAGCACATCCTGTGCCTCAGCAGAGCTCAACATTGTGCTTCCCCAGTCATATCACTTCCATGTTACCACTGCCTTGCTGCCTTGCATCCTGACAACCTGGGGCAGTTTGGCACACCTGTCTGCAATCTACCTAACATTCAAACTAGCTGTTTAACAGTGTGTAATAATTTTCAACCAGCAGTGAAAGAATCCACTCCATGTCCCAAATAGACTATTTCCCAGCCATTTTCCTTGCTTTATGTACAAATGACCAGGGCACTGGAATAAAAGCATATTCCCTGTTTTCAAAAAGCCTAGTACTAAGTTTCAATCTGTTCAAGGACAGTATTAACTTTTGCATTGTTATTTACATGAATTTGTGCTCTTTTAATTACTGCTGGGTCACCCATAGAGAAAGCTGCCCTCTTCTTTTTAAGTAATTAGTGGGTACAGGAATTATTCGTGGGTCATGAACACATCTCTAGTCATTAGTCTACCATTCATTTCAGATGAGGTTGATTACATTAACAATCCAACCATCACAAGAGACCTAGAGATGTAGTAGTCATTTTTTTAAAAATAAACTCACACCACAAAATAAAGCAAATGTAAAAACATGCAGTCTGTTTTTCTACAGCAGTATTATCTTGACAAATATCTGAAGAAGAAAAAATGTTTCCTTAATAACAACTTGCATGAAGGAAAAACTGCAAAGAATTTTATGTACTTCTATCTGCAATCTCCTTAAACAAAAAATGAAAGGAAAATCATAGTGACAAGTGAAAAGAAACATATTAAGTGGAATTTGAGACTACTTTATTGATTTGTATCACATACACCTTTCTTCTTTTTTCATTGCTCTTTAGGGTCTTGCATACAAAAATGGATATGCGTGTGTCTGTAGCATGTCACAAGTTCCACTCTACGGTATAGTTTATTCACCAATGTACATCCACATAAACCACACTTATTGATTTATTATATTAAAGACATAGATGATATCAACAATTCTGTACAATGAATCTCTTGGGATAATCTTGTACTCCTGTGCAGCCTTCTAATCAAGAGCTTCACCTCTATCACACTGGAGTTAACACAGGTTGTTTTCAACCCTGTATATCACTAACTCCATTCTGCTGTCTTCATGCTGAAATAAATGAAAAACAAGTCCTGTGAAAGCATTAACAAATTGGTAAGATAACTGATAAACTGCAGAAATCTGTCCTTTTCTTACAAGCTTCCCCATTCTCCACACTTACTTCTCAGATTGAATTGGGCCATTTGCAGCACATACAGATTACATTTTACCAGATGTCCCTGCTTAAGTACTACCTTTTCAGTAGGCTATGTAAATTGTCATTAGAGCTAATGAACCTATTTATTGCAAATAATTTACTGGTTGGATTTGGCACTTTCTCCATTAATGACTCACCCAGGAACCAGAAGTGACCTTTATGGATGACATACGATTTTCTCTCTAAATATTATGGTTTTCCAAATTTTCTTGTAGTGTTCTTCATCATCTCATCAGTGGTTTTGCAGCATTAGTAACCTTACATAAATCACATTTTTTCTAAAAGTTGAATCATGACCAAATGCAAGAGTATCCCTAACTTAAAATGCCAGTTTAAATTACTTTCCTTAGGGAATATTTGCTATAACTATTGTATAAACAATGAGCTTCCTTGATGCTTAACTTTTTAGCTTTCTAAAAATTGAGAGCAAAGAATGTATAGGATGAACAAGCTCCCTATATATGTTACAGGAAGCTGGAAGGGCTGTAATCTAAAATAAACAGTTTAATAAAAAGGGGCAGTTTCTTAATTGCCCCTTATAATCACAGTCAAAATCTTTTAGATGATTACTCAGGACTTTTACAGATAGAACCACATATAAATTTGACCCTTTCATAAGGAAATCAAATGCAGTATGCCGCAGATATGAAGAACATGCCCTGTTTTGTGTTACACTGTAAATGAAAGCCATAGTACAACCTTCTCAGAAGTTGCAGGGGGGTATGAAAGGGCTGTCCTGGGGCAGGGGGGCACACGGCAGGCCCCCTGTTATCATGGACCATTCTCTTCTCCAACTTACATGCAATAAACCTCTAAAATGAATAGTTATTTGTTAGTTTTAATATGTTGTTAGAGTGACCATCAATTAAACATTTTGAAATGTGATACATGATGACTTACCATAACAATAGAGTTAAAACCTTTTCCAACATTTAACCTGTAGCCTCACAGAAGCAACAGTCTGTCAAACCCATTTTTCCCCAGAAGCATCTTAACAAGTTCGCACTGATACAGCAATCAACTGAACACTGAAGACTTTATTTTTAAAAGAACAAAATCATGAGAATTTTACACTAACACAAGATATTTTACTCAAACATACTAGCCATTCAAACATTGTAATCAGTAATTTACCAGTAAATTAATTAATCACTAAAAGCCTTCATGTTGATTTGGAGGACTTTAGTTTGCCTCTCCGTGGGCCCTGTCACCAACTCAAAAGCAAAAACATCCACAGATGTGTGAGTTACAGCAGACACATTGCATATACTTTTCACAATCATGCTCATTTTGTTGTGACTGTGAAAGAGGATAACATTATGTCATGAATAAGAAAGTAGATTAAAATACACAGGCATTTCAATATGACTTTTTCCTGAGTCCAGTAGTTTGAATTAAATGTTACTTTAGCTTGCACACATCAAGGTGCAGAGCTTTTCCTATTTCTATTTGTATTTGTATTGTGCAACTAGACTGATCTTTATGCAAGTCTCAGTGCTATCCTCTGATTTGAAGAGAGTATTTTAACAGTTTTTACTTCCAGGTTGCTTTAGTATTTGTCTTATCTAATTGCAGCAGATTTTATTGTTGTTGCTGCGGCCAAGGTGAGTTACAGAATCAGAGGCATGAACATGACATTTTTCAGAAGAATGCAGTCAGAATGGTCATTAGGAGGAGTTTTATCCACAGCTTCCCTGTGCACAAACTGCCTTTGCGAAAAATTAACTATAGGTTTAAGTTCTTGGCTCCTAGACAGTAGCAACGTCTGACTCTTGACATTGCTGAATGAGAAGCAAGAGGTCATTCAACTTACAAAGCCTATCAACTTAAAGTTCCAATTAAGAAAACACTTACAATGTAAAAGACTGTTTCAAACCAAGGAGAAATAAATACAATTTAATATCAAGAGTACTATGAAACTTAGCAGGGAAAGTGATCAGGAAGGCTTACTTTTCAAAAACCCTAGTATATAACGGAGAACGTCTTAAGATACCAGAGTGGAGAAGCAGCATACTGCAAAGTAGCATTATATCACCCTATGAAACAAAAAGAAAGTGGGACTATAAGCAGACAACGGAAGGCAATATTCATCATATCTGTTAGCATAAACTGAACTGCCTTAAGAAATAATTCACTGGCAGTTAAGGCTGAATAGTTTAGTGTCTCTCCCATGATGCGTGGATATGAATATACAGGACTTAGAACCCAGTTTTAAAAAATTAAGGTTGCTAAGTGACAACATACTTTATCAGCTCGTTTATGATTTCTGAAGACTCATACTGAGGAAAATAGATAACATTGGTGCCCCTACTGACTTCTGAGCAGACAAAATTTATTCTTCACTGGTATGAAAATTTAATTTTAAAACAAACTAATGTCTGTGTTTATCTAGCAACAGAAGTGTAATTGTTCATTTCCATGCTCTAAGGTGTATGAATTTGACAGAAAAATACATTGTTAGAACAGCCTCTCAGTAATGAGTTCAGTTCTCTGGACATTTTAAAGAACACTTTTCAGTTTTTCAGTTTTTTGTTAATTGTCACTACTGTACCAACAGTATAGGCCACTGTGCTCTTAAAATGCAGATACCTGCATAGATTTAAATACACTTTTTCTTTAGCCTTGTTGGAAGATTTCTAAGTCATAGCTTCTGGAAACAGTGCAGCTGCCTTAGGTCTGATCAATCTCTGTATACTCACCCAAAGTCATTAATAGCTCAAGAGCATTATCCCAGAATATTCCAGCTTGTACAGGAGCTGCACACTTCAACAACATGTGATATCTTCATATGTGTTGCTACATTCAAGCACAATTGCCTCAGCAAAACCTCAATTATTTATCATTTAATTTTATTTAAATTAAAACAAAAATTAAAAGCTCCATATGCATTTCCTTGTCCCGACTTCCTCTCTCTTGTAAGCACACTATAAACCAAGGTTCAGAATTCTCTGAATAAAATGCAGCATAGTTTCTGCTCTGAACCTTTGCATTTCTCTTTCTCTTCTCAATAGCCAGGATTACAATTCCTTAACTTCTGAAATATCTATCCTTCCTGATATGAAAGGATGTCCTTCCCTCTGGCTTAAGTCCCAGGTATCTGAGAATTCTTCCTGTTTCTTTCCCCTTACATTTTCAAAGAACAATAAAAACACTTGGGTTTGTTTGTGCTGTCTCTAGAAGTTTGCTTCTCTAGATTCCAACACAAACACAAAAGTTGGAGAGAACTTGTTTCCCTAGGCTTTAACATGCCAAGAGGTTTCCATCTCAATAGGATCTTCTGGATTTAATAATTAACTATTGTTACTGCCCTGGGGATTTCATCAGTATGCACTCATACATACTTATCTCGACCCCACACTTTCAGGAAACATCTCTGGAACAAAGTTAGCCCCTTAAATTCATACAGCAAGTAGAATAAGACTGAACAATTATTTTGAGACATTTATAACATTTAATTCAAATAACGTTGAAATCTCCAAAGTTTGTCTCATAGACAAAAGCAGCAGGGCAGACCCTGAACACTTATTTAAGAGTCTTGCTGCTGTAGCCCACGGAACTTCTTTGATTCATAGTCAAACAGTTAAATGAAAGAGGTGGAACAGATCACCATACTGTTAAATTAAAGAAATGAGCAGAGATGACCCAGCTAATACCAGAAAACTAAAATCTATATTCTCCTTGTAACTGAAGCAGAAGCAGGGGGGGAAAAAATAAATCTCTCAGTGGAAATGTACTGTCTAGTAGCAATACATCACCCCAATATGTTAGCATAGCTTGCAGGAGTCACTGATCAATGAAGGACCATTGTCTGTCTCTGATACCTAACCTCAGTATCTTTCAAACTGAATTAATATGTTCATGACAAAAACAAATATTTTTGTCTGTTTTTTCTTTCTTCAATCAACTTCCATAATGAAAAAATCTCATCCAGTTTTCAAACAGCAACAGTTTCTAGACGTTTTCTAGGAAACTGGTGAACCTTTAAATTATATTTATCCAAGTTCAGTAGCTTCAAGAGAGATTGAAAAGGAACCCAATTCCCTTGTTTTTAAAAGACATAGAGACAACATAAGAACCTAAATAAGGTGATTTAATATAAGAACTGTTATGGAGAGAGAAAATCTTAAGAAATAGCTTAAAGAATAAGAAGCCATATCAGGGGAATTGAGAAACGGGTATTTATTTGGATCATAGTTACTTTTACTTCCATGTGCTTCGTTTGGAGAGTTAAGCCAGTCATTACAGCTTGGCTTAGATGAGGAAAAGCTTAACTAGGTGAAATGAGATTTAGTTGATTTAGAGGACACAGTCAGTTTCAGGAAGACTGTGTTCAGAGAAGCAGTAGAAGGAAGGATGAAAAATGCTATCATCAAAACAAAAGGAGAGGACTACAACCTAAACATAGCTTTTTGCATGTGATGCAGCAAAGACTGATGATTCTGATGACTCGTGTTTTGACAAATGAGACAACTAAGTATAAATCATACTTTAACCCTAATATATTTCAGATATTAATACAAAGCACAGCATTAACTTGTAGTAGTAGAATGGCTGGTGATTGGGAGGAAAAACAGAAGTAAAACTTTGAGATCAAAAGCAATGCCCATATGTTCAAAGGCACAGAGTGTTTATTAATAAAAGCCTGTCTGTATCTTGTCTTCAACATAATATTTGTGAAAAAGAAGGTAAAGCAAAATGAAAAATATGTGCATCATAACTGAAACTCCTGTCACTAGAGTCAACTTTTTTGTATAGGTACTTGAAAATTCTATTCTGACCAATTAAAATGTCATTAATATCAATAATAAACCATGTTTTCTCTCACAGTTTTATTGGGAGTCATGTTCATTTCCAGATAACTTTTTTTCCAACATATTCTTTTCTGCATTATAAAATAGAGCATGCTAGAACTTCTTCTGAATACAGATATTTCAAGCCTATATATCACTGACTACTATATCTATACAGTGAGATAAGAAGTTAAAGTGAAAATAACATATTTCTCAGTATTTCATGGTATACTAAACTCAGTACTTTTAGTATATGGTCCCTATGCCTAACTACAAACTTCAGTATCTTATTTCTATACACTATATGGAAAAGTCATCACTTTAGAATGCATGACTGATCCACTTATTGCACAGTGAAATGGTAACTATGGGTTTCTACATGATGCGTTATTTAAATAACAATCATGTCACTAGCAGTATCAGAGGTCAAATATTAATATCTTTGTTGATATACAACGGTTCCTTGGGCAAACACTAGTGACATCAAGCCATGTCATACTAAAAGGAACATTTAAGAAAAATATCACTAATATATGATGTTTCAACATACACAACTTTTGTTTATAAAACATGGAGTATGTTCATATTATCAAAGCTTCATTTAAACTACTTTCTTCTCTTTGATGTTGCAGAATCACCAACTGCTCCTTTGAAATGCAGCAGCAGCTGAACCAAATCTCTCAATCAAAATAGTGATAACCCATTCAATCTTCTGTCCCACGGTTGACCTCAGTCTGGTTTTGATCAGAACTAGTTTGGGTAAAAGAGCATTCACCTTCACAGGCTGACAAGGGGAGTCAGGTAAATTGAAAGCTATTTATGCCAGCATTTCAATATTGTATAGCTATTACAAATATCTATATAATCAGCATTATATAAAGTAGATTGTATGCTATCTGAACTTTCAGTTTATTAGAGATTAATATTTTCATATATGGCTAAACAAATTCATCAGCACACATAGACTCTTTTTCTTTTTTAAAATCCTGGGTTATAAATTGACAGCAGCAGCAGCTTTCATGCCAATGGTATCAAATATATGATCAATGCCTGTGAGAAATTCAAAGTGACTTTAGATAGCAATGTCCTAAGCTACTTTACTCTGCTGACTGTTACAAGATTGTGGATTTGGATATGCATTTTAATTTGACCTTTTACAGCCACATTACACTTTCACCAATGGCTTTCATCTTTCCCATGCTTGCTCCGGATTCTGAAGTAACTCTGTCTAAACTTAGAAATTGGCATTAGGCAAATTCACCACTATTTCCCAGGTCCTAAATGTTTCTTTGGGGGGGATGCTAATCAAAATATGTGAACATATGGCAAAAGAAACAATTATGTTACAAATTTGTCTGGGAAAGGCTTAAGAACCCCAGTTCCATAGATTGATGCTGAAAACAGTATTTTTCTGTGCAAAGTTGAGAGCATTCTATCCAGGCTGCAAATACACACAATTTGTTTCTCTGAAATGTTGACATAAATAGCTTTCAATTTACCTGACTCTTTGGAACAATATATTCCAGTTTCAAAGGTCTAAAACTCAGCACATGAAAACAATGTGTTTTCAGAAGCACATGATGTAGAGCATTTAGTTTTCAATAAATCAGCTTTGTCATATGGTATATGGCATTATACTAGTACTAAATTTTTTCCCTCTGTGCCATCCACCAATAGAAACTAGATTTCAAAGACAAATAGAGCAAATCTCAGTCATCAGTTATGGCCACGTACCCCTACTGCCTTTAGATGGAGTTGCACAGCTGTAATAAATGGCAGAATTTTGCTAATTTAGGCAGACAGCTACACTGGCATGGTGATTACAGGAAGTGTTTCTGCAATTACAGATTCCAGTTTATATAATATATTTAGAGGCTGTTACAGTCAACTCTGACTGATAATGCAACATATGTTTGGTTGCATATGAATACTGTAACCAGGAACCACAGGCAGAAAAAAAAAAAAGCAAAACATTCAGAAATTAAAACATCAGAATTACATCTAAAAAAGACCTTAACAGGTCATTTAATGACCTGTCCCAAGGCCAAATCTGTCTCATACCTGGAAGACCTTTGCATAGCCTTTTCTTAAAGACCTCCAGCGGTGAAGACTTCATGGTTTCTTCCAAGCAATGTATTGCAGCATTTACTTACCTAATTCTGCTGTTAAAAGATTATTCCTGATATCTAATCTAAATCTTCCTTGCTTCATCTTAAGCCCTCTACTCCTCATCTTCTCCACCTCTGTTTAACCGCTGGACAGCTCTTGACTGACAATGCTGGTGACACAGGTAAGAGAAAACTGGGCCCAGGAGATGTTGGTTTAGAACCAGACCAATTACAGGAACTGGAGGCGGGAATGGTTCATCTCTGAGACAGAAGGCAACCTTTGTTCTGTCAATTCTGTTAAAGATAAAACAGTCTTGTGGTATGCAAATTTGTTGAATGTGTGTTTAGGGAGTGGAATATGTCTTTCACAGTAGGAATTTTGTAAGTTTATTCTCTTCTGCCATGAAGAATCTTGAGCAGGTATCTACATACTCATGTTTATCCCAATGATGTGAAAAAGAGCAAAATAAGTATAAATGAATTGAGGTTAACCAAAACTAGGAATATATGTAAAAATATTTTAATTAGATGATTTGGTTCCTAAAATTCATGTAGCAGCCATGTCAGTATGAGAAGCCTTACAGAAGTTGACTCATGAAATCTGCTCCTTGTTCTTTGAGTGTAATGAGTATTATGCTACTGTGAAAGGAAAAGTTATTGGTTTAATTCACAAATTAAGGCTTAATTCACAAATTAAGGCTTAATTGGCCTTACACAAATTCTTGCTGCTCCTAATTCTCTCCATTTCATTTTAGGTGCTTACAGAAACTTTAATTACGTACGACAGTTGAAGTTAAAGTAGCTGAGCTATTGATTTCCCCACTCCTCCATTCCTTCTTTCCTTTTTGATGACAGAGGTCACATTTGCCATTTCCTAGTTTTCAAGTACATTAACTGTCTCATACAAATCCAACATAACTTCTGATTTTTATGAGACCTCCTCAGTCAGTCTTGAATGCCCTAGGAAGAAATCCTTTAGGCCCAGTGATCTGAAAGTGTACAACTTACTCAATTTCTTTCTAACAGTTATGGAAGAGACAAAAACAAAGGTAGGCTTGGGAAAATGCTAGACTAAAAGTAAACTAGAGTAAACAGCACAATATCTTCCTTGAATTACAAACTATGAAACAGTTGGTCATCAGGCACTTTCTGCTTCTGACAGTATCTTATCAGTACTCGATCACTGAGGCTTCTTTAGAAGCTTCTCAGAAGAATCTAAATTCCTTAGACTTGCAAGTATCAAAGCCTACATAAATTCACATCTACCATTTATGTTGTGGTATTTCTGACATGTGATGGTGAAGTACCCCCAGCAAAGACATCTTAACTGAGGCTAGAAACAAATATTTATTAGACAGGCTGCCGGGTCTTATGGGCAAGTGGAGAAGCTGAAATCAGACAGCAGGGGACCAGCTATTTCTGAAAGTTCTAATATGCAGAGGAGTTTATGATTCTTCCTCCAAAAACTGTTCTAAGAAAGATTTATGAAGCTTTATGATGGTTACAAGAAACAGAAAGCAATCTGAAACATATGAGACAGTTGTAACTTCCTTCTCCGTCATTTTTATAAATTCTTATACTGATTAATAGTGCGCCAGCAACAAACCCTCAGACAAACAGGATAGTCAACAGTCTCTAAAAGCATTCAGGTCACAGTCTATTGGCCTAAAAAAAAGCAGATAGTCAAAGTTCTCTTACCATCCAAAATTATCAGAAATTTTATTTCAAAAAACTTATAGAGTCTCCATTTTTCTTTAGAGTTCTTAAGTTAATGTTCAATAAACAGAGGGACTGGGAAAGCCAACTCAAACAGAAGTGACCCCGACAGACATAATGAAACTCAATGCCTCAGATAGAAGCAGTTTCCCAGACATCAGTAAGAAAAATATTCAGGAAATTGTTTAAAATTCCTCACTCCTCTCCCAAGTATCAATAACCAAATGAATAAAGCATTTCATTTCTGTTTGGCTAGAAGTCCTGGATATTCTGAAAGGCCATTAAGCAGATAGCTTTAGCGCGTGAAAAATGCACGCTAGTCGTTTTGTTCTTATGTCAGTTATTTAACACATTGTATATAAATCAGCTTGCAAGATATAGAGTTTAATCTTTTGTGGTTTTATTGCTTTACCATTTCACTTTATTTATCCTGCAATCTGTGAAGATGGAAGTTTGATTTAAAATTTTGCATTTGTAGGCCTGAGTGTCAATACTGCACACACAACTCAGACAATCACTCTAATGGGAATCACATCATTGGGCTTTGCAGATATCATCACCTCTATGCATCAGCATAATTCGTGGCCCCTAATGAATTCACACCGAGTGTGCATACAGGACAGTATTGTCCTTTGGGCAAGGGCTACTTCTCATCGTCTGTGCAATATCAGGCACAGTGTAGCCTCTATCATGTTCAGAGCCTCTAGGTGCTATTATGTAATTTATGTTCATTTATTCTCTCTTCTGGTAAGAAATAGTAATTTATTCATCAAGTATATAGCTATGTTCTACCTTTTCTTTAAACAGCATAGAAACTCAAAATAGACAATCCTTCCTGGGGCATGGGGGCCACTGTCCTCCCATTGCAGGCACTGAGTCCTAGAGCCCCCTTCAGAAAACAAACCAGACAGGAAACCCCTTATACCCCACCTCATTAGTAGGCAGTGACATTTACTCTCACCATGCTCATTCCTGTGCTGGAATATTCCTGTGCTGCTTTTGTTCTGTCTTCCATGTTCACACTTCCCTTTCCTTTTATTACTACACACAGATGTCCCTTTTCCAATTCTTCTTACTTTCTTTTTTATTCTCAGCCTTCATCCTATTTTCTCTTTCCTAGGTCTCTCAGAATGTCTTATCTTCTTCTCCTCTACAACTGTCCAGGCACCATCACCTCTCTAATGCACAATGTTTTGTGTTCAGATGCTACGGATGCAGTAGTCAGGGTTGAAAGATCGTATCTCATAGAGAAACTGACAATATTAATTTTAAAATCTCCTGCCATGGAGAATCTCCTCCACTGTTAAAGCTTTCAGCCATTCTCCTTTCTGGTTTAATAATCAGTTTCTTTACCACACTACATTTTTATCATACCCTGAAATCAATTCTATCTTCTAACATGAACTTTGCATTTCCTGATTTGTGAATGTATAACCTTATACATTTGATTTTGTCATAATATTAGTTTTCTGTATTATTAGTTGTTATAAACAAACATGTCACCTGGCACATAAGAGGTCCACAAACACCTTGGTCTGAGTGACACCTAGAAAAAAGATAGTCCCCATTTCAAGTATGTCTAGCTTCCACAATTTGTCCTATTTTTAAATAAAAGCTGAACTGTCTTTATACACCTAAATGCATGACTTCAGTGACTGATTTACAGACTCTGAATCCCATTTGGCAGAGATACTCAGCAGCCCTGAACCGTAACTTCAGTTTAAAACAGATCCCTCTATCCTGCATTCTTTCCCAGCTGCCTGAAGCATCCTCCTGCCCAGGGAGTTGGAAGCTGTGACTCCTCCCCACTCACAGCACAAGGAATTTATATGCCTAACAGCACCATGAATTCCACCCAACTCTCAGGCATTACACTGCTAAGTATTCTACCTCCCAAGCCTACTTTACATTTGGCCTTAGGCGTTTTTTCATAGAGATGTATTTAGTACAGATGGCAAGCCATAAAACTGTTAGAGAGATTATTTATTCTAAAATACTTCACCAGGAGAAACTCACCAAGATGACTCAGTTCATTTCCAAGGCTATCCCAAGGCAAAATACGTTGGTAGAAAAGTCAAATAAATAACACATACAAAACACAATTACAAACAATTGTGATTTTTGGGGAGAATAAGGTTTTAAAAGCTGTAAAACTAGGAGCTAAAGTCTTTTAGCATTAAGGTTTGTTTACATATTCCCATCCAGAGCAGTTCTCTAACATGCTAAGCCTCTTATCTTTCATAATCATTAGCTGTATGTATTGAAACATATTTTTTCAATCCAGTCAGGTACTAGATTACCCTTTTTCAACTACATGTTGGAATGTTGAAAGTACAGGCCCAAATTCTGCTAAGACATGCATGGCTCTCAGAGCTGTATTCACCCATAGGAAGGCTGCATTGACTTCATATAGAATAGATATGTCAGGTAGATGATATGTGATCCTTCTGTAGATTATACTAATAGATGCACCATACAGAATATATCTAGGAAGAAATAAAAGGTGACTCACAGGAGATGGATGGGCTTGGAGTTGCCTGCCCCAATCCCCATATGTCCTATCCCTACCTTCAGTAACTTCTCCTCAGCTAAACCCTCTGCTCTGCTCCTTGAGATCCCCTAAAAATTATCCTGTCATTAAGTATGTAGGCAAGTGAGAGTTCCTCCCAGAGACACAGCACTACCTCCAACGTAGACAGTACAACTACTCTGAGATGATTACTTGTACAGAGGGGTACAGGGAAGGCTTAAGATATCACAACTTCACTTCTTAAAACCTTTTCAACTCCAAGTAAATTTGAGTTTATAACTTCATGATGAGCAATTTCAGACCACAGAACAAGACAGCAGAAGCATCAAGGCTGTAAGGCAAGACAAGCATTCAGAAAAGCTGGAGCCACACAGGGAAGGAGAGAAACTAATTTCAGGATAAGGATTGTGGTAACAACTGGATATAGACAAACCTGGAAAGAGTGAATAGTCTGGCCAAAGCATCGATGCAGCAAATAGGAGTAATGATGCACGTAGCACTCATGTGATTATTATCACATAAACAAAAATACCCGGGATGGTGTGGAGAGCCTCATTCCTCCTGGCATGCTGTTGGGTACCCAGCAGAGTGCCCAATAAAGGTGGGCTACTTCTACCAAATTCCCGAGGCTCACGTGGAGACAAGCAACATCCTTGTCTCCCTTTATGGTCATTTGAAAGTAATAGGCACCTGTAAGTATAATTTATCTAGCCTATTTTAGGTGTCTATTTTAGAATGATCTGAATCACAGTCTACAAGTGCCTATTTCTGCATTCTCTATAAAGGGAAACTGAGATGACTAGCTCAGAGATGAATATTTACACTGGAGACATCTGCATTTGGTGAGATGAATTCAAGCCTTAGAGTTTAAATAGACAAGATAAAGAATAAAGTGTTTCAATAGGATGAACAAAAACATGGCTTGCATCAGTATCTTGCAATACATCCTGAGATTTTTATCTTTGCAGTAAAAGGGGTTACCAGAGGGACTTGGCCTTTTTAAAACATTATTGGATATGTGTTTGCTAAGTAGAGGGTAAACAGGAAAGAAGGGAAAGGAAACAGAGGTGAGGGACTAATGAATACAGGACAAGGAAAACAACAGGAGATCATTCATGATTGACATGAGGTCATCAGTGTGTGAGGAGTATGGTGGGGCATGAAAAGCCAAAACCATCAACCAGGAAGCTTAGGGCTGGTGGTATCCAGCCAGAACTCGAGAGAGCAGCTTGATCACACAATCACTGCCTGATGAGCCCAGAATTGCAGTTTCTGAACTTTCACAGATTGTGAATCCAAGAAGACAATGACATGGACCTGAAAGGCAATATAGAAATGTTCTGACATTTAACAGCAATAAAAAACACTATATATCTATATTTTTGGATATCTGATTGCACATTCTTGATTTTTTGAGCTTTTATCTAAAACCGAGAGAAGGAAGTAAACTCACTGTTACAAAAAATTAGGATCTCTGGCATTCGTTATACAATAACTGAGCTCCTAATACAAACATTAAAATTTGCCAGATTTGTGATTGAAATTCTAAAAATTAACAAAAAACATGTTCTTTCAAACCATGCCTGTCCTTATTCATTGAAATTTGTGGGACCTCAGGCTAGGACCTCTCTGCCACTTCTTTATTACACAAGCCTGCATGATTTAAGTGATTCAAAGCTGTCATATGGGCTCTTTTTCTATGACAACCAGCAGTTAATCTTGACATAAATATCTCCAACTTAGTTCTTAATTGTGAATCATCTGAACAGAAAGGAAATAACGTTTCTGCTATTCTCTCATAGCTGCAACAAAAGATCAGCATTGTCTGAACATAGACAAGAAATAGATGACTTGCACAACTACTTCCTTCGGTATGATTGCCGCCTTTGAATTTTTCCCATGCTTGAACTGAAGGCTAATTCTACTGTGCACCTGGGAATGAGGTCCCATGAGTGACATGAAGACTCAAGTGCCTCATGACCACTTTTCCCTTGCAGGCAATCTATACCTTTCCTGAGTCCAGAATCACTACAAATCCTGACTTTTGTGGTTAGCAGAAAAACCCTCCTAAGTTCCTGACCATGTCTGTGATCATACTGTAGGGACAAATGGGATAAATGGAGGCTTCTGGGATTGCTGAAAAATGCCTATGGCAGATAAGAGGATACCCTGAAGCACAGGGAGTACCTGGGGTTTGCACCAGGAGTACTAAAAATAGCTGTCTGGGGTGCTTCAAAAGGAAAGAAGAAATAATGCATGAACCAGGCCTCCAGCCAAATCTCCTGCCCAGAGCACAAATCTCATCAGCAAGTTTCCAGAACTGCTGAACAGGACAAGGTTCAGCACAACTGCAGACACAGCTGTTTTAGACTTTGTTAGAAGATGGGAAAGTGTCTTGTTCTGGTATTCAAACTCACAGAGCACATGGCTGCATGTCAACGTCTCTCCCACCTGAGTTAAAGAGAATTCCTTGAACAGCAATAGTGCTCAGCACAAGTAGCCTAAGAACAAAAGGGCATTTTAAACTCTCAGTGCTTAATACAGGCACCACAAATGTGAAAATGCTTCTTTGTAGCAGGTTATTTACATGTTATAAATTTATATTATACAAACATTTTTATATTATCATATGCATCATAAATATATTATTTGCTTCATTTGGCATTAAAATTTGTTAGTTTCAAAAGGAATAAAACCTTAAGAATTATTAATTCTTTGTGATTTGGAAAATAATTCTAAGGAAACATTTCATTTTAATTTTAAAAATTTATGCAGGATTCTCTCAAATATGATTTACATCTCTTAGTGGGTTGGCTTTTGTCCCTTATTTTTTGTACAAAATATAGATCAAAGCTCTTTGTTTTTTTGGATAACAACACAGCTTTCACATAAACGCACATCTTATGTATCCTAATTTTTCATACATACTGGTTTAAGTCCTGAGGGAAATAGATGCCACAAAGTTAAACTGATTTACATCGGCTGATATGGCACCTTACACAATGTGGAGATTTAGCCTGCTTTAAATATTCTGAATTGCTTCAATTTATACTGCACATCCACGGAAAATTAAAAATACAGGAAACGCCACTTTCACTTACAGACTCTTTTGACTCTTCTGCATTATTCCCAGACTCAACAGAATCTCACAAGTAGAAGTTTTGCTTTGCTCAGCTTTCATTTCTCTCTCAGAGGGCATAAAAGAAGCAGAACTTTATCCAGGATTTATATTTATTTCCTGAACATTTGGATATTATCTTCTCCTCTTTCCAAATGTCACTGGAATGATATGTGTGGGTATTTCTAGAACAAGTATTTGTATGGGCTTCCCTTCTCAGAAGCTGAAAGATCATGCACAATCAGTATCCCATATGTAGCTGTTCCTTTCAGGTACGTTATCTTCACAATTTGGTTATCAAATGGATTTGATCTATTTTGCTCTGATGTGAAATTGCAAACATTATTTCAAACTCATTTTTCAAATAATGTTCTCAAATGTAGGACCTCTCTGAAAAAAAATTCAGTTTTGACAAGTTGGAATTTTCCAGTGAAGAAACAAGCTCTCAAAAATTCCTCCAAAAGTTTGTCAACAACTTGCTGAATTTCCCCTATGACTTCCTTCTTTGAAGGTAACTGACCATTTCTGAGGTCTTAATGCAGGGTTTCAAGAAGAGGATTGCACTGGAAAGGATGGTCTTTGTTGACAACAAAGGCACAAGACTGAGGGACACTTCCCACTTACTAATTTCCCCATCATGCTTGCAAGCAAACTTCTAATACTCTATGAAAACACCAAATTATTTTCATTGCTCCAATTCTTCTTGTAATCTTGGCCTACGCATTCAGGCAAGATGAAAGCACACAGACAGATGGAGCTGGATGTATTCATTAGGAAAAGAATCCATGCAACTCCCTTACTCTCCAGAGCACTCAATGCAGTGTGCTGACTCTCTGCAGATATACCCTTAAAAAGGAATATGAATTCAGCACAATAGAATGAGTTTGTTTTCACAGTGCCAATGTGAAACTAGTTTACATGATACAATGTTCCTATGAGAGAATAATTGTGTCAGGATAATGTAAATGCCATTTACTTATTCATTTGGAACCTCTAATGAAAACTGTTTAGGAAACAAATGGCTAATTATGTTCTACATGCAAAATAATTAAACATTCAGAACATGATATTTAACAAGACTGGATATTAGTATTAAATATGATATCCAATTTTATCTAAAAGAACAGATTAGGCCAATTCAGGAAAGGAAAAAAGAAAAATGTAGATCACCCATGAGATAAAAAGCTGCTGGGGAAGAAATTTGTGAGTAAAAATATAATATCTGGAATAGCTCCAGAGATTCATCGTACTCACACTTGTATTTCCTCATGTATACTACCAGATATTTATCAAGCATGGACGATAATTTATCAGATGAATATTCACTTATTATTCTGAGTTCCTAATCTTCACAGCCATAATATACTATTTGACTCTAGCTGACCTCTCACGAATGCAGTGAAATTATGCCAGAGGGAAAAGATCCTCCCTTATCTCCTTTAGGGCACACTTACACTACATAATGTAGTGCAGCACGGAGATATGCCAACCAGTTGCAGTGCATACCAGGAGCAGTGTAGTTGCACCATGACATTACTCCAGCTGAGCTGAGCAGCTCTGCTAAGACATCAAAACTCTTCTGGGACTGGAACCTGCTTTTTCAGCCTGCACTCAAATTTCCCCAGAGAGTACAGCTGAAACAATCCAGCAGCCTGTACAGCAGCTAACATCTATTGTTAGTAGCATCAGAAGCATTTCTGAATGTATACTGAATATTTGTCCTAGTATGTAGTTCCTACCTTCTAGTTACTACAATCCTGAAGTTTTTCTTAGATAGCTCCTAAACCCTTCACAGGGCTCTCAGAGGTGCAGGCTAACCTTGGGATCCCCTGGTACTTCGTGTATGTTTGAGCTAAACAACTAACAAAGCCACTGAGCAGTGCTGCTGTAAGATTATTGACTCCTATGTAATGTGACCTAACCTTCACAGAGAAAACATGCCACACTGAAAGGACATAGTTTCATAATTTATGCTTAACTTAAAAGCTCAGAAAAATAGCCTAAGCATTTTGTACAAATTCCTTCTTTCCAAGTGCTTAGAAGAAAATAGGCTTGTATACCATGGGGAATGAAGTTTGGGGTTTTGGCCTGCACATGTACAAGAGACTAAGGCTTCCTCTGCATTTCAATTCTGCCTAACTGTCACAATGTGAGTAACAAATATATAAGTGTTCCCAAAGTAGGATAAGCAAAAGGAAACAGTTGTAGGTAACGTACAGCAGAAAACAAGGGCTGGGCCAACAATACGCTCTGAATTCTGCTGCAGCAGAAGAATGCTGTTAATCATCATTTGTTGTCCTCTGCCCCTTCTACCATTTCTTTGTAGAATAAACAGCAAAGGAATTAAGATCAGAATGGTAAATTATTCTTATCATTTATAGTGGTTAAATAAATAGCATCCTCTGTGATATGCAGTAATAATTATTTTCTCCCCTCTCTTTTTCTTAATTTTTCTTCCAAATACTTCTATGAACTGTTGACTACCAGCAGAATTAGGGAGGTGATAGTCCCCCTGTACTCTGCACTGGTGAGGCCACACCTTGAGTATTGTGTCCAGTTTTGGGCACCTCTACGAGAGAGATACCGAGGTGCTGGAGCGAGTGCAGAGGAGGGCAACGAAGCTGGTGAAGGGCCTGGAGAACAAATCATATGAGGAGCGATTGAAGGAGCTGGGACTGTCCACTTTGAGGAAGAGAAGGCTGAGGGGAGACCTCATCACTCTCTACAGCTACCTGAAAGGACATCGTAAAGAGGTTGGTGCTGGTCTCTTCTCACAGGTGATTAGTGACAGAACAAGGGGGAATGGCTTTAAACTGCAACAGGGGAGGTTTAGACTGGACATTAGGAAAAAAATTTTCACAGAAAGAGTGGTCAGACAGTGTAATAGGCTGCCCAGGGAGGTGGTGGAGTCACCATCGCCGGATGTGTTTAAGGGTCGTTTGGATGAGATGTTGGGGGATATGGTGTAGGGGAGAACTTTGTAGAGTAGGGCTGATGGTTGGACTCGATGATCCCAAGGGTCTTTTCTATCCTGAATGATTCTATGATTCTATGATTCCATGACTTAGCAGGTGTCTTCTTAAATATGGTTTCTGTTTTCTTCTGTAAATTTCTCACAAGAACGTTTTCTACCCTTTTGCTTTCCGAGTCTAGCTGAAACAAAGAGATATCTTGGAGTTAGTTAAAAATGAAATACAATAAAAATAATTACGCTTTATAATCCTAAATGTTACTACTGGAAAAGGCCTTCATTATATCATATATGTCAATGCTTTGCTAATGTAGAACCAAATACTAGTAAGAAGATAGGGCATTTTTAAAAAATACAGTAACAAACCTAAAATGTGTCCCAATTAAGCAATGATGTTACAAGTCCAGACATTACCTAGTCATCTTCATATAAAACCCAGATAAAAGCTTTTGCCAAAGAGTGAAGGGAGAAGTGGCTTGATGAAAGAGAAGCCCAACACTGGTATCATGTTAGATGCCATAAAGCAGCAGGGTCCAGTGGGCAGCCTCCAACAGGCATCTTCCATTTGGTCTTCCACCTTTTTCTAAGAGGCAGCAAGACTTTGGGCCAGGAATGTCCAGGTCCATAGAATCTGAACCAGTGTTATTGCACATAATTATGAAGGAGATATTAGGGTTGGACCTTTTCCTGAGCAAACAATGTCCTAGCACAGAGTTAAGAACTCTCACTGAACCCCTAATCTAAATCTCCCAGCTCCAGAAGCTGCACTGTCCTGGTGAAGATGACTCTTCCTGATTAGTCTACTGTATCACTGTAATCTTCATACTCCTGCCTGAAAGACACCAGAAGCTTGATTTCAGCACTGGAGCTTAATACTCAGTGGAAAATCTGTGAAGACTTTTTGTATGGCTTCTCTGCTCCAAGTGTCACTCATTGAAAAAAGCTGCATTTCTACATACGCTTCCTCTGTAGCTCCATGAAACTGCATATTAGCTACAAAATGTGAGAACTACTGGACTGTTCACCAGTTTTCGTATGCTACAGAAAAAAAACATTCCTGAAATGGGGATGCCACAGTATTCTGGTCCTTAATCTCATAGCTGTAACATATTTATGTCCTTAATTAAAAGTGTAATTTCATTCCTCTAAGGTACTTTAAACTTTTAGCACATTTTTTAGGATAAGAGGATGGGGGAAGCAAGGGAAATATAATCCTGCACCCTAACCACAAATGAAACTTAGAAACCAGGAAAACAAACAGTTACTTTCCTTTCCAGGTTGAGTGAAAAGCACACGGACAGCAAAAAAATGGCAGTTCTGGGCCTCCCTCTGCTCTCTGGCCAGAAATTCTTTTTCCATCATTGCCTATAAAGGGTAGGTATTAAAAGAGATAGCAAAGACAAGGTCTAGATATTTCAAATAATTCTGTTTTCATTTATCAATTTGATTATCTGGGAATTTTGTTAAAAACTCCAATGATTTTTATCTTGACAGTGCCTCTTTAATAACTAAATGGAATTCATATTAATTATTTATCCCCTTTAAAGTGCACTGAATAGCTTTGCTGAAAATTACCACGTTTATATTTATAGAACACTAACATGTATAGATAGGTTCAAAATTCATTATTTATACAGTGCTGGCTTTTTATAGGAATCAAGTTCAGTAATTATCATCATGTGCAAGACGCCACCCATTCAGCTTCAGTGGAGTGGGCACAGGGTGGAAAAAAATGCTAAACAGAAAGCTCTAGTAGATTCAGCAATCAATCAAAATATTCTCTAGCCTACTGGTTAGCAGGGAAATGTCTCTAGCAGTGACGGCAAAGTTGACGGAAATAATACCATTAGGTCTGCTTTGTCATTCCTGGATTTTTAGTGACTGTTTTAGTTCTTTAGTCTTTAAATGTTCTACTCAGTGTAGTTACTCAGGCTTACCTTGTTCTTTTAAAAGAGCTGGAGAAGAGCTCAAAAAGAAAGTCCATAAAATACAGTGGGCCCAATCCCGCATTCAAAACTCCTTACTTCTAAGGGTACATAAGGACAGCAGTATGAAAACAACATGTGGAGAAATTTCTTCTAGCCATAGCAAAAATATAGCCCCTTTCCATGTCAGTGAAATGAATGACCTCTCTGTTACATGGGATTTTTGATGTCATTAAGGTTCTGAAAAACTCCAAACAACATTCACCCTATATTTGCAGGTTATATTGAAATTGGCCTGTGAAATACAAACCTTAAACATTCAGAGGTTTACAGAGAAAAAGCTTAAGGCTGTAATCCTGTGGCCTTGTACCTAGCAAGACTGAATGCAGCCCACTTTTACTGCCATCATGTAACTAATGCACCATCAATATTTCATGCACGTAATTTCAAATGAGTAAATAGCTTTCTGCAAGTTGCATAATTTGCTCATAATCTCAGTGCGTCTTGTTCCATTTAAAGCTAAGTGCCACCATTTTAAAAATGCCCCAGCAGGAACGATTCAGTCTAGCCAAGAATGAATGTATCTTACAAAGCCCCCAACCTCACTCTTGCTGCCACCCATCTTCACCGCCAGGGCGAACCATTTATCCCAATGCAAACACCAAAACAAAGCCAGGCAACAGACTCTACCAAATATTTAGCATTATGACTATTTAGTCACTAAGGGAGAGACAGGAGAGCAAGCAAAGAGCTAAGCTTTTTGTGACATATGAGGTGTGCTACGTTTAGGGAAGCTAATGAAACCGAGGGCTCAGCCATTAACCTTCAAGGAAGAAAAGCCAGGACTACTGCTTTAAAAATTGCTGGGACCAATCTTTCACCATGACAAGCATTAGTAATGAATAATTAAGCATTTAATATAATGTTGCTTTGGTGAAAAATGATAATTTTACAATTGATGGCCCCTAAACCTATTCAGTGTTATTACGGTGCAGTAAAAGCAGGAAGAGAGCTTTGATGAAATGCATGTTTTTCAGTGGATGGGTTTTCTTCCCTGTGTTTTTTTTTCCTGATGGTTGGACTGAAGCAGTTACAGTTATTAGGTTCAAAATCTTTTCAGAGATGAACAGTGGCCCTGCTGAGAGAATTTCATGAAAAATTTAAAAAGGAAAATTCAACCTGGAACAGTCTCACGTCTCATGCCAGCCCGCCTGAGGTCGAACTGTGTTTTTCTCCATAATATTCAGCTAATGTCAGGGAAATATATCATTCAGGAGATGCAAATGCTGAAACCCTCCAAAATGAAACTTTAACAACTTGACTTGAGAACCTATTTTGATTAAGCGATATGGTTATTTAAAACAATTTAACAGATGCTCTCTTAGTTACCCATAATCAGATGTTTATTGAAAAAGAAATATTTGAGTAGTAAATTATTTGAACTGCACTCTGAGAACTCTCTTTACAGTTAAGAAAACTGAAGAACTATGCTGCAGTGACTCCTCACAGACATTTCTCTGTTCCTCAGAGCCTGTTGCTGTAAGCAAGAATTTTAACTGTAGATTATCATAAAATAAAAGTTTTGGTGCGTCTCATGAGGAGACAGAGTGCATTTTGTCATCATATATCAGGCCAAATTATATTGGTCTGGCTTAAATTCGTTCAAATATAACTGCTTTAGAATCCACTTTTTAATATAGTACAGAGGGGTTAAATAAATAATGACACCTTTTATATCATAGCTAAGAGGTGATGGGAAGTCTTTGCTCGTTACAGTCTGTACACTTAGGTATGACATTGGCCAATGACATTCAGTGTACATTTGGTTTGACTCCCCCTAAACAGTCACAGGCCCTGTGAGTTTTCAGGGTATCATGAATTATCCTTGAGAAATAAAAGGCTAAAAAAAAATATCTAATCCTTCAGTAACAGGATTTAGGCTATATTTCCTCTCAGTGGAGCTGATTATTCTTCTAACCTCACAAAGACTGCATTACCTCACATCTATGGTAAATCTCTCCTATGACTTTAAAAACCACCGTGAATTGTGAGGGGTGTGCATACGTGCACATACACATGTGTTTAGAGGTACTAATCCCTCAGCAAAAAAATATAAATCAAGAAAGAACATACAGTTATTCTCCAGATAGACTGCAGTCTATAACAGTTGTGTAGAAATGACCACTAGCTGGGTGCAATAGCTTCTTTTCACAGGGTTTAAAAATGCATCAGCTACCGAAAAATCTAGTAAACAGATTACTGCTGAAAGTCTGACCTTGAATAGTTCGTAAATGAATGATTAATCCCAGGCTCCTAGAAAGAGATGAACTACAGCTTTTTCTAAACTCCTAGCAAGCTTTCTAGAAGACTATCTGCAGTAACCAGAGATGGAGCATTATGAGTCTCTGAAGTATAACTATTTTTCCTTTCTCCTGATAGTACATTTTTCAAATTTAAAAAAAAAAAAAAAAAAAAAAAAAAACAACAAACAATAAAATGATGGAATGGGTTTTTCTTCTCAAAGGTTGTTCTTGAAGAGCAGACACTGTAACTCCTCCATGATTTTAAGTAGATCTTAACTATCACTGTTCCACTTTGCAAATAGAGAAACAGAGATACAGAGTTTGGGGTGAAGTTACCAACAGAGGCACAGCTAGCCGTGCCACCTCATCTGCCCTTAGACTTTTGTCATCTGACATCATCTGTGCCCTATCCTCAAAGTTTATCACCATCATGACACCCCATTCCACCTACATGTTTTGGAAAAAAAAAAAAAAAAATCTTAGGACTGACTCCAAGGGCATCAATACAAAGCCTAACAATTTATGTTTTTAATTTAAGAGAATTGATAAAACTTTTAACCTCACATCAGTCAAAAAATTATTTAAGTCAGTCAGTGCTGCAAGATGGTAAGTCATGACCGAGTTCCTCTCTCCCAGACAACAAAATCAAATGAAATAAAGCAGAGTGAAGCTAATAGCTGGAGTTTATTTTCTGCATGTTTGTCTTCAGGTTTGTTTTTCCATAGGTTTTTTTGATCACATATAATATCTTTACTGACAAAATTCCATAACATCAGATACACTAAAGTGGAAAACCTGCCTTTTTCTCTTAAACTGATTACAGGTAATCAGACTGAAGCCATCCAATCTGCATATTATGTATTTTTTGTATTTTCACTAGTTTAAAACCATTTTCTGGCGGTATTCTCCACTTCTTTTTATAAAAGAGGAAGAAACAATATTTTAAGGCTATTTACTGGACCTTATTGCAGGAAAGTACCAGTCAAATCTACTATTATTTTTCAAAAAGTTTGTTTGTTTATTTTATTTCTACATTCCTTAAAACAATGGATGAAAATATGTGCCCATAGCTAAAGGACAGTGTTTATAATAGTAAAAGATTGTTCCCAAAACAATACTTTATTACTTGATCCTGATCCATCCAGAGGGACCTTGACAGGCTTGAGAGGTGGGCCCATGCAAACCTCATGAACTTCAACAAGACCAAGTGCAAGGTCCTGCACATGGGTCAGGACAATCCCAAGCACAAATACAGGCTGGGCAATGAGTGGATTGAGAGCAGCCCTGTGGAGAAGGATCTGGGGATATTGGTGGATGGAAAACTGACTATGAGCCAGCAATGTGTGCTCACAGCCCAGAAAACCAGCCGTATCCTGGGCTGTATCAAGAGAAGCACGACTAGCAAGTCGAGGAAGGAGATTCTCCCCCTCCACTCTCTTGAGACCCCACTTGGAGTACTGCATCCATCTCTGGGGCCCCCAATATAAGAAGGACATGGACCTGCTTGAGCAGGTCCAGAGGAGGACACGGAGATGATCAGGGGGCTGGAGCACCTCCGTTATAAGGACAGGCTTGGACAGTTGGCGTTGTTCAGCCTGGAGAAGAGAAGGCTCTGGGGATGCATTATACGGGCCTTCCCTCCCCTACAGGAAAGATGGGGAGGGACTCTTTATTAGTGCAGTGATAGGACAAGGGGTAATGGTTTTAAACTGAAAGAGGGTAGATTTAGATTAGATATTAGGAAGAAATTCTTTACTGTGAGGGTGGTGAGACACTGGAACAGGTTGCCCAGAGAAGCTGTGGCTGCCCCTCCCTGGCAGTGCTCAAGGCCAGGTTGGACGGGGCTTTGAGCACCTGATCTAGTGGAAGGTGTCCCTGCCCATGGCAGGGGGTTGGAACTAGATGATCTTCAAGGTGCCTTCCAGCTCAAACCATTCTATGATCTTATGATTCTTTCTTTATGCAACTAGGATGAATTCTTGACTCCACAGACATCAGTCAACATCTAGGAGTCAGATTTCACAGTTACCTCGTGTGAGTATATTTAAGGTCATGGGTCAGAAGTATGTTGAAGCTCATTCTATTTTCTAGATTGTTCAATACAAGCCAGGTCTGCCGTCACATTGGCACAGCACTGAATCCAAGCTAATGCACGCACTAAGAAACATAGTATATCAGCTTATACAGAATCATAAGATGCTTCTGGCTGGCTCTGGTCATAGGGTGGGCAAGACGCCCGCAAAAGACCAGAGACATGGCATTAGTAACTTCAGGGCCCTGCATCTCTCCAGATTCTGATTCCACAACAGTTTCTTTAAAAGGTGATATTCAGGAACACATAAATATCATATTTTGCCAGAGTGGAACAGTATAATTGGTATGACTCTGTGCTCTGAACCTCAGTTTAAAATGCCCATTGTACCTGTCATACGAATTGACTAAGATCTTAACATGCAGTTTTAGAGTACAGCACAATCAGAGTAAGATTAATTGCAGGAAGTTTTCTGTCTTCTATCAGGAACAAAGTTCTGGCAATAACAAGCACCGGGTTTTCATCTTCTCACTGTATATGCCTCAAATGGCATAATGACTGAAATCTGAAAATTCCAGATAAGAAGGGAGCTCAAGACTGAAGACATTAAATAGAATCCATTCTATTAGTAAATAATACTGAAAAGCACGGAAAATTCCAGGGAGGGAAGGAGGAAGTCAATTGTATATAGAAAGAGAGGTTAACTTGCTCTTGATAGCAGAAACAGAACACTGTAACACACATTGAATCTACAAAAATATCTCCGGTTCACTTCTAACATGAGTTCTCAGGCTTGGGCTGTGGCTGAACAGGAATATGTGGCTAGCATTCAGTTAGGCCAGCTAGAATTACATTTTTTGTTACAGACACCAAAATAATACTCAGAGGTCAAGACCTAAATATGACCATCTATTGACTGTACTGACACCTGGAATGTAGAAACACAAAGGCAGTTTGCAGAAGTTTTCTCTCCAGAAACATCTTCTTAAAATCCAACAAAGAAATTAAGCTCAGCACTCATTATCCCTACATGTATATCCGTAGAGGATAAGCAAAGAAAAAGAGATCTTATAGAGTGCTTCCTCCACATATAGAATCATCTCTAACATGTATACACCACCAATGTTTTCAAAGAACAAAAACACAGATGGAAAACTAGCATATGTAACAGGGAACAGGAGGGAATATAGGCTCATATAAATGCAATCCAAAGTTCTTTGGAACTGCATAAAGTTTAGGAAACCTAGTAGTTTCCTATGAAGTCATTTTTCTTGCTTCTCGGCAGAGAAAACACCAACTGGGTAAATTTATTGCTATTAACACCAGAAATCCCTATAGACAGAAATTACAATGGGGCCTCAGTACCTCACTCTGAAGACAAAAAATTCTGTAAATTTCAGCAGCACAAGCCTTAGTGAGGGAAGACACACCTTTGAGAGGGTGGAGGGCATAGTAAGACAGCAACAATCCAGACAGCAACAATCCCTCAGAGAAGCTCACCTGGGATCAGAGAGGCAGCAGCAGGCTGAGGCAACTGTTAGCCTTCCTATCTCTCTATTTCTCAGGATTTTTCATTGACTTCTACCCAGTCAGTGGGCAGAATAAATAGACAGATTCAACTGAGAAAGCTATTTCTGCACAAGACATGGGCTTTACATTTCATAAACTTTATGGTGTGAATTCAAACAGCATGTCTCCATAGACATGCATACCCTTTCACTGAACACCCTTTCACCCAAACCCAAGCCAACACTTTCAAAATGTGTATCTGCATTGATGCTGGGAGAGAGAAGTCCGGTGTTCTGAACACATGATGGACTGAGAACACACCTCTTCTATTTATAAGCTGTTCAGCATTGTTTCCCATTATGCATCTCCCTGTCTTTTTACAGGGAGATCTACACTGTCACACAAAGCAACACTGTGTATTGTTTAAATCCAACACGGGATTATAAATATAAGATGCAGTCAACGCTCTTCCTTCCACATTTTCAGTAATTTCCACTAAAGGTTCACCTTTTTCCAACAATAATTTGCTTTTGGAAATGTTAATGTAATGGGGATTAGTTTACTGGATAGAGCCCAAAGACTCATAAACTCTTATTGTGTTACCATATCATTACTTTAACCAGTTCCCTATCAGTAAAATCGTCCAAGACATTGCTACCTAAATTTTTACACATGTTCCAGGGGATCAAAGCCAGTAACAATCATATGGACCAGTTACTTTGGTGAATACAGGAAAAAAAGGTATCTAAACAGAGAGACATAACTACTGGGTAAAATTAGGGTGTATATATAGCATAGGTAATTTGGGACCTGTTGTTTTATAAATACATTTTGTGTATATATATATGCATCTACAAAAAAGTAAACTGTATGAATAAACAGTATGAAACAGCAGTTTCTAATACACAGCTCTAATGCAAATTACAGTCCTTTCCAATCACAATCTTTTGAAATTATTTCCTTTGTTAAGTTGACCATAATAGATCCAAAACATGAACAAAAGGATCCAAGGAACAGCTACTGAGGATACACCCAGTCTGCATGATTCACTGTGTTCACTGAAGCAAACCAGCAGTATTTTGAGTCTTTCATTTCATCCATATAATTTTCACTATATATTTTATCATGTCTGCAATATCTTTGGTAATAGAATCTGCTGGAATTTGCAGGAGGTATTTTAGAAATTGCTCCTTCCACCCTCACCCCCAGAAGATTAAAAAAAACCCAACACTTTGGTGGTCTAAGTATATGTGAAACTGGGTGCATTGTAGAATGTGCTTAGATTTCACAGGACAAAAGATTGCTGCCTCAATACAGGGACCATCGAACCCTGAGATCCCTGTGGATGAATCAATACCTTGAAGTGTAGCCATGACAACCATAGAGATCAAATAGGCTGAGCACACACAGTATTCACAGTATTGATTTTTCAGCACAGGACAATACAGTGCTCTCAGTGCCTGAATATGGATGAGGAGTAGCTGGCTGAGGCAGACTTCTCTTGCGAAGTCTGAAGTGATGCTGCTGAGGAGAGAGCAGCACTTCAAGGAATTTCACACTACTATAGCGAGAGTGTCCATTCTCCAATCATTAAGACAGACTGCAGCCTTTTTGTCCACATCTCACAGCCCCAGGTTTCTGAATAGCTGGTTAGTCATGATCATGAAAAGAAACATTTACTATTCCCTTTTTTTGGAAATATATACCACTGACATGCTGCATATGCTTATGATCAGGGCTTTAGATCTACAACTCTCAACATTTAAAGTATGAAGCTACTTCCCTTCAAATAAATAATTTATATATATATACACATATATATAAAATAAAATGTCACCAGCAGTTCAGAACAGCAGTCCATCTGCTCAACAGAAGCAACAGCAGTGCATCATTGCACTGTTGGCCTCTATTCTGCTCATGTTTTATAGGGGCTAGAATCAGAGATTTGGTGTTTGCAACATTCTCTAAAACCATCAGTATGACTTTGATCTTGAGTGGTCTGGAATGCTACGTCAATGCGATTAATGGTGACCACACCCAATGATCATGACCTCTGACAGTTAAATTTAATTGGAACAACGGAACAGTCAATTCAAATGTGTCAGAAAAAAAAAGAAGTTCAAGAATATGGAACGTGTTCATGGAGCTATAATCATCATTAACATAAAAACTTACCCAGAAAATGTCATTTTCCTGCATTATCAATTAAACACCTACAGCCACAAACCAGGTTAAAATTTTTTTTTCTACAAAATGTCATGAAAATTATCTGCTTCCATCAAAAAAACCTCAGTGTGTATTTTAAAATAACAGCCAAAAAATCAAGTAAGTTTCAACCAGGGTGCAATAATTTCCAACTGTCTGACTGCGATGCTTCACAACAGCTCTTGTTTCACCACCTCTCAGGTACTTTCTCAATGGTCTGAAATTCCTACCTAAGTCAGTGCCAACACGTACCAGGGAAAGGTTTTTGTAATGCCATGCTGAAGGCACAAGCTGCCTAACCTAAGGCTGGCAATAAAGGGGGGGGGGGTGTGTTTCGGAGCACAAAGTTCACGAAGATAGGGCCATGGGGCTGTGTAGGGACCCAAGCCCAGTTCAGGCTTTTCCATGCTGCCTAGTGGAAGTGGTCCCTGAAATGGACAATTCCCAGAAGCACACTTGAGTTTCTCTGAGAAAACTTGGTTGATTTAGACCAAGAGATCTCAGGAATGAACCACCATAGCCATGGTGCCGACGATCTCACGGAAGGAACTTGGGCCAAGAGCCAAGTAGTGAAAATAAAAATAATTTTCTTTTGAGTGGAACAGAATATATTTACATGTTCGCTCCTTAACTTTAGGGCTACAAAATCACTATGGCTAGACAGCATGTAAAAAAACAAACTAAGATACTGTTAACATCATGTGGCAATTAATACAGAAAGAACTTCCACCACACTTACTGTATTGCTCCTCAAGCAAGATTGCATTTCAAAATTGCAGGTTTAGAAACCCACAAAATTTGTTATTCTTCAGCTTGATTTTCTTGATCATTTGTTCTTTTTTTCTTGAAAGCAACTCTTTCCTCTTTCTGCAAGTGTATATTTAAAAAAATAGGCATCTAGAGGAGATGCAGGTATTCCAGAGCATGTTCATACTCACTGGCTGCTTATATCAATCATCAGTATATCCTTTATGTCAAAAAATACAGTAATGATAGTCACTATGAAATAATTGTGAATACACAAATAAACTTTTAGTGAGCCAGCAATAGTTTAAAAAAAATGCAGCATGTCTAATTATATTAAGGATATTTACACTGGGTATTTCCTCTCCAGACTTGTGTTGTACTGCTGCAAGTCTGCAGCTGATCTTCATTGCTGCTAATGTTAAACCAGCTCTTTGTTGCCTGTGGAATTATGCCAATATGGAGCAAGAAGGAATCAGGCCAAGCTATTTTGCAGAAAAAGCACTCAAAATACTAATGGCTAGGATTCCTAGAGTCACATTTAAGTAAAACTATAAATTGCATTTTACCAAGTGCTTCTACTGTAACACCTTATTTCTATATGGATACTCAAAGAGCAGCAAGAACATGTGTTTGTTACTACAACTAATAAAACTTCTGCTGTATCTGCTGGCTCTCATTTAACAGGCCATAGAGGAGATGTGCATCTTTTGCTCTTTCTTCTCAGTCACTGCCAAACAAGGGGCTGAAATTTCCCATCCTACCCTGTGAACCAAACTGAGCTGCTGGGAAACCATCCACTAACACCCAAAATAGCTGGAAAAATTATGTCTAAAAGTCAGTTACCACATAGGAAGCTATGACTAGGTTCAGAGATAAATCTCTAAAGATAAGTAAGACCTGTTGGTTAGATATCTCATGGTCTCAAGCTACATAGATAGTACATGTTAATCTAGAATACAGTCTGAGTAAAAAATGCTCAACAAATTGAAATATTAGTGTTATTAAGGAGAAAAATTCATGCACATCCAGCAGTAAAAGTATTACTTGAGACAATGCTATTTTTCAAAAGCATGGCCATATTCCATACTATATAACAAACTGATTGCAGTCTTTGGTGAATGAACTTGACCTGCTTCTCCACATGTTTCATAATGCACCTGTGATAAGTTTTAATGGTCCGTGACATTTATGCACCTGTTCCTTTGCTCTTGATTTGCATTCCTTTATTGAAAATAATGTGGTCTTGTTTCTAATTGCATGCATCTGTCCACAGTTCAAAGACTCTAATTCTTCCTAATTAACAGATAACTGATTATTTAGAGAACCTGTCTGTACAATTCATGAATTCTCGGTAAGATTATGATCTCTGAATATGCTTATGTCAAAATGTAGTTTTATTCAATGACTTGCCTTTGCCTGTATAATTTTTTTTCCATGTTGCACACTATTCAAGAGTAGAAGATAAGAACTAACAGAAGAGGATGGTTTACTTAAGCACTCTACCACTGAAAAATATTTAGCATAACCACCAAAAACATCTCTGAAGGATGTGGTCACACACACAACCATGTTACCTGGCTATGTTTGTTGTCGCCTTAGGGAAACTGATCAAAGTAATACCTGATAAAGAGTTTGGAGAGTAACACAAGGGCAGAGTCTGCTGTTGTTCTTCACTTGTTTTCAGTCACTAAAACCATAGGTGAGCAAGCTGTCTGCAGTAAGAACCCGGTGAAGTGGAGGAAACACTGATATTCTAACAAATACACTTCCCACAACTTCCAGTGAAAGGATGAACTAGAACAAGGAAGTTCATTGCTTTTTTTCTAAAGCAATATCAACACCTGTATGTTTTCTTCAAGAAAGTAAAAATGTGATCAAAAACTACTGAAACCCCTGTTCTGTTCCTCATGTGTTTCTTCATATCCTAACCTCAAAAATACATTTATGAAACACCACAAAGAGATTCAAATACCTCTAGAGACTGTGAAAAAAAGGTGCTTAAGGTATCTTCTCAATTGTAAGGTCAGACACTAAGGACAACATTACAAGCACATTGAATTTCACTTGGAAGGGGTGTTCAACTATGCTTCTCTTTATACCTAGTAGTATGGGGCGGGGGGCTGTTTGCAACAGCAATTGACTTGAGTTCAATCTTGTGAATCCCTAACCTTCTCTAGAATCCTTACCACTTTTCCTAGCCTGTATTTGTCCATCTGATAAACCTTTCCTATAAATAGTACTTGGCACTTGTTCTGATTAAGCAGCATTTTTCCTCAAATACATATAGTTCATCTAAGTCAAGGTAATTCTGAATATCAATTTTAGACTGCAAATTGCTGAAAAAATGTTTCATTGAAAAGTTTCTAACAAATTCGTCAGTATGCATGTGTAAAGTCCTGCAGACTATTTATTGTATATATATATCTCCCATAAAATATATTTTTGTACTTTTAAGGAGTCAGAAACCAAACAAGTGTATGCAGAATACTGTAGTAAACTAGAACTCAAAGCAATAATTATAAATAATGCATTTTCCAGGATACTGCGATACTGAGTAGAACTCAATCTGCTTAAGAGGCTACACTGCCTGTGATGGTCAGTGAAGGCTTTTAAGTCTTTTTAGCCGTGAAACTTGATAAATCTATTAGTTTAGCCACTAAATACTGATGTAAGACAGAACTGGTATTAAAAGTGTGAAACACAGATGCTTGTAAGGCTGACTTGTGGCACATTTTTTCTGATTGAAAAGGAAAAAAAAGGAACAGTTTCTCAAAATGTTTCTAAATCGTATGTTTTTTCCCTGGGAGACTGCAACCATTAGCCTAGAAAATTAGTGACTTGCAAACTGATCTGTTTAACTCTATTTGCCTGCAACAGGACTTCCAAGGGCTAAATTCTATGTAGAGGTTATGAAAGGACTTCTGTGTGGAAGAACAATTAGTTGGCAATGAGGGAAAAGTTTTCAGGATGTATAGGCAAAACTCACCATTAGTTTTGCTGACCAGCAAGATGCCTTGAGGGTACTTTCCTAACATCATCCAGCAGTGGAGATTCCCACAGAAATGGAAGCACCTGTTTCAAATGACAAAACATATACAGCTTAGTATAAGAAAGACTTCTTTAAGTAATTAGTTTATTCCCTCCATTTTAAAGTTCTTTGCCCCCTTTAGTAGCCCTAAGGAAGGATGAATTCATTTACAAAAACAACTCACATGTTCTAACGTGAATTGAACTTTCTCATTTGCCAATATGTATTACTCTCCATTTGAAAAATTAGATCAGAAACTTTGGCCTGGATTTTTCACTTTTAATCCAGTAAGACCTTGCTATGGTTTGTATTGTTTTGACACTCTGTGTACATACCTTTTGAGAGAATTTTTGTGCAGAGGAAAACTGGAAGTGCTAAATAAAGAGAATCTTTGTGCCTGGGAGCAGGTGTCCCAGCTGTTTGATAAGATTTGCAGGCTCAAAAGATATTGCTTTCTGTTATCCCAAATGTCAGTTGCATGGTTACAGTAGTCATATATTTAGTAGAGGAGCTTAATCCTTCCTGCTCCATCAGCACTGAAGCTGTAAACACTTCTGGCTTATGCCAGTGCAAAGTCAATTTAAAGGATACCAAATACAGATGAGCCAACTACGGTAGATGGAAAGTAGTAGTAAACCATCCATAACAGCTTCAGACAAACTGCTGAGCCTTGGAAAATTATGAAAATTAAGTCTGAATTCTTGAGTATTTTCAGTTTCACCAGTCACTGTTGTCTATAAATCTAATCACAGCAGAAAAAAATTATAATAGCATGACAGATAAGGTGAGAAAGAAAAAGAAATCTTAAACCTGGTTAGAAAATGGCTTGAAGTTTTATATATAAGTACACATAGACAAAAGACATTTCTGTCAGTGGCATTTGCACACCTTTCCTTACCTAAAGCCCGCGCATGATCCAGGAACAGGAAGGTTTGGCTGAAGTGCCCTGAGGGCACTAATAATCCTTAATGGCCTTAGTGATCAGGGGGCGGCATCTGACCCTAGTAATCCTCACCAGGCCTGATCCAGGCCTGTAGTCTGATCCCCCAATTTGACCTGCCTCATCACTATGAACCTGTCTGCTGATCTGGGCTCTTGGTCGAATGTGGCCATGGTCGCTGGGTCTGCTCTGCTGGCCTTGCTTGCGTGGGTCTGGGTCCTGGTTGGCTGAGTTATCCCCGTAATCGGTTCCTGCGCCCCATTCCTTGGGGGCAGCTGTTCTTTGCTGCTCCCATTCAGTTACTCAATTAAACTGCTCAAGTGGAGAAAACATAAATAATTTAAGTCTCTTTGTTTACATTATTCCACATTTAAGTTTCAAGCAAGAATTTTAAAGATCTCTCAGAATGTCTGCATTGTGCTTTGCAGGAGGAAAGGATTTAAAATTATTTTATATTCTCTTGCAATTTTTGTTAAATGTTTTTGAAAAGTTCTTTAATTTACAGCCCTCACCTGGTGGTTGGCTAGAATGTCTACTAAAACACAAATTTGGTTTTAAAACTCCATTTTCTGTAACCTTGGAAGAGAACTCACACCAATGAGACACCATGAAAAGTGACGCTGTAATGAAGACAGACATTTTCAACGGTTGGGAATGGGGGCAGGTTTACAGTCATGACTAGTGTTATTAGCTTAACTTTTCAACTTGTCTTGTTGCACAAAATCCCTATTCAATGCCAGGTGACAATTTTAGGAGTAACAGTCCACAAGGTCTGTTATTCTGCTACAAAAGGAAACTAAACTAGGTTGGTTCAATTCAAAGGGTAGATTGTTATTCATTTTCATTTCTCCCTAGTGCTTACAAAAGCTTGCTTGGTTATTTGTTCCAAAGTTTTTTTCTAGAAACTGAAGTTTTGTTGGCTGATCTATGGTTCCTTGACTCTCCTTTTCAAAAGATAACATGGTGGAACTCTTCAGTTTTCTGGCAGGTATACTTCACCAAATAACCAGTAAGAACCATTATTCTTTTTGTAACTAACTTATGACAAAGCTTGTCAAGGAGTTGACAAGAAAATATCTACTTCATCTATCCACCCTGTACTGTGTTCTTGGCTGAGTTCTTTCAACTCTTCGTGGTTATAATTGTACTAAGCAGCTTCTCATAACCAATCTTTTCATTTCTTTTTGTGAGCACCGATTAAAAAAGCAACCATTAAACACTGCTATTTCTCAACACCATCGATCAGCAGTGAAAAGGAACAGATTTTCCTCAAAATTCATTTTGCTGATAATATAGTTACATAACTATTTCCTTTACTCTTGATGTCTCCTGCTAGTTCTCCCATACATTTTTTTATATTCTTTTATAATTTCCTTATACACATCCTTAATAATTTGATTTAGTTTATACTTTTCACATACTTTTATCTTCTGATGTCAGTAACAAGTTCATGATTTTGCCAAGTCAGTCTCTTTCCACTCTTCTTACTTCCTCTTCTGCAACTAGTACCATACTTCTGAGAAGTTAAAAGCTTTTTCTGACATTTTTATATAAGGTTTGCCTCCAAGATCTCACCTAATTCTCTCAATTTAATTATATCATACTGGTTTTTGTTTTCATGGGTTTTTTCCCCTTCATAAGGATCACAAAATTAAAATTATTTTAAGTTTCTTTAACCACACTACTTTCCTTTCCAATCTTCCTTTTGAGTAAAAACTGTAGATTTTGCTTTTTGGACTAACAAAATGAAAAGAAGGTCTAAATCCATTCTTTATCAGTTACCTATGCCTCTGCTGATATTCTTCTGTTCAAAATTTTCAGAGAAAGGTTATGCAATAAGGGGTCTTTGGCATCAGCCCTTTGAATCAATAAAGAAGTTGCATATAAATCCACAATGTTCTTCATTTTAAAATATGCTCGGTAGTGTATTCTATCATACTTAGAGGTGCAGTTCTTTGACTAAGAAACTAGTGAAAACATCCATCAATATATGTACTGTCATCTATGTCTAGAGTACATGCTATGTTACAGAAATTTTAAATTTACATTTACAGGAGTGAATAACAGTGGTGTTGGATGTTGGCTCATGTCCTGGTTTTGGCCAGGATAGAGTAACTTTCCTTGGGCTGAGAGGGAGGACAGCTAAAGGGCCAGGCCGGATTGGTCACTGGAGTATTCCATATCACGTGATGTCATGCTCAGTATATATTTGGGCAACACAGAGAAACACGGGCTCCTTTATATACTGAGCATGACGTCATGTGATATGGAATACTCCAGTGGCTCATCTGGCCCAGCGGCTCTCTCGCTGTGCTCCCTCTCAGCCCAAGGAAAGTTAACTCTATCCTGGCCAAAACCAGGACAGCTCAGATTTTGGTCCAGGAGCTATGATTCAAATATAAGCAGCAGGGCCCACCACATAGTCAACAAGAACAAAGGGAGTTACCAGGCAAAGCGTGACAGATGGCAAAACAAATTCCCCCCAACAAATGGGGGAATACTTGAACAAAGACAATAGATTGACAAAATATCCCTAGGCCTGGCATCTGCCATGACATCTCCTAAGTCTGTTGTACCTGGATTTCCATCAACTGAACAGCATTCCACTGATTTAGGTAGAGATGGGGCAAGAAGTGAGGCCCTGAGGTCAGACACAGATACTCTTCTAGCAGGGGAATATCCAGGGCAAGTATTGTTCTGGTGAAGAAGTGCACATGGATTACAGAAAAGTTCTTTATTTTTAGAGGCACATTTTGGAAATGATTTCGTTCTCTGACATAAGAAATAAAAAGCACAACATAAGGTAAAAAAGCTGGTTTCCATCCAAACTAAAATGGTAAAAATATGTAACAGCTTGGCTTTAAAAGGATGTCCATCTGTTAGTAAACTAGTGATCATACCATATCCACAATGGTCTAACAAACTAACAGGCAAAAAAATTACTGCCCACACCAACGGCTCAATAAATATTTAGGGCTGTGTTTTTGTTTACAGCAAGACCACTTTAAGTGATTAATGGTTACATGTAACTTTGCCCATTTAAAAATGTCTTTAAACTTCCAATGTCTTACAGAAATACTGTGCTGGTTTTGGCTGGGATAGAGTTAATTTTTTCCATGTTATGGGGCTATGTTTTAGATTTGTGCTGGAAACAGTGTTGATAACATACAGAGATGTTTTCACGACTGCTGATCAGTGCTTACACAGCACTGAGGCCTTTTCTGCTTCTCACCACCCCACCAGCGAGTGGGCTGGGGGTGCACAAGGAGTTGGGAGGGGACACAGCCAGGACAGCTGACCCCAACTGACCAAAAGGATGTCCCAGACCATATGACATCATGCTCTGCATATAAAGCTGGGGGAAGAAGGAGGAAGGGGGGGACATTCAGAGTGATGATGTTTGTCTTCCCAAGTCACCGTTACACGTGATGGAGCCCTGCTTTCCTGGAGATGGCCGAACACCTGTCTTACTATGGAAAGCAGTGAATGAATTCCTTGTTTTGCTTTGCTTGTGTGTGTGGCTTTTGCTTTACCTATTAAACTTCCGGGGGAAGTAAGCAAGCAGCTGGGTGAGGCTTAGTTGCCAGCTGGGGTTAAACCACAACAAATACATAACTGAAAAATGTTCTGATAGACAAAACTCCTCTCCTCACAGGTTCTAGTGGGAATACAGCAAGCCAATTCTTTTGCCTTGGTAGGAGAATCTTGGTCTGAATCCTGATCGCAGTATTTAAAAGTCAATGCATGAGCCTGTGGAGGTAACAGTCTTCCATAAAAGCATACTTGGCTAGAAATGGTGTTCTTGACTAACTGGTTGGATCACGAATGAAATAGCTGCACTATCAATTTCAGCAGATTGAAGATTGTGTGCTTAGCAAACACATGCCAAGGCAGCTTCATTACATGCCATATCTAAGCCAGCTATATCTAACGCTAACTTGGGCATAGTAGCTAAGCTGAAATCATGTTCCTAATATACACAAGCCCTTCAAGGCTTTATTTTTTACGTTGTTTTAAAAATTTTTACACCATTAAAGAAATACGGCCAGAGACTGGGTCTACTTACATTTTCTTTGGTTTTAGCATCTCCTGCTGGTTCCACCAGAGCTTTGTTTGAAAATGAACAAAGCTGAAGTCTCAGAAAAAGAGGTGTTTGCATTTGCTATACTCTATGCAGCACACTCCCTGCACTGATGTACCATACAAGGAGATACAAGTGACACGTGTAGAGCTGTTTGGCGAAAATGTCACAACAAGAATCTGTTCCTACTGCTTCATGTTATGAACCTAAATTTCACAAGGCTGGAAATGAGGCAGCAACTTTTCACTAACCGTGAAAACAATAATTATTAAAATTACATTACTTGATATATTTTTGTTTGACTCTCCATTTATCAGTGTTTTTTAAAAGCGTGTGAAGAATATAATAGCATAAGCCTTGTATCCAACACACAGAGAGTCTTCATCTTAGAATGGTTATAAACATTTACTATCTTAAGTTTGATGTAATAACAGTCCATTTGGATCAACAGAACTACAATTCTGCTGTCACTGGCTACTTGGTAAACAAAACCCCTTACAAATTAAAACCTCTTATGTGCCTGCCCCATGAATATGAATGAACGCACTGGAAAACAGAAAAGTTAATTTTACAATACTAATCCAGAATGACTTGCTAACAACATAACCTTTGACCTTTGAAAACACATGAACATTTTTCATCTCAAACACTGGAAAATGCAAAAAAAATCAGAAAGATTAATTTGTAGATATCTATAGCCTATCAACCTTCCTTGTGAGAGTCATTTCAGAGGCATTCAACAAAGCCACGTGTGGAACAGTGCATACCACACACAAAGCTAGTCATAGTCATTTTTTATTTTAGCATATAAACATACAGTGTTCCACTCCGAGAAAAGCAACTGATTAGTTGCTTGTATTTGTATATGTTAAAATGGAATGTTATACTAATTTCTACTGTCTTCATTTGGGACATCTATTCTTGGCTACCAACACCAACCCTGTCCTCTGCAGGAGCCTGCCTACAGGGACAGGTTCACACACAGACTCTTCTGCCAGTGCACTGAGCTGGGCAGATGTGTCCATACAAACCACATTAGCATGGCACACAGCTAATAAATGTCCCAGCAGGACCCAGAAAGCCCTGATATAAGGCTGCATTAATGTGACTAATAACCAACAGGAACTGGGACAGACCCCTCCTGACCAGCTCAGACCATGAAATTCAACTCTCCTGCCCAGATAACCATGCCCACTGGCTCTTTCCCATAGCTCCTGATTGTCCTCTCCCTTCTTTCTGTCAGTGCCCTTTAGAAGTAGTCCAAGTTATTTTGAATAAAAACTCATCCCTAAAATGAATTTCACTAGTCATCACCCTTCTTTTACAAGACTCTGCCTCTGCATGCATGCTTCCAGGCACAAGGACTGCCCACAGGGGCTCCTTGGAGAGGCCTAGGCTTTAGACTCCCACCATGATGGGCAAAATAGTCCAGAAAAAATACTTTAGGACTTCATTTTCCCCCACTCTGGAGCTACCTGAGCCAGGACAAGATAGCTGGGATTCCGAGTGTCAAGCGGGTCTGCAGAGGATAAAGGTCAGCCTTTCTTTCATTTGCTTTGCTGCTTTAGATTGAGCTCTCCTGACTGCAGTTAAGGAGAGCCCACCTGGAAGCTGGAAGGCAGAGTCCTTGAACATGCCACGATGTACTCTGCAACAGAACTAGTGCTGTTTTAAATGTTATATAGTAACCTTCCAAATGGTACTATTTTTAGGGAAATGTTTTATGGTATTAGTTTAATTTATAGAAACAGGAGACTAGAAGGAACCTGCGTCATCATGTCCAATCCCCTGCTATTACAAGCATTCACGTCATATAATCCTTTTAATAAACTGAAGTGCACTTGGATACCATGGTGATGAGCACTTCATAAATATGTATTTTTGTAGCCGTGCAGAAAATAAAATTATAAAAGTGTGCAGTGGATGAACAGGATTATGAGTGACAAAGGTGAGTACAGCACAGCTCTAAGGGTATTACTTTTTTTTTTCCCCCCAAGAGACTAATGAAAACTTTACTGAAACCTTCATACCATCTTAAGTAAGAGTTACGTCAGCTAGGGAAGGGGCCAATTTCAAACACAGGACAGATGACAATAGCAGAAGAAAGACAAAAAGAAGGATAACAAAAAACAAAAAAGGTCACTGTCAATATAGAAAACTCACTCCATTCTTTGTAACGCATGATGCAATGGCAACAGCTCAAGAGAACAAGCCCACAGGCACTTACAGATTTATCCTCAAGTTATTTAATCAAGAAAGTTTATAGGAGAAAAAATGTACCCTTTTTTTAATCTTTTCCTTACCTTTGTACCTATCAGAAAACCAGACATCCAAACCAGGCCTAATTTAACATTCTTAATCACAATAATCAACTTCACTCATGGTGCACTTCTAATTTATTTTCCTATACTTGGCTTTCCTGCTTTTGCACCTTAGATCTAGAATATAACTTCCTTTTAATCAAGGAATTTTAGTGTATTTTATAACAGCTGCAATTTTAATTTCAATAAGGTTTATCTGTTTCAGCATAAAATTGAAGTCTCCTATATATCCTTGATTCAATCTCCTTCCATTAGAAGACACCCTCATTTAGTAGCCACACCTTTATCACGCAAGCTGCCAGAAAAAGGAATTAAATTTAATAAGAGACACCTTCTATTTACAGCCACAGGGAGAAGTAATTAAATTTAATGAAAGCTGCAGCTCTAAATAAAGGCACAGAGAACCTCTACTCCTATCCTGCTGAAAATGAGGTTACAGGTTACATACAATGAGAAACATTCAAAACCTTTGCAACTCCATTATCTCTGATGGACTTACAGCAGAGATATATTTGGCATAGTTTTCATTCCAGACAGAAGAGTAGGGAGCAAAATAAGAACTGATCATTTTCTTTCAAGTGCACAAAAGGAAAATTGGTAGCAAATGTTATAATAGGTATGATTACAACAGAGTAAAAATAAATGCATTTTATCTCCGTTTGTTTTTTTAAACAATATGAGATACATGGTTAGGTAAAAAAGTGAAAGACTAGTTTATTTGCAGATTTCCTAGAGAACACCTATAAGGAAAAATGAAAGCATTTAGTATGGGGAAAAAAACTGATCGCTTAATTTCTTAGACAGTTCAAAAATTCTGTAGCAAACACAGGAAGCAAAATAAATTTAAACTCTATCAGATAGGATATGTTCTCCATTGTGCTACAAAGGGCAGGTATATATTCCTTTGAGACGTTAAACAGATTGTTTTGGTGACTCTCCAATGAAAAATGCAATTAAAATTAGGTAACATTTTGGGGTTTTTTTTTCTAAAGCCATTGCTACATCTCCTTTAGTTGGCTGGCTTCTGAAAGAAATCCTTGAAGGTTGAGAAGCCTTTACAAGGGAATTCTCGGTACGGTCATAATACATCAATTAGTATTTTAAAAAAATCATTTAACTTTAGGAAATAAAGTTATTTAATTAGAGCAGGACAAATATTTTCTGGACAAACTGTGTGAGGTTTTCAACCAGATAATTTTTTGTGCAAAAATTGCTTCCTATTTTGTGAGAAAAATCAGTTTCACTCAGTGAAGGAGTCTTCTGAAAACAAGAGGAGATTGGCCAAAAAATTGAAATGGCTCAGTCTTACTGTCATCTTGTGGCTTGCACATCTGTTGCTTGCTCATATGCACCTCCCTCTCTTGACCAAGCCCACAGCCAGGGTACAGCCACTGCTACATAGGACAACCAGAGACTTCTGTGAGGCAGGACATTCTCTGTCAAGAGCTCAGACATGTAGTTGTAGCAGAGAAGCCTTTACTCTTTGTCAAGAATGATCAATAAAACAAAGAAAACGTCCAACAGGTTGTAAATTTCAGATTATATTCCCATTTACCAGGCTCTGTGTGGCAAAAAAACAACAGTCTGGCCAGAGTATTGAGGCCTCACTAACAAGCTGCATTTGTGGAAGTATAATGTGATGGCCATGAACAGTCTCCATCACAAAATGGGACCCAACTCAAAAGTACTGGATCTTAAAGCATGTTCTTAGCTAGAAGACTGGGACTAGCTCATGAGATGAACGCTGTGGCTATAGCTATACTAAAAAACTAAGCAGGGCAAGTTGGATCCATTCCTGGTTATCTCTGGTGAGTGGGACTGAACAGTTTGTGTTCATATGACAAAATCTTCTGTTCATGCACTCAGAACAGGGTAGCTTCATTCATACTGTCTTTCGAACTAGCCCCTGACCTGCACTGTCCTCTGATGTGTACCCAAACATTACCTGGGAATATGGTATTTAGTACAAGTCAAAACTCTGCCAGGGAGCAGGCTAGCTACTAGTTCTGCACTCTGAACAGTCACAACAGGGCTCAAGACCATGTACTGCTGAGGTAGCTATAGCCTATAATTCCTGTCACCAACAGGAAACTGAAGTCTGAGGGAAGTGAGACACAGATTAAATAAACGCCTATATCTTCTAGGACTACATAATGTAGAAGACCAAGACAGTAAACAATGACATACATACTTAATACAAATGTGCCAGTGCACCAAAATTTAATCACTGTGGAATTTCAATATCGGACCCAATGTTGCAAACAAACTCACAATCCGATGTCTGAAGATGATTACCAAGAAATCTGTGAGCACTCAGCACTCTCAGTTTAAGAAACGTAGGAGTCCTCAAACAGTCCTAATAATCACTGCACAGGATCATCCCAGTGCTGCATGTTCCTCTGATTGCACAGGTTTGTGGTATAAAGCATTCCTTGCATTTTAATTAAAGTCTTCCCCATTCTTTCAGGCCATTTTTATGCCATTGTCATGTATTTATACAATTAGATCTAATTTATAGAATTAGATCTAATTACTTAATTGTTGTAGCATGCATGATGAAATAATGAGAATGTGTAATTAAGATATGCAATTACATAATTACAATGTGTAATGACATTAAGTGTAAATATCCTAAAATGTTATGGGAAAAAATATACTGTTGAAATAGGAGATTTTTTTTAGGTTCTGTTTCAGTTTTAAAAAAGGACACCAAATTATGAAATCATTCCTCAAAGCTGAGGAATTTTCTTCTCATTGTTAACTCCTCATAGTGAAGCACTGCCCATTTATAGCAGGGAAAATTGGTTTAATACAATCAAAAAGGGTAGAAAACTGTAGGAAAAAATATATATACTGAGATAACCGAGGTTATTTTTATTCTGCTATTTTAGAACATGAGGCTCCAACTTCCATGTGTCTTCTTTGTAATCTGGAGCAAAACTGCAACTTTAACTGATGCATACAAACATATTTAAGACCATATATCAAATAACACAACTTTAGGGTTTAGTATGATTGTACAACATGGAGCCAAGGAACTACTAAATTAATAAATGAAATAGCTAATTCCAGCTTTGTTCTGAAACCTGGTATCAACCCCTTTCAAAAATACATAAACAGAAAAGTATCATGCCATCAGGAACTTCCTAAAATATCTGTTTGATCTGCCCAAGGTTTGGGAGCTCCCCACTGCCCCCCCTCCCCAAGAGCTCCCACAGATCCCCAGGAAGACATTCCACTGCATTCGCAATGGCATATCGCAGACAGGCCTGTCTCACTTAAAGGCTGTTTACTAATTAAAATTAGATTTAATTCCTGTATACATTTAAAAGCCACAGAGATACAGAAGGGTGAGATGGATTCCATTGTAGTTGTGGCAACTTCATTGCTGTTGGTAGCACACAAGCATACGGGCTGACTTTGCGCTCCTTACATAGCTGGCAAGTAGAACAGCAATAAATTTACAAGTAAAATTAGCAATAGTGATTATAATTTTTATTTTCTTCAGAAAAAAAGATGTTGACAGAAGATTTTGACTAGCTAAATTTGAATTTCCCGAACACTTATTTTAGCAATGTTTCCACTCTGAAAATTCAAAAACGAAAAATTATTTTCACCTGCTGGTTCAATATGATACTTCATGTTTATTTAAAAAGTTTTTCATTGTAATATTTCATTGTACTGAAATATTTTACTTTTCTATTCTGGGAAGTTTTATTTTCAAGTATCTTCCCATTACTCATTAATTTCACTAGAAGAAGGAAGAACAGCATAAATAAAAGTTTGGTAAAGTTTTCATGGCCAATACTGATGTTAAAACCATCTAAAAGCTGTATGTCATTTTCTACCATCAATATCTGAAGTATAGTATCTGAAGAGGATGTGAAGTGATAGAAAGTTAAAAATTATTTCTCTATAAGGAATACAAAGAATCCCAAGCAGCTTTAAGTGGGTATGCAGGAAGGCATAAAAGGATCAATGCAAGTAGATGGCTGGGGGATGCTTGCAGTCTTAAGCTCTAGACCTCCAGCCCCAAGACATGGGGAATTTGTACCAAACTGGGAGCAGAGCTGCCAGAGTACAGACGTGCATTTCAGTCCCTCCCGGCTGGGTGATCCCTGTGGAGGAGACGGTGCACAGGTAATTAGGTTGGTAATTTGGACCTCAGATCATCTGTCAGTTGTGGGTGTTCCTGAGGCAACAAAGATTCCTGTGACATACCAATATATGCAGCACCTACATGGAAGTGAATTCCCATCTGACCATATGCCTTGAAGCTTAAGATTTGTAGGCTTTGAAATTTTATTCTGAGGGAAACAACTTCAGATACAGCTTTTATAAATCTTCCACAATGTGCCTTTCTTTAAAAAGGTAATTCTATTTCAAAGCAAGTTATAAAGTAACATCATTTTCCCTTATTATAGAGTTCTCAGATAATAGCACACTATACTTAGGCTCCCCGAAATGTTCTTCTTTCTTTCTGAATAATTCAGCTCCAACAACTCTCCAATGTCACACCTGAAGGCCTGTCTGAAATCCAAAGATAGTTCTATAAGTGTGTACCTCAGGTTTAAAAGATACTCTGTCTTGTGCTACTAGTTCAAGTGTGACTTGTCTGATGCTGTTTCTCCATTTTGTGTACGGCTGCACATCTCAGTATCAGACACAAATAAATGTAATCCACGCCCAACTCCTTAAACGTAGATCTAAACAGTTTTCATGATTGAGATTATGCTGGCAGAATAGTTATATAAATGGGATCCTGACAAGAAATGTAGGGCTGCCAAATTTTGTCTTAATTTTTTTCCATTTCCTGACAGACAAATCTTTATAAAAGAAGGGCATAAGGAAGAAATATTTATCTTGTGGTAATAATTTCCTTGCAAATCCTAGAAACACTAGCAATGACAAAGACATTTTGGCTCTTGACATTAAAGAAAGACTAACTTTTTATATGTGTCAACCTTGTCAAATGATAAAGTGACTTTGTGTGTCATCTGATCAGAAATTTTCTCATGGGGGAGGTTTGCATTTTATGTTAGATTAAATTATCCTGATAAGTCTCTCTCTTTTTATTTTTTTGCCATTTATGATAACACTTGCTATAAAATGAAAATTAAAGTGAAAAATGGTTCTTGGCTGAGAAATTTATTGGCAAACATAATTACTACCTCAAATATGATAAAGTCATATAAATCACCTGCTCATAAATCCTGCACTGTAACCCTCTAAAATCTATCACAGATCTTCATTACAACCTTTCTTTTGTAGTGTTTCACCTGATATGAGGTTTGTGGAATTTTTAAAAATATATCAGTAGTAAAACACTGTTAATGAAAGGTGGCAGGGTATGTAAGAGTTAACTGCACTGTGTATTTTACCCTGTAGTTGGTTTACAACAAAGCCAATCATGCTCTGAATATTGTGGTGGAAAAGAATACATACATCTTTCATCCAATTAGCTATTACACAGATGCTTGGGACCACATGGACTGTGCCCTGGAAAGCAATCACACTGCTCTCAGGAAGATAAGATAATGCTGGAGGGTTTAGCTGGTCTCATGTTTATACTGGGACTTCATATAACCTGAGTTCTTGGGGCTGCTCTGTCCTGGTTTTCACCCCTGAGCTGAACCAGCTGTCAAAAGCTAGCAGGTCATTCTGTTCTACATGCTTTCCTGTTGAGCACCTTTGAAGGCAAATCTGAAAACAGAGATGAAGATCTGTTCTTCGAGTTGCCTTGGTGAGGTGGGGTTACTACATAAGTATCCCACCTGAGATTTTAAACAAGACCTGCAACGCTCATCAGGTGAACTCACTGTTCAGGAAACGAGGTGAAAGATAAAAATGTATTTTCTTGCTTGTTTTTAAAGAGTTATAACAAAATACAAACAAAATTTGCCTCTTGAATATCAGTATTGTTTCGTGTGGAGTTTTTACATTGCTTTTTTACATTCTAAACTGTGTATATCTCTAACATTACAAGATGATCCCACTGCTGGCTACAGCCATAAAGGGAACCATGACTGCACATGTGCTGGTTTTGGCTCAGATAGAGTTAATTTTCTTCATAGTAGCTAGTATGGGGCTGTGTTTTGGATTCATGATGAAAACAGTGTTGATCATATACAGAGATGATTTCATGATTGCTGAGCAGTGCTTACACAGCACCGAGGTCTCTTCTGCTTCTCACACCACCCCACCAGCGAGTGGGCTGGGGGTGCACAAGGAGTTGGGAGGGGACACAGCCAGGACAGCTGACCCCAACTGACCAAAAGGATGTCCCAGACCATATGACATCACGCTCTGCATATAAAGCTGGGGGAAGAAGAAGGAAGGGGGGGACATTTGGAGTTACAGCATTTGTCTTCCCAAGTCACCGTTACATGTGATGGAGCCCTGCTTTCCTGGAGATGGCTGAACACCTGCCTGCACATTGGAAGTGGTGAATTGCTTGTTTAGCTTTGCTTGTGTGTGCAGCTTTTGCTTTACCTATTAAACTGTCTTTATCTCGACCCACAAGCTTTTTCACTTTTGCCCTTCTGATTCTTTCCCCCATTCCACCTGGGGGGCATGAGTGAGCAGCTGTGTGGGGTTTAGTTGCCATCGGGGGTTGAACCACAACAGCGTGCCTTCTATCAGCTCTGGGATTGTACATTCACAGATGCGGTCCAGCTTAAACCACGTTAAATCAAGAATGCTGCAGCACTGCTTTCCTCACTGATCGCAGGCGCACCTTACGAAATGCTCCATCTCATCAAAGTTAATCAAGAAGTCAGCTGTTTGGAGGAGCTGATCCAGTCAAAATGTAACCCAATAAAAGAAAGTTCTTTCCATCCCCTTCAGCTAGATGAATGTAGAGCCAACACAGGGAGGCTGGGAATACAAGATGAACGCTTTTATCTTAAGCTGTTTGTGAGACAGCAGGGTAAGGTAAAGAGACTGTAAGGGCTAAAGAAAGATGTGCAACATTTGGAGCCTCTGATGGCAGGGAATTCTTTTAAATGCTGATCAGCATTTGACAGTACCAGCAGTCTGTAAAAATACCGCAGGATTGGACTTTTATTTAACATTTACAAATTAATATTGCATTCAAGAAAATGAATGGCTTGAGCACACATGCTTTCACACACCACCTGTCCATTCCCCTCTAACTTCTGTTATTTCTTCTCACTCTGAAGATATCTTGCTAATTGCTATGCTGGTATGTAATATGATGTGGCCACAGGGAATGAAGAGATGGGAGGGAGGGGGAGAGAGAGACTGTGCCTGTGATTTGAGTAACTACTTCATCTTGTCTCTGGTGGTAAGAGTTTATTGTTCTAACCCCTTGGTCACCTCTTAAAATATATGAAAGGGCAATGACAACACTTTGTAGGCACTGGTGTGGCAGATCTGTGATGTATAGCTACATACCACTGCCAGTCTGATCCAGTCAACTGCTCCCTTTGCTGGCATTCACAACTGAAACAACTAAATGTGTCTATTAGCACTCATCAGACTAGCACTTAAGCAGTAACCAGTGAGACCCGCATGTTACAGAGCAGGATGACAGCTTTGGATAACAACTTATTTCTTAAGCTACCATCATCAGAAGGAAGTAATGACGTAAAACCAGGAAGGCTTTTGCAACAAGACGCAGCAGCCAGATGGAAGATAACGTGGCATCAGTAGAGAACTTTGAAATGCCCAGAATGGTTCTTGGAAAGCTGCAAAATTTCTGGAGAAATTGATAAGTATGTGCTTTCTAAAGGTGTGTATTCTAAATGGTAATGCTGTATGTGAAATTCATTTCCAAAAGAAAGCACATTAATATTTCTGCTTCATTGATGGTAATGATGACAAACTCTTCTGCTTTCAGAATAAAAACTTTCATTAAAATACTGCCATTTCCATGATCTGATGTTTTTCTTCCAATCTTACCAATAAGTAAGTGTTCAACATAAAAATTATTAAGTCTTTTTTTAGCTATTGGATCAGGAAGTAGCCCCAGGGAAGAGTATTTGTTTTGGAATTATGTTCTGTTCAGAGCACACTTCAATCTGTGTCATAACAAGATATTTCCATCTCAAAACATCTGCTTTATAAAAACAGTAAAGACAAAAATCAAATTAGTCATTTAGATCAAAGATAAGTTTATATAACTCAGCATTTTGTCAGTTGGGACCTAAGCATTTTTCCAGTTGCATTAAACAGGAATTTTTTCATAGGCAGTGTCATAACAAATAGGTACCCTGAGCACACACTGTAAGTTACATGCCTACCACATTAAATGGATGGTACTTTTATTTATTGCCCAAAGTGTTCCCTATACAGCCTTAAACTCAGTACTTCACTGCACTCCCTGATCTACGCTCTTTGTAACAGGAGAGGATACAATTCAGCATGTCTCAGGAATACCTAACAACATGTGCACTTAGTCTTTAGGTGCACACTAAAACCCACACTGTCTGGCCCTGAGCCACAACAGCTAAAACTTTTATTTACGTGTATATAAACTGAAATATATGCTTTCTGTATATGTTGCACAGGTATTATACACGTAAGTTATAACTAGCCAAAACAATAGAAAAAAAGTGTTTCTGTGTGAGCACTTTATTTTTCTTTCAAGCTGGATTTAATTTAATATGGGTACTAAAAAGCAAATCCTGCTGAGGCTACTAAAATCAGGTAATTTTTTGGTGTATCTGTAACACATTAATTACAGATTTGAATTCTGATTTTTTATTGCATAGAGTTATTGTTTCTCCCCTGCAATAAAACTGACAGTAGAGTTTTCCCTTTCTGTCTCCCTGTGGATGTCTGCTGGCACTCCAAAACCATTAACACAGCAGCCTATTTCCTGTACTTTTATAGAAGGCTGGAGACCTGAACAATCAGTATTACAATTTTATACTGCTGTTTGCTTTACCACTTGTGTGCTAACCCGATTAAGACAGTAAATGTCAATTTGTTCTTCAGATATAGTATGCCCATGTTCTTTAGGAAAATTTTTCACAGAGATGTTCAATTTTTATGTTCACAGTCCTTAAAGGTTTGAGATGCTACTTTTTACAAACTGTATAAGAAATGGTAACAAACAGAAAACCTCAGCCTTGCTGCACTTATGTTTTTCTGTGATACTTTCTCACTCAAATAAATTAATGAATTTATCTTCATAATACCCTTGTGAGTTCAACACCAGCATTTCTTTTTTCTTTGTACCCATACAGATGTTAGAAGCTTTTCTTCTTGGCTTGGGAGAGTAGGGGGAGGTATTCATTTGCTGAGTGGATTTCAGTTCTGCATAAAGCAGTTGGAGAGAAACCTGTATTTTAAAGTAAAGCCCAGGGAAATATTCCATACTTCAAATACAGTAAATCAAAGCTGACAGTAAGCATGCTCCTTTCATTCTCCACCACCTCTTTGTTCTGCCCCACCCCCATCTTATATATCATTCAGCTTTAATTATTTTTATTATTTACTATTTATGCTGCTCAAAATATGCTAGGTATTTTTTGGAGACAACCCTTGCCCTGAACAGTGTAATACAATAATAACTGTGTAGTACCAGAATGCCATTTCTCCTTCTTTTATAGCTCTAACACTGTTCTATCTGAGCAGCTCTGAATTTAATACATTTCTCCTCATCTCCCTCTGCCCTAGGGAAGGACAACCATCTCCATTGTACAGATGGGAAACCAAATACATCTATAGTGTACACTGAGTAGAGGTCTCAAGCCTTTTTTTCTAGTCTCTAGTCTCACTCTAATGTGGTCCAGTTGAAAACAGTCTGCCAGGCCTTGCCACTGTCATGCATTCCACCTGCCTTAGCAGCAATACTGTGTCATCCTCAGATAAGTTTTAGAAGGGACTTGGTGCCACCTGTCTAAAGGGCATGAGTGCTTATAGAAAAGTTGATTTGTGGTTGCTCTCCCAAATAATCAGATTAAGCCACAAGCATTCTGCAGCTGCTTAGACTCTGAGCAAAATAAAGGAGTCCGATTTTAGCTCCCACAGACAGTGTGTCTGTCCCCAGAGGTTAATGGACAGATTCTCAAAGGCAATGGTGCCTATTTCCCACTGATTTAAAGGGGAATTAGGTAGTCATCTATCTCCTTTGAAGGCTGAGCATAAATGACTTGTGAAGTCACTGGATGAGTAGTAGCAGGCAGATTTCAAAGCCTGTCTTCCAAGACCTAGGCAAACAAAGTCGTCAGTGAATCATCCCCATCTTAAATCTGTAGGACACCCAAACAAGGGGATCTACTTTGCAGAGTTTTAATACTCAAACCTATCTGCACAGGCCTTTCTTTCCCCATTCTCTCTAGGCAGTAACACGTTTGGTCATGCACTTCACAGTGACAATACTGAAGCATTCGCAATCTCTGGAACCACTACCTTCTGAATTTCTCTTCCTTAAATATGTTCCCCTGCCACTAGAATCTGAAAGCATTGCTTTTGATTATAAACACCTCCTACATCCCTGCTGAGCAGATTGCCATTCTCCCTCACAGACTACCTCTGCAAATAAACCAGGAAAACTGCCAGTATACAGAGCTCCCCTCCCTCCTTCATTGAGGAAACCCTATCCTGAGAGTATGGTACAGATGCAGCATTCATGCAAAACTGCCCCCACAGTCAATTAAAAATACTCAAGTCAGGATAAGCTAGAGTCTTCTTGGGGATTTTCCCTTATTTTCTGAAACCTTGGTAACTGTACACAAATAAATAAAGTCCCAACCATTCCATCTGTGGTAAGTGAACATATAATAAGTCTGAGAAAAAACATTTCTATCAAAAAGAGTTTGATGAAGACCATCTTATATAACAATATAATGAAATAAGTTTGCTCTCTTTTCCATATCATTTCCCTTTTACTTAAGATTGGGAAAAGGAAGAAGAGGATAGAGAGAATAAATAAATTACAGAAAAATTACTGACAATTTCCTGGATTTTTTTTTTTCAAGTACTATCACATTCATCATTAAAAATGCTGTCTTCCAAAATGACAGACCTGTGTGGTCACAGTCCTGTAAACTCACAGTTCTCACATACTTTATTCTCTCATTTGTCTGTCAGACATTCATACTGCCAAGTCTCATGCAGTGAACATGGTAATAAAAACCATTCCCTCCTATGATCCAGCTTAGCTGGAGATGCCTTCCATATGCACGTGACACCAGTGTCTCCCATATGAATGTGAAAACAATCTCCTTTCTGCTCCACAGCCATCCCTCCTGGCCAGTGGGTTTAGCAGGGCAATGTGACTCACGACGAGATATATCCAGGGTGGGGGGAGGTTGCACAATAAGAACAGGACTGTGGCACTGCTCTGCAGCCAAGAACATTTCGTCAAGCAAGATACCAAACACAAGGAGCTCAGCTGAACAATGTAATGCCCAGGAGTGCCATCACCTCTGAGATACAAACCTCTTCTGACAGCCTCTGCAGTACATGCAGCTGATATTCCCATATGAAACTGTAGTCCATGGTGCAGCCCAAAAATATGGTCCATCCACACGCAAGTGGTCTAATGTTCAAGAGACAGCTCTAGAATAAAATACAACAGCAGGTGACATAAAATAAGAAGTGCTGATATTGGCTAGAAGTTGAACATAATACAAACAGAAACACAATCAGCAACTGCTGCCAGCCCTCTGGGCTTAAAGAATTGCCATCAGCTCTTGGAACCACCACTTCCACCCATTTTTTTCCATCTGTTGTGGCAATGTGCACTCATTCATATCATGGCACTATCTCTCAAACAATAAAACTGCCCCATTTCTCTCTGCTTCCTCAATATAATATATCCTATTATAGAGCATAATCAATTACTACATAGTCTAATATAGCACATGTAACTGTGTTGAAGGCAGAAGAGCCTCGCCTCAGGGAATTTCACTTAATTTACTGACAATTTTTAACAAAGTTTTAATTACTGATTCAGGTATTGAGAAAAACAAAACAATTCAGTAAACACTTAGGGAAACATCTTGCCTCTCCCTTTCTTCAGTTTCAACTTCTGTCCAACATCTCTCTTCCCACCTTCCTAGTCTCACCTTCCTTTGCTTTGCCAAACCCTTCAGTGTGGTGTTGGGCAGCGCAGGACGTCAGGGTCAGTGCATAGAGGTTTACTTCTACTGCCTCTTGCTTCTTACTACTCCTCTGCCCTGGTGTGGGAACCTCCATGGGCCTCCATCCCTTCAGGGGTGTCCCTGCCCCAGTGCAGGGGTGTGTATCTCCAGCTGTGATCCCAGCAATGTCCCCTTCCACACAGCTCCCACACTTCTCCTCCCTTTTCTCCAAGTAGGTCTACTTATGTTTTTCTTCATGTGTCCCCTTTTCTGTGTCCTTCTGTGGGTCCCCTCACAGGTCCCCTCACTCGTCCCCATTTACGCACACATCCCCCCAGACCCCCAGGCTGCCTCTCCCTCACCCAGTGGCATCGGGGCCCTTGGGGGCACTGAGCTGAGGCCCTTGTGCTACTCTGATGGGCTGAGGCTCAGGTGGGCGGTTCAGACCCATCTGGAACCAGCTGTGGCCAGCACAGGGCAGTTCATAGCCTCCTCGCATACAGAGCACCCAGCTACCAAACCCTGCTACTGGTGACCAGCAAACAATGTTACATGGCTAAATAGCCTCATTACCGGTAACGCTTGTTATATTTTCTAAACGTTTCCCATTCCAAGAATGTTCAGTAGCATTCAACAGTCCCACTGAAGTCAACAGGACTATTAACAGGCTGAAGTGCTCTGCTCCATATTTCCAAACACTATTTTACCCATTTCCACTATTTGGAAAAAGAAGCAGTAAATTTTTTTCAGGAATTTTACATTTGTTAACCAAACAATTCACTACCTTAGTCTACCCTGAATTTATGCATTTCATACAAAAACATTTATTATATCAAAAAGATATGTAATTGAAGTGACAACTAGACAGCCCATCCTAGTAAAATCTCTGCTGAAACCACATTAGAGCTTTGGATATTAAGACCAAATATAGAAAATGCCTGTCTTTGGGGAATTTTTGAAGCTGGCACTCCAGGACCAGTGACCATCTCCATCACCGTGTTACTGCAGTTATGGTAGGAAAGACTATGAACTTCTGAAAAGACAGATCTCAAGCATCAGCTGTCCCAATTACAGCCTAAATCTATTATAGCTAATGGCTAGGAGTTTGGACACAATTAATATTTTTCTTTAATCCTGGATTGTAACCCTTCTGTAAAATGAAAGATTCCTTTTTCAAAGTGGAAAAAAGAGTTTGTCTTATTCATCACTGCAGAAAAAGAGTTTGTTGCCATCTGAAAGACATTTTTCATTTCTATGGACTAATTAGATGACTTGCACAAAAATATGGAAAAAAATTGAAAGAGATCTCTGTTTACTTTAAATCTTTCACAAATGAGTTTGAACAAGGTCAAATTACATACTGTGAGGAGAGACTGTAGTATTCCTTCTGAAATAAATATCCCTGAACTGTGTTCTGCACCTAAGAGCTACTTTTAAGAGTCACTTACTAATAATATATGTGTTCAAATGAGCAAAGAACTTTGTAGAAAGCACGAACATGATCTTAGTAGTGTTAATAGCTAACATTACATTTGTAATACTAATGACTGGAAAGCATATGGTCAGGCAAAATAATAAAGAAAAGTAGCTACTGTATCTTAGACTATGTTTTCAGAAAACAAAATCTTTGACAGTTATTTTTAATGAAGCTTTTATTTTACCAGTTAATAGCAGAGTGAAATAATAGATTAATTTCTACATTAAATTTAATTGTGTCCAAGCATTTGAAGGACAAACAGTAGAAATCAGTCAAATTTGCGAAGATAGGTTTATTGGGTTTGTGTGGCAAGGTTTTGGTAGCAGGGGGGCTACAGGGGTGGGTTCTGTGAGAAGCTGCCAGAAACTTCCCCCGTGTCCGATAGACCCAACGCCACCCAGCTCAGACCCACTGCTGGTCAAGGCTGAGCCCATCAGCAATGGTGGTAGCATCTCTGGGATAACATATTTAAGAAGAAGAAAAAGACCTGCACAACTGAAGCCAAAGGGAGGAGTGATAATATGTGAGAGAAACAACTCTGTAGACACCAAGGTGGTGAAGAAGGAGCAGAAGGAGGTGCTCCAGGCACTGAAGCAGAGATTCCCCTGCAGCTCGTGGTGCAGCCCATGGTGAGGCAGCTGTGCCCTGCACCCATGGAGGTTCACAGTGGAGCAGATCTCCACCTGCAGCCTACTCCCACACTGGAGCAGGTGGATGCCCAAAGGAGGCTGTGACCCTGTAGGAAGCTGGAGCAGGCTCCTGGCAGGACCTGTGGCCCTGTGGAGAGAGGAGCCCACACAGCAGCAGGTTTGCTGGTAGGACTTGTGACCCCATGGGGGACCCACACTGGAGCAGTCTGTTCCTGAAGGACTGCACCCCATGGAAGGGACCCATACTGGAGCAATTCATGAAGAAATGAAGCCCTTGGGAAGGACTCGTGTTGGAGAAAGTTTGTGGAGGACTCTCTCCCATGAGAGGGACTCCACGCTGGAGCAGGGGAAGAGTGTAAGGAGTCCTCCCCCTGAGGAGGAAGGAGCAGCAGAAACAACAGGTGATGAACTGACTGCAACCCCCATTCCCTGTCCCACTGTACCGCTGAGGGAGGAGGAAGTAGAGAAACTGGGAGTAAAGTTAAGCCCAGGAAGAAAGGAGGGATGGGGAGAAGGTGTTTTAAGATTTAGTTTTTATTTCTCATTACCCTACTATGATTTGAAGGGTAATAAATTAAGTTAATTTTCCCGAGTCAAGTCTGTTTTGTCCGTGATGGTAATTGGTGATTGATCTCTCCCTGTTCTTATCTTGACCCATGAGTCTTTCGTTATATTTTCTCTCCCTTGTCCAGTTGAGGAGAGGGAGTGATAGAGCAGCCTTGGTGGGCACCTGGCATCCATCCACAGTCAATCCACCACAGTAGAACAAAGGAAATATGATGAGGACTAAAGGAATACAGTTAGAGAAAATAAAATTTATATAAATTTTAAAAAAGTATCAGGAATCAAATTAAATATAAAATATCAAGTCTGACCAGATGACAGAAGGAATTGGCAAAATTCTGTCCCAAGAGTCATCTGAAACCGGACTGACCAAAACATGGAATACATCATTTTGTAAACCAACCCTGAATTAACAAGAGAAAGATCAAGATGTTCCAAAAAGTCTTTACTATAGCGATAATAATTCTCTTCAACAGGAAGACCAGTATGGTATTCAAAACTCTTCCAGTTGAACATAGTTCAACAAATCTTCTGATAGGCTGAAAAAGTGTGAACTGAACATTCATTGTGTTTAAGTCCACATATGCTATAGCTCTAACAGTTCACTATATAGGACCAGAGCACAGCCTCAACTGCAGCTCTTCCCACTTACAGGACGCACATACCAGCAATCATGCTCTCAGACAGTGTCTAGGCACAGGCTTTGGCACAGGTTCAGTGGGCATCCTGCTTTGGGTGGGAAGAAAGTTTAAGGATACAAGCTGTGCCGCTTAGCTACCCTCAGGGCCAAAATGTTGTTCCTGGTCCATTTTATTAACTCTATCCATAGAGTTATTTTCAGAGCAATAAGACAACAGAAGTAAATCAGTGCCCTTCTGTAGAAATCCATTGCAAATCGGGTTTGAAATCCATGAGACTTTTCTGATTTGTTAGAGAGACATGAGGACAAAGCATCCTGAAGAGTAATGACATGAAAAAATACTCAAAAGCAAAGAAAAAGAGAGAATGGGGGGAGGGGGGTGTTTACTAGAAAGCTTAAACTTTACTAACTGGTACTAAGAAATTTACTAAGAATGTGTACTAAGAATCTCCTAAGAATCTCTCAGGAATCAGCTGAGTCTTCATTCACTTATGCTGTTTTTTAATTCTGTGTAATGCTTTCTGAGAAGGCAGAATTTTATTTAGCTTGTGATTTAGTGGGGAAGTTAAGTTAGAGGAAGAAGGGGATTTTAACAGTTATATTCAGTTAACTTTGTATAGAAAGCAGTGTTAAGATATCTCTCCAGGAGCTTCAGGAGAGATACAGGCAATGGAGAGGTGTTGGTTCATCGGGACTGTAAAAACAGATTCTAATTAGGCCTTTCCAGACTAGTCAGACACAAAATGGACTCCAGATTTACACACAAAATTCCCTGAGCAACTCCACTGACACAATAGCACCTTTGAGCCAGTAATAGCTTAACACAGCTCACAAAGTGTCCCACAGGACAATCTGAATATCCCAATAAAGAGTAGGAATGGCAGTTTCCTATGGAGTGAATAGGGCTCTATATCATGAGACCTAAACATTATTTCAGTTCTGCCACTGACTGACTGTTTAACCCTGGACAAAACATTTAATCTTCCTGCATTGATCCATTGTTCAAATGGGATATCAGTTCTTACTGCATAAAAACATATGTAATACCTAAATATTACTGAAACAAAACACAAAAACCCCTTTTACATGTTAACTTTAGTCTAGGTCAGGATATTGTTATCTAAATTCATGCAATGAGCTTCTGTGACTAAAGATTATGCTTACTTTAGAATAAATCAACACCACAGCTCTCAATAGTCCAAAATCTGGAGAAAGAGTTTGGACCAGTTTGACCAGATCTGAGCTTTGCTGGTCCCTATTTACATTAAAAACAGGACTCAGCTGACCAATAACATAAGATTACAGCTCCTCCTTTAATATGTATTAACCTAAAGCTAAATGGCTGTCAACATGAGCTCTGTAAAGCTTCCTCCCATGCCCTGCTAAGTCTTCATTTAGCCACTTTATAGTATTTGTAGAGATCAAAAACAGCTCTCCAGCTCCGCCTTAAGCACTGGATAAAGCAATTTTCTTTAAGAGTTTTAGGGTATTAGACCCAAGTGCATTTCTGAAAAGTCTCAAATGGAGCAGATAAAAGGGCAAGCAATGGATATAAAAAGAAATAATCTCAACTTGATACCTGGCAAAAGGGGGTGATTTTTGTGGCTGTTGATTTCACAAATCATTAAACATAACAGCAAACATAAAATTAATGTTTCCTGCCCATTTTTTAAATGCAGAGGCATAGGGGAGCTTGTAGTGTTCCCCTATGTGAGTGGTCATAAGATTGAGCATTACATGGAGGGCAACTGCCTAAGTGCTCTTGCAGTGTCATCCTCAAATGGCAGATGCAGCTGGTTATAGCCCCAGGGGCAGAAACCACAAGTACTTACTGTGATTGCAGTCAAAGGTCTTATCTGTGTCCAGGTTATTCTTTTCTTCTCCAGGAGAAAACATCAGTAATTCAGCTTCAGTAAAGCTATACAATGTTGATATAGCTTACTTTCTCTACATTTATGACAGAAAATCTCTCTTTAACCCACTCCTCTATCCGCATTGCTAGGCCACTCCTCAGCTGGTATAAACAGCTGCAGCCCAGGGTGGACTTTGAGCTGCTTTTTTCAGCTGTTACTTCAGCTAGCCTGTTACGCTACCTGAGAAGGAACTGTTTTGACAGTTGTTTTATCTGTTAACTTTCTTTTCTCTGTGTGCAGCCTTCACCAATAGTGTAGAGCCATTTCAATAAAGAACTTCTTTAGACTGTACTTCAAAACGGCAAAGTAATGAAGAACGGGTCCTGGATTCAACTGCCTACGCTTAAGAATACTCTACCCTGCCATGACAGTACATCATATTACTGCAGTGGGGTTTAAGCTTTATGCCCAAAACTGGCCTTAGCTCCTTGCCCTCTATGTATCTGCTATGAAAACACTAGGTTTCTCATATTTATAGCTTCAGATGTTCATCGTATTGATCCAATCAACAATCATGATGCATGAAGGAGGAACACCATTATTCCTAAGAGCATCAGCTCCAATGCTTCAACAAAAAAGACACAACTGAAACAGAAACTAAAAATATATTAAAAGAGGAAAACTTGGGATACAAGAGTTTGGACTCCTCTATAGAAACACATTTTATTGAGTTTAAAGTTGAGGCCTGCCTTTGTCACTTTTGATTAATACATAATGATTTAGTAGTGCTGGAGTAAACAAGGGTCAGACAGATCCGGAACATCATGTTGGTTCTAAGAGAGAAGCTTCTTTTTTCCTGAGGAACAAATAGGAGTGTCACACACTGTTGAGAAATTAATTTCTTCAACACCTTGCGCTTATACCACATCAATCAGTAATAAAAAAAAAAAAAAAAAAAAAAAAGCCAAAAATCAGTTTATCCTAGATAGTTTTGTTTTTCTTGGCAGTCTTTCAGATTTACATTTCCTGGTCTTCTTTCAATGATCTTCCGACAAGAATAGTTTTGGCAGACTGAATAATAGAAAACAATGTATGCTGACAATCAGACTTGAAATAATGGACAAGTATTGATGCTTAAAGCTTGCTTTTAATACTAGCTCAGACTTGTGTTACAGCACTGAAATCCAAAATCATTGCAGACAGGAACAGAAAATGGACTCATTACTATCACATAATTTGATAAAATCTAACTCTTCTATTACTTTGCTCTTTTAAGAAATACCAAGATCCTGTAAGTGATATTCCAGTACTTAAGGATATGTTTTACAGAAAAATTCCAAACTATTATGGTGATCATACCAAATTAAGTACTTTGTATTCATTTGCACTTTTTTTATTAAAAAAAAAAAAAGCACACAAAGGGACTTGTGCTGGAAACTACTGACTGCCTTGAGTTAGTCATTGTAAGACCTATCCTGAAAGCACTGAGTACTCTTTAAGCTTGAATCACAATAGTAAAGGGAAGCAGATATAGTCATGAGCTTTTGATTCAGACTTTGTAATTCAGCTTTTGCTCATGACTTGATTGGGAAAAACTGTTCCTGGGACTGATGCAGAGAAAGGCTGAGTTTTGCAGAGAGCCCCATAACTCACATTGACATTTGTATTAATGTCAGTGAAAATTTATGGTGTGAGCTCCTTTCAGGATCACAGTTAATATGAAATATCAATTCTCATTGGGACCCCCAAATGCCAATGCCCTTTCACAATACAGTCCACTGATTTCCCAGGATTTGGCCTATTAAAAACAGACTAAGAAATTATTAAGCTTTATCTCAAAGTGCACATTTTCCTTTTTTACTTCCACTAAGTTATTTGATGATATGAGAGAGAGACCATAAAATCAATACTGCCTCAAGTAGCAGTACTGCACGCAAGAGGTAGCAGACACACAACTGTTACACACAACTGGGCAAAATGCAGTGAGCAGTAAGCAGTCCCTTGAATCTGGCAAGCTAAGCAAGAATTTGAAAGGCATCACAAGCTTCTTTCTTCCTTCAGCAGCCGTCAGGCCAATGCCCCTAACCCCAGGCAGATTACACACTGGCAAGTTACACAATGCTGACTAGCCTCCAATTCAGTTGGCAACGGGTTTGGTTGGTTTGCATTCATAATCATGCATACTGTTATACAGCACTAGTAATATGAGAGCTAATGAAGCAGCAGTTGCTTTGCTCAAATTATTCCCCATACTTTCCCTCCCAGTGGCTGCCTGACTTGAAAAGAGAGGCCCTGAACGCACAGAACATGCTGGATTACTGAGGCCTTCATATCATGGCAGTTCCTTATGCAGGTTTCATCCCTCTCTAGCTGTTGTACAACATCCAGTAAAATGCACAGCTACTTCTGAAATATTTTGGCGTATCACTACCTTTACAACACAGTTTAGATTTCAGGCACAGCTTTTAAGGGCAGGTTGATTTATAAGCATAGAGGCATATGGTTTTTCCACCAAGTAGGAAACAACTTGATTCCTTTATTAATCAGTTACTGTTTCCAAAGAAGTTGTTGAGATGTAACTAAATAATTCACTACTGTATCAGGGTGTAAGAGAGTACTTAAGGACTGGAAGCCTCTTTCCTAAAAGAAAACTGCAGCTAGGACCTGAGGAATTGGACATAAATTTAATATGTATTTTGATAACTTGAAGGCAAATTAGGTTTCTTTTGCAAATATTGGCTTACCAAATAGGCATGCAAATACTCTAGGGTAAACAGTCAGTACAGCACATGGAAAGTATGAGTTATGATTATACTTTCCACTATGACATAAAAGGGGTACACAAGTATCTCTGGTGTGTTCATTGGAACAGTGAGTCTTCTGCCTGCAGACATGCAGCCACTTGGACATTTTTGATATGTGCTTAGACCACTGGAAAAGCACAGAGGGAAAGCAAGAATGGCAAGTGAGTACACAAGGATGAGACAAATGATGCTATGAGCAATACCCATGTGCACCAGGAAAAATGCTTGTAGCCTGAAGAAGGTACAGGTTGGCATAATTTCCAGACCAAAGCAGAGGTATACTACACAACCAATGAGTAAAAAGCAGAGCAGCAAAGCAAGACATCAATATCTTATGTGCTGTCTCACAAAGAATCATCTGTATATATATGTCTTACACCATCATCTGTTTCACATCTGAATTTGACCCTCTACGTCTGCGACCTTGGAACAGAGGGTTATTCTTAGACTAAAAGACCAGGAAGTGTATTTCTTCCTGTAAACCACACAATAGACTCAGGTTTAGTAATTCCGTCATCAGCCCCAATAACTTTAGAATAAATTTTTGACTAACACAATCCTTACAAACCAGAATCTCCCTCAAGGCCCTTAAAAAGCCAGTTATCCTGGAGGTAGTAGCCATGTAAGTCCTCTAATCACCTAGCTAGCAAAGACCTCCCACACCTACATATATCAACCCCTTTCAACAAGTTTATGATTGCATACAGAGCCTTCATGTTAAGCAGGACCCTAATAATCCCTGCTAATAATTTACATGCTGATGTGACTTCATACCTCATCACCAAATCTTTTAAGCCAGCTTTTTAATGGTAGCTTTATGTTACTGTTATTAAACTGGCTGAAAAAACCCAGCATAAAATACCAGAGCTGCATCTTCAGCAAGCAGTCAATCCAGTACCACACAGGATATTCTCAAAAAGATTCACAAGGAAATGGTTTAAGCTGTGCCTAGTAAGAGTCCATAAACACAAAATAGTTATAATGGTACTGTATCAAGCAGAGGCAGAGTCTAGTGAGAATCATTCTTCTTTTACTGTTCTCAAAATGAATCTGAAGTAGAAAGTAACAGGAATATAAGATAGACATTATTAAGATAAAAAATTATGGAAAGAAAACAGAAGTAGTGAATCTAAAATAAGGATAAAATAATATGAAGAACAACTATTATTCCAAGTATTACCTGGAATAAAACAAAGGACAGTATGTTGAATGAAAATAACTTTAAACAAAGGAGTTAGATTGTAGGCAAGAAAGAAGTAAAGTAGTAAGAAAGTCAGCATGACTTGGGAACCTGCTTACTGTCATAGCCTGTCAAAGGTTTGTAGGCAGTGGGTCCTTTTGTGCATGGTAAGATTATATCAATCTCATGTGCTGTTTTCTTGCTGCATAATAAATCTAATGAGTCTAGTGTGGCTACACAGAGGATAAAATATTTTTTCAGTATTCAGATCAGATCCAAAACATTCCGATGATCAAATTTGGAGTAATCCATAATAGGAAAGAAACATTTTGCAAAGGAGGCCAGAGAAGGACAGAGAAGGATGATAGTAGGCTCAAAATAGTGTCCAAGGCAAAAGTATTACCTATCAATGTTTAAATAAAAGCTAGACAACATGTACTGGTTATCTATATTACAAAAAGAGAAAAAATATTTTTAAATGTTTTAGAAGGAAAGTATCATTTGAATGATAAGACATGAATTAGTTATATGAAGTAAAGAAAAATGAAGACTACACTCCTGAAAAGTGAAAACTTCATTCTTTGAGACTTTTCATTCCTGAAAAGTTTCCAAGTGTTTCTCCACGCTACTGACCAACCTCCAATGTCACAGAATTTTGTGGGTTTTGTTTTGGTGATTTTTAAACTTTCCCAAGGAAAACTAAACAAGACACTTCAGAATATAATGAAATGCAGAAAATATGATGAGAAAGCCTACATAACAGCTCTATCCTAGTGGTGAAATACAAGTTTCATATTTTTAGGATCTTCATGTTGGTTAGCATCTGTGTAGTGTTAGTATTCATGTTGTTAGCACCTTCTTGAAAATGCTGGATAATGGCACCAGTGATTCCCAGGGAATTATCTACCCTGGGGTTCAATACTGGGTCCAATCCTGTTTAACATCTTCATTAATAATCTGGATGATGGGACAGTGTGTACCCTCAGCAAGTTTCCATATGATGCAAAACTGGGAGGAGTGGCTGATACACCAGAAGGGTATGCTGCCATCCAGAGGGACCTCAACAGGCTGGAGAAATGGGCTGACTTGAACCTTATTTAGTTCAACAAGAGGAACTACAAACTCCTGTACTAGGGGAGGAAAAAACCCATGCACTAATATATACTAGGTGATGACCTGCCGGAAAATGGCTTTACAGAAAAGGACCTGGGTGTCCTAGTGGACACCAAGTTGAGCAAGAGCCACATTGTGGCAAAGAAGGCTAATGATATCCTGATCTGCATTAGACAAAGTTTTGCAGCGGGTCAAGGGAGGTGATCCTTCCCCTCTATTCAGCACTGGTGAAGCCACACCTGTGTCCCCAGTACAAGGGAGATGCGGGCATACTGGAGAGAGTCCAGAGAAGGGCTACAAAGATGATTAAGGGACTAGAGAATCTCTCCTATGAGGAGAGACTGAGAGAGTTGGGACTGTTCAGACTAGAGACAAGAAGGCTCTTGACTTATTAATGCATATGGATGGATGGATGGATGGATGGATGAGAGAGAGAGAGAGAGAGAGAGAGAGAGATAATGTGAGGATAGAAAGATGATAGATAAATAGAAAGATCATAGATAGATAGATAGATAGAAGGATGATAGATAGATAGAAAGATCATAGATAGATAGATAGATAATAGATAGATAGATAGATAGATAGATAGATAGATAGATAGATAGATAGATAGATAGATAGATAGATAGATAATGTGAGGATATAAATATGATTGATAGATAGATAGACAGACAGATACACATGAAGGAAAGGTGCAAAGAGGATGGAACCAGGATCTTTCCAGTGGTGCCCAGTGACAGGACCAGAGGCAATGGGCACAAGTGAAATGCAGGAGGTGTCATCTGAACATCAGGAAATAGTTTGTTATTGTGAAGGTGATCAAGCACTGGCACAGGTTGCCCAGAGAGGTTGTGGACTCTCCCTCCTCATTAATATTCAAAAGCTGTGTGGACACAGTCCTGGACAACCAGCTCTGGGTGGCCCTGCTGGAGCAGAGGAGGTTGGACAAGCTGACCTCCAGGGGTCCCTTCCAATCTCAACCATTCTGTGATTCGGTGGCTTTGTGATTTATTTCTGTGTTAAATAGTGATATAACTAAAAGCAGAATCTTACAAATATAATGGGAAAAGTATCTGGAGAGAAAGTTGTTTTACAAAAAAATGCAGAGATAAATGAGCTTACAAAATTCAGGGTATGAAATTCTTTAACACATATTAGTTTAAAAAATATATAATTGAGTGAGCTTTATGCAATACACAAGCTGAAAATGAGTGGCGAACTGTCATATATCTGCACTGGCCTTTCTGACTTTTAAAGGAATATACTAGTGACAAAAGACCAGTAATACCTGAAGAAAACTGAAATAAAACAGTGTAATAACAATTTTAAAAATGGAAAAAAATATGTACACAGACAACAGCTGTCCCTTAAATATAAAATAGCAGAAAAACTAGCAAAAGTAAAATGATATTTCTAAAATGGCCTGAAGAGAAATCTACCACATGAAAATAGAGTGAAGGGCAGTGAGGCCTATCCCTTCCACAGCCATAAATGAACTGACAGGGTAAATGCTTTTTGATATATTTTAATAACTTATCAGGAGATTTAGAATCCTTTGTTTTGAAGCATTTGCTGCTTCCTATGATTTATTTTGGCTGCAAAGTTTTGTGAGGTTTTGACACTGGTTTATAACTTTATGTCTGATTTTAAAGCTTTGGGGCTTTTGTCTTCAAATATTTATTCTAAAGCGTGTATGAACTGATCAGTAATGACTCTGTCGAACATTCTGGGAACATGTAATTAATATAAAAGTTTGACTCTAATGTAAAGGCTTGGTACTTCAGAGACACACTTCCACTGCCTTTTGTTGTACTCAGGTAGCTGAAACCAATTCCCTCTGCCTCCACATTTGAAATGTGTTCTTAGATTTGGTAATCTTGTCCATGTTTTCTTATGCCATCCCTGATGACTTACTGGTATTTCTAGGCTCCATTATGCTGATTTGTGAACAGCATTTTCCGGTGATCAATTGTTGGACTGGGCTGAGCAGCGCAAACGATGTCAGATTATTATTGACATTGCATCTACTGTACATGGTGGCTACTAACACCCTAATAGGGTGCAAAATGATTTAAACTTGGCTCCCCTAGTCCTTCCATTTCTACAGGTACATGCCCTGACCCCTAGCCCCTCCTGCTTCCTCAGTTCAGGACACACAGGTTACCTGGCTGATGCAAATGGACCTCTGCCCTCTCTTGGCAAAGCTCCACTGCCTTTGCCCTCTGCCCTCACTGTCCTGTTCTGCAGCACAGTGACCAGTGTGACTTTGCAGTCAGCTGCACATGCCACAATCCTATGATGCCAATATAAAATATATACTGTGAACTATGGAGTGACTCCTGTTAGGGTTGGTGTGTTTGTTTGCCAGGTGATGTACATTTGCAGTGTTAATCGAACATTGGGAGGCAGTAAACTTAACCTCCTGGGAAATCATGCAAGAAGGAGCGCTTTTTCTCATCTTGAACTTTGCGTTGTAATAATGTTTTTCTCATTTACCACAGAAACTTTAGAACCAACTGGGAGAAGTTTTTAAGATGTTTGTCTTGTCGGAGTAAATTTCTTCAGTGAGTTTATAACCAGCACTGCACTGGACTATTATAAGCAACATAAGCTTACCTTTGACTGGCACCTGAAATTTGATGCATTTTTTTTAATCAAGATCTTTTACACTTTTGGATTTGCTATAAACAACATCTTATTTCTCTCTTTTTCTAGATTAAAAAGATTTAAATTAAACATTTGTAAAAAGGATTCCAAATTTGACTTTGTATTATAGGAAATAAAATATAAACAAAGTCCATCTGTTCTGAGATGCTTTACAGTTCAAGGCAAAAAAAAAAGAAATTATTCCTGTTTCTGATTTATATTGTGGTGGTGCTGTCCAGCCAGAGTTCTAAACCTTCTCCTCAGTTTTAAATAAAGAAAAAACCACAATGTAACTGTTTCTGAAGGCAGTAAGTTAGCATATTTAGTCTTTTTCCCATTAACTGATTGATGAAAGGCCTTACTTGATAGGACACAGACATACCTCGACTTTTTGCAAGAGCTCTATTTCTGCCCAACATTATCTATATGGAGGAACAGTGGCATCTAGCTGTCAGACAGGCTAACCACTCAAAGTGCTCCTGGCCAAGACACGGTACACATCCTCCAGGGATCACCCAAAATTGCATGCTGACATAATTTAACAGTTCCCAGTTAGTCACAAAACAAAAAGGATACTAAAATCTTTACCTGACAACCAGTTTTCAGAAATACCTCGTTTTGATTCTCCATTCCAACCTTTGAGAACTCTTCACATTAAGTCTCAAAACTTCGGATGTGAATTTGGTCTCTAGTTTGGGAAAGCACATTAAGAGTAGGAGGAAACCTGGAAATTTAGGCCTGTATCTACCAGAGGGCACAGGAAATTAATTCTCTGTGCAAATACAAAAGAGCTGGCAATAGCACTCTTTACCCAATCATTATTATTATCTTTGTTTCCATAGGGCTTGATTATACACCCTACTACAGCACATCACTCCCAGGGTTTAATGCGGTAAGAGTAAGTCTTCTGTACCTCTTTCTAGTGTTTCTTAGAAAAGCTAGTACTTTCCCCCTGCTCAGTTCTTCTGTTGTCTCCCTTCTCTGTTCAGTAAGGTCTCAGAATTTTCTCATGGAAGCTGAATTCCTCTTTGACTAATTGCATTTCTTGACAGAACCAAGCTTGCCAGGCTGTCAGACTGAGGTAGCTGGGATGAACGATGTTTCAAAACGTTTAGGAATAATACATAAATTGGCTCATGAAATAACATCATATTGATGCATAGCATTACGATATATAAATTCTCATGAAATTACAACAGTGCAAGCAGTCTCACCTGAGAACAGTCTTGAAAATTTTAAACCTACCCTAGATTGGAAACTAAACAGACTTTATCCCACTCTAGTTCTACCTTCTGATGAATTCTGAATGATAATATGGAAAATCACACAGAAAATTCCTGGATTCCTATAAAACACAGCTTTATATAACATATAAAATATCTTTTATAATGTTTCACATGCTTAGCGATCACACTTAGCAGTCACACAGCAGAATTTCACTGAAGGAGCTTTTTACAATCCCTCATAAACAGAAGGAAATTAAATATTTTAATGTTATGTGAACTGATTGTCCTTCATCACCTGGAAAAATGCTCTCAGTTCTGGTCATCTAATTTCATTAGATACAGCATAATTTTGTTGGAGCTACACTGACAACAGAAGTCTTTATAAAAGTTGAGATATTCAGAGATATCAACCTTATAAAACAGTAAATAATTTCACAGATCCATGTTAAACCTAAAGGTTAAATAACACCACATCAGGTAACAGCATTCTAAAACCTGCTTGGCACAGCTGGAACTCATACAAGGCAGAAACAACAAACATACATTTTTAGAGAGGAGCTGATAAAGGTCAGGGAGTGTAGAGGAATACCTAATAATGACCACTTCAAACAGGCAGATCTGGGGCTCACTTCTCATCATACAATATCAAAGGAAAATCAGTGAAATCAAAATGCAAGAAATGGGTAAAGGGATTGTTTCACCTGAAGTAATATTACTCTGAGGGCCACAGGCTAGAATACAGTGCATGTGGACTTTACACAGACTGGGAGGAAGCCATGTTGCTTCAAAGCATCAACCAACCACTAGCTAACAGGATTTAGGAAGAAATTTCCCTATGAGCAACTATTTGGAGAATTCTAGCACTTCCAGCTGAACTCTCTAGTACCAGACACTGCTGAAACAGGACACCACATCTCAGGTTTGACACAGTGTAGCAGTTCCTCCATTCCTAAAATTCCTGTTTAGTCAGTGCAAATTAGATCTAACTGAATGCTCCTGCTGGATTTACAAAAATAAGGCTAAAGATTGAAGTCTAAATTAGGTGGAACATTACTACTAGTAGTTTGGCTGCTGTATTTAAAGATGAGCTATGTACAAGCTCGAAACAAAATTCTGCAAGGCACTGGCGCTTCTGCTGGCTTGAAAGAACACATACAGCTCCAATGGTCAGTGCAGGCATCATTACAGTATTCTGTGAAATTGTTTATCAGTACAGCCCCAACTAAAAAAATCATACCAATGACTCTATAATATTCCATGTAGTGTTAAAAATTAAATTCAGTAACTATTTGTGTTATCTATACATTTATCTATGCATACAGAATTTAAAAGTTTCATCTTCAAACTAGCCAATCACTTCAAGCCAGAAGAAATGAGACCCATGAATGAATAAATGATATAATTATACCAAGAAGACAGAGACATAAGTCATGTCAATACCTGTATCTACTACCTATGTCACTCAGAGAGTGAGGAAATGCTTGAAATACAAATCTCAAAAAAAAAAAAATATGGAATACAAAACTCTTTCTGTTGTTTGTCAAGCTTAAAGAATTTCAAATGTGAATGAAATCTTAGGGTATAGAGACTGTATCTATAGTATATCTAGAACTAGACTGGCAGTGTTTCAATTCCCACCAAGATTCAGGGAAATAGTAATCCGGGCTAGTAGTATATCCACACACTTTCTTGGGATTCTTTTAATTATTCAGCTAGTAAATAAGTAAGTAATGCAGGGGATATATTCTGCATTCCCTCTATGTAGAAAGGCTGGTTTATATAATAATACCTGTTAACATGAATATAAACATAATGTGGGCAGGGAATTCTCCCTATGTTACTTAATATTCATTATTTGAATATTACAATTGATGATTCTTACTTATTATGTGCACTATGATATACCTACAGGTCTTATTATTGGTCATTATAGCAGGTACTGTACAACTGAGGAATTACAAGGCAACTTCTGCCCTGAAGCATTTACTGTTGAAGACTGAAAAGAAAAAAAAAAAAAAACAACACATTAAGGTTAACTTCATTATGTATCTCCAAAGCATCTTTAGACTATATACAAAAAGAAGAAACAAAGGAATGTGTTTTGTAACTATCAAAGCAGTAAACATTTGTATATGCTTAATAAATATCAAAGAGGAGCCTGCAACATTGTTTGGAACTGGCTGTGACATATTCTTTCTTCTCTGTTTATATCAGTTCAGTTTCCTTAGCTCTAAAGTGGGGAAACTTTGACTCCTGCTTTCTTTATCAAAGGTGTGAAACCCATCTTTGACTCATATTACTCTTTCTGAAGCATTTTGGTAAGTTTGTGCAAATACCAGTGTGGGCAAAAATTAAGCATTTATTGTTTTCTTCATTTTTTTAAATGCCGCTTTTACATGAATACTTTAACTTAAATACAAGTGAAGGTACAAGATTTTCCACAAAAAGCAGATGGCAAAGACAGAGAGAATCAATCAATCAATCGATCTCGGGTGTCTTAGGGTCTGCCTATAGAAATATAAGTCTGGAAGTTAAAGCTAATGAAAATATAAATACTCTAATTAAAAATCAATAACATACACACTGAAATAATTTATCCAAGCAATTAGCATAAACATGGCAAAAGTTTATTATAGGTATGTACGCACAACAGGTCCATTAACAAGTATCATGTGATTTTCCAATACAGACTATTTTGCATGTCCTTATAACAAGGAGAGCAGACTGCTGCCATGTTTCCATTTTTCCCTAGTGCTCTTTTATCAACTGTTGCCAGTAATTTTTTTCTTGTTCCCTGGAAAACATTCCTTTTTTCCTAGTTAGAGAAACAACTTTAAACCCCAAAACATTAAAGTACTGGAAGGAAAAGAAATAGTATGAATATGTCTTCTAAAATCGTTTTAAATTTCAATTCCAAGCTTAGATGTAGCTTTTCCATATTTAATCAAAAGCATTCAGGTGTCTGCTCTCAAAGAATTTAGTAGAGAACTGCATGCCTACTATCAGCAAGTTGCAGTCCTTCAAAGTGCTTTGTGCATTGACCTTAGCAAATCAGAGTGCTGAGGGATTGAGGATTCTGATTGAAGCAGGTTCTGACTTCTTGAAACATGGTCTGAGTTCTCAAAGTATTTAAAATCAGCTCTTGCTAACTGCGAAATAGTGAGCACCATTACTCACCACTATTTCTAAAATGAAACATTTTTTTTTCTTTTTTCAAGTATAATTGAATATAATCAGTTGAAAAGATGTTACCAAAGACGGCATCACAGAGTAACATTTGTAAATAAACAGTGTTATCTTGCCATAACTTGGTGAGTGTTAGTAAAAAATCAATAAATGATTATAGCGTAGAAAATACAGAGGATATATGAAGTAGATATGGAGAGGAGGTATGTTGGAACAGTTTATTTTGAAACAATAAAGGGTAACAGTATTAAGAAGATCATGATCAGAAAATAATGTCAGTTACAACATCATTCAGCTTTTTATTTTGTACGGCTCTTTTATTACAAAGTACAATATGCAAACCTTGGCAGAAAAGTACCCTCCCATTAATATGTTTGTAGATGTAATTCCATTTCTCTGAAAGCGTACCTATATGCTGTAAGGACTCAGTTCAAGTGTCAGAAATAAGCATCTAGTGCCATTTGAAGTGGTTCATGATTTTTGAGGCAGCCACATGGATCTAGTAGATATGACACATGCCTTTCTGGGACAACAGTTGGAGGCCAGATAGGATAACACTGTAGAAGCTTGAGGCCAGGCATCTTAAATGCCACTACTCATCCATATTTGGTCAATTGATTCAAAGCTTAAGTTGCATATCATATAATTGAGAATAATTACCAACTGAAGTTTCTCAATCAGGCAATAAGGAAGCAATTCTGTGTACATAAATGAATAACAAGCCATTATAAAGAGGGTTGTAATTAAAGATGCTACTGCATCAAGTTTGAAAGTCTAATTAGGAGTCTGAAATTATTTCCTGATAAATGTGTGAGTTCCATTCCATCACCAATTAGTCTAAAATTTTCAGTTAAACCACCTCTGCTGATTTGAAAACCTGTAACTGAAGACTCTCATCAGCACATTTCCACCTTTAAGCAGTAAGAAGCAGCATCTCTTCACTATTGCATTCGAGGGTTTGAGATTAATCCTCCATGGGAAAACAGATGCAAGCCAATGTGTAGTACAGTCTGTCAAAAACTCTGTAACAGGCACCTGAATGAGACTAAGGTGCTTGGATGATAACACACAATTTTGCATAAGGTAAATGCAAGTCAGAGATCACAGAAGTAATTGCACATCCCTGAGGACTTCTATATCAAGTTCTGGAGAGAGAACTATTTTTAATTACATATTTCCTCTGCAATTCAGTACCAGATCTAATGGAATTTCATAGAAGGAATAAAAAATGTTGTAGATAAAATGTAAACTCCATGTAAAACTCTATGTTCTGAGTGATTGGAGAAAGTCATTATTAAATTCCATTACTAGGTAAACTTTACTGTATGGGATGAAGTCAGAAATGAATTCAAGAAAAGACAATGCAGGTAATTATAAGCCATTAAATTTCTCCAGAGTTACCTGGGGAGTTTCATCCGTGAATTCAAATGTACTGTTTCCAAACAGCTGCAGTTGACTTTTTGGTTCTTCCAAGTTTTGGAATATTGTCTTCTTTTTTCATATTAGCTCTACAGAAGTGAACCCTTCTACATGAGCCAATGAGTTACATAGCAAATCCTTATTTTGTTGAAGTGAGTAAGGTACCACATACCTTGTTTTCTAAAGGTAAAGGGAAGCCCAGGCAGTAGGTTTGAGATGAAACTTCAGAGTAACTTCCCAGGGTCCCAGTCTTGTGCTATAGGACAGGCCTGAGTTGGAAAGCCAGGGTTGCCCAGTGACCAAGTCTCTGTTTGCTGGAGTTTTCATTTGCCAAAAGTACCAGCAGCAGCTAGAACTGCTCTTGGCAGCACTCTCAGGAGACGTGTACTAGGGCTGCTGCATGCACTCCACTCTATCAGGAATGATCTGGTATCTCCTGTTATTCTGGAGCTCAAACAAGACTATCATGCTCTTTTTGGATTTATCAATTTTCTTCAGATGCAACAATTATTTTTATTTATTCTGACCATTTTTTGTTCTGTTCAACTATATGAAAAACAGGAGATACATAGAAGGAATATGATTTCTTCCAGCCTTATTTCAGAAAATTTTCTAATACTAAATCAGATCTTAGTCACATCAAAACACCACTCTTATATAAGACAGGGAGAAAGTACAGCAGACCACACCATGTGAAAAGACACATGTTTGTAAAGTAAGCTATAGAAAAGTATTTCAATTAATGAGTTTGATAAATACCATGAATGAGCATATCTAATTATATACTTGAAGAGAAAAAAAAGAAATGGGAAAGTATACAAAGACACACATGACAGTAGAAAGTATTTGCCTAAATTTGACCCAGTAAGAATAATTTGCTAATGAATTGCCAGAATTTCTGATTTTTGCCAATATTCGAAATGTACTGACATTTAAATGTTTGCTGTAACTTTTCTTATATATATACCTATAAGGACTTTGGAGGGGTGGGAGGGAAGGGTGTATTCACTATTAAGGCGTTTGTATTCCAAAGCAACCACTATATGTACTGAAGCCCTGCTTCCTAGGAAGCAGCCGGACATCACCTGCTGATGGGAAGTAGAGAATAAATCTTTTTTCCTTTTTTCTTACTTTGCTTCTGCACATGGCCTTTGCTTTTTTTCATTTAACTGCTTTTATCTTGTCCCATGAGTTTTTAATGTTATTTTCTCCCCCTGTCCTGCTGAGGAGAGAAAGTGAGAGAGCAGATTGGTGGGCATGTGGCAGCCAGCCAAGGTCAACCCACCACACCAGCACAGCCTCGGGTAACAGGACACACAGTTCAGGGAATAGCACAGCACCTCTGTTTATGCAGAACCTTAACAGAATGATTCTTACCTGTTTCAGATAATATTGTATGAAGAAAACACCACTCTTTAGAGGCAAGATTTTGTCTCCAGATAATTAGCCGTTCTGTCTCCCACTGATGCAGGCTTGTGGTGGTTTGACCTTGGCTAAATGCCAGGTACCCACCAAGTCGCTCTATCACTTCCCCCCCTTTCCCCTTTTTTTCTCAATAGGGCAAAGAAGGGAAAGAAAATAAGATAGGAAAACAAAACAACCCTTGTGGGTAAAACAACAGCAGTTTTAATATAAGCAAAGCGAAGCAAAGGTCCGCGCGCGGAAGCAAAAGAAAGAAAACTGATTTATTCTCTACTTCCCATTAACAGGCGATGTCGGGCCTTCTCAGGAAGCAGGGCTCCGATACGCGTAGTGGTTGCCTCGGAGGACCAAGGGTGACCCCACCCCCTTCCTCCTTTCTCCCAGCTTTATACTGAGCAGACGTCATATGGTATGGAATATCCCTTTGGTCAGTTCAGGTCAGCTGTCCTGGTTGTGTCCCCTCCCAAGATCTTGCCCACCCCGTCCCACTGTGGGGGGGGGAATGTCGGAAAGAGCCTTGGTGCTGTGTAAGCACTACTCAGCAGTAGCCACAACACCAGTGTGCTATCAACACCCTGCCAGCTCCCAACATAAAACACAGCACCATGAGGGCTGCTACAGGGGAAAACCAATTCTGGCTCAGCCAGACCCGATACAAGGCTTAACACACTTACTATTCCAGTTACATTCTGCAGGCGTTGGAAAGATACATGAGACATGAGGTTACCTAGGGTGGGCTTCACCATAACTAAATTTTGTATCTACAGTTTTGGAGGTACTTGTAATAGTAGTCCCAGTTACCATCAGTGGAGAGAAACAGACATTTTAGGACATGATACATCTGATCTGTCACAGACATAGGGTTAGAAGAATCACATCCTAAATTACCTTTCCTTCAATAGACTGTAAGGGCAATGTAGACAACTAGCTCTCATGTAGACAACTGAGTCACAGATTACACCATTTACTCAAATGAATCCTACCTCTGCTACCAAAGACATGTTTTAAACTGTTACAGTGAAAACATTGCTGTTGACACATTCCTGGTTGCAGCTCTAAAGAAGCCAAATGTTGATTTACAAGGATGAATAAAAGAAACTGCAGCACCTCTGAAGCAGCTGCTGCTTTCCCTTTGGCTAAAGGATATATTATTTTCTGTTGTATTTTAAGGACCCTAACTGTATCTATATATGACATACTGAAATAAAACCCTTTGGAGTTATTACATTCTAGCAAGTAGCTAATATGTCTTTAAAAAATACTCTAAATGTATTTACAGGCTAGAGAATAAAAATCTGTCAAGTAACTCATGTTTCTGAAGTCTTTAATATGGTACATACATTTGGTAGGATTTCTTTTTCCCCAAGGAAAAAGCAGTGGCACTCCTGATTACATCACTCTAGAAAAATTGCCTTTCCAGATTCTCAGCTGCATTAAACAAATGAAACTACTGTACATTATGTAAACACTTGTAAAAATGTCACTGGAAATTAAACAAGTTTTGTCAACCTCTTGAGAAAGATTTCTGCAGGTATTTCTCAACATAAAGTACACGGGCTGGATGGAGAATCACAGCTTTCACAACTTGCAAAGTCTGATTTCTTCCTGCACTGGAATGAGCTGAATAAAATCAAATAGTGTAGAAAAAAATCACTTAGGGGGCAAGTATCTGCTCAGCTCTCTCTCCTTACAACAGTCTTCCACTCCCTGCAAGAGCCAACCACAGTACACCAAAATCCTCCTTTGCCAGAATGTGACACAAAGTGAAAGGCTTTGACATACCAACAAATTGCATCAACAAGGAGTATCTGAGCCAGGCCAATACAGCATATCTCTTGAAAATATCAGAGCAGTCAGTATAGACCCAGAAGACAGAAGTTCTTGTATCTTCAGCCCATAACCTTATATTCAATTTATGCATCCATGTTCTTTTCTCAAGCAGCAAAGTTATTTATAACATCCTCACTATCCTCATGAATCACTCTCCACTTCTGCTAGTTCAACTGGACAGCAGACAAAACCAACAATTTTAAATTTATTTCATAGTTTTGGATGTTGGAGGTGGGAGAGGTGAAGGAAAGATATTTTGTGGTGGTGTTTTTACAGACCCAGGTTATTATAATAAACCAGTGTGCTGTGCAGGCACTAGCAGAGGGTAGAAAACCTTCTGCTAGCTTTGCCAGAGGAGAAAATATAATGTGGAACAAAGTCCCCTACTGCAATAGTGGTTTGGACCATGTAACTTAGTCCTTGTACCTATGTTTTCCTACATGTGAAGTACAGCTAATAATCCTTATCTGTTTTCAACTAATGGTGGATCTGGGTATTAATGATCCCTAAATAATCAGGAAACTCTGTTAAGCATATCTTTTAAACAGATTTTTTTAAAGTAGCTTTAGCTATTCTTAGTATAATTGTTTTTAAAATTGAAGTTGCTATCTCTTTGGAATTTCATAATTTCACCCTTAAACCAAGCATCTAGACATTCAGAGCACTCCAAAGACCTATGAATTCTCTCCATACAAACTGCTGCTGCTGTCCAGGCTAATTTAAATTATGTCTTTTTCCTCTTAGGAAAACTTCTGAAATTAGAATTTTGTCAGTTGATTGGCAATTGGCATTAAGCCAGGATATAATTCTCTGGTATGCGCCATTAAACCTCACAGTGAGGATTAATTAGTACTGCAAAAGCACTTTGAAAATGAAATGTGCTGTATACTAAATAATTATTATTTTTATTATTATAACATTGTAAGAAAATTAGCAAGTGACTAAGAGACAGTTTACAAGACCTCCCACTGAAAATTACATTAAGTGGCCTATTTCTCAGAGATCATCCAAATAAAAATTATACACTTCTATATACATCTAAATCTATTTCTGTAAGGTGTCATAATGGATCAGCACTGGTAATACAGATGTGTTCGGATGTGTGATCAGTGAAGAAAAGGAAATTTGAAAAGTAATTCACCAGGCATCACTATGAAAGATTGTTTGCCTATTATCTGCTGTAGCCATAGATATGCATATATAGGCAAACACAATTTGCGGATATCCATGGAAAATAAACTGCAGAATTCACTTTGAGTAGTCACTTGTCTTTAATAACTAAATCAGGAACTGATTCCCAATACATCCTTTACAATATCTAGCACAACACACTCTCACAGATTCTATATAAAAAACCAGATTTTCCTTCACACTGATGAAAAGCATAGATTTCTCATGCATCCAGACAATACCTCTCTCCTCAAAGGCTAGATGACTTGCATTAGATTTTCACAAATAATCTGGACTGATTTATAACTATCTTCATTATCCAGAATAGTACTTACAGTGTTCTTAGATTAATATACAAAGCTTGCTGACAGCCTTACAAACATTAAAACAAAATTTAAAAAAAGAAAAAAGAAAACGAAAAAAAAAAGGAAACTTCCTCTTTTCCTTCAATGCAAGCTGAAATTTGTCTAGGTTAATTGTATATTGTAAAAGAATCATAAAGACCATCTGCTGACCACCTGACATCCCTTCTGGGACAGGGATGATCTCTCTTCCCAGAGACTGCAAATCAACTGTGCACATAAAGAACATTGTTTAAGCACCTACAATTAGGTGAGGTGACATCTACATTCCTAACATTGGTGAAGATACATGTGTACAAATGCAGTAATTTGCAAACTGGAGCTATGGTATCAGCCTGTCTACAAAAGCAGAAACGTGTAATTTCATAATTCATGTTCAGCTATCACTTTAAAGACTTGCTTCATAATTGTGGACCAACTTTTTGGGGAGTGAAAACTGAGGCTTTGAATGAGAATCATCATCAGACTTTTGCTTACATTCCTTCAGCTAATCCTTTCCTTATTTCCTTGCTCAGCAAAAGGAGAGGTAGGAGGATATGCATTTGCAAACTCTAGTGTAATAAATGGCAGTGAGCCATGAATAAATCTACCCAGTGGGACACTGTAGAATCTTGCACATAATCTGCATGAAAACCACAGTTTTTAGGCCCTGATTCAGACTGATATTGTCCCATAATTTTTTTCTTCGTATTTTTCCAGTTGTGTGGCTACGCTCAAAAAAGCTGCAGAATGGCCTAATCTGTCTTTCCAATGCATAATCTAAGATTTAGCTCCAGCAAGGACTGGTGTTTTCTCACTAAATGGGTTTGCATAAAGATATGTTCTCCTTGAGCTTTTGGGTTGGCTTCTGGTTTTTAAAAGACAGGATGCTTTCTAAGGTATATAATGTGAATTACTGGGAGCAGCAATGCAGTTATTTTTAGACACCATTAGTCAGTTCCCTGGTTAAACAGGAGGAGCTGCATGTGCAACAGAGAAAGAAGTCTGTGGTGGAAGACAAATGGGAAGCACATTCAGCACATTCTGTGGAAGAAAATGTGGGGTGCTATCTATCAAAAGTCATACAACATGCAGCTCTGGATCTGTGACACTACATGAAATTTGTTAGTGGTAATGTATAGACACAGAGCATGGAAAAGATCAAATGGAATGTCGTTTATACATTATTTACTTTAGTTTTGAGGACTAGCAGGCAGACTGCTGCTCTTTAGAGACTCATGCTGTTAGTCCAGGTTAAATCTTGGTGAAAAATGCACACAACCTCTGACTCATACCTTTCCTGCCCTTGAAAGTTTCTTGAGAAATGAAAAGATTGCTCATCACTGACTTTCTTCTGAGCTCAGTGGTGTTTATACACACTTCCTATAGCCACAAGAGAATTTCTAGAATAATTTGGACTAGAAGAAATCTTTAGTTAGTCATTAATACATTCATTTCCTCCATACTGTCAGTAATAATTAAACTAACCATTCTAAAAAGAAGATTCCTAACCTTACCCATCTCCTCCCTACTCATTAAATTGCTTGTTACTGTTAATTTCTATCAATGTTTTACATAATATTTAGCCTACATATTTCCTGTATAGTTTTAAAACAATTCTTCTTCAACCCTCATTTGCTAATGGGAATAATTGATCCTTGTCCTCTTCCAAGCATTCTTTCATGCATTTGTGACAGCTGTGTTTCTTCCCTGGTTATTTATTTAATTTGAGGTTCAAAGAGCATAACTAGTAGAATATCCTGACATGGAACATTAAGTCAAACATTGTGGAAATCCTGATTAAAAGCTCAGTCCCACAAGGTGCTGCATGACTTCTACAATGGGAAAAGTGCTCCCAGCTCTCTTTCCAGGAGTCTGGGAAGATTTAGAAATGTTCTGCATCAAAGATATTTTTTCTGTATTTGGGTATTTTTCTTATATCAGTTCTGTGTCAGGGATATTCTTCTCAAATTAGGCCTAAATATGTTCAGAAAATTTTGGGGCATCTTACAAAATCAGAGTAATTCAAAGTAAATCAGATAGATGAATGACACCTGTATAATAATGAAATAAAAGTAAAACTCCCTTGGCCTTATTAAGCTAGATAATTTCTTTGTTTATGAAGTTTTTCAAGAAAAATATTTTCACAGAAAATGGTTGGGTTAATATTAATTCTGGAAAAATAATTTTCATGGAAAGTTGTGTAACAAGTATTTTCATTCTTAACCTCAATTTTAAGAAATTTTTTAAAAATTTATTTCATTTTAGTTTAAAAATAGTAGTAAAAAATTCTATTTAGGAATTCCAAAAGATTAATTTAAAATTAAAATTGTATTCAAATTTTAAGAATCATTTTGAAACAGTTTGATAATTCTCTGTAAAACCATTTTAGAATGTATCAAAAAACAAAACCATTTTTCAGTGTAACCCTCTTCAGAAAGAAATGATTGTCAGCAAGACACATTTCATATTACTATATTCAGAACACATCACCTTTAAGATAAGGTGCTCCAAAAGAGCATTTAATTTTTTTTAAATGTCATAAAAAACATAATACATATTACCCATATGTCATGTAGACACCTTCACAGTCTCCAAGACTCTGTTCAAAAACAGCCTAATGTGACATTATTTGTATTTTAGCTCATGTTCTAGACCACTGAATCATTCTGCATCTATATTAAATTTTACAATAGTTACCAAATAGTTGGACTACAGTAATTCAGCCCTGTCATCTATTCTTGCATATATGCTGTGACTGTGGCAATTCATAACAGCTTGTTAACACTAGCAATTCAATCATTTGGTGCTGGTGTAAATGATCCCAGTCTACACTGTGTCACAAGATATGAGAGGGACTGCATCAGTCATGTGTGCTAATTAACAGCAGAGAGGAATTCAGCACACTACCATGACCACAAGCAATGACCACACAGATTAAAAACACACTGTTTTTTGAAATCTGTCTCAAAAAGCAGAAAGTTATATAATTATTTGGGTTGGAGGGGAGCTCCCACTCAGAGAAGTACTAGCTTTGACAGTTGTCCCCCAAAAAGTCATGGAAAAAGACAGAGCAGCATTGTAAAATTAATCAACCCATTGTATTTTATCCCAACTACACAAGAGTAGGGGAGGAACCTAAAAAATTCTATCACTCTATCTCTTGACAGTGTATTGGCAGAAAGAGAGTGGTGGGTCAAGCCAGTCTACCCAAAGAGACACAGTCCTTTCAATGAGACTTTCCTCACCATGAAACTCATCCAGGACAACTGGCCCTTCAGGTGGCAAAATAGGCAGACTTAAAGACAGCTTTCTACAAACTAGTCTCAAAATACTGTGTTCAATACATTTCCCTCCATACAGGAAACCGAAAAAGAAATTGTATAAAATACTTGAAATTTATAAAATTATGTTGAAAAGTTGTGTTTAAATACTACCAGTACTTTTAAAGAATGGCAATGCTATCCTTAGGCCTTGTATTATAATGGCTTTGTACCTTTAAGCCTGTTACCCCTGTCCTGGCATATACTTAGGACCCAGGAACTAACACAGTGTTTCCAGTCAAGAATATAAGGTGACAGTTTATGATGTAAAAGAGCTTCAGACAAGTTTCTAAAAAATTAACAAAATATCAGGCTCTTTGGCATGGATCTCCTCTCCTAATATCAGGTGGATAAATGAGATGCGTAACACAGAACACAGTTATTGGAGGTCTCTCTACAATCTTTAGAAATAAAACTGAGACCTCCAGTGAATGGTTTAAACAAGCTAAGGTCTGAATTGCTCTTTGTCTCTCCACAGACATGGCATTTCTGCCCCTGATTTAAGTGAGGCACCTAAGAACATAGGATTAGGTGATATCACATGATAAGGACTGTATGTTTTTCCCTGATTTTTTATGGCTTTTGACTCCAAGTTGTTACTGTTATTACAAAACAAGCTAAATCATAACACTGACAATGTAACAGGCATTAACTTAAAGATTTCCCAAAAAGATATAAGAAAATCATTATGAATTTAAAATAGCCTCCAGAAGACTACATACTTCCTTCACAATTTCACAAACGTTTTGTCATTTTCCAAACATTTCAGCTTCGCTAGGATTTAATGTATCTTTCTTTTAACGTACAAAGCTCAGTGCAGTACTTCTCCAGCAGCCTCCAGGAGTGTGATGGCAGTAATCCTGTGAGACTGATTGCCATTGCTTTGACTGTGGACCATTCCAGACTATGACTGCAGAATCATATTTACCCTCTCCCCTATACCCCTACCAGTCTTCACTGTGTAAACCTGTTTCAACTGTGGCTGACTGTAAATTTCCTAATGGATTTATGTAGTTAAATTACTGGAGAGAAAAAGAGAGAAAATTCAAATCTTCCATAGCACCTTCACTTTCCTGCCTGAATTTTCCTTCCTGAATAAAATAGATGTTATGTCTGCAGAAGCTAGAAGCAGGAAATAATGCAGTGGTAAGCCAGTGCAAAGAAATGACTGATGTGAATCCTTACGTATGTAAGGAATCAAAGAGCCCATCATGCATCCCAGGCTTCCCCTACACGTCTAGTTTTTGCCATTAGATACTGTATTCCAAATGCATCCTAGACACTGGGCTTGTTCTTTAGTTGGGGGGTGAATCAAGACAGCTAGATTGATTTACATCAGGTAAAAAACTATTTTGCCTTTTTAAGTAATCTGTGATGTACTCTGTGTTGCAATGGTGCTGTGGTATGTATGCTTTAGTGTTGAGTAGTGCCATGAATAACTACCAGAGTAATTTCATAAGATATAAATTATTACTAACCCCAGGCTACAATAATTCATGAATTCCAAAGCTTTTTAATTTAATATGCATATTTTATGTATTTGAGGATGAAAACCACCCTTTTTAGGCTGACTGTGTTTTGATTTACACCCTTAGGACCATGACTGAGAAATGTTATTTCACACACAGAGGGAGGGAGGTCATCTCTGAATAATGTAAATATTGTATATATTGATATGCAGAAAAGAGACTTTCTTTTCACATATTATGAATGTTTCTCAGTGCACAACTTTAGATATTTGAGATAAAAAAAGAAAATTACTAACTGAAAAAAATGTAAGAGGCCATGGTTATGGCAGTTTTAGATACAATGTTTATACAAAATGATCATGACTAAGTGCAAGAGGTACATAATTGCCTTTGTAATTTGACTGTATGCTACTGCTAAAATATGCCTAAAAATAATGCCTTCAAATCAAACTATGATTCCATATTATACAGATGTTGTGAAAAATGCCCCATTTACGCCAGATAAATTCAATAGTGGCCATTCAGGTCGCAACAAAATTATTTGGCTATAATTACTGTTTGGGAAGAAATAGAGCTTTCTGCCATAAGAAAATTTCTACTCCAGGCCAGTATTTAATAAGTATTTTTTTAAGCATTTAGAAGTAGTTTTTTAAAAAAGCTGAAGAGTCTGCAGGGTTTTATTTAAATCAACACAAAAATCAACACTTCTGCAATAAATATCACCCAAGTTCTTTACACCAAAGACCTGAAAAAGAATGAGAGTTTTGTCAAGACATGATGTAAATTGTCATTTCATTTTTAAATGTCAGTTTAAAGTGAAAATTTTGTAAGATTTTTACTCCAGGTTTCCTTCTCTATAAACTAACATTTTATGATGCGAGCTTCCTATCAATTTTTGTGACAGTAAGAACTAAACATAGTTTGGGGATCTTCCCTGAAGGGCAGATACATACTGCCTCACACCAGGCAGAGGCCACAGAACAAACTGAGGATGCCAACCTATGATGCTTGGCAAGTTTAGCTTCAGTCAGAGGTTGCTAGCCCCAACTCACCTTTTCAGCTACTATACAGGTATACAGCTAAATGAAACACAGATTATGAATGAAAGCTTGTAACTGCCAGTTCAGAACACAAGTGAAAAGATGATATCTGTGGACTGCAGTGCTGGGAACCACACACTACTTATTCCTCAACTACTGCAATAACAACAGCAACCCCTACTAAAAGGTGGGGAAAATCACTTGGGACAGTCACCTCCTGACTGTCAAGATCAGCCACACGATTGAGAAGCATTAACAGGAGCCATCCAAGTACAGACTAGAATCACCCACAGGCAAAATACATTATTATATTCCTCTTCATTAGATAGTTTATTCTCTTGTACCTCTAGCCAGCTACGCTGGTCAGATAACAAGGGACAGAACCAGAAAATCTCCCTCTCCATGGTCCATTTGCCAGCAGGAAAAAAGTATGTTTTCTTTTCGCTGTTGTCAGAGACAACTACAGCAGGTTCAAGCAAGCTCTTGCTTGATCAGGCAGGAAAGCACCAACCTCACAGTCTGAATTGTCAGCAATTCTTATGTGAAAGGCACATACATAAGAGACAACTTTCAACATTATTATGCTTTACAAAGAGGTGAAGAGCCTATCAAAAGTCAGAATTCTCCTAAACAGCTGTAACATTGGCATCCTTAGTGTCAGATGGACACTGTGATAACTCATATGTAGCTACACAAGCTACTTGATAAGTCTTACCATTGAATCTGAATGTCACAACAGAAAGGCAGCAGAAACCAGAGCTGAACATAGATCGTTCCCTGAAGGAGAGTACATAGCACAGATTTACCAAATAATACTATTTCTTCTGTTAACTCTTTATACACACACATTTCTTCTCTTTTACTAGTTTTACTTTGCTTAGTTCTATCAAGAACTAAGATTCACTTTAGGAAAATATACTGTCTGTAAAAATATTTGTATGTGAATATCAAAGATAAAACACAGAAAACTAAGCCTTAAACATCTATTTATGTATATACAGGGACACTGTGGCCCTCTCTGGTCAGTGAAGAAATGAAAAAGAGACACAATCTTTCTTCATTATCATGCACAACAGCCACAGGATGGCTTCGGAATTTAGAGTGGAGGGACTAGCAGAAACACTTTCCTGGTAAAAGGTTCAGTAGAAGAAACTTGTGCTTATGGGGCAGACAGCCTTTGCCAACCCAAAGGTCTGAATCATGACCCTCCAGAGTTGAAAGTACAAAACTGGTGCGTTTTGAGGTAAAGAGATGAGAACTAGAGCTACAAAACTGGACACACAAGCTATATCTACACTTGAAAATTAAGTACATCTGGGTCATGCCTTGGCCTGGGACAATGCATGGTCTGACCCAGTTAGCATCACTGAATTCACAACCTGTAAAATAAGGTGGCTACACACTGTTGGGGAATTTATTGTACACCCTGAGGTGAATTAAACACAGGTTTGTGCTTAAATGTATATTTTAAAAAAATGAACAATGCACTGCACATCCTTGCATCGGAACCAATCCTGTGGGCATCAACATCAGGTGCCTCAGCCAAGTTTTGGGTTCATCCCCCAGCACCAGGTCTGCTGCCCAAAGGTAGCCCTTGAGCTCTTGCATTCCAGGATCGCCACAGGACAACGCTGTGGCTATTTCTTATCTCATCACCAGGGAAAACTTCACTCCATTGCAGACTAGTCCTTCTGTCTTTGGCTTCCAAGTAGTTTAACCCCTTCTGCATTTGGGCCTTCTTGACCTTCTTGACCTCCATGCAGATCATTCCTTGGTCACAAATTACCATTGTTGAGCAGTTAAAATTTGAATTTCCCCTTCAACACAAACTGCCAAATGGGAATGGTTCTACATCTGTGCCAATTCCGAAACTACATGTAGGAATGGGTACTGGTTGTAACAGTCTGAAACCATGGTCAGTGACTCCTCTACCCGCTGTTCAAACTCAACTGCCCAAGTAAATTCCCTTACGCTATTGAAGTTACTGGTACACATATACCCAGAGGGGGGGGGCATATATCACTTGATTACAGTGATCACCTTTTCCCCCCGGCCAGCCTAAAATGTTTTTTTCTTCAGCCTTCTACACTGACAGAATTGACAACTTCCCTGCCCACTTCTAGAAAGTGCAAGGGAGGTCACCAAGGCACCACAGATCTCATGCACAAGAAATTGCCCTGCAGAAACTTCCAAGTTCTCTGTTCCTTATATCCTGCCCTTCTACACTCCTTTTTTCCTCTTCACGTCCTGTCAATAGAAAAGGAACCCACAAGAAGAGCCAAAAGCTGAGACACTCTGCCAGAACATCAAGAGCTGCACAACACACAGCACTGAGTGACCTGCAGGGTGAGCTACAGATCAGAAATGAATTACAGGTGGACCAAGGCAACCCAGGAACCCCAGAGACATATCTTAAATGTGGGCTGAGCTCCCACTTCTTCCAATTCTTCCTCAGAACCCAAGGAGACTACTGTATAATTCCAACATCATTTCTTCTCAGCCGTCAGATGTAACAAGGATTTCTTTTTTCCACTGTACAAGGCTGTATTTTCATAACAGATTTTCACCATGATTTATGACTTCTGTGAGAGCAATAAAAGTATCTTTCCTCACAGAATGAGATAAGCCTGCATTTCTTGTAAAGTGGATTAACAACTTGGTTTATGGATACTGGTTTTAAACTCTCCAGTCATAAATACATTATTTTGATAATTTCCTCTCTTATGTCCACCTATGGATTATAATAGCTTTAGTCATCACATCCAGTCATTAGAAAGAAAAAGAAAAAAGGATGATTATCTGTCAAGTTTTGACAAAATAAAATTATAGATTGCAAAAGTAGTTTCAATAATTTCATTCATTATCTTAATAATGGCAAATGTATCATGCCAATGTTCTACATCCTGCTAAAATAGCATTGGATGATACAACCCATAAAGTAGAAAAACAAACATTCAGAAGTTTCAGTGTTTAAATCTAGATAACACTAATTCAGACATAAGCACACATAAAAATGTCCTGGTATTCTGCAGTTTCTCAAATCATTAACTCTCTGAAATAAAGACTGTGTCTTTGTTGTGCTTTTCATACAGCATAATGGCACACTGACACTGACAGAGGCCTCCAGGCACTCCCAAAATGTAAATAAAATCACAATTAAAATGGCGATGGTGATGCCTTTTGCTTTTGAGTAAACAGCTGAAATGAGCTCTATTCTCTACCTGACAAAGCATAACAACATTTCATTTGATGCAACATTATGTATGATCAGTGCCCAGGATCCTGGTGTTTCTGGGGGTAGAAAGAAATTATTTATTATTTAAACAATATTGAATATCAGAAATGCAACATAAGCATAAGTCACAAGAAGAAGAGAGGTTAGCATAGCCCCTTGAATTAATAAAAAAAAAAAAGACATATACTTTCAAAGGTAGTTAGATATCTAATTTTCATTGTAAAAAATGGAAACTATATGCCTAAGTATTCTTCAGAAACCTGGGCTTAAACTGAAAGCCTTGTGACTGTGCTAACAGCTGTGATGACTGCGCTTGCTGAAATCACTGGGGCTTGTTCAGTACAGTTAAAAAGCCCCAGTAGAACTAATGGTCCTGCCAGACCACCATAGTACATAGTAAATCCAGGATTAGAACTAGAAACCCCTAGATCTTGGCATAAAATACTTTAATGAGGAGAAAAGTACAAATGCAGTGCTTTACTTAGTGTTGTACCATTCTTTAACAGGGAACCAGCCATACAGAGTGGGATACATAGATAGATACAGTCCTGGCTTGCAAACAGTCCCACTTAGCCTGAGCAGCAGACACAGCTAGTACAGAGGACAATCGCTGTGTCAGCAAGAACCTGGACAAGCTCACTGCAGGTTGAAGATCTACCCACAAAACAACTAGTGCAATGAGGCCATACTGCTTTATACCATAGCATTGTACAGAGAAAAATACTTCCTGCAAGCACTAGACCTCCCAAGTCGTGGTCTGCAATGCAGTTGTGTCTCATAACCAACTGATTTTTCAGTAGAAGTACACAAAATCTGAAGCATGAACCTATTATACAATAAAGAATCTATGTCAAAGACAAACTCTGATGGAGGAGTGAATTTGTTGACACAGAACAAAAGAATAAAGTCCAACTGAAGTTTTTCCCAGCATGGGATTTGCAACATCTCTTTCTGATGTCCAATAAATTTAAGATCCTGCTGCATTCTTTCTCTCAACATTAGAGTCCCTCAGAGAGGTTTTCTCTCTGATCACCAAAATTTGTAAGAGTTTGTCTTTGAACCACCCTATCCAATTTGCTTGAAATTAGCCATTGTGCAAGGAAGCAGAGGTCAGAGGGACAGATGTGGAGACAGCACTATACCATATACTTTGTTTCCACAGAAAATGAGGCTAACAAGTATAATAATCCTCATGAAGTTGCTTTTTTGTAAAAATGATTGCATTTTCTTGGTGTATATATTTCCATTATTATTGTTTATTGTAAATCACTACCTACAGGGCATGAGTTATTGCCAGTATGTTTAAAAGGGAAGAGTAAAAAGCTGAGCTGCTATGCAATGGATAAAATAGATTTCAAATATTTTAAAGTGTATTGATTTTGACTTTGAAATTGAAAAACATAATTTAGGAGGGTATGTCTATTAATTTTAATTTGGAAATAAGAAAAATGTCTCATGATTCCCTCCCCCTATAAACTAAATTACAGCCGTGAATTTCTAAGATGTATTGTTTTATATGGTGAATTCTTCTACAAGCCATCTACTTAGGAAATCATATGAAAGCCTCCTAATAAAGGCTAACCTACAGATTTAATAGGGTAGTAAACATTACAGGGCAAAACCATTAAAAAATTACAAGACAGATATAATTTGATATTATTTCTCTATAACACAGTTAACCACAAAGCATCTGTCTTGGCAGCCTAGTTAACAATCTCCATTCATTTCACCACACATAATAAAACTAAACACGTGAAAAGCAGTCTAATTAAAAAGCTTATGCTCTTTTTAAGCTGACTGAGTTCTTAGTTTTCAGTACTGATTGATTTCCCACAAATTCCCAGAATTGAAAGAAAAAAAAGCAGTCATGTAAATTGCCTAAAAGGTCATTAATTTTGAGGATAGATTAACATAATTTATAAATATCAACAATATTAAGAAAAAAAGAATTACCTTTTCCTCAAATTGTACACGTTTTGAAAAACAATGGTGTGTATCGTAAACTTAAACATACTCACAGTAATAATGCTGCCCTCAAATCTTATCCAAAAAGTTCTATGAAAATGTATCTACATCCAGCCAAATTAACAAGCAATAGAGTCAAACACAGAAAATTTTCTTCTGCATTCATGCTAAAAGAATGATGAAAAAGCACTTTAAGCAAAGGGGCTTATTTATGCAAAGTAAATGAGCAGTCATAGATCAGGTATTAAACTAATTTAACCAAAAATTCATTCTCAGCAGTGCTTTCCTATAACTGCAGTGAAACAGCATCAGACTTTGCCCAGTGCTGTTGTCCAAAAGAGCTAGGTCTTCTTGGTCTTGATCCTGTGATTATTCTGTTTCAAATGTTTTTTATACTGCTACTGCCACTATAGCATCTAAACACCATCTAGGGAAACATTTAAGCAACAGTAATGCTCCCACTAACATGTAGTTCATCCTTTTTCTCACCCTTTCCCTGGGATAAGAATTGTGATCTCATTATAATGTTTGGGTTGAGATGTGGTTTTGTTGGGTTTCCTGCCATGCTCTACTGCTAAGTGTTTATATTGAAGCAGGCCAGCCAACTCCTACATTGAATAGAAAGGGGCAAGTGTTGGGTGATTAGTTACATACCTGAATTTAACACTACCTTCTTTAATTTTACTAAAAATTATTGTGGTCATACTTAAAACAAAGCATCTCTTTACCAGGAGTTGGATCTAGACAGTCATCATTCACAAAGGTCTAGCTGCATGTATAGCAACTTCAAAACAATTATTTACTTTCTTATTTTCAAATGGTATGGATTGTCCATTTTTCTTTACAGTTCTGCTGTGTGATGGGAGAGGGTCTTTCCCATCAAAACAGTTTTTCCTTTAGATTCTGAATTTATCAGTCTCACTTCTAATTACCATATGACAAAAAGAGAGGATTTTGTTCCCAGACAAAGGGCTAAAGGAATATTCATCAAAATGACCCAACATTTCCTCTTCACTTGTAGAATCGTAGAATCATAGAATATCTCAAGTTGGAAGGGACCTATAAGGATCACCAAGACCAACTCCCTGCTCCTCTCAGGACTACCTAAAACTAAACCATATGACTAAGAGCATCCTTCATATGCTCTTTGCATTCTGACAGGCTTGGTGCCATGACCACTTCCCTGGGGAGCCTGTTCCAGTGACCAACCACCCTCTCAGTGAAGAAGCTTTTCCTAATGTCCAGTCTGAACCTCCCCCAAAGCAGCTTCATTTCATTTCCTCATGTCCTATCACTAGTCACCAGAAAGAGGAGATCAGCACTTTCCTGTCCACTGCCTTCCTTGAGGAAGTTGGAGGCTACGATGAGGTCACCCTTCAGCCCTCTCTTCTTCAAGCTGAACAAGTCAAATGACCTCAGCTGTTCCTCGTAAATCTTGTCCTTGAGAACTTTCACCATATTGGTTGCCCTCCTCTGCGCACACTCTAATAGTTTGATGGCCTTCTTATATTGAGGCGCCCAAAACGGCACACAGTACTCAAGGTGAGGCTGCACCAGTGCAGTGTTGAGTGGGACAATCACCTCCATCGACCGGCTGGCTATGCTGTGCTTGATGCACCTCAGGACACAGTTTGCCCTTTTGGCTGCCAGGGCACACTGTTGACTCATATTCAACTTGCCATCAACCCAAACCACCAGATCTCTTTCCACGGAGCTGCTCTCAAGCCGCTCATCTCCCAGTTTGCATGTATAACCAGGATTACCCTGTCCCAGGTGGAGAATCTGGCACTTGCTCCTGTTAAATTTCATACAGTTGGCAATTGCCCAGCTCTCTGCCTATCCAGATCTCTCTGTAAGGCATCTAACATTGAGGCAGTCCACAGCTCCCCCTAGTTTAGTATCATTGGAAAACTTACTTGATATACATTTGATTCCTGTGTCCAGATCATGTATAAAGAAATTAAAGAGCACTGGCCCTAAAATTAAGCAACTGTAGTTAAAGCCAATCTGGTACTTTTCTTATCATGTCCTGTGGGAGGGCAAGCTTTTGATACCATTAATGTTTTCTTTCTTCTGGGCGTTTTTAGCAGGTGAAGCTGTGACAGCTACAATAAGTCACAAGGCACCTTGCTGGCAGTATTTGACAGGAGAAGACTGAAAGGCTATTCCAGTAATTCTTACGTAGTCAAACCCCCCGTGTAATGCACCAGGACTTTAGCCTGAGTGAGCGAATCAAAGCTTTTATCAAAAGCCCACTGCAGTCAGTGGCAGCACCACTACTTGTCCTAGTTTGAGTGAGTAGCAGGGTTTTTTGGTAGTGGGGGAGAGGACTACAGCAGTGGCCCCCTGTGAGAAGCTTCTGGAAGCTCCCCTGGCTCCAAGTCAGACCCACCTTTGCACCAAGGCCAAGCCAATTAGCTGCACTTCTGTGATAATGTATTTAAGAAGGGGAACCTGGGAGGAGTTGAAGGAGTTGTGAGGAGAAGTTGCGAGGAGAACATCTGTGCAAACCCCAAGGTCAGTGGAAGAAAGAAGGAAGAAAGGGGGTAGGTACACCGGAGCAGAGACTCCCCTGTATCCCGTGGTGAGATGGCAGGGCCACTGCCACCCATGGGGGTCTACGGTGAAGCAGATACTGATTTGCAGCCCGTGGTGTCCCCCCACTGATCCAGGTGATGGCACCTGAAGAAGGCTGGGACCCCATGGGAAGAAGGCCTCGCTGTTGTAGTTCAGCGCTGGGAGGATTCCAACACATGGGGGTGACCCACATGCCCATGGGAGTGATTTGTGTCAGAGCTGGTTTGTAGAGGACTGTCTCCTGTGAGAGAGGACCATGGTGGAACAGGGGAAGAATGCCAGAAGTTCCCCCCACTCTCCAAAGTGTAAGAAGCAGCAGCACTGACCACACTCCCCATTCGTTGCCTCCTGCGCTGCTGGGCATGAGGAGGAGGTAGAGATACTGGGATCAAAGCTGAGCCTGGGAAGAAGGGCGGGGTGGGGGAAGGTGTTTTCAGGATGCGGTAATGCTACTCACAGTCCTACTCCATTTGTTAAGTGTTGTTGTTGTTAGTGTCTGTATTAAATTTTCTTTTTTTTCTTCCCCTAACAAGTCTGGATTTTGCCTGTGCCTTAAAGGATGAGATCATCCCTCCCTGTCCTTATCGCAATTTCCTGGGCCTTTTGCTTTTCTCCTTCCCAGCACTGGGTGGGACATGGGGAATCTTTGCTTATTTTCCCCTTCTCAGCACTGGGGGAAGTGGGGAGTGAGCAGCTGCGTGGTGCTCAGTTGCACTCTGAGCTCAAACCATGACACTAGTGCAATGAATGGGGTTTAAGCCATGTCCTCACTTCAGTAAATGGAGGTGAAATACAGAAAGGCTAGTCAGATGAAGACATACATGATACAATGTCGAGTACTGCACCACTTCATTTTCATGTGTCTTTAATAAGGCCACCAGCATACAAAAAAGTTTCTCCAGCCTTACAGCTGAAGTTGCTATACTTTGTATACCAAATATGCTCTGTCAGTAAGAAAAGTAGAATGACTGTATAGATCAATGATTGAGGCACTCCCCTGACCTAAATTTCATTCCCTATCCCAACAGATGTTTAAGAGTTTGTGGAATAGTTCAAACCAAGAGCAAACCATTTTGCTAAACTGTTTGAGTGCCTATCAGATCACAGATGTAAGAAAGGGAGAAGTACCTTGGCTCTGGGACTGGGTAGGATTTTAATGGGCATGGCTCTGCTGAGAGCAGATACCCAGATGCCTGTGCAATTTTATGGATAGAAGCTTTGGTACCTATAGCAGCTGAGAGGTACTGAGGAGCTAAACTTGTAATTTTCAACTTATGTGACTACAGTCCCAAAATTATTTCCTTAGAGTCAGATGCGAAGAGCGTAACTGACCCAAAGTCTTTCAAGACTGAAGTTAATGCCCCTGCTATCAGATTATTTCCTCTCTCTAAACTTTAACTGCACGTAGAGTTGTTAAATACTCTCTGGTTGTTAAATATTCTCTGCTGTAATGGTATGACTGCTCACTTGCTCTGAAGACAACATTTTCTCAAAGAAATTGACAATGCATACTGGGCACATGGAATATGAGAGAACTGGGATTCTTCTAAATACACATTTCTATTATTCCTTGACAGACCATCTGTTAGGCCAGATGCAAGCTTCCACTGCTGTTTCTCACATGACAGATCACATGGCCGTATATATTATAAACTAGCTGGTATTTTTACCTCGTTCTACAGGCAAAACTCATAAATATACACACAAAATTAAAGGTATGACTTTGCAGATTATGCAGATACTGGGTATTTTAATATAAAATAGGCACAAATTGTTTTGCTTCCTGGTTAGTCATTCAGATAACTAACATTAGTTTGAGGAGAGGAACTGCACATCTGGTGTTTGAAACTAAAAAGACCGGTATATGAAGCCTTTGAACCAGAAAGGACTGAGTCTAATATAGTTCTATATCTACATCAGAACCTAAGTAATACTTGCTCTTTCATGACAGAAAGCTGAATATTTGTGATATTTTAACACTAGTTTTCCTATCAATTTTCAGTGCTAGTGTCTCATGTTCCTTCAAAGATATTTGACATCGATGACCCAGAAGTCTGAATTTGCCTTTATAGATATGAGTGAGCCAGCAGGATTTCAAACCCATTCATGCTAGTATATAAATTCATTGGAGTGCGAGTCAAGAAAAAAGCCATTTCTCAGAGGTTCAACTGAATATTGGCAGTAAATTGGTTACCCTTGCACTTTAAGATTTGCCAGAAAAGCAAAAAATTGTTCAAGATGCTGACAGGTTTGGCGGTTGTTGGGGTTTTGTCTTTTTTTCTTCAGCATCATTTTGGTCAGCCCTAATCTATACTGTTTGTTTTGCTTATGACTGAGCTAGATAACTTGTTATAAGTACGCAGTGATATATCTTCCCCTAATCGCAAACTGACAGGGTTATCAGTCACAAAATAGCCCATATCTGAACTGAGTTAAAATGAAATACACATCACTGAGCAAGACCTCTTCTGTGTTCCACTTTAGTGGTTCTATCATTCTTGAGATTGACCATTTATTGAAGTCAGTGTAATAAATGAAAATATCTCTGGTTTCCCTATTTTTTCTATATACCAGTAATTTCTTTTTAATTTCACTAGGTAATTGGAGATCTATATGCTTATTTTCTCCCTTCACTAATTTAATATTATTACAATGTGACCTTCTTGATGGGTCCGAGGAATACAACCATTTATCACATGTACTGTGAAGAAAGTTCCAGCTTTCTATCCCTACCTTTTGCTAATAGGTCTCCAAGTTAATATGAAATTGCTGTCCCATGTATTTTGTGACAATGGCAAACTTTCAAATGAGAAACTTTCTCACTGAACTTTGTGAGAATAAAGAAGACAATTATCTCTAATATAGACTGTCAAGCTTCTGCTTAGAAATATGTCCAGCCCCTGAGGATTGATAGTTTCCGATTAATGCTTTAAACCAACTGGGCACTTGTCTTTATTTCACAGTCTCTACAATGCATTAGACTTTCAAAAGGAAACTGCAGGTTCAGTTCTAACCCATTCTTAACTGCAATAATAACCACATGCCAACATTTCAAGTACAATGAATGTAATGGGAAAAGATGAGACTCTATTACAGAATCACAGAATCACAGAATCATCTAGGTTGGAAAGGACCTTGAAGATCATCTAGTCCAACCATTAACCTAGAACTGACAGTTCCCATCTACACCATATCCCTCAGCATTATGTCGACCCTACTCTTAAACACCTCCAGGGATGGGGACTCCACCACCTCCCTGGGCAGCCCATTCCAACACCTAACAACCCATTCTGTAAAGAAATGCTTCCTAATATCCAGTCCAAACCTTCCCTGGCGCAGCTTGAGGCCATTCCCTCTTGTCTTATCACTCATTACTTGGTTAAAGAGACTCATCCCCATCTCTCTGCAACCTCCTTTCAGGTAGCTGTAGAGGGCGATGAGGTCTCCCCTCAGCCTCCTCTTCTCCAGACTAAACACCCCCAGTTCCCTCAGCCGCTCCTCGTACGACATGTGCTCCAGACCCTTCACCAGCTTCGTTGCCCTTCTTTGGACACGCTCGAGTAATTCAATGTCCTTTTTGTAGTGAGGGGCCCAAGTTAAAAACCTTTACCTTAACTACAGTCCAAGGATTCAGATTTAAAAATGTAAACATTAAGAAAGCATAGCAATAGGGGCCCTCAGAAGCACTCATATTCCTCAAATACAAAAAGAGGATTTTTGTATATTTCACTATAAAGGAAGACCTAGTAGTTGCAACACTGAAATGCAAAACACAACTAATTCTGGGAATGAAGAATGCTCACTACAATTGAGGTTGCTATCTTTCTCTACATGAGTACATGCACATGAAATAATTTCCTATGATACTGAATGCAAAATACTGTTACTGATTTGCTCTCTGAATTAAGTTATGATGACAGGGGAGAGGTTTCAGGTCTTAAACTAAACTTATCTTACAAGAAGAGTCCAGAGAAAGTAATGAGTTTGACACTATTCACTTCGAAGTTAATGCTAGAGTTAGACTTAGACACACTGTGGATAAAAATACAAATTTGTGAAGTCTAATGAGACAAAAATCTAAAATGCCTTGTAATTGACAAGATTAACAAGATTCAGGACATCACACAGACAAGTGAGTCTAATTCTATTCTTAGAAATATTCTTCTTTCATCTTTCTCCCAACTGATCAATCACAGCATCAAGGGCCAGACGAGGGCCATTCTTAATTAAAAATATATAGAAAAAAATCCTGTGAGCCTAAAAACCTGGGGGAAAAAAAATGCCACCCCCATGGTGCTGAGTAGTCTTGTCCACAGAAACTGCCAGAATTCATGAAAACAAGAAAATTTCTAACAATTAACACAGTATTAAAACAGCCAAAAAATCCAGGGAAAAGTTGCTATAAACAACATAATATCCTGCTTTACAATATCTTTAGCAGTAGTCTGTCTTTCTCCACAGCAGTCTATCTTACTTTCTTCCCAGGTAACAGTATCTTAATCACAACACCTTGTTAGATGCATTCATCAACTAGCAGTAAAATGGTAAATCAGGAAATAATATGATAGATCTTTGCTGGTCTGACTCCAAGCAGTCTACTTATTTAGTGCCATGAAGAGACAGCTGCTCACAGATTAAGTGGTTTAGCTTTATGAACAGGGTTGACTGTCTTCTAGAAAAGCTATCTTTTATATAAACCTTCCACCTCCCCCCCAAAAAAGTCTTATGCTATAGCATCAATAGCTGCAAATTCTACTGGGAGAAAACCTACATGGACTTCAACACTTTGAGCAGTCTACTTGCCTCACCACAAGAACTTTCCTTCATTAAACTTCTACGGTGCAGACACTTCTAGAATGTGCCTTACTTCATCCTAAATGAATTCCATAGAATGAAGCCTACATCCTAAAACAAAACACAAAAAAGTTTTGGAGAACTGTGAGCTCAAGCATGCCTAGAGGACTACAAAGGAAATCTACTGTTACTCTACTTCTACTACCTTAGATGGAGATGTTTATGACTAGATGAGATGAATCCCAACCCAGCTGTCACCAGAGGGCTCACTCTCCAGTAGCCTGCACAAATCAGAATCTCCATTGCAGATATTTCAGCCTTCTCACTAACAACAGAATTTACCACCAGAATTTCTGCTTGAGGCAGTTCCATTTCATCCCCATGAACACCATGAGAGAGCTTTCAAACACTGATAACCCCAAACACACACTAAAATTGGATTTCCTTTCTCTGCATATTCATGGGTATGAATAGGAACAGACTCACCTCCTGCAAAATTAAGGCACTTCTGTATTAAGAGAGCTCTTTGAAGACATATGGCTTCAGCTGAATTTGAGTTATGCACACACACAGAGAGCTCCTTATGCCCTTCTGCTGTTTTTCCTTTTAAGACTCTGGTCTAGGTTCTTTTAAAGCTCCTCCTGCATATTCATTACAGCATAATGTATATTTTTCAAACACAACATGCCATTTCCCTCAGCACCACTGTCCTGCTGTGTCTTCTTCCCTGAATCTTCTTTCATTTAATAAACATGAAATAGCAGGACAGTCATTACAAGCATTATCAAAAGCAGACACAGGGAGTTTAAAAACAACAGACAAACAAACACAAACAGAGTAAAGAGATTTGATTTAACTAGTTTCAGAAACATTCCAATCTATCCAAAGAAAGGAATCAATTTACAGTTCTTCAGCTCTTCGTGTCGGCAGTTCTAAATATTTCATTCTAGAGAAGTAACCCAAGCAGTATGTATATTAGTGACAAAACATCTATATTCCATGTATTGTGTGGTATCTCCAGCTTACGTGAGCTGCCATCCTTTCCCCTTCCAGGGTTCAATCTCTTCTGACATTTTATTCTGTAAATCACACTCCTAAAAGGCCACCTGTCCACACTGACATACTCAACAAGTGTAGAAAATCTAATCTTCTGTGGAAAAAGATGAGTCTGCAGATTTTGACTGAACCTGTGCAAAGTTACCATTCTTATTACCCTAGTTTGACAAAGATTTTACAAGAGTTATAGAATGAACAGACTCAAAACACCCCAGCTTCACTGTGGGTATTAGATGCAACTGCCATTTAAAAATTAAAGAGATTGGTAGATTCAGAATTTTAACAGAACTTCCCTATTTTAATGAAAGATTTCTAATATTCCTAGCTGTAGAATGATGCTAACACAACATGAGAATAGTACATCTACACTTCTCCATGTCTGAAGACATGTGTTAGGGTTCTTTTGTGTATAGAACACAATTGCAAAAGTTTATTTTGGTGAAAGGGACCAGAAAAAAAAAGAGTGCTCCATATATTATTATTGTGAACTGTTACTGCTCCTGGCATACTCCTTATCTACCAGTGTTCTTTAAAACAGGGACTGTCCTTGCCTCATTTGTATGTAGCAGCCAACACAGGCTTTCCTAGGAGGCATCAATAGCTTCCTTGTGTCCCTTCAAGGCCATACTTTCTGCCACATGAATAAGAGACAAGACCAGGTTATCACAGCTCATGACATGATATTGAACTAGCACAGGCTGAGCTCAGGATTGGAGGCAGGACAGGCATCTACAATATTGAGAGACGATATGACAATATTACCAGTAAAACTACATAACTGAAAGTCTTACCCTGATCAGTAAGTATACAGGAAATAGGAAGGAGAAAGGATTTTTACTTCCAAGATCCAGAATTTATAGAGAGAGATTATATTTGTTATAAAATTAAGAAACCACACAGCTTCTACATTATTACAACTGATATGCTTATTGCTAAGAACCAGACTTTGGGCATACCAAAGGCTTTCGACATTTCCAGTAGCTTTCAAATCTACATTATATGGGCAAATAATAGGTACCACATATTGCATTAGGTGTAGATTAATTTCAGCATAAAGCCTGCCTTTTTGCTCATACCACGCTTACTAGAAGAGGATGAGAAGGTTTTTACTGATTATGCATGCACATGACTTCACATCTATTTAGGAAATTCTAACTCTTTCACAGATTATCTGCAGAACTTGTTGGCTAGCAGGAACATACCAGCAGTTCTTTACTACATAAATACAACTGCTATTATTTTCATCTTTAAAACATACAATATAATTTCTCTCAGATCCCACATCTATTTTAACCCTATATATGAGAAATTAATGAAATTTACTGACATCACTTAAACTGTCTAAATGATAATTGTTGTTGTGAAGATGTATAATCCCGATCTAAAAATCCAGCAGTGGGTGTCAATCTATAAATAAAACATTAGGTATATACATATGTAAATTGTTTTAAGTGTACTTTATGAGATTAGAAACAACCATTTGTGAGTACCAAGGAAACACCATTGTTAATGTGTATGTCAAAAGGAGAAAATTTATCATAATCATTATCCCAGTTTCTAGCAAGTTCTGCTGCATGCCAGGATGATACTAGACAGAAGAAGCTGTAAGTGTGAACAATCACGTCTTTGAAAATGCCTGAAAGGTAATACAATTGAGGAGACATTTTTTCCTGCCTTTCTTCCTTTTTTGCACAACACATCAAGTCCGAGCTTTCACACACATCAAGTCAGACAACAGATGAGCATTGAAAAGAACAACATTAAAGTGTACAAACTTTGCCCACGGTTAATTTTTGCATTTACTGAAAGAGTTATATAAAATGAGGATCTACTGCCACAGTAAAGACTTTAAATTTGACTATAATAATTTTTACAGAAAAAAGACAGACTCTCAAACAAGCCCTAAATAATTTCTGCAACATAACTTGAAGTTGAAATAATATGCACTGCTTCGTTTTTGCAAGACACCATATATTCTGTAGAAAATACAAGGGAAATGTCTCATTTTTGAACTTCAAATACATGGGGTCACTCACAGCTGGGAAACTTGCCACTGTCACTTCCCTTTGACCTACACTTCTGCAATATTGTAATAAATATGTTAATAAATATGATAAGAAGTGTGATAATCTTATTTTTTTAAAAGATAAAATCATAGGTATTTTTATATTTGGTGTGTTTAGATTCAGACATAGTCTTCTGGATTTATGGAGCTTAAACTCAACAATTACCCAACAATATTCTAATGTAATCACTTGCATACCATAGAGCCCAAAAGTTTCACCCAATTTTCTTTGTACTGAATTCAGAAAAGCAATGAAAATAAATTCTAATGTGTAAGGAAACCGATTTCTCTGAATGAAGTATGAAATATAAACCTAGTTCCTGTATTTATTTCACATATTCACAAACATATATAAATATAAACTGACACTGTGCTACTGCCTTCAATGACTTATACTGGCTAAACATCTGGCTATCCACCGTTGATTCTGTGTTAAAATATGACTACAAAATTATTCATTTAAGCAAAGCTGCACTGCACTTAACACACTAATGCTGTCCATTTATTCAGGCTTTTTATTCTCCTTCACATCCCCCAGCATTGTTTGGAAATATGATATACAATCCCTTTCTGAGACTCAGCATCAAAGTCCACCAGTCAGAGAAAGTTCCAGCTCCAAATTGAATTTTGAAAATTACACAGAGTTGTTCTAATAGATTATTATTTTAAAAGGGAAGTTTTTTTCTACCAAGATGCTGGCAATCACTGCACTGAGGTAAAAATGACTGTTTGGACCAGAAGAATTTGCTACCATTCACTTCAATCTTGGTGACAATCTATACTATAAGCAATTTTTTAAAAATTTCTCATGAGATGTCAGCCACGCATGCCAAAGACTAACTTTTTGTGTGCATGTCTGATTTGTGGCTCATATTTGCATGATTTTGCACTTAATCTATAGTGTAGGCTGTCAAATGGAAGCTGTAACTCAGAATTAGCACTTGCAAAAGCTGAGAAATCAATTTAAGGTGTCATTCTCATGAAAGTTGAAGTTTACCTTTCAAAATGAGCTCCACTAAATTCAGCAAAACATAATTTTATGTTTTTTAATAACAGTGTCTCTTGATATATATCTAGGCAGCTGTTTGGCCTACTTATTCTCAAATATCTACTACTTGTAAAGCAAATATAAGTCTCCTTTGCATTAAAAATGTGGGGCTTCTCTAAGTATTACTGTAATTCAAATTCATCAAGGCTTCAAAAAACATAAAAGGCTACCTAGAGTTCAAGAGGTGAAATGGCAAATACTTTCTCCATTCTAAAACTAAATTTTCCTACGGAGAGACAGGCATCTCATATAGTCAGTGGGAACTGAGTGCTTGAGTGCATCCTGACGTTTACCATCACCTTTTACATAATAGCTACACAGTCAGAGCACTTGCTGTCCTCTACTTGTAGCATTCCAGCTCAGTCTTCCCTTTGTGCACAATTTCTAACCTACTAATCTACAAATGAGGTCTAGATTATTAGGATTTTAACTGCTCCAGTTAACTTGTGATGTTGTCATAGATTTCATGATACTATTACTAAATCCTAAAATTATGAGGTCCAAGAAACATCATAGGATATGATAGTATAAATTAAAACAATAAATACTAAATTACAGTAATTGAAATGTTAATTATCAGCAGTGATGAAACAGCAAAGATAAATTATTGTAAAATTAATTCTTTGTGTCCTTAAAGAGCTATTCTCTATTTATGTATAGAAAACAGTAAGGGAAGAGTAAATAGAAGGGAGCAAATACATATTTTTCTGTTTGGACAGCTAATCCTGAAGAGAAGAGGCCCAGGTTCTAGTCACTACTCCCAAGCTCGCTTCTAGTTTTAATATTCAAAAGTTATCAGAAAAACATGCCTACACATAGCAACTTAACCATCATCTCTACAGCAATGATCTTTAAAAACTCTGTATTAATACTACCACAGTTTTATTCATGATGCTATCCCCAGGCATCATAAGGCTTTAGTGACAGGCTCTGGCTGTAGAAAACCTTCTAGCTTCCCATAGCAGCACTGACATTGCAAACACCCAGTGCCACCTGCAGCCAGCAAGGCATGGGCAAAATATTCACGTTGGTCCAGCCTGGTTTTCTTGTCCCACGATGAGTATGTCCTTGGAGAAAGAGGAATGTCTATGTTTCTCTGATAAGCAAATGTCAGTGGGGAGGCAATTCCATTTGGTATTAAAAAAATAATATTTGACAAAAACTGCATGCTCTTATATAGATATATTTTTACACTTAACCAAGGTGTTTCCAAAGGAACAGCAGAGATCACACATGAAGCATCTGCCTCCATGAAGAAACATCATAAAGAAGCTCATAAATTATTCATTTCATCAGTGATTACCAATGTCTCCACAGAATGCTTAATGCTTCCAGAGCCGACATTTCTCCTCCACTTTCTTCCTCTCTTTCTTCATCCTTTCTTCCTTTTATGATCTTTCCTCTTCTGCATGTGTCCTGAACATCTCAGTTATCTTACCAGATAGTGAAATAAGGACATGACATGAATCACATAAAGTTAATGTCGGGACCCTGAGTGCACCAACTGCTTCAAATTTCCTTTCATATATTCTGACTTGAAATACATGGAATTGTTTCTAAAAAGACTCTGTTTTTATAAAGGTCATCAAAGCACAGCAAAGGATAAGTATGTCATCCTGGTTGGGCATGTGATTGTTATTGCTTTATTCTATGTAATTTAATCATCAAACTTATTCATCTCATGAGACGCTAATTTTCCTTCAAGTGCAATTATATTTCACAGTATGCCTGTTGATTAGGCAGAAACAGAAATAATTCATCAGAAAATTACAAAAAGAATTAATCATCACCAACATGTAAAGTAAAAATGATGATATACAGCAGCCACTAAATAATTAAATCCCTTCGTTTCCAAATATACCCACCAAAGCTTAATAGGAAGCATGTACATACGTGCCAATAAAGAATAAAGATCATATAACCACCCATCCAGGGTTTATATTTTGAATTGTGCAAAATAGATGGGCAATTTATTGCTTGTTTCTTTACAAAGCACTGTTTTAATAGATGATGTAGAAGACAGCCCCTTGTAGTATAAGTGTGTATTTTATTGAAAATCATGTCTCAGCCTGCAACATTAAAATCCTAAAATGGAAATATTATAAGACAGTATTAAAATACAAATGGCTATTCTTACATCCTGTGTGACAGTTCCATAGAATACCAGAGTCCCAAACAATTCTTTAGAAAATGAAAGCCTGATCTTGCAAGTATATGCACATGTGCACGTCTATTAGTTTCTGTTAAGCTACTCAATGTGTTACATTAAACATGCACAAAAATCTTTGCAGGATTCAGGCTTAAAGCTCTGTTCTTCCAAGTCATTATGTCACTTAGATACAGAAATGACTTTGCTCATGGCAAAGGGTTTATAAATTAGAGAAGGCCAGCAGTATATTCAAAGTCCCTATTAGAGAGCGCAAACGAAAAGCTATCGCCACAAGACACTGAAGAGTTAATTTAGATTACCAAATAAAATGTCAGATCCATAACAGTTTGTCTTTCAGAACAATATTCATTTCAACATATGTAAATTGAGATGTCTTCAGGCATCCTGAGGTTCACCACAGTCTTGAATCTGTTGCTGTAGACTGTCAGATAACTACCAGATACAACATGGAAGTAAGAACAACATTATCCTCAGAAAATAAAAGCATGATACAAAATTAAGTTTATAGTCTTGCAAATAGTCACTAGCAATGCTGGAAATCCTGAGTATACAAGTGCTGTTGAACTGAGTGCCTGTTCAGACTCCAAAGGAGACAACAGCAAAGGAGACAACATAGCAGTAATAGAGCTCCCCATCACAGGTTGCCAATACTTGAATATAAATGAAATGCACAAATTAACTATGTCAAGTAGATGAAAATACTATGGAGAAGTACAGAAAAATTATAGAAATACCAGCTTAGCAGTAGTAATGGCTTTTTGACAAAGATGCACAATATTTTTCATTTGATTCTAGAGACTAAATAAAGCAGAACTCCATGAGGAAGGAATAAAATGTAATGAGCCTGAAAGCACATCCTGGAAATGTAGTAAGATTTTGTCAACACCAACAAACACGTATCTTATACATATTTTTCTCATATGTATACCTTTTTCCATGAGATATATCCATTAACCTCTGCATAGTTAATAAATATGTCTCTGTTTCCCCATAAATAGATATGGTCTCGTGACTTCCTTGACAAAGAAGTTCTTAAAAGCCCTGAAAGTAACAAAAATAGTAATTCTCAAGGAAGAGTAAAGCAGTAAAGCAACATAGGTTCATCTCACACTGATTAGATAATATAGCTAAAATTAATCACAGGATTAGAAAAATCACACAGAATAGATTAGCTAGGTAAAGAATCAGCAAGTTATGCCCCAAAAGAGGTAAAATAGTATTTTCACTTATTATGTGAATTTGAAACTCTTGACTTTACAAATAAATGTACATCATAATAATCATTAAATATTACAAGTTATTGTTTCCAGTGTAAAAATATGACATACAATCAATCCAAATTTCTCTATTATAAAAAGTTACAGAACAGTTTTGAAACAAAAAAGTGTTTTCTTTTTACAGGTGTACTTGCACACAACACCTGTGTACAAAATCTGTACATTTACACACGGTGTAATCAAATTAAATGAATGTAAGATTGGATGAGGTATTTCAAATAACAAAAGAAATTTTTACTGGAAATATGCATTATATTTATGAAAATGCAATACAATTAATAACAGTTCCCATATCAATCATTGTTTTCATATTCATTTCAATGCTTCATTAGTATTTTTAACAATAAAAGATCACAATTAGATTATAAACTTAAAAAAGGAATGGGCAGTGTCCACTGCTACAATATGAATTACAAAGAATATATACAAAGTATTAAAAGGCTGGTATAACTGTGATGTGATGTGGCTGAATGTGGAAGCCTATATAAATCAGGCTGTGATTCAGAAATCCACTTCAAATATATTTATTTCAGCTCCAGCACCACAGCGGCAAGCACAAGTTTTGTACTGTTAAACAAGGGTCTCAGTTAATAGTGGTTATGGTAGTAGAACTGGATCTTACCCAATGGAAAGATCAGAGAAGATTAAGCCACATCCTGCAGTTAAAAACACAATATACTCAGAATCTGTAGATTCAGAATAATTTGTAAGCAGTGTAAAAAAAAAGATCTCTTCCAAAATCTTTCAACAAGTAAAAGGTATGCAGAACTAATAAATTATTAAATGAAAAGCATTTTCTACCACATATAGCACTATGAAAGATACTAATTCATATCATCTGCTGCAGCTATCCAAAATAAAAAGTGGCACTATATGTAGCTATCACAACCCATATCCTAAAACTGAAACATGGAAGAGTTCTACATTATATAGCAAATGTGTATAATACCCAGTTATGAAAGTATTACTGCTCCACAACCAAATTCTTTCTTGATTTAACCCTTTAGAAATTAAGGAATAACACTACTGCCTAAATCAGGCCTTCTGAAAGTTATCTTAAACTAGTTGGCCCAGCTGCTTCTATACACGAAGGAGAGAGATGGGAATTTCTTAGATTGAATCAATCCCATGAGAGATTTATCTCTTTTCATTTTTTCCTAAGATGTTCATAACAGAAATATGGTTCCTGCTATGGAAATAACAAAAATGTCATCCAAAAATTAAATTTTCTGGACAACATTAAACCTTTCATTAGTGATTTTTGTTTGAAAAAGAAAATAAAAAGCATGTGAAGCACCTTAACACTGGAAAAAGCAACACTGGGTCTGATTCTGATCTCATTAACAACTCCTATAGATAAACTCTATATTCTGAGCAAGATTAAAGCTTTATGAATTGTGTCTTATAAAAAGTTTCATAATTCTTTAGTGATAGATTTGGGATTATTTAGCAGTCTTGATTTTCCAGCCTCCTGTTAATTTCTCTGCATAACAAAGCCTCTTAGAAAAGAATAAAAGCATCTCTTCTTCTGCATCCCACACACTTCATAGCTACGCTGCACCACAACAAAGGTACATTCTGTTATTAATCTGCCTTATACTATCTAGAAAGAAGCAACAAGAAAAGTAGAAGTACAGTACATTTCAGGCATATAACAAGAAGGAAGAAGAAAAAAGAATAATGTAATTTATTTCACTTCAGGTGGGGTTTTTTCGGCACCATGGAGGTGACTATCAAATTAGACAGGATTTAAATAGCATCAGAGCTAATTCAAACTTTTAAAATACAAAAAAGTCAATTAAAATGTCAATGTAATCAGTCCTTTCATGAGCTTCACTGATCAGGTAGCTGTTTTTTCAATATCTGTTGTACCCAAGTACCTATCTGACTTACTTAAATAATCATCAGCAATTATGAAGATAACCTATATTAAATCTGAAAGGGCACTCAAAATAAATTGCATTTTTCACTGTGATCTATATGAGATATCTTTGTCAGTTTGTAAAATCATATCACAGTGTGACTTTTAGTTATTTTTTTATACTGACAAAAGCTCTAGTGTAACTAAATCAGCAAAATACCCTTTATTACTATAACTTACTTCATTTGTGAAATCAGTATAAACTGTAACTAAAAAAACCCCATACTCTTCTGCTTGTATATATGTATATCTACAGTTAGAGTTGCATCTAATATAAATATTCTAACAAAGAGATAGCATCAAAGCCTTTCTAGAACAGACAACACAAACTTCTTCAGGGCCATTAATTTTAAAACCCTCAACACTTTGTCCTTTGAATTATCCACCTGCTAAATGTGATTTTAAAACTGAGATAAAAATCAATACATTTTCAAAATACCCATCTGCAAATGTAAAGGGGAAAAAAAAGGCACTGCTGGCCTGTCTGCACTTACTATTATTGTACACAAAATAACTGTTAGGAGCAATTATATACAAAATTCCCAATGTATTTTATTGTGTTTGTTACTAATTGATTTGAATAAAATCTGCTTCATATATCAGTGCAGACATCACAAAAACTACTTTTATACAAGAACTTAAATTTAACATATAGTACTACAAATTTCTGTATGAAAGGAAGTATAAACTGAAGATGTAGAACCCAAAACAATTCTCTTTTTCCTATATCATGTAATCAGTCCCCAAGTTATACCACCCATTGTGTTACTTCCTTATATGAAAATAATTAAAATTACAGTGCTACAATTCTGATTAATTACATTAATATGTATCAGCCTGAACCAGAGTCTCAAGCTAGATCTATACTTCAAGAAGGGCAAGCAGGAGGACTCAAAGAACTACAGGCTGTTCAGTCAAAGTCGCTGTGATGGTTATGCAGCAAATCCTCCTAGAAGCTATTTCAAAAAACATGAAAAACAAAAAGATTACTAGAAACAGCCCACATGGATTTACTAAGGGCAAATCACGGATGACCAATCCAATTGCCTTCTACAATGAGATGACCGGCTTCATAGACAAGGGGAGAGGAATAAATGTTTACTTTCATTTTAGCAAGGCATTTGATACCACCTGGTGAGATATGTATTGGGTAAGCGTACAGTATGGTGTGAGGAAAATTATCTGGACCATCATGTTTAGAAGTCAGCTGCACAAACTCCAACCAGCTACTCCAAACTAGTAGTACCCCTTGGAGATAAATTCTGGGGCCGATACTATTTAATGTCTTTATGAACAACCTTAATGGGGAAGAGTGCACTCAGCAAATTCACAGACAGCAGCTAATAGGGGGGAAGCAACTGATATGCTGGTGTGTGGAATTGCTACTCAGAGAAACCTTGACAGACTAGAGAAATGCCTGACAGGAACCTCACAAAGTAAAAAAAAAAAAAAAAAAAATGGAAATGCAAAGACCTGTACCTGTGATGGAATAACCCTATACAACAATACAGGCTGCAGATCTATTGCCTGGGAAGCAGCCTTGCAAGAAAAGAATCTACAGGTCCTGGTGAACAAGAAGATGAACATCAGTCATCAGTGTGCACTGGTAGCAAAGGCGGCCAACAGCATTCTGGTCTGCATTAGTAAGAGAGTACCCAGCAGGTCAAAGGAAGCTGTTCACTCTCTGCATGGCACCTGTGAGATTGCATGTGGAGTACTAGTGTGTAAAGTTTTGAACTTACCAGTACAAGAAAGACATGGACATACTGTAGCAAGTCCACCATAATGTTTAGGAACCTGGAGAAAACTGCATATAACAAAAGGCTGGGAGAATTAGATTTGTTCAGCCTTATGAAGAGAAGGCTAAGGCATGAGCTTCTTGCTGTCTAAAACTATCTTATAGGAGGCTGTAGAAAAGATAGAGACAGGCTGTTCTCAAAGGACACTGAAAGGACAAGAGGCAGTAGACATAAAAGATGCAACATGGAAAACTGTGTATAAAGGAAAACATTGTCACCATGAGGGTACTGAGATATTGGAGCAGGTTGCCCAGAGAGGTTGTGGAATCTCCATCACTGGAGGTATTAAAAGCCCAGTTGAACATGGCGCTGAGTACCTGATCTAGTTAGACCTGCTTTGAGACCTGACCTCCAGAGGTCCCTTCCAACCTAAAATATTCTGACTCTGTGAATTCTACTAATACAATAAACAGGACTATTTCACAGGCTCAAACAATAACCTGTAACTGTCCACTGCATTTTCTTGTTAATATGTTCTTTGCTAAAAGCCATGCCAGCTACCACTCTCCCAGATTACATCTAGTCATGATTTGGAACATAGCACAAGCCAGAAACTCCTCAAGTTGGCAGTGTGGATGGGGCCAAACTTCTCTGAACAAGAAAGAGAAGGCATAATATCCGTATATGACTTTACCTCAGGACCAGAGAAAAGTCCCTGATTTGTTTTATTTGGCTGTATGTACATTTAGGCTCTATGTAGCCTCAGAGGCAGATGACAAAGGAAGCTGAAGAACCAACAAGCCATAAAATATGTAGTTAGCAAGAATAAGAAACAATGTCAATGAATGATTTAAACACTGAGATCATTAATAGAACAGAGATATTGAAATTCTCACAGTTTAGAAATAGAGCATGATGCTTTTGGACTAAGTAATAGCTTGTATATCAAAACATGAAAAAGCTTAAGCTTATCCAAAATAGATTAGCTATTCAGCAGGTCTGAGGTTTTTAAAATATAGATGAGGCCATGAAAAGTCTCAAGGAATGAAAACAAAAGGTCCAAAGGATGCTCATTCTCAGTGTAAATCAGTGTACAGCAGTTTATCAGTCCATCAAAACAGTAGGTCAAATTATTCAGTTATGCTTGGTACATGTGAAATTAATTAAAGATGATTCTGAAATTTCTTGGGCAGATTCTGTGATAAGCACTTACCAAAGCTAACTAACAAATTGTTCATTATTACAACTTCTTTGTGTAAGCTTTAACCCATAACCATACTCAGTGGGAGAATGCTTGAATGAAATACATATATGTTAAGACACATTGGAAAAGTAGGATTTCTATCAGAACAATTAATGATTTCTGAATCATTTTGGCAATCTAAAATTACAAAATATCCACTTTCAAGTTAACAACTGTGCAAGAAGTGCAAAAAGAATCTTCTATAAATGATAGCTAACAAGGTTCAATGGGAATTCATCGCTCTAAGTGACTATACATTTAACCCATACTCATTTCTTCAGCAACTTGTTCAAGACACAGGTGTGAGAGACTGCAGCTAAAATTTCAATCCACAGATTCAAGATTTTTTATCTATATACTTTGATGTATTCAAGATAAATTAGAGATATAAAGGACAGCTTGAAAATCTGCAATTCTAACTCTAGGTGACATAGAACTGTAATGTATTATTTTCTTTTCTAAACTTCTTGGTAAATGATTTATTTTTAACCCTGCAATGACTGCATGGATAACAAACCTTTGGAATTACTAGGCATTCTGCAAATCAAGTAATGAACATTTTTCACTTTCCATGCTGTCTTCTTTTTCTGAAATGTAAGCTACCAAGATTTCACTTTTGTAAGGTCCAGAGAAATCAAATTATTTCAGGACTGCAAGAACAGATTTATAAAGAGTAGTTAAAAGAACAACCATCTAGAGAAACTTCATATAAAGTACTATATTTATATGATAATGTATTTACATATATAAATAAATTTACATATATATACACATAAATGTATATAAAAGCCTACAGATATACTAGCTGTCTAAATAATATTTACTACTGTATGTTCAAAATAGTAGATTCCAAATTTTTGTTCATAATTCTGATTTCCACTGAAGCAGTGATAATTTCCACCACACTTTTAAACGAAGGTCTTGGACCATGAAATAAGACAGAATTATTTACAATAGCGAGAGATAGTGTTGAGCATGGAATGGACTTATGGAAGGCTGTACAAAATAAAAAGCTTATGGTTAGTAAGATAAGCCACAGAAATATTCCAAACACTGTAAGATCTATCAAGTAAAAAATTTTGAAATATTATGGATAAAACACTATAGAAATGTACTGGCAAGAAGCTGGACTAGGTGTTTTCCATGCCTGACCCCAGTGAGGTAATTTGCCTCCTGTTAATCATTTGTACCTCTGAAAACAGATTTTCAACTTCATTCATTGCACATAAGATACCACTTGGGTAGTATTTCATCTTGTGACCATGTTGCTCAACTATCAGAAAACATTTTCAGACAAACCAAGCAAATGAAGAGCACTTGCTTGGTGTGCTGACTCTAACAAATAAATTGTAAACTGTATCTAAGAAAGCAGTGTTAACAAACCACCACTTACTAAAGCATCACTCTAAGAAAAAATATCTAGGATAATTAAGTTCAATTATAAATCTGATTAATTTCATCTGCAGGTGCATTCATTCTAAATAAGTACACAAAGAATACAGCTTACACTTCTGTGAGCACTGGCCCTTTCAATAACTGTATTCTACTTTCTAGTGCAGCATCTAAAGTTTCATCAACTTTGAATCAGTTGAATACTTAAGATGCACATTTTATGAGTATGTCTTGAGCCACACTTTTTTTTTTCATCTAATATATTCATAACTAAAAATTTAATTTAATATAACTGAAAAAGAATGCCAAAGTGTATCTGTATATATGAATGTATTTCTAGTTATCTTTATAATGCAATAAAAGTTCAGCAAAACTTTACATAAATTCTTATTTGATTCTATTAATATTATGGGTTATGGGACTTCAGAAGAGGCCAGAAGTAATTCTAGTGTATCATGTATTTCATACACAGTGACTGAAGTCTATTTTAGATAAAGTGAAATCCTGAGAATTAAGTATAAGTCTGGTATCAAAGTTAATTGGATAATTTTGGTTCATACTAAATGGTGTTCTTGCCCTATACATCCATACAGATGCATAAAAAATTCAGTTCTTATTAACACAACACACAGCAGTCTTGATTTCAACATATTTAACATGTTTAATTGAAATTACTTGATCAGATGCATTTCAAGTGTAGATGGACTTGTATAAGAATCTGTACTGTTTATTCTTTGTTAGCTGAGGCATTTCACTTAGGTGTAATTCAAGAGGACCAAAACATGGAACCTAATCTATTTACATTATTTATGGAGACTTGGAGCCTCTCAAACATACAATAGGATGATTCAGAGCATCTAAAGTACACACATAAAGTCATCACTATGAATAAATCTCTGAAACAGAGATTATTATATAGAGTCTATTTATCTGAGTCTATCTAGTCTTACTCTGATAGAGAAATCAACCAAAACATTTGGAGAAGATCCATCCCAAGATAAGAAGAGCTTCTGAGAATCATATCTAGCTCCCCCTTACTCATATGCAAAGTAGCATGATGAAAACCTATGGGGGTTAGTTTAACCGAATTCCTTGCTTCCTATGGTCAGAGCTCCTGCAGTATGGGAAAGGCTCTCAAATATTCAATAAATACAGTGGAAACCAGGACTATGTGAAGTTGCAATATATTTTATTTCTCTATAAATGCAATGACTTGTCTTCAGGACAACTTAATTAAAAGTATTCAGTAATACTTCATAACCTTTTTCTCCAAAGAAATAATGTCTGACCATTACTGTATTTTACAATAGCTACTGGTAAGACTAACCAGATCCACTCTGGCTTGATACACTAGCTGAGTTCAAGAGTTACTAAATGAGAATTTCAGATTTTGTTTGTAATAGAGTCTTGAGAAATTGGTATGTTCCACAATAATATGGACATTTACTTTGGCATCTGTTTATATAATCTGTAATAAAAAACAGTTTACCACATAATTTCCTAGGCACACAAATACAAATATTAAAATGGAATTCCCTCCATTTTTAGTGTTAATTGTTTTTCTTTAAATCATACCTTCAGTTTATAAGTCTAATGCACTCTGTCAGTAATAGCTAATGTTCCTTTATGAGTGATATGCTAATTAATATTTTAAAAGCCTAAAAGACTGGAAAAAATGTTTAATATTTACTTTTGATGCTATTTGATTAGTTCTCCCAATCACTATTATCAATGACTTATGGTTAAATAAGAGCTTCTACGCCTATCAGGACTGAGCTTGTTTACTTGGGCACTAAAATAGTTAATTGCAACTGTAGAAAACAGGCTAGAGACAGTGTGGCAAAACAATACAGAAAATCAGGTTTTAATTTTAATCACAATATGTCACTGTGAGGGACAAAAAATCTGAGTGGTATTAGCAGTTCTGGCAATATTAAAGTGAAATCCAGTTCCAGAAAAGCATCCAATAACATTAAATATTTGTCATACATTTTTGCAGTTGAATCCTATGAACTAATCAAGCCAACAGATTGGACATATTGCTAATACATTTATTCAACATTCAATCTATGTATTTTTGTAAGAAGAAAAAATTACAATTACACTGTTATAATTATTACATTTATCTTATGCTACCAAATACTCCACCACAGTTAATTTTTTTTTTTTTTCTGGTAAACAAAACATAGAAAAAATGTTAACTTGTTGAATTTAATGTCCTTTAAATGAAAAAAATTAAATGGAAACAACTCTGTTTCAATGTCTCCAACAAAGTAAAGCACAGAATTATTGACTGGATTCTTGGTGGGCCTCTGTTATTTAAAAAAATATAGGGAAAAGAAATAGAACTCTAAAATTAGCAACAGGCACAAATTTCAAAAGATACTGAATAACTGAAATAATTTGTCTGTGTAAATGGAAACATTGCAGTGATATCAAACTAAACTAAATTTCATTCTTAGTTCCATACACATATTTTCACTATAACAGCAAGGACACATTTATTTTATTCCAGAACAAAATAATTTGAAGTGTTACATCAGCAAATGGGTTTTAACTTTATTTCTGCACAAGAGAGAACTTTAAATGCATAATTAAAATTGAGAACAAAGTTAGCTCGTGTCCCGAATACAGATGTTTTCCTGGATTGCAGCCTAAGATTCTTAATGTGATACAACATATAGTTTTAAGAATTACTAATTCTAAAAGCCAAACGATCCTGTATTAGCCATGTCAATACTTAATTTTACTTGTCTTTCTTTTACACCCTCTAATGTATTTTTAGCAAATGAATCTTTATATTTAATGATGAAATTGCCCCTTCATGATGGATAATTATCCAGTTCTACTGAGCAATAGCTGAGTTCGTATATAAGAATCCCTACAATTCAGTCATGTATGCTGATTTTCTAATACTGTGCATAGGCTTAAGCAGAACATTGCTTGCAACACCACAATGATTCTCCATTTCTGCAATATATTGTTCATGCTTTCTGCAAGTAAATTACCTATAACAATAAAGGCTTTCAAATGCTACATATCGTACAAATCATGCAAACATTCAATACTATCCATTTAACCCAAAATTATTAAAATATGCAATAAAAACTCAAATAAAATTACTTTTGTTAATAAATTCAAACAGGACTACATTTGCTAGATGTCTGTAAAACAAATTTTATATGGTCTGTGCAATGTAAAGTATAATTAATAGTCAGAGATAACCCTGCTGAAAAGTAAAACCATTAGATTTAAGGAAACGAAATGCTCAGAAATCTGATGTTTTAAGTGAACCTGGTTGTGCATATTTCAAAATAAAGTTATGTTTGCATGTTAATTGCTCCTTGTCTCTCTAATGCAGTATTTTCCTAACATCTCTCTAATAGAGGGTTCATTTCCACTCTCTGTATGTAAACAGTTGTGTATATACCAGAAGTAAAAAGTAGAGAAACATCCACTCTCTCTGCCTCCAAAATAAAGGTGCCATTTATCTGACTTTCACTTAGAGCTCTAGAGGGAATGCACACCAATTAAAATGGGTCTAACATATACTAGCAAAGCTGACCTACCATAGTCTTACTCAATAGATTTGTTCCCTATTTTATCATCTAAGTCATGTTTGCTCATTACTTGCTAAAAGCAAGATGGTATTATATCTTTATTTTAATTAGTAATGCAGAGATAGTACAACTATGAAAAATTACCCACATTCGATTATTGCTCATAAATCAACAGAATCTCTTATTAATGTCCTCTTCCCACCAATATTACCTACTTCATATGAGGTAAAATGAGAACATCTGTCCCTGAATTCAGCCAGTTATGATAAAAACAGAACGAAAGGACACCATATTTTCAAACTCATTTTAAAACACAGCATAAAACTCTCCTAAGATAGCATTATTTTAGCTTTAATTGCTAGATGTAATTAGGAAATTAATTTTTGTCTCAATACTAATTTCAGTATTTTCAATTTAGTTCATGTTCTGCTTGAAAAAAGAAAATCAAATTATTGGAAAAATTCATAGAGCTATAAAAAGATTTGAATCCAAAATGACCCAATTCCTGATTGAAAAAGAAATATGGTCAGTTGAAACTCACTCTCTCCACTGGAAAACTGTGATTTTTAGTCACATTATATTTTCTCATAGTTCAATTTTTCACATAAAATATTACCACTAAACCTACTTATTGCACTGCATATTACTCTTCATGAGTATGACATTATGTTTATCACCATATGCAGTTTTCAAAATCTTTCTAGAGGCATTTTTTGCAGCCTTTCATACTGGCACACAGGTTAGGAGCTGTACAAATTCCAAATATGTCAGAATCCCCATATACAGCCTGCAATGTAATAAAGAACTGAATTCCAAAGCCATTACTTTCTAAGTATATGTTCATAACAATAGTCCATGTTTACTCATGCTAGAAATATGATAGCACATTCTGTACTATTATTTTCTAGATGAACTTATGCTTGCATTTAAATATACATAATTTTCCCCAAATTTACAGTACACTTCTTTTAGCCTGCTGCTCAGGATTCTTCCATTCAGAAAATAGTGGCTGTTTTTTAATTAAACCTTTTCCTGAATATCCTCAGAGGCAGAGTATCTGCTTCAGCCTATGCCAAAAAGTGTACAGCAGTTTATTTATTGAATATTTAACTGCAATCCCATTATCAGCATTTTCAACATTGGTTTCATTTGGAATTTTACTCATTGAAAAATGCATAAATAAATAATATTTGCTTTCACATATGCAACTGCTGTAATGACAAATTCTTTCAAGTTACACATATTTTAAAGGTATTTAATTGTTTCTACAGTATTCCTACACTTTTTCTAAGAGTTACAGAAATACACAATCTGAAGACCTTTTTATCTGTGAGTAATATAATAATGTATATCTTGATATTTTGAATCAATATCTCAAATTTTTTGCCATAAATATGTGTGGTTTTATCTTCATTTGTGCATGTGTACACACACTGATATAACACAAATACAGAGGGCCAAATTCTATCTTTGGATTCAAGTCTGAGAACAAGACACAAGTTTTGCTGGAATCTTCTAAATACAAGGAGATAGCATAAGTGGCTTTGCCTTTTCTCATGCAGGAAAATGTAATCTCAGCAAGTTCAGCTTGTAGAAATAGTGTTCACATGGTGGTCTACAGAGAAAGAGAAATGAAATAGAAAACTGTAATGGTGGCCAGGAGTCAGCTCCCAGTCTGAGGGAGCATTATATTTTATTTCTTAGGATAATGTCACAAGGCCTGAATTTAAACCCATTCAAACTAAGGGCCAGGACTTATAACACCTATCTTGCCTTTATCAGTTCAGATGGCTCACATCTGGCATTCAGCTTTTTGTGGATCAGTCTGAGATTTCTTATTTTCTGCATGCATTCTACAGGAAGTTTAAGTGACTATAGTGAGATTACAAATTTGTCTAAATAACATCATGCTTAAAAAGTAGATGCTGTAGTTATGATCATAAATCTTTGTGACTTGTGTCCCCATGTTTTAAAATTGAGAGAACTATTAAATTGCCTCAGCACCAAGTGGCACTAGCCCTTCTGAAGTGGTTTCAGTCTCAGCATTCATATGTTGCAGGTATATTCATATTCCCATAATGAAAACATTGACAATGCTGTCTTTAAAATGAGATTTGCTTCTTTTCTTTCAATTAATTGATTTAAGTATACAAAGAACCAGTGTAAGTATTCCTTCTATCATAAGTAAGACAAAGACAAATGATTCAATGATGGACAGATTCTGAAATAGCAGCTATGCTTTTCAGATTAATCATTATCTCTTAAACCATATGTATAGTGTGATTTTATTAATTTTACTGAAGTCAGTGGTAAAGCACGCACTAATTTCAGTGAAATCAGGATTTCTGCCAGGGAATTCATCACATGAACCCTAAGAGCTGCCTTTTCTCTTATGATGGTTAAAGAATGAGTCAAGTGTAAGTCAAGTTTGTAAAAGACTAGTGACTATTTGAGGTAGAATGAAAATAAATATATTCAGGCAAAAGGACTTACATAAATAGACTTATTTCTATTGTATCCATAGGTATTCACAAGAAAATCTCTGTGGTTTAATTGAATTTTAATTTTTGGTTGTAAAAGAAAAAGGGATAATATTTGTATCTACAAGTTAGGTCAAATGGAGTTCAATTTTCAGTTAAAACTGATTCAATGATGCTGCAATTTCATGAGCTACTACTGTAACAATGTTAGAAATCTGATTACCAAATCCTACAGAAGTCCCATAATCTTTTAATAATACAGATGTCCTGAAGTAAATGCTTCATTGATATTTCAGCCACATCAGAACCAAAAAAAGTTCATGCAAGTCTCCATTCCACTCCTTAATCAAAACTAGATTAATTCCTTTCATGTTCAGAATCAAATGCAAAATAATTTACATTATGCATTAAAAAAACCTAGCTTACATTTAAAATATGCACACACTCACACTTACAAACCAGGAAATCTAACCTCAGTCACAGTTCTGCTGGTATGTGCTGTAATTTCTTCTTGCACATTCTCATCTGGAACCTACATACATAAAAAAACAAATTAGCCCATCCTAATTTACAGAGTTTGTATACTAGTCATTAAAACTTCCCTTATTCTAGTTTCATTATTTTATCATCAATTTAATCTTAATTTTTTTCCTTATTTTTAACTTATATTCAGTGATAATATACAAAGAATGAAATACAAATTTTTGAATTTATGAATCAAAATATATACAAAGTAAGTATATACATGCATATTAAGAAACAGAAGGTTTGATCTGAAGACCATACTCAAGTCAAAACTCTTTTTTTTACTTCAGGGATAGGTATACACTTCAGCAAGGTTTTTGCTTAAGCAAGAGCTGGAGGATTTGGCTTAAAGTAGTAAAATAATGAATTATGCTAATTGCATATTCACAAAGACATTTAACACCTATAAATAATTTAGCCAAATCAAAATTACCGTTCATGTACGGAAGTGAATTAGAACAACCATAGGGAACAAAAGTATAACCATTGCAATACTAAAGCCATTATAACCTTATTCCACTAAACTGAAAAGGCTAACATTTATCTTATTATAAGGTTATTGAGAAAACACTTATTTTAAAGAAGAAAAGCATTAGAATGCTAGTTTTTGATCTTTTTAAAATTTACAGTAATTTAAACAAGCACTCTCTTGGATTCATGACAGCTTTACCAATGAAAACACAGACAACACATTTTCTGCAGTCTTTTTAGGATTTTAACAAAATGAACTGTCCCTACTTGCTGTTCTTCTGGCACATAGACTAAATATGCTGAGACACATTCAGTTCATATTTCTAATACGCCATCATCACAACTTTGTTTTGACTAGCAGAGCACAATAAGCAGTAGTCTTTGTTCCACTGTCCAAATGCTTAATTTCACTTTCAATATTGTAATAAACCCTTATCCGTAAAAATACAGAAGTTTTACTTTTCAAAGACAAATGCAAATGTGTTGGATTTGATGAAAAGGTTTTACACACAAACATTCATCAAACACCTTGAGTGAAAAGGATAAGAGGCAGAGAAAGAAAAATTAACTAGAAGGCTTTGTTTGAGAGCATTGCTGCAACACTTACAGAAAATTACAGGAATCTTATTTATTAAATTAATAAAATAAATATATGGAAACTACTCAACTAAATACATTCCAAAGAAAGTATCATTAAAAGTAAAGATGTAACATTCTAGCAATGCAAAATAGCTCTTCTGAAAGATTGATCTTATGCATATTGGCTCTCCAAGCAAAGAAAAATATTGATATAGCCCCACAGCTGTTTACCTTGTAATGAAGAAAAATGAGCATCATAATTTTGTATAACAAGTATACTCAAAAAATGAACACATGTTTTTACATAAATATTTATCATGCCCTCTTATTCATGCTTATCATTCTTTATTTCTTATTTCATTTCTTTCTATTTTTTCCTCTTTGCTGTTTTTGTTTCCATCTCTGAATTCTATTAATCTCTCCAGTTTTTCCATTTGTATCTTCTGTATCTGTCTATCATATGCTTTCTCAAGTGATCAATTTGTTATACATTCTTTCTTCCTTATTGTCCATCTCCTTTTATGTTCCCATTCCATTTCCTGGTAACTCAATCACATATTGTCCAACTATACCATCAAGTGTAATATATTGCTGGCTAGCCTTGCATTATTTGAGCATAGATTACTGTAGTAAAGGTCATCTTAAAAAGAACCAGTGGTAAACTAGGTGTGTATAAAATGCAACACATAATCTCAGTTGACCTTACACAATGGGTAGTCAAATGGAAAAAGTAAGCAGGTTGAAAACAGCTTCATACACACAAAAGACTAAAGTAGGAAACTAAACTATAAAAGATGATAAAGCTGGCACTGCTGTTAGTTGTAGTAGGCAACGATCTTCTAGATGTTGATGTGGTTTTTGCATTTTTAACCTGCAGTCAGTTACAGAGCAATTATACTTTAATGCTAAAGCCTGTGTGAACTTTCTAGTAAAATCTTCAGTGCTGATGCTACTGCATGAGCAGTTTCTGTTCCATGAATAAACAGTTGACTTCACCTTTCTGTGCTGTCAATCTGGCACCTTTCACAAGCTTTGAATTCCCTTTAAAATACAAAAATAAAGATTTCACTGTCAAAACAGGTTTGACCTGACAGATGAATTGAGTGAGAGATTTCAGAGATGGTGATAGTTCATTGGCCTTCAGCAATTTCTCCCTCATATATGCTGAAGCTCAAAGACACTAGCATATTTAATCAGATTGTTTTGCAAAAAAGAAACATAAAAGCCATCTTTTATCTCAATTTCTTCCAAATATAAATAAAGATTAAAACAAAATACTACAGTATCCTGATTAGTACATTTTCCTCTTCCTTCCCCATTTCTAAAGTATCTTCTACTCCGTTTCTGACTTATATGATTGGGAACATATCAAGTATGATATCAGTAAGGAGATATTTAAAGCACATAATTGCTCTTTTTTTAAAAGATTTTTTAAACAATATGGATATAATACTATAAAATTATAAAAAGATGTTTATTTATTGCAACTGTTATAAAAATGACTAAGATGTGAAAATATACATGCATATAAAAGCCTTATTTTTATAATATATATATAATGTGATATTAACCTACATATCACAATAAATTTAATATAATAAATTAATTTAATGAATTAATGATTTAATGACTTAACATAATGATCGTGAGTTAACAATAGATGAAAGCAAATTTTTCATGTGGTGTAGTCTATTGGCTTTTTGAACCATACATGTTCCTGTTTATTATTGTTTTTAATGAGGACATCTATATGCTTTTAATGATCACTAATATAATTTCTGATTTCCTTCGATAGATTAGAATCAGTTCAGCTTTTTTTTAGTGATAGGGCTTAAGGGTCTATAGAAAATGTATATACATCCATTCAGCACAGCACAACAATTCAGCACAAAACATCCCAACCCTGCCAGAAAAGTAGCGCAAGAAAACCTGGGTGTTCTCTTGAGCTCACTTCTGAGCAGCAGCCTGATATACACCATTCTGTTCTTTCTCTACCATGATACGACCAGTCAAAAAACAAACAAATCAAACAAAAAGTTCTATGAGCTTATTATGGGTAAGGGTTCCTGTTTGGTTCCACCATTTTATCAGAGTACATAGGAACAGTGGAATCATAAACCCCTCTGGTAGAGACTCAATAACCATGAGAAAACTTCTTAAAGCTTTTATTTAATCTTTCTTACCATGGAGTCTTGAGGTCAGTTTAAAATATCTCGCTTATTTTCCTCATGTTCTAGCAAAACAACTTTAAAGATTTAGTTCAAGAAAAAGCAGCAAGTAGTTCCATCCCAAGGGTTCTGGCCAACTCATGGCCACATTACAGAGAGTAATAAATTTGCCTTGACTTTAAATGATCAATAGGCGTCTCTACTAGCACATATTTGTCATCTTGTACTTCTGCTCCTTGAATTTCTTCTCTTGGTTCACTTGCTTTAAAGGTGCTTGATGCTGAAATGTAATGGAAAATTTTGCTTTGAAATTCCATGTTTATCAATTCCTTTAATAAAAGTGTCTTCCTTTATTATGAACTTTCAATTTTACAATAAAAAATAGCATTTGAAAAATACCATGTAACAAAGTAGTTAACTTCAATGTTTTTACTTAGAATTGAGTGAATTATTTTCTCTGAATAATCTCCTCACTAAAAAATAGAGTTGACTTTAAAGTATGTATTGATTTAAAAAAAAAAAAAAAAAACAAAAAAAAGCCTTCAGAATAAGATACTCTTTATAAGCTTAACTGGAAGGTAGGGCCCTCCTCCTAATTATATATATAGAGATATACTTACATATACGTATATTTGTGGTGACTTGACCTTGGCTGGCTGCCAGACCTCCATCCAGCCACTCTTTCACTCCCCCTCCTCAACAGCATAAAGGAAGAAAAGAAGATGGGAAAGCTCATGGGTTGAGATAAAGACAGTTTAGTAAGAAAATCAAAAGCTGCACATGAAAAGAGAGCAAAATGATTGCTTTATTCACAATAGACAGCTGTCCATCCAGTTCCTGGAAAACAGGGCCTCAGTATGTGTAGTGGTTTCTTGGGAAGACAAACACCATAACCATGAATCATCTTCCTCCTGAGCATGACATCATGTGGTATGGAATATCCCTTCGGTCAGTTTGGGACAGCTGTCCTGGTTATGTCCCCTCCCAACCTCTTGCCCACCCCCAGCCTACTGGCCTTTGCAGAGGTGGAAGGGGGGTGTTGGAGAAACAGTCTTGACTTGACAGACTGTGCAAGAGCTGCTCAACAATAACCAAAACATCACTGTGTTATCAATAGTGTTTTAGTGACAAATGCAAAGCATAGCACCATATGGACTGCTGTGAAGACCCTGTACAACCTCCACCCCTTATTCCATACCATTTGTGTCATGTTCAGATCCCACATTATCTGATACATCTAAGTATTCTGTCTATTCTATTTCTCATTCCTGAAATCCCCTCCTACCAACTCTTAAAACTTACACTAAATATTTAAGCCATCTTTACATCAAAGTTTACACATCCTTATTAACTGCTATCCACTGTCCTTTAACATATAGATAGATATTATTCCTTCATTCCATGGGCCTTCCCCCAAAAAATGTCCATAACAGCTGGTGAGGACTTGAGCCCCATCTGTCAAAATGACCTCTCAGGACAGTAGAAACCACATATTGTGTGACAACACTGTCATGGATTGAGTGATCACTGCACTTGACCTCTCAGGAAAGGAGAAACAACACGTTGCGTGCCAACACTGTCATGGATTGGGTCATCACTGCACTTATCTGGTTCCTTATGAAACTCATTCTTCATCAGTTCAGGTAAGTCCTGCTGCATTAGTTCCTACAACACATAATTTAAATCATGGAATAATTTTCCCCAAGCTTAAATATCCTTGAGACACACACCAGATGTCTCCATGCTTCCCCATTACCCAAAAAGCCTACCCAGGTGCTTGAGCAAAGACAATCTAAGAAATGGGTTTGCCTTTTCCCAAGGGAGGAGCAACCTACACTGCCTTGCCCACTAACTTTCTAATGTACATTACAAGAACCTTATCTCCTCCCACAATATGTAGAGGCTTTGTCTGGGCAGGATGAGGACAGTTAGTTGATCCTCTGGTGTTAACCAGACAGGTGGCTTTTGTTAAACTTGCACACCAATATTTCCATGCCCCAGCATCCAAGTCTCTCAGAATTCTTTAGCAGTCCATTATACCATTCAATTTTTCTGTAGGTTTGTGGGTGATAGGGGTATGATACTGTAAATATAAAAAATTTCAAAACATTTTGGAAACACATTAAAAACTACAAGGAGGAAAAGAAGTACTTCAAGAAAAATAGAAATTTGGGGAAAATGAGAATGACAAAGTTATTATTAACTGTATTTATGGAATACAAATTTTATGTTCTCTACCTTCTAATAACATCAGATACTTCTGGTATTTGGAGTTGTGCCATACATACAGTGTAGTACTAGGTATACACCTTCCATTACTGAATGTCTACAAAAAGAAGGTTACATATACTATTACATAAACAGAGTATGTCAAAATGGAGACTAAACAGTTTTGATATATTGATAATTATGCAAAAATAGTTTGTTTCCAATTTTATTTAGTGTAACCAATACCAATGTTCAGATTTATTACATCCATAATCTCTTTTACTTTAGTTTCTTAGGTTATTTTGCCTTTGCAAAAGTGAGAAAGTAACTGCAGCTCTTCTGCACGTATTCTCCTATTTCTGTTATGGTGTAAAATCAGCAGCAGCAGCTAGAATGTATGGATTTCATTAGTAAATATTAAAATATTTTAGTACTTTTAAAAAATTTGAAGGGATCTTTATACTAAAATACAATGCATGGTGTGATCACAACTGTTCTTACAATTTCAAAGAGCAAGCCATTAACAACTAGTCATCACTCCTCTTAAGATGTAGGTAACATACTGATTATATAGTATTTTTACATGCTATTCAGTGGAAAGTGATCTAGTTTAAAAGGACATCATAGACCGTATGTTCCCAAATTCTCATTGTGCCCCTACTTCCTTCACCAGCAAGGGGTTATTCCCCTTCTGGGTTCCAGTTCCCACTTCTTGAACAATTTCAGGACTTGCATGGTAGTACACATCGTGTAAACAATCCTGAATCCTTACATCTTTCTTTTACTGCAAGGCTTGCTGTGACTGGACTTTGATTGATTTGTTGTTAGGAATTCAAGAGTTTTATCAGGCCAGGATTTAGATTTAATGTCTCAGTGAACTACAAGTAGCCAAAGCTTGTGTGACATCTTTGCAGTGTTATTTTTAGTATTATGATTAACACATAGGAAACTGCCATATATAATAACATATCTGCCATATTACTAACAGAAAACAAGAGGGAAAAAAATTAAGAAAAAGCCAATTGTGCAACATAAATTGTTGCATAGATATAAAAATCCCATTGAAGGTAAAATATAAACTAGTTTTAGTCACGAAAGTATTTTTTAATGTGATCTTTCCTATGAAGAGAGATTTTAAAGAATGTAGCTGTGAATTTAGGCAAGATACAAGAAAGAAGAGTTATAATAAAAGCCTATAAAATAACAAGTGGTGCACAGATGGCATTCATCTTAATTCAAGAACAGCAGAATAGCCAATAAAATTACAACATTGATAGAAAGAAATGTAACTTTTATTACATGACAGATACTCTCCATGTAGTTTTTACTGTCAAAATAACGAATAAAATATCTCAGTAACATTTAGAGAATGGTTACATTTCTCTACAGTTACATTAATCTATTAACTATAAAATTTATTAAAAAAATCCAGCATAGAAATCAAATTTTGACTGACAACATTAAAGGAAAAATTCCTTTATAAGTAGTAGTGAGCTGCCTCTGCAATTACCCAGCTCTAACAAGGTGAGGGGAAGATGGTTCTCAGGCTCAAATACTCTATGGCCTCATCACTGATCACTGAAGTGCATGCTGTGGGTCTGAAACCCATCAAGCTATTAAAAGATTATGAACTCAGGACACCTGTTTTCCCGATAAGTCCTCAGACAACTAAATAGTTTATGAAAATTACTTCTCTCTTCCATCTGTACCCCTTTCCCTGTGTTTTCTAAAAGAGGAGAGTGGTCCAGTTTGCTATACCCACATGGTAACAGGGACACAGACTGAAGCAAGTATTAGACCATGAATCTCCATTTCTCAGAGGTGACTATTTCAAAGTTTCATGTCAGCAGCTAACTCCAGGAAAGTAACAATATTTCTAATATACCTTTTTTATTAGCGTTCTCTGCTAGCTGGTTTATGCAATGCTCCATGATGTGTCAGCTATTGTAAGTCCCATTATGCAATGACCAAAAATTTCCTTACATGTCCTTCTCCAGCGATAGCTGCACTGGTTGCGGTGGATAGTCTTTCACTCCAAAAAATCAATTCTAATAAAACCGTGACGAAAACTGTCTAAGTTAATTGACGCAACTCTGAATGAAAAAAGCCTTGGCCGATAGAATTAAGATGGTAACACATTCGGGAGCATAAACCAGAAGCAGCAGCAGGCTGGAGGTAGCAGCCTCTTCAGTGGCATTGCTACAGACAGAGAACGACTAATGCTCTGACCTAGGTGTGTGTTCCAGCTTCAAAGAAAGGTCCAGATGTGTTCACTGATTGTGTCCCAGCTTCATGCCACCAGATGACCCAGACCCACGTAATCTCAAAAATATTTGTACACCTTGCCCTGGTTTCATTTTGAAAGGGGACCGCACACACTCAGTTTAAAGGACAACCAGGTGATCAAGACACACAATGGATCATCTGCATCCACTATTTAGATGCAACATCTCAAGTCTAGCTCTTCTCAGTGAGCAAAGAAACTATAACGAGCAATTTTAAATTTAATTCCAACATATGGTCTCTCAAATTTATTTGCTTTCTTGATTTGCATCTTAGTCTCTAAATCTCTTTCTGAGTTTGTGCCAGAAGTCTTTTCTATAAACCTAATAGCATCTGTAGGAAAGCAGGAGACCAGAAATCTAGAAACTTCATAATCAGGGTATTTTACGCATGACTTTCTCACAAGTCTAACAAGAAATTTAAGAGTGGAAGAATCATATTTTCCTCTAGCCTGAAACACTCTCAATGAATTAAATAATAAAATCCTTTTACCTTCTAAAAATGAATACTAAATCACATACTCTTCTAGTGCAGATCAGAGAAGTAATAAATTCAACATGAAAAAACTAAGCACTACGAGAACTTGGGGATGAGGATAAATGTAAAAATAATATAAAAAATACACTCAGTAATATATTTTCAGGTGTAAAGCATATGCATATATTTTCATAACTGTCTACATTTTATTTACTTAAAATGTAAATATTTAAATCCAAACAATCTGAATTCAAGCATAAATTACAATAGATCCATTATCTTGCCAGTTATTATTGTAACACTATAATATTTTACAGTTCTGACAATATCTTTTTTATAAAATAACTGAAACATACCCTAAACACATCTTTAAAAAATATATTTAAAATTCATTTTTTAACTTCCTCTTGGTTTTTTTGTATTAGGTCTTCTGGAAGACGATTACAATAAAGTTAAAAGGGAAATAATAAGTAATTTGTCAATTTTGAATGAAAAGTATTACAATGAAGGTCCATTCTTTTTCTGTTATTTTAAAACAAAAGTAACAATGCTAGTAAAGTCTTCCTTCCACCCACTGAGCTGTTTCAGCAAGGAGAAAGTATTTATAACATAATAAGGAATTGTATTTAAATGGTAATTCTTTTAGATGCACTTTAATGGTTTACCTTCTATATGAACTATTGTCCCCTACAGATGGCATATACTAAGGAACTATTAAGTGATTGGTTTATAAAGTTAAGAAAGAGATGTATCAATTGTATCAGAAAGACATTTGCCAAGTAGCCAGCCTGAAAGCAATGTGTCTTTACAGACTCTTACTGCAACAAAAAATTCCATTAGCTAGTACTTTCTGATTTCCTTAGGAGGCAAAGCAGAAATAGGATATATTCACATCATTCATTTGCAGGTTTGAGGCTTTTAATCTTAACTATAAGATGCAAGATAAAATAGTGAATTTTGATCTTCAGTGATAACCCTAAATCCTACTCATCACAATCTGAATTATTGCTGAATATTATAAAGTTGATGCAGTTAAAAAATTATTATGAGCAGCTGTAGAAGATTTGCTTCATTTCTCTTCTAATACCATAATTTTTTGAGTAAAAGTCCTTCCACAAAACAGCCAGCATAATTTTACCCAAGCAGTGGCAATAAAATACATGTCAACATGATGAAACTGTTGTCTTTTACAGTAAAATTTTGAAGAAATCAAAGAAATTCCAATTAAATCAGCAGGGTGTCTTGTGAAGTACCTACACACTGCTGTGAAGCATTTTCATAAAGTATTTAGACACTGGTAAATGGTGTGAAATCATCAAGTCACTTGATTTAGATCCCCAAAAGATTTCCAGTGGTAATCAATTCTGCCTGCCATAGGTCTTGTCCAAATTTATAGTCCTTATGTACAAGTAAGAGGCTGGAGTGTTACAGTACAAATCACCTTGAATTATCAATATTCAATAATTATGTGAATTCATTTCATAGACTCATAAACTAGACATCAGTTTTAAAACAGACTCAACTGATATGTAAGACAGTCCGATAAAAATACTGTTATATTAAAAATCAGATTATTTATGCATTAGTTCTAAAACCAGACGATTAGAATTATCTTATAAGCAGTTTTAAATCCAGCTCTAAGCACTGTAAATCATAGTGTGTTTTATAGTTATTCAAGTAAGCCCTAACAAAAAGGAATTATGTTCATGCAGTCTGCTTTTAATACTACAGGTATCTGTGTTTAATTTCATTAATACTCATATTTTCTGTGGAGCTCTAATTCTTCAGGAAGCTGCTTTTGGAGCCAGGAGAGCACATGATATTGTAATAGCATCATGAATTGCTCAAGGAGGTACATTAAGAAAGACTGGGAAGATATGTAAATAAAAGACTATATAGTTTGTCCTTTTTCAATTAATTTAAGCAGTTCACAAATTTAGAAATTTATTTGTTAGATGATTCATTATTTTTAATATGACCAATTACAGTATCAATAAAAGGATACTGTAAAAACAAACAGCTTTCCAAAGAAAAAATACTAGGAGAGCTAGCAAGAATTATTACTCACAAATGGAAAGTTTAGCAGGCTGAGCAAAAATGCCAAACACATCAAATTAAAAATGCAATCAAACTATAAATGTAAAACATATGCCAACCATAAAGATATCTGCTCTCAATAACTGTGAAAGCAGTAACAATATTATGCCAAATCATACTACAGAAAGAATGCAACACCATGCAGGTAATAAAAATAATATTGCAAAAGACAAAAGCATGTTGCTCTGCATAAAATAAAAAAACTTCCTAAACAAAGCTTTCAAGCAGCTAGGTAGTGGAAAATTGGAATGTGAGTTCATCAGTATATCATAACCATCTAAATCTTTTAGAAAAATACCATAATAGATCTCAATAAGAAATACAACAGACAAACCAAATACTTCTAAAGAGCCATTAGTCAGCCTGGCCTGAAGGCTTCTCTGTAATGACCTACCAAAACCACAATTAAATGTCTTTATTAGATTCATTACTGTTTGACTGGTATCACATACTTTTCTTTCACAGAATCACAGAATCGTCTAGGTTGGAAAAGACCTTGAAGATCATCTAGTCCAACCGTTAACCTGACAATGACAGTTCTGAACTACACTGTATCCCTAAGCACTATGTCGACTCTACTCTTGAACACCTCCAGGGATGGGGACTCCACCACCTCCCTGAGCAGCCCATTCCAACGCCTAACTACCCGTTCTGTAAAGAAATGCTTCCTAATATCCAGTATAAACCTTCCCTGGTGCAACTTGAGGCCATTCCCTCTTGTCCTATCACTTGTTACTTGGTTAAAGAGGCTCATCCCCAGCTCTCTGCAACCTCCTTTCAGGTAGTTGTAGAGGGCGATGAGGTCTCCCCTCAGCCTCCTCTTCTCCAGACTAAACAACCCCAGTTCCCTCAGCCGCTCCTCGTACAACATGTGCTCCAGACCCTTCACCAGCTTCGTTGCCCTCCTCTGGACACACTTGAGTCATTCAATGTCCTTTTTGTAGTGAGGGGCCAAAAACCAAACACAGTAATTGAGGTGCGGCCTCACCAGTGCCAAGTACAGGGGTAAGATCCCTTCCCTGTCCCTGCTGACCACACTATTTCTGATACAAGCCAGGATGCCATTGGCCTTCTTGGCCACCTGGGCGCACTGCTGGCTCATGTTCAGCCGGCTGTCAGTCAACACCCCCAGGTCCCTCTCTGACTGGCAGCTCTTCAGCCACTCCTCCCCAAGTCTGTAGCACTGCTGGGGGTTGTTGTGGCCCAAGTGCAGCACCCGGCATTTGGCCTTATTGAAACTCCTACAGTTGGCCTTAGCCCATCGCTCCAGCCTGTCCAGATCTCTCTGCAGAGCCTCCCTACCCTCGAGCAGATCAACACTCCCGCCCAACGTGGTGTCATCTGCAAACTTACTGAGGGTGCACTCGATCCCCTTGTCTAGATCATCAATAAAGATGTTAAACAGGAGTGGCCCCAAAACCGAGCCCTGGGGGACACCACTCCTGACCAGTCGCCAACTGGATTTAACTCCGTTCACCACCACTCTTTGGGCCCGGCCATCCAGCCAGTTTTTTACCCAGCAAAGCGTGCGCCCATCCAAGCCTCGAGCAGCCAGTTTCGCCAGGAGAATGCTGTAGGAAACAGTGTCAAAGGCCTTACTGAAATCAAGGTAAACTACATCCACAGCCTTTCTCTCATCCAATAGCAGGTGGTGCTGCCGTAGAAGGAGATCAGGTTTGTCAAGCAGGACCTGCCTTTCATAAACCCATGCTAACTGGGCCTGATCATCTGGTTGTCCCACATGTGTTGTGTGATGATACTCAGGATGAGCTGCTCCATCAGCTTCCTGGGCACCGAAGTCAAGCTGACAGGCCTGGAATTTCCTGGATCATCCTTCTGACCCTTCTTATAGATGGGTGTCACACTGACCAATTTCCAGTCTGTCAGGACCTCCCCGGTCAGCCAGGACTGCTGGTAAATGATGGAAAGCGGCTTGGCGAGCACCCCAGCCAGCTCCTTCAGCACCCTCGGGTGTATCCCATCCGGTCCCATAGACTTGTGTGTGTCTATGTGATGCAGTAGGTCACTGACTATCTCCTCCTGGATTGTGGGGGGGTTGTTCTCCCAGTCTCTGTCTTCTGGCTGAGGAGGCTGGATTCCCTCAGTACAACTAGTCTTGTTATTAAAGACTGAGGCAAAGAAGGCATTAAGCACCTCAGCCTTTTCCTCATCACTCGTTGCCATGTTTCCTCCTGCGTCTAGCAGGGGATGGAGGATCTCTCTGGTCTTTCTTTTGCTGCTCACGTACTTATAGAAACATTTCTTGTTGTCCTTGATTGCTGAAGCCAGATTAATTTCTAGCTGGGCTTTAGACCTCCTGATTTCTGCCCTGCATAGCCTCACAGCCTCTTTGTAATCACTGTGAGTGGCTAGTCCCTTCTTCCAAAGGCTGTAAACTTTCCTTTTCTCCCTGAGTTCCAACCAAAGCTCCCTGTTCAGCCAGGGTGGTCTTCTCTGCCGACAGCTTCTCTTACAGCACCTGGGGGCTTCCTGTTCCTGTGCCATTAAGACTTCTTTCTTAAAGAGAGCCCAGCTTTCCTGGACTCCTATATCCTTCAGGATTGTCTCCCAAGGGATCTTGTCAAGCAGGTGCCTAAACAAGTCAGAGTCAGCCCTTTGGAAGACCAGGATGTCAGTTCTGCTGCCCCCTCTCCTGGCCTCTCTAAGAATAGAGAACTGTATTATTTCATGATCGCTGTGCCCTAGTCAGCCTCCAACTGCCACATCATCCACCAGTCCTTCTCTGTTCACAAAGAGAAGTTCCAGCAGGGCACCTTCTCTGGTCGGTTCACTTACCAGCTGCATCAGGAAGTTATCTCCCACACATTCCAGGACTGGTCCCACTCTGCTGTGTTGTATTTGCAGCAGATGTCTGGGAAGTTAAAGTCTCCCACAAGAACAAGGGCAAGCAATCGTGAGATTTCTCCTAAGTGCCTATAGAATATTTCATCTACCTCTCTGTTCTGGTTGTGTGGCCTATAATAGACTCCCACTATGACATCTGCCCTGTTGGCCTTCCGCCTGATTCTAACGCAAAGACACTCCACCCTGTCTTCACTACACTTGCGCTTGAAGGAATCATAACAGTCCCTAACACACAGCGCCACCCCACCACCTCTCCTTCCTTGTCTATCCCTCCTAAAGAGCTTGTAGCCATCAACTGGCACGCTCCAGTCATGGGAGGCATCCGACCATGTTTCTGTGATAGCCACAACATCATAATTTTCCTGTTGCATCATGGCTTCAAGCTCCTCCTGTTTGTTACCCATGCTGTGTGCATTGGTATACATGCACTTCAGATGGGCTAGTGTTTTGCCTCCTTCCCCCTTCAAATCTAGTTTAAAGCTCTGTCCATGAGCCCAGCTAACTCCTGCCCCAAGATTCTCTTCCCCCTCTGGGACAGGTGCATCCCATCTAATGCCAAAAGGTCTGGCGTCCTGTATACCAACCCATGATTGAAAAATCCGAAGCCCTGACAGTAACACCAGTCTTGGAGCCACAAGTTCATCTGTTGAGTTCTCCTGTATTCTTCTTCAACCATCCCCGCAACTGAAGGGATGGAGGAGAACACAATTTGTGTCCCCAACCCTTTAATCAGTTTCCCCAAGGACCTGAAATATCTCTTCATTGCTTTAGGACTTCTCCTAGTAATGTCGTCACTACCTACCTGAAAAACCAAGAGAGGGTAGTAGTCCTTGGGTCTCACTAGAGCGGGGAGTTTTGCCGTGAGGTCCTTGACCTGGGCCCCAGGGAGGCAGCAGACTTCCCTATGAAGCGGGTCTGGTCTGCATATTGGGCCTTTGACATCCCTCAAAATGGAGTCACCCACTACAATGACTCTTCTAGGGTTCTTTTTAGAACTAGTTTTAATACCTGGTCTGGAACGACCCGGCCTTGGTGGACCTTGGTTTTCCTCCTTGTTTGTCTCATTCTCTTCGTCCTTCTCTTCTTCATTCAAAAGTTCCAGGGCCCCAAATTTATTGTGAAGAGACACCATGGAGGGTGAGGGATGTCGGGAGAGGATTTTCCTGCCTCCCTGAGCAGGGACCTGTTTCCAGCCTTCCCCATCTCTTAGGTCCCTTCCTTCTGCCTGGTAGCAAGAGGATGAGGGATTACCTGCCTCGTTTGGAGCCTCTATTTGCTCCTGTTGCTTCATGGGTGCCAAGGTGCTACTCCACCAGTCATTTTCCCTTTCACACTCCCTAATACTTCTTAATCTTTCAACCTCTTCTTTGAGTTCCACCACCAGGCTGAGCAGGTCATCCAGATGATCGCAGCGGACACAGTTGTTGTCACTGCTGCCCTCCGGCAGGATTGTCAGGCTCAGGCACTCCCTGCAGCCCAGGACCTGGACCACTGCATATTTGTGTGGCAGCTCCGTCTGGGTCACCACGTTCTTTCTGGTGGTGGTTTTGACGCGAGTGGAGACCATGGTTCAGTCTACTCGTGGAGGACGATAAGATGAGACTAGCTCAGATAAGTTCTAGACCCAGATGGACTGCGCCCTGTCCACATGAACTGCCACGCAAACTGAAGCTCCACACTCTTCTGACGCGCCACGCCCTGTTTGCCCTCCCTGTTCACCGCGCTCCTGGTTGCTCACGTTCCCTGGGGGCTGCTCTTGTATGTGAGGGGCACTGGGCGTCATCACTCCAGTCTCCGCCCACTCTGAGTCCCCACTGCCCTCGTTCACAGTTCACTCTTCCTGCTCAGGGGGGAGGTGACTTGAGGCTCTCCCTCTTCCCTGGGCTTCTGCCTTCTCGTCTTGCAGTTTTGCTGCGGGTTTTTGATGCTTTCAGAAGGGTCCCCCACCACTATCCTCCACTTCAGAGCCCCTCTCCTCAGCAACATCCTCTTTATTTGGATTCCTTTTGATTTATTTTACTTCAAGACGCTGAAACCCCAAACTGGATTTATCAGTGTTGGCTGTCCATTGTATGGAAGTAGATCCTCCAGTTTGTCTCCAAATCTGTTTTAGCTCCTATCACAAGTGTAGGGTCAACTTTTTACTAGATATCCAATATGGATATGCAATATAACTGCAAAGATATAAATCAAGGAAGTTGGTGTCTTTGACTGCAAAGGCTCTTGAAAATTTGAGAGCATTTGAATTATTTATCTGGTAAGATAAACAAGATAATCACAGCAGGGTTCCAGTTCTGTTCCTTTGGACTATCTTTTAAACTCAAACCAGCCTCCCAAAAATTTTGGTTCAACTACTTTCATGCTATCTCCCAGATGCAAATTTTGCAATAGCCAGTGTCAGTTTGGTTCCTCTTGGAGGAAGAGTGAGAGTGGTTTGTAATTGTTAGCTGCTACAGTTAGTGAAGGTTGTTTGTAAATGCTGATTAATTTAAACAAGTAATTACATTCACTTCTATGTCACCCATCCATGAGAAAATAACAATTTCTGAACAATCTGAACCCTTTTCTGTACCTTAAAAGGTTAGTGTTTTAGGGAAAATATTAACTATCTAGTGTCTTGACAGTTGCACCACAAGTGAATAAAGATAATACCTTCTCAACAAGTTTAAACCACTGGTTGTCTTCTCTCATCTCACATTAACAAGCTTTCAAAGGCTAACTTAGTGAGTGTGCCTGTTCCAGACTTGCTTCCACCCTCACACTTACAAAGGATGCATGTCAGACTAATGGAATCAGCAGTACTGGACCTCTCCATTCACTGTCTCAAAGACAGTTGTATTCATGAAGAATCTACAACAGATAGATCCTGATGAGGCATTATAGTCCATCTTATAAGAATAAAGCACCTCTTCACTCAAACTGCATTCTTGCAAAAGGGAATCTTTATTTCCTCTAGAATGCACCTCTTCAAACAAAAGACATGTTGCCTTCTCTATATGGTGAAACAAAACTAGGTCATCCTTTACAATTTTCTATAATTTTGTAACTGAGGAAGCAATAATAGTAATCACTCAATTTTCACTGCAAGTTTGCAAGAGTATTATTCTCTAAATATTTCCCTCTTACAAAATCACTGCTCTTACACTGCAAAGACAATCTAGAACAGTTAGCTGTTATGGTGGCCTCCATTACCCTTATCAAAGATAACTGCTTTGGAAAATACAGAAAGACTCATCTCTTCAGGAAATTAATCCCTCTATTCACTTTCAATATCTGACCCTCTACTTGGAATACCAGACTCTTATTCTATTTATCAAAATCCAAAAAGCTGCAGCAGTTCTTTTCAAACATGCACAATAGTGATCTCATGAGAATCACTGAGGAATAAAAAAGGGTCACGTAACAAGTTAAACTGTGTTTTTAGGAAGACTGTCTAAAAGTTTTTCACTTCTTGACCTCTCTTCGCATTAGTGAAAAGGAAGGTGCAATGCCTATCATATCTGCAGGGTCTGAGGCGTTATAGATATACATGTATCACATAAGGCAGGATCCTGACTGATTTAGCACAGGTAGGAAAAATAGGCATTTTGACAGATGTAAGTTACTTCACTATGGCTTCACTCTGCCAAATGCCTCTGCCCACAAATTTTCAGATTTATTTCAAAATTCAGGATTCTAAAGGAAGTAATATTTGAGTAGTGGTGGACAGAAATACTTTGCCTTCAACTGGACAAAAGATTGAGTGTTTTCATTTAAAATCTAGTACTTAAACAATTATCCATGTATCTGGCTAGATCAGTATAATATCTACAGTACTTTTTCCACAATCATTCGGAAACCTTGTCTAGAACAGAACATACCAGCTTCTCTTTTGCTAAACATATTAAATCTGTGACTCCCTATTCTGTGATACACGGCAATTCAATTCCACACAATTCAAGATGATAATCACTTTTACGCAGGCTAAATTTAACATTACTACTACCCAATTATAGTATTTGTATAAAAATCAAGCAGTTTCAGGAATTGCTAATAGAATTTCAAAAACAGCAGAAAGCAGATTATTCATTTATCAGCTACTTTAAGTCCAAAATTATACTCAGATCCATGAATTAATCATCATATTTTTTGAGATCAGACACTGTCTAAGTACTAGTATTACAAGAGACTGAAAGAGTGTTCCATCTCCTAAGTTACCGAACGTATGAATATGGCAACTTTTCTGTTTGGTAGTAGTGAAACTACCCATCGTTAAGAATTGAATAATTTATAAATATAATGCATTCTGATTGTATATTTCTTATTTTAATGAGCTGAAGTTACTACTTAACTGATTTCATTACAGCTAGAAACATGCTCACAGTATTGATTAAATAATTTCCCTCTGAAGAAGTAACCAGGGCCCTCATCAACAAATAAAATACATGTATACTACTCATAAACCCAGTATCAAAAAACAATGACTTAATCCTTTTATGAGTTCTAATACTGTAACACAACTCAAAAATTTTAAAGAAAAACTTAACATGCAACTAATGAAGATCTAAAGGAAGAATGTCATATGTCTCAAACAATTGCCAAAATATAAACCATCACTAAGATAACAAAGGTAAGGTACAAAGAAAAAAGATGTATGCTGGCAACAAGAAAGACCCTAAATATTTCCCAATGAACAGTCAGCTAGTTAGCATAATATGAGAGCGTTAGAACAGACAAAAGATCCAAGGGTGGCTGCTTTACGATGTACCTAAACATCAAAATAATTTTGCAGCGTGTAGACTCTTTTGCTGTCCCTGTCAACATTACAGATTGTAAAAAGAAATAATATTCATTGTTCTGACATCTGTATTGGATCTATGCTTTTTTCTTCATATTACAAAACTGCATACCCTAACATCTATTCTTCTGGCAATTAAATTTAAAATAAATAAATAAATATAAGATTAGTCACTTATGCATTACTGAGAGGAAGTTTGATAAGAACATACCAACTGAGAACATCTTTTCCTGCATCAAACCTACATGAAGTCTTTCATGCTCATTAGTTAATTTAAATGAGCAATCAGAAGTCATGCAGTCAGCTAATTAGCCATTAAAAATAATAATGGAGGAACTGTGTGTGAAGTATAAAAATTAAAATGAAGCTGCAAAAATAAGAGCGATTAAAAGAAAATGCGACATTTTGCCCAAAGTGATTTAAACAGTTCTTCAATAAGGGTAAAAATTATTGATACTTTCATTTTCTTCATACCATGACCAAAACTCAACATGAAAATAGCAATAAGAAAGGCCTTTTGAAAGTGCACAAATACTATCCAATACTTCAGATATATTTTCATAACCAGTTCAAACTAGCCAAAAACACACAGTAGCAAGACTTCATCATAAGTGCTGATTACAGTAACTTCTAAGACACGGAAACAGTCATTTGCCACAAATTAGAAATAATAATGCTTAAAATAGTAACAAAGAAGGAACAGCATGTACATCAAAAGTTAAATTAGGAACTTTCCAATAAAATTAATGTGACTGTTGTAGTGCGCAAGATGGGAAATAGAAGACTGTACACAAAATACAGAAAAACAATTAAAATCCTAAATTCCACTGCTACTAAGTGTTTTCACTCCGAACCTCTACAGTCTATCATAATACCAACAAAGTTACCAGTGAACTGTATGTTTAAATGTTTTGCTTTGCAGCAGAGGCCAACATTCATCTCTCATGATTCTATGTGCCTCATTCCGAAGGTAAATTGCTCTAGTTTTCCTCTGCAGTCAAGAGAGAGAAAACAGGCAACTCCAGAAGGGACAATTCATTCCCTACAACTGCATATTTTCTGTAAGAAAGTAGTTCTATTAAATGTATTATTCATTCATACAGTACATGCATATTTCCTCTCACCCAAGTCAGAGACATTTAGTAGTACTGCAACAGTTCTACCATGGGTAAGCTACCATCCCACCTCCTCCACACATAGTGCCACTCTAGTATTCATTAAAATATGAGTACACTTAGGACATGTAAGAGCTTCTGCAAGTAGTTCACCTCAGGCATAACAACCCATATTTCCCAGTTAAAGCAAGACTGTCTGAAAATGCACAAATTTTCAACATAATCTCTTAAACTTCAAGGCAGATAAACTGATGATATGTGACAGAGATTCATTGTCTCCTGACAGAAGGGGAGATCTGTCTCCTCCTAGTATTACTGGTAATCATTACTTAAACATTATGACATAGGGGCTAGGATTTCCGCACATTTTCCAAACCATTCACATCTCAAAAACTTTGAAGTGTAAATGAAGCTTTACATTGATTGAGCAATATAGACTAGCACCACAGCTGACACTGCAGGGAGGTAGTGTGCATATTAAATCCTGTAGTCCTGGTGGAATATACGCCTCAAAGACTTTTTACAAATGCTAATCAGGCTCTATAACCACTGTATGGAGGTTCAGATCATATCCAGAATGGAGATTCACATTAACATCCTGTTTGGTAGGTGTGAAGCTGTGTTTGATACATGCATAGATGCAGTCAAGTGTAAAGAGTAACCTGGATGCAAAGGAGCACAAGTTTCAGAGCTGCCAGGCAAGCACTTAAAATTGTCTGAGGAGAGGCAAATGAAGGAACTGACACCATAAGGAGTTGAGATGACTGTTAGAAAGACAAACTTTCTATGTTTCTAGGCAAAAGCTATGTCCAGCTCATCCCAGTGAATTCCATAAATTATAAATTTCTATAAATTAGTCCCTATGGACTGAGGACTCCCAAAGCTGTCCAGACTGCTTGAAGCCAGATCACAAGAACCAATTTTATTGACCAAATCCATAGCTGTGGGAAAAGGATAACTTCTGTTCTCTGGAGGCATGCAAAAACAGCTGTCATGACCTTTATGACCACTCTTAGTATCACTGATTGACCTCAAAACAGCAGTTTCTTGGATTACCATGAACCACCTGTCACAAACTCTTCATAAACAAGAAACTGTTCGTAAAGAGGATGTCTCAAACAACTTGAGTGGGACGCCCTGTGGGGGAGAAGTGGAGCAAGCTCTGCGGAGGTGGGACAGTGGGCCATTTCTCTCCCCCTCCCTCCTGTTGTTGCCCAGAGACGGAACTTGCCTAACTGCGCAGGTACAACCCAGAGAAAATGAGAACCTTCTGGAACAACCTACTGCACACGAGTAAGAAAGACTATACAAAGGCAACACCCCATGTGTATTTTGTCGACCCACCACTACGGACCACGCTGGCTACTCTACGACAACATGGGATCAGAGGGCAGTGATTCTCCTTTTCCTATCCCCTCCTCCTCTCTTTTCTCTCTCTTCTTTCTGCTGTCTCTCTTTCTTACATATATTCACGCGTATAAGCTTTGTAAGAATTGAATTGCGATCGGTTGATCATTAATGGGTCTCATCGCCAAAGTGCCTTTATTCGTTCTCAGGATGGTTATCAGTTGATTGTTGCCAAGTTGTCTCCATTCTGTCAGTAATAAAGTCACCAGCACAATTGTTCCTCTGAGTCGTTGTGGTGACTTGGCCCACCCTGTGGCTCTGTCGAGCAGAGACCAGCTCTTCCACCGGCACGCAGGCTCTCGGGGAATTCAAAAGATTCACCCCCCTTGTAACCCACCACATGAGACAAGACACCACCATGAACCACTTGGATTTCCAAGTGGTTTGATTCACCGCCATTTGCAGTATCATGAACCAGGCCAAAATATCTGCTTCATCCAGGGCTGTTTGAAGCAGCATTCTTGATTTAAGTAATCCACTTTCTATATAGCCATTTCATTAGAAGTTCTGTAATCGATCAAACTTAGGAGTACCACAATGTACCCTGAAAGCCTCTTTGACATCCTAAACTGACATAACAAAAAGAAGCATAGACCTTTCTGAGTATGTCCCAACCTTTATATTTCCTGACAGCAGGGTTGAGACTGTTGAGCTCTTTTTGAAGTTGCTGTCACTGCGAGAAACTTCAGGGACAGGTCGGAAACTATAAAAACAGACTTTGACTGAAGGATATGGGAATGGCTACCCACTGTTAGACCAAAGCTTTAGGAAGAGAGGTTCATTCTAAAATGGCTAGATAATTTAGTAAAGCTAGCCAAAATGTGGAAGGCAAGCAGATAATCACAGCACTGCGAGGGTCTAATGCTCTATCTGAAATGGAGTGCTAATTTCCAACAGCAGAGTAGCAGAGTGCTTTCCAACAGCAGAGAAAGTCAGTGTACATGCTGAAATTATCCAACAAGAGAAGTTCCAAGGAAGATCTCATAATTCTATCAGAAAAATCACTACAGAAAGAGAAAACAGTGGAGAAAAGAGGAAAAAATTAAAAACTCAAAAGCTCTGATTCTTTCTAAAACACATGCTAAGCCTGTGCACTCTGTTCTGAAAAAGGGAAGTACTCAAAGGACAGCTGTACTGGGTCTGGTTGGGATAGAGTTAATTTATAGAGTTAATTTCGTAGCAGCCTGCATGGTGTTATGTTTTAGACTGGTGAGCAAATCAGTGTTGATAACACAGCAGTGGTTTAGCTATTGCTGAACAGTGTTTGCACAGCATCAAGGCCTCTTCTGTTTCTCACCCCAGTGAGTAGGCTGGGGGTGGACAAGAAACTGGGAGAGGACACAGGCAGGACAGCTGACCCAAATTGGCCAAAGGGATATTCCATACCATATAATGTCATGGCCAGCAATAAAATTTGGAAAGGAGTTTTTCCAAGGCAGCAGTTGCTTAGGGACTGGCTGGGCATTGGTCTGCTGGTGGCAAGTGACTATTTTTGTGTCACCTGGGGCTTTTTTGTTGTTGGGAGGGGTGGGGAGGTGTGCATATTAAAGTGTTTTTTTCTTGACCTACAAGTTGAGGGGTTTTTTTCCTCACCTTCGTCCATCTGGTTGTCCACAGCAGTCAGGTTGGAAATGGCAGAGGAAAAACACTCAGTAGCTTGAGAGATAACCTGATAGGAGCAAGCCCTTCTCTCTCTCTCTCTTGCATCTTAGGGGTAGGATTTGTTCCTCCTTCTATCACTATTCTCACAGAGAGGGTAGGAAAATTGTTTGTAAGTACATACATCCTCACTGAAATGGTGCCGCACAACAGTGACCTGTGCAGACAAGCAATCATCTGATGTGCAGGCTTCAAGGCCATAGTTTAATAAAGATGAACTCTCTCTGAAAGGCAACACAAGCATTCAGCAAGATCACATTTCTTACAGGAACCCTGTAGATGTCAGTTAATGGTATATCTCTGATTGTCTTGAGTTATGGTTGAATGAGACCTAATTAAAAGAGGTGTTCTTAGTTAACTACCCTATAACACATCTCACAGTCAATTATTCAGCAAGAAGCCTTTAGGTCCTTTGGCAACAGATATGTAAAAATGATCTCTTTAAAAGAACTTCTGTCAATACAGAAGGATAAAACAGATCCAAAAACCACAATTCACTAAGCAATTTTAACTGTGAATCTAATTTGTGTGGCTTTGGAAAAAAAAGTCAAATTTGTTTCTCAATTTAAGTGAAACTGATACCTTCTGCATGATATCTTAATACAAGTTCTAAGAGTAACTATTTTCTTTAAATTAAAAAAAAAAAAAAAAGAGAGAATAACATTTCCAAAGTTACAGTTTGAACCTTCCTTGGTCTCCTAGGTAAAGTAATTGCTATCAAAAACAAGCAACAGAAAAAACACATTTTCTAGTGGTTTGCCATTAAGAAAATTAGTACTCAGTTTAAATCCTATTATGGTACCAGATTCTTTAACTAAGGGAAAATGTCTTGTAATATTTGTCATAAGCCTACCAGTCGCAGAATATGACACTGCACAAAAAATTATAAAATGAGGAAGCTGAGTAAAATAACCATCAGATTAATTCTGACTAAACTAATAAAAATCTTCAGATCAAATAAACAATGTAGCATGACAAGCAGACAAGTTAATCACTGTGTGTCACAAGAAAAGCTATGAGCCTTGACTATTTAGACTGAATGCTGTCATTTGTAAGGATGAATCTAACCACAGAAGATCCATCTTCTTTGAACTCTCAGAGCCATTCAATATCCAAGCCATGATATGAAAAGAACTGAGAATTCAGTTCTGAAACTGGCTCACATCTTGTCCAACTTCTACAAAATCACTGTCTTCAAAGGTAAGCAAGCCACTGTTGATTCTAATGGCTTCTATGTGGACCAACATGGGATTAAAGAGCTCTGGCATCCTTCTGTAAGGATGCTCAGTGCTTACCTTAACTCCCAAGTCCTCTTTCAGTGTGGACAGTTAAATGGAAAGATCTGACAGGAATGTCATGAGAATAAGCCTCTTGAAAGTCCACAGATATAAACTAATCTCTTTTATGAAGTTATGTTATTTTGAAAAGCATGCAGATTTTTAAAATTCAGAATTGGACTCCAAGTTTGATCCTTCTATACCCAGAAAGTAACTGTTGTACAACATGCTTTCTGTAAGATTGGTTCTAGAAACTTCCCCCGGAGTAAGGTCCTTTTGATCTACTCATCTGGAAGTGGACTTGCAGGAGTCTGGAGTCCATGTATGGGAGCCAGAAGTACCATAATAATGGGCAAGGAGAATTTTGAGGGTGATGAAATGTCTGTTGACATGTCTGTGAAATGTCCGTGACAATATCTGTCACAGGTTGTGTTGGCTCAGAAGATCTCAGAAGAAAATCCAGACATTTCCTACAATCACACATACAACTCTCAGCTGCCTAATCACTAGCATCTAGTGCCCTTTCAGATATCTATGGACTCTGGGACACACAACAGGGGAGCTACAGGACTTCCAGAGCCTCAAGTCACTCTGGAGCAGCAGCTGAAGGACAGGTAGGATACACTAGAGGATTTCAAACAGCAGTAGATGTCTATAAGAATCTGATCTCAGAAGTCTACACTGGTAGAAATAACAAACTGTTCCGATAAAATATTCAAAATGTGGAAAGATTTCTTAGTAGCAAAGAAACAAAGATGAAAGATTACACAACAGAAAACACAGAAAAGCAGCTTGATTCAGCCAGCTGACTGAGGGTAACCAAAAGGGAAGTGTATGTCATGCCTCTTTCATAGTAGCATAAACACCAGGAACAGGACGAATGCTTGGAGCATGTTCAAACTGCATTCTCCACTGCCTGTGTATAAGAAAATCATGGCAAGAAATGCTGACATCCACCAGGAGCCCAACTTAAATGCCTCTATGCAAAAGCATGTAGCATGGGGAATAAACAAGAGGAGCTAGAGATGTGTGTACATCTGCAGGGCTATGATCTTATTGGCATCACGGAGACATGGTAGGATGGCTCCTGTGATTGGAGTGTGGGAATGGAAGAATAGAGGCTCTTTAGGAAGGACAGGCAGGGGAGACAAGGAGCAGCTGTCACCGTCTATGTCAACGACCAGCTGGAGTGCATGGAGCTCTGCCTGGGGGTGGATGAGGAGCCAACCAAGAGCTTATGGGTCAGGATTAAAGGGAGGGCAGGGACAAGTGATGTTATGGTGGGGGTCTGCTACAGACCACCCGACCAGGAAGACCTAGTGGATGAGGCCCTCCATAGACAGAGAGGAGCAGCCTCACATTCACAAGCCCTGATCCTCATGGGGGACTTCAACCACCCTGATATCTGTTGGAGGGACAACACAGCAGGACATAAGCAATCCAGGAAGTTCCTGGAATGTGTTGATGATAACTTCCTTCTCCAAGTGATAGAGAAGCCAATGAGGAGAGGTGCTATACTGGACCTTGTTCTCACCAACAAGGAGAGGCTAGTGGAAACTATGAAGCTCAAGGGCAGCTTTGGCTGCAGTGACCATGAAATGGTGGAGATCAAGATCCCTAGGGCAGCAAGGAGGGTGCACAGCAAGCTCGCTACCCTGGACATCAGGAGAGCAGACTCTGGGCTCTTCAGGGATCTGCTTGGTAGGGTATCATGGGCTAAAGCCCTGGAGCGAAGAAGAGCCCAAGAAATCTGGTTAATATTCAAGGATCACCTCCTCCAAGCTCAGAAGCAATGCATCCCGTCAAAGAGGGAGTCGGGTAAGAACTCCAGGAGGTCTGCATGGATGAACAAGATGCTCCTGGACAAACTCAAACACAAAAAGGAAGCATACAAAGGATGGAAGCAAGGACAGGTAGCCTGGGAGGAATACAGAGAAACTGTCCAAGCAGCAAGGGGTCAGGTTAGGAAGGCCAAAGCCCTGATGGAATTAAATGTGGCCAGGGACATCAAGGGCAACAAGAAAAGCTTCTAGAGGTATGTTGGTGAAAAAAGGAAGACTAGGGAAAATGTGGGCACTCTCCGTAAGGAAACAGGAGACCTGGTTACCCATGATATGAAGAAGGCTGAGGTCCTCAACAAATTTTTTTGTCTCAGCCTTCACCAGCAAGGGCTCCAGACACACTGCCCAAGACACGGAAGGCAAAGGCAGGACTGGGAGAATGAAGAACTGCCCACTGTAGGAGAAGATTCAGGTTCAAGACCATCTAAGAAACCTGAAGGTGCACAAGTCCATGGGACCTGATGAGACGCATTCGTGGGCCCTGAGAGTACTGGTGGATGAAGTTGCTAAGTCACTCTCCATCATATTTGAGAAGTTGTGGCAGTCTGGTGAAGTTCCCACTGACTGGAAAAGGGGAAAACATAACCCAAATTTTTGAAAAGGGAAAAAAGGAAGACCTGGGGAGCTACAAGGCAGTCAGTGTCACCTTTGTGACCAGCAAGACCATGGAGTGGATTCTGCTGGAAACTATGCTAGTACACATGGAAAATACAGAGGTGATTGGTGACAGTCAACATGGCTTCAGTAAGGGAAGGTCATGCCTGACAAGTTTGGTGGCCACCTACAACAGAGTTACAGTGTTGATGAGTAAGGGAAGAACAACTGACGTCACCTACCTGGACTTGTGGAAAACATTGGACACTGTCCCACATCCTTGTCTCTAAATTGAAGAGACATGGATCTGATGAATGGATCACTCAGTGGATAAGGAACTGGCTGGATGGTTGCACGGAAAGAGTTGCAGTTAACGGCTCAATATCTGACTGGAGACCAGTAACAAGTGGCATTCCTGAGAGGTCGGTGTTGGGAACGGAGTTGTTTGACATCTTTGTCAATGACATGGACAGTGGGATTGAGTGTAACCTACGGAAGTTTGCCAATGACACCAAGCTGTGTGGTGTTGTCGACACACTGGAGGGAAGGGATGCCATCCAGAGGGACCTTGACAGGTTTGAGAGGTGGGGCCATGTAAACCTCATGAAGTTCAACAAGGCCAAGTGTAAGGTCCTGAACATGGTTCAGGACAAACCCAAGCACAAATACAGGCTGGGCAATGAGTGGATTGAGAGCAGCCCTGTGGAGAAGGTCTTGGGGGTATTAGTGGATGCAAAATTGAATACGAGCCACCAACGTGCATTCACAGCCCAGAAAGCCAACCGTGTCCTGGGCTGCATCAAGAGAAGTGTGGCCAGCAGGTCAAGGGAGGTGAGTCTGCCCCTCTACTCCACTCTTGTGAGACCCCACCTGCAGTACTGGGTTCAGCTCTGGGGCCCCCAACATAAGAAAGACATGGACCTGCTCAAGCTGGTCCAGAGGAGGCCACGAAGAGGATCAGGGGGCTGGAGCATCTCTCCTATGAGGACAGACAGAGAGAGTTGGGGTTGTTCAGCCTAGAGAAAAGAAGGCTCCAGGGATACCTTACAGTGGCCTTCCAGTACTTAAAGGGGGCCTACAGGAAAGGTGGGGGGGGACTCTTTATCAGGGAGTATAGGGATAGGATGAAGGGTAATGGTTTTAAACTGAAAGAGGGTAGATTTAGATAAGATATAAGGAAGAAATTCTTTACTGTGAGGGTGGTGAGACACTGGCACAGGTTGCCCAGAGAAGCTGTGGCTGCCCCCTCCCTGGCAGTGTTCAAGTCCAGGTTGGACGGGGCTTTGAGCAACCTGGTCTAGGGGAAGGTGTCCCTGCCCATGGCAGGGATGTTGGGACTAGATGATCTTTAAGGTTGCTTCCAACCCAAACCATTCTATGATTCTATGTACTAAATCTGCTTGCATCTAAGAGGGAATGGTGGATGACTGAGGCAAGGCACTTTGAGGAGATGCCTGGGCTTGATCACATACTCTACATGAGCCACAGAAAAAATAACAGTGACACAGCTGTGATGTTGAGAATAAAAGACAGGAGCTGAGCTGCAGATTCTTTTTTACACTACAGGTGTAACATATGGAGGACAGGGAGAAGAAATGCATCCCCACAGAGGTTGTTGAGGCTAAAAGTTCCAACAGTTGCACTTATGTACATTCTCTCAAAAGAGAAATAAATTGTCTGAGACAAATAAAAGATAATGTAGCGTAAGTTTTGGTGGTTTTTCAGTGTTTCACAAAACTGAGATTCAAAAAAACAGAAGGAATATGTTAACGTGGTTGTAAAAATCAGGTTCCAAACTAAAGAATTAATTTAACAGGAAAGCCTACTCAGTCTGTAAGGCCTTGAACAGCAGGAAAGAGAGCAAGAGAGAGAGCACCGTATTTAAAAATTAAAACATGCTGAATTTATAAAATATTTTCTACAAATAGGGAAGTAAAATTTTCTGTGGTACATAATGTGCTGTTTTGCAGTCTGCAGTTCTGAACTCTTAAAATATTGTTATCAATATGGAAGCAGAAAACATATCAACTTCTAAATAAGCATAGGCCCTGAGAGATATATGGGAAAACAACATAACAAAGTTCAGTGTAACATTATTTTTTATTTGTAGCTTTCAGGAATGTTTCTGCTGCCAGATAAACACTTTCAACATATGGATAGATCTGAATGGAACAGTTGCTTAGAAAGACCAAGAAAGAATAATTGAGTCATTCTGAAGTTAGGATAAATGAGAAGGACATTTTTTCTAATCCCTGTAAGATTTTTGTATCACAAAGGCTTTCTCAGAGAGGACTCTCTGAAGTGGAAGGATTCTGATCCTTCAATAACTAGAGGAAGGATCCTAAACATAAAGGAAAATATATTTTATCATTTCTGACTTAGATGGAAGATTTCTAAGCACAAAAGAAATAAATTGCCATTAATGTCCTGGGAAATTAAGAGCTTTACCTAAGAGCTAATCATTCCTTTTGTTTTGCTTTATTTCTCTCATGATACACTTCAAGTTCATGATGTGACTTACCCCATTTTTTGTTTACAAACTGAACATGAATAAAACCAAATAATAATTAGTAGAAACAGCTGACTCAAGAAGAAAGCTGGCTGAACTTATCTATTTATTTGAATATAATTTTAAATTCTGTTTCACATCAGTTAATCTTTTCTTCAGTAATTAACACTTGCCCATTTTATTTTGTTGACCTATCTTCTGCAGCTGTGACAATCTCTGATTTCTATAGCCTTGTACATCAATTGTTGTATTAAAGCTCTAGTTTACTAGAACATCCATTTCTTCAAGTAAAGTAAAACATGGCTTACAACAACGTTCTGGAAAATCAGACCAGCTACTATTAAATAATATTAAATCTTGATACACAAGATCATGTCCTCTTGCTCAGTATGATACGATTGCATATTAGTTGAACTCATGGTTCCAGCTGGCTAAAAACATGAACTCACTTAATGTATAATTGAATACACTGAGGCCACATCCATAGGAGAAAATTAATTATACATTTTAAGGAGCGTTAACTCAGAAGCTTGAAAAAATCCTACTTTTGATAATGGGTCATCCTTCATATATTCCATATATAATCAAAGAGTGGAACATTATAATCTGATGTGTGCTATGTAAATGATCTATGAATAGAGTGATGAACTGCCAGATCGAGCAGTTTTACTGGCTGTATTGAATTGTTGATAGTTTCTCTTGCCTGTGGACTCCTAAATGAAGAAAAATTCTTTCATTAATTAGGGCAAGCTGTTTGGAGTAAACCTCAGTATGAGAAATTTTATAGGTGACTTGGTCATCTCTCATCTCTACATCAGGGAAAGCACTGCCAAGAGGCAAAGAATGTATTTTTATTTAGTAAAGAAAGTAATAAAAACCAAAAAGACAAAATGTATTAATTTGACAAAATTACATAACCTGGATCATTATTAGTACTGCCACTTAGATTTCAACAGTTCATTTTAAATATTTGTCTATTTCATTAAACTTTAAAACTTATTCATAAAAATACAGGATCATATCCTTGATATGCCTGTCTGACATGACAAATGAGTCAACAGAGAAATACATTGTCCTTCAGACTTCAGCTACATTCTCTTCATGTTGTCCCAAGAAGTTCTCATGATTCCTAGCAGAAATAAAGTACAGTTCATATACACATACAGTTATCAAATCAACTGCTTTCTTCATTGCAGTCCACATTAGATGTAGCATCCAATTCTAGGCTCCTCAGTACAACAAAGACATGGGCATACGGTAGCAAGGCCAGCAAACAGCCACAAAGATGGAGGAAGGCATGTATGTGATTACAAGCAGAAGCCAAGATAACTGTTCAGTGTGGAGAAATGAAGGCTCAGGGGGTTCTTATCAATGTGTATAAATTCCTGATGGATGGAGTAAACAGACTCTCTGCAGTGGTATCTACTCACAGAACAATGGGTACAAACTAAAACATAGGGAATTCCTTTTAAGCATAAGAAAAAGTCTTTTTTTACAGTGAGGGTGGTCAAACATTGGAACTGCTTGCCCAGACAGATTGTCGAGTCTCCGTTCTTGGAGATGCTCGGAACCTGACTGGGAATGGTGCAGAGTTGATCTGCCTGTGGGTGGGTGTTTGGACTAGATGACGTTCAGAGGGCCCCTCCAATCTCAACAATTCTGTGATTCTACGTGATTTTGTGTCAATGGCAGATTCTCTAAACCTATGTCTTATATTCCAATTTTTCCTTTTCCTTGTTCCCTTCTTTCTTCTTTCTTTCCCTTTCAGCATAAACTGTTCTCCTAAATCTAGATTCCACTAAATCAAAAAGATATTTAGATTGTTTTCATCTTCGGTGTTGAATACTACAATCTTCTTTACAACAATTACATTTTCTCATTAAAAAAACCTCAACTGGTAAAGCCACCTTCCTCAGCCCCTAGCATTACACGTTTTCTCCTTGAAACTCCTCACTTTTTCCCATTCCTGCACAAGTTTAAGTTTCTTTTATACCTTCTGAAGATTAGTCGTAACTCACAACCTGTTCAAACATTAAAATACTTCCCTTTCCTACATCACTAGTGATGCCAATCTTAATATTTAATTTTCATTCATTTTTCATTAATTTTCACTCATTAAACCTTTTAACTTTTTTGATATTGCAGCTCAACTGAAAATTCCTTGCAGTTTCACCTATTACATTCTTACCAATAATTTCCTAATAACCTTTTCTATTTTGAAATTACAAATGACACAGCAAACTTACATGTTTACATTACATGTAAACATTTTCAGCTACTTTGTACTCGTTATCAAGAGTTCAGTGTTATATCCAATCTCTCACCCCCCAAAAAATGATGAAGCTTAGAACCTGATCCAACCCATAAGAAAGTATGCAAAAAGTAATATTTTCTACTATGAGTCCAGCATTTTGCAAGCAAGTTGTCTTGTCTTGTAACATAAAAAAGGCAGCATTTACAAATTTACAGCTGAAAATAAAAAAGTCTGTTTTAAAAGGGATTTTGCAATCTAGGCTTAAATCAGCCTTTCCACACTGACAGTGGTGCAAACCTGCTCTAAAATGCTTTAGAAAGTATCTTTTGTGTCTTCTTCCACAATAAAGTAACTTTTAATAAATCGTCTATGCATATCAAACAGGAATCTGAAGCTGCTTCTGTGTAACATAAGTGATCTAATATAATTTAGACAGCATAAAAATTAATTAATTATTAATTCCCTCCTTTTTTAAAAAATGTGTAATATAATAATATACTTTGCTGTTCCAAGACCAAGGGAACATATTTTAATCACCTGTTTAGCTTATAAGTGGCATAATACAACTTCCTATATAGGTAAGAATACTGTGGCAAGCAAAATGCTTTCCAGGAACATGTATTCATTTATTTTAAGCTTTAAAAAAAAAAAAAAAAAAAAAAACAAAAAGAGCCTGAGGCAAGTCCTAGCACAGTGTGTCAAGTTTCAGCCAAGAGCAAATATTTATGTCTGCATGCCACTTTAAAACATCTTGAAGTAATAAAAGTTGTATTCGGAAGAAGTTTGGGGCCATCTAGTGGAACTTTCAGTAAAAGCATGTAAAGCCTGGGGATCACGTACGTGAAACACGCATTCAGTTTGCCAGAAAAGGGGGATCCATTCTTCATTTTTAGCAGATTTTTCCTCAAATATACTATGTAAGTTGACACAACTTTTGTTGGTCAAGTTTAAGAAAAAAATAGCTATCCAAAGAACTTACTGTTAATGCAAAATACAAAATTGCAGAATAACCCTCTGGGGGTTGATTTAGAAACTTCATCCCTAGAAACATATAAATCCAGGGTAGAAAAGGAAAATATATTGTATAGTGTAAGGCATGGCAGCCTTACGGCAATTAAGTATATGACCTAAAGAATTTTCTTCGTCTCTATATCCTGTTATTTTGATTTGCCAATGGAAGATAGACAGTGTTCAAGAATTACCTTAGCTTTGTATTTATTTCTGGGTGCAATTTAAATGTATTGGCTTTAATATGCAAACCTTTCTATAGGATTTATCACGATTATTTCAAAGATATCCGCAATACAGTTCCAGGTAAGGTCATACAAAGTTTTGGGGTTAACAGTCTACTCATATACAGAGAGAATACACACCATCACCTGTGTTGTCTTCAAGCACAGAACTAATTCACCAGTTGTCAGAGTACAAGTCTACAGATTTTCAATTAATGATGAGAACACATTTGTTTTTCCTGAGCTTCTCCCATAATAGACAAGTTTTTAGGTGGAGATAATAGAAAAAGGTCTTATAAAAACAGTTTAATTAAAGGATGACCCTGCAAAATCTGCAGAGCCTTTTGATCTCTGCTTTTGTAACTTGTTAGAATTACCTACATGTACATGCTGTCACAACAATGGCTTGAATTATCAGGAGTTAAGATGAAATCAAATTAAAAATTAGATAATCAACTTTTATAAACTTCTACTAGTAGCACTTTCTCTAGTTATACCACTTTTAATGCTCATCACTGTAAATAATAGCTTCTCCATTAAATAAGTCTTAACATGAAGCATGGAGAAACAAAGTATTATCATCTTTTCTGCTTCACACCCAACACTTTACTCCCCCATTCCTGCACAGTTGAACTGTTATGGTCTTGTTGTGTGGGAAGCATCACAACTCCAAAGAAGGTGACTTTGCTTGGATTTTGTTATACACATTACTTGAGTAATGGAACGTGTCGGTAAGGACCGTAGACATAGTACACTGCTTCGTATGCCCAGGCAGGGTGACCAAAGACACATGGAAGGTAAATGTGAATTATTGTTCGGTTTTATTATTCAGGTTTATTATAGAAAGTTTATGGAATATAGGACAGAAATCTATAAGAAATCATCCTTCATTAGCAGTTCACAGAATTAATTGCTCAAAATCTCTATTCATAATACTCCACTGTTTTTCTAAATAACCCTTGGATTAAATGTCATTTTACCATATTATCTATGATGTATACACATTGTATCATATAACTTTTCCAAATAGTGTATAATGTTTTTTGTTTTTTCTTTATATTTCACTAGCATAAAATAATTATGCATTGCAATACATTGTCACTCTCAACTTATTTTCTTCTTTAAGAATACTCTGGAAAAATTAACCCTACTGTCTATTGTCATACCATACAAATTTAATTTAAATTCATAGTATCTATATCAAGATAGAAACTGACCATTCCAAATCACACCTGGTTAATCAGGGTTTCACTACAAACACTCAACTTTTAACTGAACAAGGACATTTGGGAGTTTATATATACTGTTACAGTAGAAAACTTAAAACCAAAAGTAAATGTCTGATTTATAACATACTTACTTGATATTATGTGGCTTATTAGAGATAAATTGCCATCTGGAAGGCACACGGATAGGACTATGAATTATTGGTTTAATCTGCAGAAAAAATAAATCATACATCATTAGCTGATGCAAGATGTTTAAAATATTTTCTTCTCAGAAGCATTCCTTAAATATAAACACTAGTCCCAGTTTCAAATACTATCTTTGTTCTGTGCAATATGTTACTTGTCAGTATTTTGGAAAATCTGTCATACTTGAGGAATCCCAAGGTTTTCACTGTTTCATGTCTTCTATCCTCAAAAACCTGTGTCATGTTCATTCACCATTTGTCCAAAAGACTTTTCTGTTCTGGAGCAGCTGATACAATTTAGTCAACTAGAGAAGTCACTGTCAAATGGACTGATAAGCTCTCTCCCCTGAGAAAATAAGCTGCCACAACATCATTTCCCATACTGTCTAAGCCAAGAAGTAAAAAATTGAGACTTGGAATCAAAAAAGATTTCCCACACAGGAGTCCAAACCAGAATAAACAGCTAAATATTTATAGTAAGTAGGCCAGTAACTCTAAAACCTGCTTTCCCCACCTACTGAAAAAGACACTGCTGGCAACATTTTGCTTTAGTTTAGGCTACATAAAGCCCTGTTATCATTAATGATACTGCAGTGATTGTAAACTTTTCCATAACTTCAATCTATTCATCCAAATAAATTCATATTTGGTGATGAGGAGCCAATAGGAACAAAGATTTGCTGCTAGTGTAACCGCAAAGGTAGGAAAGCATAAAGCTACCCTCCAGCATAAAACCTGTCCTTAGATGCAAAAGCTGCAAGTGAGGAAAAAAAAAAAAAAAAGGTGTGAAGAATCAGTGAGACAGAGATCTTCACTGATGGGATTCTATCAGCAAATGTATGAGTCAAGGAATTAATTAAACATAAAAGTCTACAATCTCTCTTCCAAAATTCATGTTGTATTTAGCCTTGAGTCAGCCTTGAGTCAGCCTCACTAGCTGTATCTATACCCATAAGCTAAAAAGGTCCAGGGACTGGATGGCACAAAGCACAGAATGACTCGTGTCCATACTTAAACACTCTTCACAGGATATTCTATCTCCCCATGGGGAATGTTAACCTCAAAACAAGGACATTGCTTGAAAGAGTGCCAACTGACATTCACCAAAAATGTGTCAGGGACTACAGTAACAAATTGGAAATTTTATTCTATCACTTGCCAGTCCTCAGGCCCATGTCCTGGCCCTGTCTATACTAGTATGAAGGTGGTCACTGAGTACTGTTACAGTTGTAGATGGAGTTTACATTAACTACAGTTGGCAATGCTGCAATATTTTTTTTTTTCATTTTAGTCCTCTAATTTCTATTATAGCTACCATTTTTCTAGAATACTAGCAGAGTACAACAAAGCTCTTAAACTGGCCAAATATTGCAGGGCAATTTATCACAAAATCCTTGTCCCACAGGCATCCACACAGGAACTTGCTACATTTACACTAGTGAATAAAATGGTGTCCCCCAGCCCCGAAACCACATAACATCATCTGTCTACTCCATTAAGCTTACTTAGTCTCTAAAACAGGGTTCAAGCCTAATTAGAATGGTCTGTGGTCCATCCTAACTTCCAGGCTGTGACTAGGAATTTGTGTATGAGCTGGCACATGCCAAAAGTATGTCACTATACTGATAATTGAGTTCCAGTACCTAAACATATTCTAGGAGACTGTTTAATATATTAATAAAGATGCAGTCAGAGGGAAACATGCTCTGGCATTGTGTAGTATAGCTGTTGCCTAGAGATCTCTTTCTACCCATGTTCCTGGTATCATGTCAGTGGAAGAGAAGGTACAAGACGGGGAGAATAATAAATACCCAGGTCTCATCATGACATACAGACAGGACACAGCTGGAGTGACCATCTCTGCCCAAGAACTGGTGTTCCCAGATACTTAAGTCATCCACTCTATAATCACTTAGATCTGGTCTCTGTCTTTCAGTCTATATGCATGAACAAATAGAAATTGTCTCTAAATATGATTAGATAGAGAGAAAATAATAAAATTTAACAAAAGTGTCACTTCCAGAGTGATATTTTGTAAATCCTCTCTATTGACTAAACACTCTTATAAGGTATGTCACAAACAGCTATACAAAGAGAAGCAATACTGTTCAAATTAGACCTAGATGTTTGTTTGATTAAAATAGCTTTGATAATGCAGATGCAAGAATATAAGTTTACTGGTACTTTTTTATTCACAGTAATTAAAATGTTGATTTAAATAGGTTTTAATATGGCATTTTACAAACTTGTAGTTTAGTAATTTATTTCAAATATGTATCAAGACAATAATCAAAATTCCAAGAAATATATTTCTCATATAAAAGTAACTTGGGATTAACTTTAGTTATTTATTTATTCTCAGTAAGAATGGTACAGATTCAGTGAGGCCAGCAGCCTAGTCACATTCATTTTCACTATACTTTACTGTGAAAGCAATGGCAGAGGCAGAAAATAACTACTGTAAACCTCTATTCCAAATCAAAATCTGTGTGACTCTGTGACTCTGTGATTAATCACTAAATGTCATCTATAGCTTACACTGTCTGAGCTTCTACTTGTACAGTCTGAAGTAAAGGATTCAGAAGAGCAATAATTACCCTTAATTCTTAAAAATATGGAAAATATTTATTGCCAGTCAAGTAATGTTTAAATAGTTATACAATATGGACAAAGGAAAGTTAAGACAAACTCTAAGAGTAACTTTATCTTTGTATCTGAATTTTTACATAATGAATCTCAGGTAAATTGATATTATTATCATATCATCCTTCCTTGAAATAGCATATTTTAACTGTTAAACATAAATTATACAAGCATAAGGTAATGAATGGGTATTTTTTCACAGTAATTTAAACAGGCGGTATTCATAATTAAATACTTACCATCATTTCTTTTCTTTTCCCCTCGGGCTTTTTAATTCCTATTTCAGTGTGACTGTAGAGGAAAAAGACACAGTAGATAAAACTTGTTCATTTGTACCCAAATGAAATAGACAAGCTAAAAATACTTTGGCCTCACCATGAAATCCTTAACTAAGGATTAAGAGAGATGCAAAAAAGGACATGGGTACCATCACTTCCACTTACCAGAACTGGAGACTAAATGTTATGCATTGTAACCACCACAGAATCCAAAATCCCATCAAGTATAGGGCTCTCTCTGTTTGGAGGCTTTAAGACACTTTAAAAGAGCTACTCAGAAATCCCACTCTTTGGCCAGGAATTGCCTGCAGATAGCCAGCAAGAGATACTAGCAAAATAATTTACTGAGACAAGGGGGGAGAATGCCCTCTAGCAGCTCTCAGTCCTGAGTCCAAACCTCTCCCTGAAGACTGCCATACATCTTCTCATGACTGTAGCTAGTGATGGCACCACCCATCTCCAACACAACAGCCTAATGACTAACATACTTGTACAGAATCACTGTGGTTTAAGTTCTGGCCTACAAGTTATTTTTGTGATGCTTGTTCTGCTATGTTGTAATTGTATATATATGTAAGTATATAGAGAAGGAGTTTCGTGGTTGGATTTACTCCACAGTTACAGTACAGATTTCTGTAAGTGGTCAATTAAAATCTGATTTTTGAAATGGTTTTGGCTGTCTAAACAGGCTGATCCGTGGAGATACTATATGTATCACAGTAGACAGGCACCATTATGTACATGCCAGTGACATTTTTAAATCCACAGTTCAGACATCAACAAGCTCTCTGCCAAAAAAAAAAAAAAAAAAAAAAAAAAAATCATACTTTAAATCTGCAGTCTTCTTTTTCAGTGAAATCTGACCAAAATTTCTGTGGAATCTTCAGTACCACAGCACAAATAAGCAACTACTCATGCTGGATATCTAAACTAAACTCATTTTGTTCAAGTTGAGATCTGTCAACTAGCTTATCTTGTTCATGCAAACAAGAAATTACTTAATTTCACAGGGAAGTCAATACAGCTTAACTGCAGGTTAAAATTTTGCAACTTTCAGATCCACTGGAAATGCCAAAAACCAGCACAGCACTGACAAAAATTATGCCAGCAAAAATAAGAGAAGCACAGAAATGAGATGGAGTAAAAACTTGTCCTGGTTGCTAACATGTAGAGTTATCAAACCAGCTACATAACTCTGAGGGAGGGCCATGGTTAAGGATTCATGGCCCAGAAGCCAGAAACATCAACCACTGGTGTTTAAGGCTAAGGCTTACTTGTCCAAGCCCTCCCTTCTCGCTATCTCTGCATCTGTCCTGCTACAGGCAATACCGATATATGAAGACACCGTCAGAATTTTCAAGAAACTATGTGCATCAAGTGCCATTAAGAACAAAAATCTAATGCAAAAATCATATATTTTCTAAATACTGTACAAGCTGTGTAAGCAAAAAAAATTTTGCTCAAATACACAACAGAAAGCAGAAATGTACTTTATCAGTCATTCAGGATTTGTATTGACATGACTGAATCCTGTTTTGCAGCAGTTTATTAGGTCTAGCACTGTTCAAAAAAAAGGGAAAAAAACCCAAAACACTGGGTGTTTTTGTTGCTCCAGTTTCCCTAAAAGGCAGTAACAGCAATGCATGCATGAAGCTGATGAGGCTCTTGACTATTTCTACTGTACTCCAAGGTTCTTCAGAGCAACAGTAAAACTAGATAAATCTTACTGGTTTTGACGAGCTTCTCTCCTGACAAAACAGAAACATAACAGAGTTGTCCGGACATTTGGGAAGATCATTCATTATTTGCACAGAATTTCAGGATAAAATACGTAACATCCTAAAAGCTCAATGATCTCTCTTGCCAGAATTTACTGTCCACTGTGAGAACCATCACCCTCACTGGCAAAAAGTCCAAATTTTATTTTGCTGCTACTGGCAGTCTCAATGTTGCCTTCTCAGAGCAGGAACAGCTAAATTTTATTACAGTGCCCCATATGAGAGCAGACAATTTTAAGATCAGCACTGAAAAGCTTTGCAGGGTGACAAATTAATTACAGTATTAAAGAAAGAAAAAAACCTTTGATCGGCATTATTTCCCAGAGGAGCAACTTGACTGAATAAAACTGAGGTGTCTTCTTCAGTAACCAGTTTGCCTTTTCACTGTAAGTGTGGTAGTGAAGTGTATTTTCATACCTCCTTCTCTTCACTTTCCCTTTTGCATTTTCAAGAACATTTTGGCTGTTACACAGTACTTCACAATGATAAAATCCTGGTAATTCTAAGGCAGTTTATAACCATATGGGCAGCAGGTAACACAGGCCAGGGCAGCCCTATTCCTCTGCAGGCAACGTTTAAGCCCCATTGCCTGAGGCAGTTTAAACTGCAGAAAAGCTCTTTGGGTCAAGGAAAAAGACCAGGAAAGTGCAGTAGCTAGCAGGTTTCATAAAGGTTTTCTCCCCTTCCACATCAAGCACTGTGATGGCCCCTCATCATCCCAGAAAGTCCAGGGCGGGGACAGTACAGCTCTGTGGCCTCCTCTTGGGATGCAGCTGGGGCAGCCAGGAGCCAGAAAATGGCTTCGTACCTGCTCCCACCCAGCAGCCAAGTCCAGTCCCTCAGCCCGAGGGAGGCCCCAGTGCAAAGCCTGAGGGGGAGCCTGGCCTGGCCCAAGGCAGTAAGAGTGGTGAAAGCAGCGGGGGAAAGGAAAAATAATAAAAATAAAAATTTGGCAGCCTCTGTAACTGAGTCATTTTCATGTGAAATGTCATTCACATAACTCAGTCATTTTGGTTTGTACGCATGTGGGCTCCGCCAGGGTGAGACTTACTGTGGTGGGGGGAGTGTTAAAAACCTCCTGGGGTTAAATGTTAAATATCCTGAGTATCACCAAGAAAGGGAGACCTCTACTCTGGGGTGGATGTTACGGACTGCTTCCCAGCTAATAGAAAATAAGCTTTTAAAATCAGTAAGACTTACCTGGCATACAAGGCTTTTGTTTCTTTGCACAAGTCATTCCTTTCTCCTATTTCATGTTCTTGTTTCATGTTTTTTCTCTAACGTGTGCTGAAGTATTTATCAAGCACTGAGGAGGGCAACCAGCTTCCTGGAGATGCAGAAATGGGGAAGAACAGAGGAGGTCAGCTGGGGCTCATGCAGAGAAGCCTCCCTTCCCAGACATTTGCCACAAGTTTAGATGGCCTCCTTATTTTATCTAGGTTTTCTCAACAGTTTTACTCCTTTCCAGTAGGAATGACATCACAGAAAGGGATACTAAGGACCAAAAGTCCTTACCTGAAACACAATCTCTATAAAAGGTTGTTTGGACCAGTAAAACAAACAGTGACTCGCAAAGTTTGTTCTTACACATACAAAAAATCTGATTCTTGTTTGTAATCAGTGAAGAAGTGTCTGGTTAAATAGAAACATAGAAAATGGAAACACAGGTAAACTAAAAACCAGCTTTTTAGGATAGCATTACACACCGCATCATAGCCACAAATTGTAGCGTGAACCAGAAAGGAATAGAAGACCAGCTATGAAGACCAGGTCGTTTCTAGCATGAGATACTAGATATGTCTGATTACTGATAAGGAATAAAAGTCCTGGTTAAAATGCTAATCTGGCTCTGGAGATGTGGAATCAAATCTCATATCTTCTACAGACTTTCTGTCTAGCTGTTATAAATCGTCTCATTTCTGCCTTATTTCTCTGGACAAAATTGATATCCTAGCACTAGCTTGTCTCAAAAGGTATTCTGAGCAGAAATATGTTAAAGATGAGAGCCATTTCACTACTTTAATATTATATAGTTTTTAGTTACACAGTTACATTATTATTTTGGAACTTAATAATTTTGTATAAACTTTCTCATGTATAAAAAAAACCAACTATAGGAGCCATACTTCATGTCACAATTATGTTGCCATATGCGTGCATAGAACAACTCAAAGCAAATAACAGAAGAGTATTATTCAGGATTAATTTTTAAATGTATAAAATGGCCAATTCTCCAGTGATAATTATTTTTTTTTAAATCTCCAAGTAATAGACAATTCACAATACACCTTCAGTGGTAACAGTCTTCATAGCCTAGTTGCTATTTAAAATGCAAGTTTGGAAAAAACAATTTTGTATGTTATGTTGCATTTTACAGCAAAGTAAGTGCCATTTTTAAAAATGTAAACACAATAAAGAACTTGCATTCCATAGTTATCACAAGTTGTGACACTGTATCACATCTGAATGGTCAAATCAGAAAATTATATAGTAACATTTCATACGGAGGTCTGTCTGAGGTATTACCTCTTTTGGAAGAAAAAAATTTATTTATCTTAGCTAATTCTTTTAAAGCAGCTTAGTTCTTTGTTTTTGTCTTTGCTGACAAATCCAGTTCCCTTCTCCAGGCACAAAAGACTCCTTGGCAGTGAAGCCAGAGCAAATCTGCCAGGCAAGATGAAGATCTCAGAGGGAGATGTGGAAAAAATTATTGAAGGAAAACCACAGTGATACATGACACCTGCATGGCAAGGACTTTGTTCAAGCTGTTAGCATCTCAGCTATCAGAAAAGGGATGGAGGCAGATAGGCAGATTTGCCCTACGCTAATTAGTTCCCCAGTCGTCTTCTGAGAGTGATATTTCGCTTGTTCTTATGGAAGCAGCTCAGGAATCCTGTAAGGAAAATTGTTCTCTGGATGATTGCTGGTTGCTGGCCTTCTGTCCTATATGAAGGATTTTTCTTTGTATAGCCAAAAGATATGATCTTCTTTAAAACACTTACTAATGTCAGACCCTGCATAAAAGATTCACATATGTGGTAAAAAGCAATTAAATCAACAGTTGTTTCTTCCCTCACTCATTCCCACTGCCATCTTGTCCTTGATAGGATGTAGCTAAGTAATTAAGGAATTACTTAAGTCAATTATGAACTCTGAAATTCACTTCTTCCTAAAGTAACATACCTGTAGCCTTAACTATACAATGCAATGATCTAATAGCTTTTTCTCTATGAAATCTAAGAACTTCTCAGAAATTAGTGTTTCACCTTGTTTCAAAATTAGTCTTTTATGTTGCTTCAAACATGCTGCTTGAATTGAGGTATGAGGGATTTCCAGCAAAGAAAGGTTTACCTCACATCAACAGATAATGCCAGGTGCTCACAGCTGGGTAATGGACTGATCGTGCCTGTTGAACAAAAAAGACGTATAGAGAATATAACTTTTCTTTTGTTTGCAACTAAGATAAAGAGATATGCACAATATGTAAACTTCAAATGCAAATACTATTTTTAGCACACGAAAACATGGCAACACTGAGAGCTATGTACAAATGCAGGTTGTGAAATAAAAATCAATCTATGGCTGCAAAGCGATCATAAAACCTCTAACACATCCCAATTCATTTTCAAAGAATTCGCATGCAGTCAGAACTTAGTGAAAGTATTTGTATTAGATTTATTTGGGGTTTAGGGGTAGCATTCACTTACTAATTTGGCTTCCAGAAAAATGCTAGACTAGGGAAGGGGGGAGTGAGAGAATTTTCTCCACCTTTAGATGTGAAAGGAAAAATTTAATGGAAAAAGTCTTGAGAAAAATGTATGACTAGCTTAAAATATAGATATGTATGGCTGAAAACATAGCTAAGTGTTCATACTAATCATAAAAAATGGGAAATGTGTTCATTGGGATCCTGAGCTGTGAAGGAAAGACTTTAAACATTTGGCTGGTTTTATCTGGACTTTTGGCCCAGTCCATTTTATTAAAAGGACCATTTTGACCATTCACACTAAAATTTAAATTTGGCTAATAAAATCATTCAGTTGCAGAACTTCAGACTGGATGCATCTGTATCTTGAAATATCTGTATCCTGAACGCCAAGTTCAGGAACATTTTTGGAATTAATAAATTTCAGTGAAAAGTATGAAAAAAAATAATATTTCCTGGATATAAGAGCCATTGCAGAATAGACTTGTGGCACCACAAAAAATACTCAGATATGCCTGAAGGTCTTCGCAGCCCAGCATAGATTTATTTTGCCTACTGGTTAAACAGGAGAGATGTATGAAAGCTGAAGCTCTGCATTCTCAGTGGAGGAAAAAAAATCAGTAGTTTCAGGGGTGCTTTATACTATAAAGGAGTTCTTTCAAGCATAAGGCAAATTATTAAAATCATCATCTAAGAACTGGAAAATATCACAATAAAATTACCCAATTTTATTGCTTCATTCTATCTCTTTTGAGTGTCATTTAAAGACTACTGTTATTTATAATCTGAGTAGTATTAAATGTATTACCTGAAATGCTCTTCCTTGTTTCTTATCTGTCCGTTTTCCATAGTGAGCAAACCAATCTGGTTTAAATTCTGGACTGTGATTCCGTGTTGTGCTCTCAGTTAAATGCAGGCAGCTATTTATACTGTAATAAACAGAACAATTTTTTTTTCCCAACATTTAACGTCATAGCTAAATTGTAAGTTGCATCAAGCAAAGGAAGTATGTTGGTCTACGTTAAAAGAAGCTGAAAACGTTCATTTAAATATGTTAAATTTTGCTTTCAATTCCAAAGTATTATAAATTCACCATAACCATGCTGACTTCACTGAGAGTTTTATATATCTAAATGTAATAGGAATAGCTTACTGACATTATTAAGCCTATCAGAGGTAAGTTCAAATTTTCAATTGCTTCTTAAAGAGAGGCCATCAGAAGAAGGTGTCCAAAGGAGGTTTTGCACCATTATTTACTCTGCGATGAAAGAAAATGGTAATTCAGGGACAAAATGTCTCATTTGATTCACAGAAATAATTTTCAACCGTATTGTTATGCCTGAGTTCTGATTACAGATTAGTACCTTTTAGGAGTTTTTATTATGGCAGTAATGAGCCAGCAATTGAATTAAATCTGTAATCAAAAATCAGAAAGTTATGTAATCATAATCAAGCTTGTACAAATTCTTTCTCCACTTGAACAACAGCCACAGGCCAGAGAAAATATGTCTTACAAGGCATCTGAGCATTTTCACTAGTGTGTTCACTGTAAAACCTACTTTACAGTCACTTTCACAAGTGTAAATGAGAGAAAAGACATTGCAAAGTAAGGTCCTTTGTTTTCAGACCTATGTTACATGCTACTGTACTTGGTGTAATGTGAAGCCTACATATCGCTTCGTTACATAAAAAACAAAAATACAAATGCAAAGATTTTTACTTCTTTATTAGATTTGGAGTTTATCAGCAGTTTCCCAGCAGCAGTCAGAAAATAATGGATTTGACAAGATCAAAGCATTCTGCAGGGATATGCCAATTATGTTGCAACCTTTGAGGAAAATCTACTCATTTTTGGCCACTATGCCCCCTGTTCATCTCCTGGGTGCTTGGCTGCTAAAGCCCTTTATCTAGCCAACTCCTGCATTGCTTAATCTCTTGAGCTCTTGGGGGGTTTTATAAACAGTCTGGTTGGCAGAGTTCTCAGCCACCATTGAAGCTCATAAAGGAGCTGGTAAAGTTTACCAGTTCCCTGGGCAGCTGGAAATCAAGATAGTACAACAATGATGAACTCTCTAGAGCTACTGCCCCACTCTGCAGCCAGCTGGCTCCAGTGTGCCACAGACATGCTACCTCAACAGTCTCTGAAGCTATCTGAGCTACGTGGGTAACAAGTTCCTTAATAACTCAGCTCTCTGGACATTCCCAGCAGCTTCCTTTCTCAGCTCTTCTCTTCCTGGCAACACTGCTTTCCAGAACCTGTTTTACTAGGGAGTTGGTAAAGCTGTCCATGAGATGGACAAAAATTTGAAAAATGCATTTTAATATTACCTTTTATTTCTCCTAGAAATTCTGCCTCATACTAATTGTGCTTCTGAAATTTTGTCCCAGTGTTAGATTTGTTATTTAAATGCAAAAAAGTTCATTGCAAGGGCTTTCCATTCCTCTGGCCATCTGGAGGTTGGCTTTGATCTTGATAATTGTCAAATTTCATTTTTTCTCTCATTTTCACCTCACAAATCTCAAAGAATGTGCCTACACTCCAAAATATACTAACACTTTTCCTTGTCCAAAGAATAAGAATCTTGCTGAAACATTGTCATTATCAAAAACAAAGGGGGATGTAGGAGCAAGAATACAAGTATGGTTTAAATAATGAACACATCCTCTACTGAAGTTTGCTCCCCACAGTCTGCTTAGTTTGAGAGCTGAAGTGAGCAGTGAAGGAATAGAGGTTAAATGTTCATAAACTTTCACACCATCTACCATTTCAAAGACTTGACTGTCACATTGGTCATCATTTATATATCTTATTGGTCCACCCTCTAGAGCCATTCATTCTTCCTTTATGTACATAATCGCTGGATTTTCTTTGGGAAACTTTTGCTTCTTGCCATATCAGATGACAACTAGAGGTTCCAAGCTTGCAGTGGAGCTCCAGGATTACACATAATCTTCAGGAGAGGGACACAGTTTCTCTTACCTCTGTTTATAGAGAATATGCAGAGTTCAATCCATCTCACCTAGAGGGTTGAGATCCAAGAATAATGATCATGAGAGGTAAAGGAATATGAGTAAAAAATCCTAAAATTTATTGTACAATTGCCAACTTCTATGTAATAGCAACATGAAACTAGACACATGAACTACCTATTTGTTTATGCATGTTACAATCACTTTTTCTCTCCCCCAACTCACTGGTTTTATTTGGTTTTTATAACATGCAAACTCACCAGTCTTGGGCAAGCTGAGTATCAGCCTGCTGTACCTTTAATAGATTTTCTGATGGAGCAAAAAGCTCACCTGTTGTAAACAATATCTATTAAAAAGAAGAATCCAGAAATTTAATACTTTGTGAAAACTTGTATGTCAAACAAAAAAAAATGCACCTACACATCAGTCTCTTTTTACAACCAAGCACTTTTTCCCTTAAAAAAAAAATCACCTTTTTGGCCCTGTGTTCTTGATCTATAAAAGTGAACTACTCCTGAAGAGGACATAAAAAAAACCCCTCCATTAAATCAGTTTACAGAGGAAATGTTAATGCCTGCCAGTGCACATGCATAGCCATGTGTAACGTTAGCCTCGCTTTGAGCAGGGGTTTGGACTGGGTGACCTCTAAAGGTCAGTCCAACCTCCTCTGCAATTCTGCATCTTACTGCCAAGGGCGCACAGTGCATAGCATGTCTGCCATTGCAAAAACAGCCTGCCTGATAGCTTGTGTAATGGGGCCACTGCAGGAAGAGGGGGGTGAAATGGCCTCTGATCTCCAGACTGAATGATGGGCTGGTAAGAACATTATCAGTCAGACTCTTCCCCTGTTTCTCTGACAGAAACTGCTGTCATTATCCCAGCAGCAAAAGAGCCGGGTGCGTGTCCACACTTCAGTCACCCCATTTCAGTCTATTAACCCCATCCACTGTGAAGAGAGAATTGTGTTAATATGCAAGGTGTGACCAGGAGTGGGTGAAATGCAGCAACCTGTCCCACTTTGCCTCTTCTGCTAAGTGGTGGCAACCCTTGTCAGAAAAATAGGGCAGGCAGGAGAAGTAACATTTGAAATTGCTGCAGCTAAATCTGTCAGAGCCTTTTCACAGGTTTTTGAATATAGATAGGAAGGGTAATTTCTAGCCTGTGGTCTCAAAGCCGCATGTTTTCTCATGGTCATCAACTTCTGTATGTGTAATTCCTACTTCTAATATTTTCAGTTATTGCACATGACATTTGCAAGCAGCTCAGTTCCAAGATACACATCTGCCTATAACAGCAGCCACCTGCCCTTTCTCTGGCAGATACTGGCTAGTTTGAGTTCTCCCCCTTTTGATTTACAAATGATTCAGTAATGTACCATAAAAACAATCTTTTAATTACAACTGGTTTTAAAGAATATAGTCTCTCGCAGGCAAATCGTGTAAGCGTAAGGTTTCATAACACAATTCTGCAGGATATTTTTTCATTTTTTCATTAATAATGTTGCTCACTTATAGTACATAGCTCCATTTATTCCAAAGGCACCCAGAAAAACAGATTATGCTACTGACCTATAGTTTATGGTGAAGCATAGGGAGGAAAGGAGAGGGTTTTGCAAACAAAAAGTAACTTCCTTTTTATAAGCTCTGCTGTAGACTGCCTGTGTTCACCCTTGGAAGACAAGAACCTCATTTCCAAGCTTTCAAAAGATGCAATATATATTTCAATGACTTATATTAGTAGAATTTCAACCTGTACATCTACTAAGAGTCCTGAGATCCACTATTTTTAGGAGAGAACTTTAATTAAAGCAAAAGACTATGCTGAAGAGTTTCAGGTTTTATTCTGATCTTTATCGCAGGCCTGCAATGATATGGTTCATAAATCTGATGATTTCTTTGTGCCTTAGTTTCTCCCACATGTAAAATTAGATCATTACCTAATGTGCAGGGATGATGAGAACCTTAATTTTTAGAGTCTGTAAACCACTTTTTGATCTTCATCTAGAAACAGACGTTTACTTTTTTTCCTGTATCTTCACATGCTAAGTCATTCAGATACAGAAAGTCAGATAAATACTGAGTTTTTTCTGCTTTGAGATGAGCACAACATTAAAGATCATTTCTTTAGCATGTTCACAATTTTTTCTCTGCCCTTTCAGCGGCCAAGAAAACTAATATGTCTGGAATTAGTTATTAGTTTCAAAGTACATGTGTACTCAGGACACTTTTACTCAGGACACTTTTACTATCTACATGTTTTACAATAGGCACATGCTGAAAAACATAAAAGACGTGTATTAGGTGTCACAGAATTGTAGAATTTAAGTTTTTAAAAGTTATATTTCCCTCAAGGATGTAAGGCTGATATATACTTACATTTTTATTGCTGAGTCATATTATCAAAAGATATACTTACCACAATCGTAATTTTTGCTAGTAAGGGTGATTCTCAGAGGCCTTGACTGGATAGGAAGCACTGTGCTAGGGCTACATGGCAAACAGGGGGTCTTGATCCATGTCCTGCATAGCTTAGACTTTAAGATGGCCCAGGTTTATTCTAGAAAATGGTTTTGTGCTGGTGTAGGACATTGTCTGCATCAGAGACACAAGCAATAGATACAGGGAACTGCTGTGATCTTTCTTCAGTCAGAGATTTAGTAAGTTACTTCCAGGGTTTAGAGCATCAATTGTCAGAACACTCTTTTGGAGGACAACATAAAAGTAAAGCAATGAGCATGGGGAGGTCTGTGTGGAGGTTGTGGAGCCCACTAAGCCTTCTAAGAAAAAACTATCCTGTCTTACCTCTCCCTATTCTTTTGGTTGAGTCCAACAGTTGATGCCATCCATCACTTACTTCCTAAGCAGGAGGAAATATGGTAGTGTGGGAAAAGGAGTAGGGCAGCAGCAGAGGAAATAAAAATTATAGGGTCATAGTCACAGTCCTGAAACAGGAGAGCAACATCTGAATAGACTAGGAAGAGGGCTGAGTTGCAGTAGAGGTCTGTGGATTTGTGAGGAGCACATGAAGTATGGGAAGAACTGACTATTCATGGTCTCTTCCCATACAAGTACCAACATCTATCAGATAAAGCTAACTGGAGTCATGCTCAATACAAGCAAATGTTGTGAAACACTACTTGAAACATTTACAAAATTTATTTGAAATTACTTTCGAAAACAAATATTTAAGTTGGAACAACTAATTCTAGTGGAAATACCCTATATTTCTGTGAAATGTAATTTAGCCTCTCAAAAATAAGCCTCTCAAAAATATTACTTAGGAACCTTCAAAAAAAAATTACCTTATGCCTGTTTTCATTCCAGTATCCACTAGAGACAGTTTGTTAAGAGATCAAAATATCATAGAGAACCCAAAGCATAATTATACATCTGAGCAGCAAACAATCAGCGGATTTAATACTGATTCTAAAAGGCCAAACATTAACAGTTTATGTCTCCTTAGTTTGGAATGATATTGTGTGTGTGTGGGTGTAATTCTTTTTGCAGTGTAAACACATATGGCTATTTATATCTTAATACTGAAGAAGTTAGCCTAACATGCTCACAGCAAGATTTCATTCGGGGCACATTTTCCTGGCTGCCTTTGGTCTGTGTTGCACCGTGCCAGGGGCACAGCGCAGCACTAGAATTTGCATTACCAGCCACAGGAGACTCACCCTGTTATTACTTGCTTTGCCCTTGGTGCTGAGCCAGCCCAAAGGTGCCTGAGCTACAAACAAGAGCTGCAAGGGATTTGGATTAGGAAAATCAACAAATTCCTCACAGCTACTGGAAGACAGCATAATTGTGCATCCTTGATGCTGGGCAGGCATAGGTAGGCAGCCAGATCAGCGTACAGCTGACTGAGAAGGTGACTCAAAATCCATTTTGCACCGTTCTGCTTCGCACTCATTATCAAGCACTGTCTATGTCATGCTACACTCTGCCAGGAAAAGAAGTCATAGCATCATGGCAGCACAGACATATGGGCCTGAAGGGATGGGAAGAAACTATATAGCCCAGTGGCTTCCAAGGGGCCAGGTGTGCCAGTCACAACAATCTCTTATGGGCCTTTTGTGTTCCCAGTCACCACTGCTGGAAGTGTCAATTAAGAGGCAAGCAGAAGACAGCAGCAACCTAGACTGGTGTGGGGGTGGCAAAACAGCAGCAAAAAGGAAAGAGCAGGGGCTGGGAGGCAGGCAGGGGAGTAGCAGGAGCCAGAAGTGGTAGGCCACGGAAGAGGCAAAAGCAACATCAGGGAAGTTTAGCTACAGCAGTATTAGGAATCACTAGTCTAGTCCATTCCTCTGCACAGGGGCCGAATCTAGTTTATCTTGCTTTTAAAACAAGCTCCAAATAATTTTTTGCATTTAATGTGGAAATATTTCCAGTGAAGAACATGGAAATACTTTAATAATAACAACAGCAACAATAATAAAGATACTACCGCTTCACTAGGAAACCTGTTTTAGAGCTTAACTGTCCCTTTTGTTAGATTTTTCCTGGTATCCCAACCAACAAGTTGGGATCCCAACCAACAACATTTAGCCTCTTTTTTCATGCCATGTCATCAGTGGGCACTGGAAATGATCAGTTATAATCTCCTTTATAAAGAGCCTTTACATCTTACACCATACTCTTCCTTACTTAACTCTTTTCTAGATTAAATGGAGCTCTAAGTCGTACTTTACAGGTCACATCTTCCAACTGTTGATCAGTGTTGCTGTTTCACCTTTGGATTCTCTACATTTTGTCTATATTCAATGCTCAGAAGTGAGCCCAATATTCCAGCTGAGACCCCACCTACACAGAGAAAAGGACATAACTCCCTTCCATGTCTTTATATATGAGTAATCCCAGAATTAAATTACTTCATAAACCATCAAATCTTCAAATCTTTTGCAGTTTAGGACTGACGTTAACCCTGAAACCTCACAATCTTTTCTGCCTTTCACATATTTTGGGGCATTTGGTCACTTTTTCTTATGTACAATACTTTTCCCTTTCTGTTATTGTATTTCATTGGTTGATATCAGGCATTTTTCCACTGAGTAAAAATCAACTTTAAACATGATCCTGTCACCCACAGTTCTTGAAATCTTCCTTACTCTTTCATTATATCATTCAAAACTTCAGTATAAATACTGAGTAGAATTGTGTTCATGATAAACCTCACAGAGCTCTGACTTAAAATGCCCTCTCATTTTCATCTCAAAGCACTGATAATGTTCCTTTGACAGCAGTTTTTTAAGCAGTGCACTCACTTTCTGGGAACTAATCAAAGCTATTCCCCATTTGGCATATGAGCATCAAGAAATACCATGTCTTACTGGTTTTCTACATCTACCAGCCCAGCAAAGAAGGCAAAAATATAAAGGTGGATTTGACATGTTTTGTTCTTGACAAATCCACGATGACTGTCTCCATCCCTTTATTATCTTCTTGGTGCCTTTACTTAATTGTTTAACCATGTGTTCTGCTATCCCAGTTAAGCTGTCAGACATGTTACTTTATTTTTTTTTCTTTAAACACAGATACTATGTGAAAGCTTCACTAGGGCTCTGAGACCTCTTGATCCTACATAAGCATCTGAAGACAATCACTAATAGTCCAGCAATTGTTGTGGCAACTTTCTTAAGTATTCAGAACCAAATTTCACCTGACCCTGCTGACTGAACATTTCTAACTCATCTAAATATTCTTTAACCTGCCCTTTCTCTCTTCTGGCCTGTGATTCTCTTCCCCTGTTAAAATTAATTGCACCAGAGATCTGATTGCAATTAACCTTGAGACAGTAAATCTTTCAACTTTTGCTATTTCATCACAGCAGACAAAAGCTTTTCCCATCAAATTAAGAAGAAATACGTTGCCTATATAGTACCAGCACCTCAGTAAAGCATTTTCATAATGCACCATCAGGCGTTTGTCCTCTGGGTAGTCCAAATGCGGTTGTGCTCTTCAATGATGCTGCTGGACTTGCAGGACTGACCCCTCTCTCTGTTGGTTAGTGCTGATTGTTGTGCCAGGACCACACGATGCCTTCACAACTCTCCACAATGACATTTTTCCCCAGCAGACACTTAAAAAGGGCAGAGATACCACACACACAGTGTGTTGTAGGAGATTCTTTGAGGCATATGCCCTCCCTGGCAGCATAAACCCTTTCAGAAAGGCCACCAAACCCAGATTTTGTTTCACAAAAAAAGACAGAAGTTTTTATCTCTTTTGTTTTAAAAAGTTGTTTATGTTATACACACATTTATGCTCTGAACACACCTTTCACTAAGGAAAGGACCCCTGGGGACTTCCTGTCTGAAAGAGAAACAGCACTATCCTTGCAAGACCTTCTGCCATAAGCACACCATAACTCTTCCAGAGAACATTTGGGCAGTATTCTCCTTTTCTTTTCACCCCCATCAGCCATCTTGTCCTAAGAGCCTCAGGCTTGCCCTCAGATCTTCCCATCTCCCCATCTGACTTCTTGCACTCCCCATGCAAAAGGGACTTCTTTCTTTTTCCTCTGTCTCCGAGCTCACAGATTTAGAGGAAGGGTTGAGGACCAGTTTATAAAAACCCAGTACAGTCCTAGCTAGAGCTGGATTACTGGAAGATGCTTGATTTTACATTTACAAAGAGGAAGTCCAGTACAGTATGTTCCCATCTGGGTTACAGAGCACACCCACAGTGCTCCTCTGTAAAGCTTTTGCTGCTGAAACTAGTCAAGCAAGACACTGTGCATGGAAGTCACTGAAATAGTCTCTGCCACAGCTGTGCCTGTGGTTTCTTCTTTCTGCTGCCCATTGTCTCTCTTGGAGGTGCTATTTATTGGTTTGTAGAGCAGACTAAGAAAGGCAAAGGCACACATCACAGGGAAGGAGAAACAATGCCAGGCAACCATTACTCTCTCTCATGCAAGAAAGAGAGGTAAGAAGAAATTCAGCTTGCCTCTAACATAGTGATCATAACTGCCAGTTTGGGAAGGGGAAAAAGGAGAGTTATTTTCTGCAGACAGAGCACTGATTTTTTTTCCCGAGTGCGACTCATGAGTCAGTACCACATCGGGCTGTGTGATAGAAGGGGCATCTGGATCCACCATGGGACAAAAAGTCACCCGTGGCAGGTCATGCTGTTCTAGTGGAGGTCACACCTCCTTCACAACCTCTCTTCATAACCTTAGATGACAAGCACAGCTGGTCACCAAGGGAAACATCTGAGTGGCAGCTCTATGCAATGGCGGTTTTGGGGTGCAAGCTCCTGGTATTTGATGGGTGGGATTCATCAGCTCACACAGAAGTGTCTGCATTTTAGCTTGTCACCTTGGTCTCACCTTAGGGCAATGGAAAGAAATGAGGAGTCAGAACAAGGAACATTCCCATCCTGATTTAGACATCTAAAATAGGACAGATGAATCATACCCTGAATGCACTTATTTCTCCCCATAGACTATAAAGAGAGACAGTGTGACTAGCTCAGATGCAGCTATCTACAGTGTTGATGTTTAAAACTAGAGGAGACAACTCCCATCCAGAAAACTTGAGCCAAGTGTTCTGACAAAACAGGAGCAGTAGGGAGAGAAAGGGGATCTGACACCTCCATTTAAAAGTCTCCATTTAGGTGCTGGCCTATGTGCATGGAGCATAAGCTCTCACAGCCAGCAGAGATCTCCTGTCAAAGCTATCGGCGGTAATTAGCAGGAGGCTAAACTGGTCATTGTGATGGGCTCAATTCAGCTGCCTCACACAGAGGCACCTAGTGCTCTTTGAGGCACCTCAAGACATCCGAAACATTCAGCAAATTTATCTTCTGTCCTCTGTTCAAGGAACGCAAAAATTTGACCTTATCTGGACAAAACATCTACCAGCCTAGGCTGTCTGCTGTAGTGGTGCTCCCAGCACAGTAAACCCTACACACTGTCACTTACAGCAGGTGAACCATCCTCTCTAGGCAATGAAGTCAAGGATTGAGAACATGCAGAGCAACCTGTAAGAATAAGCTAAAAAACAGTGCCTACGTTGAAGAAACCTGTTTTAAAAATCAGTGCAGGGTAATTAATGGTAAAATAGGCTCACCAATAGCCACAGAAGTAAGGAACTGCCTGGTTAATTATGCCCCATGATTGCTTTCCTTCAATCTTTTTTACATGAAATATTACTTTCTTCTTTTCTACACTAATTTAATACATAATACCTTAGTTAATATTGATTTTCACTGTGTGTTTGTCTTTGATTTCTTTTCATTTTCATTACATACCTAGCAATAAACCTAGTCTTCATAATCATTCTCATACTCCTTAAGATCTTTAAAAATTTCATAACAGGTTTAAATATTCCTCTCTGTAATCTTATGAAAAATGATTTCTCCCTGTCTGCTCACTATTAAAAATGGATTTCTGTGAAGGCATTTATCTGTAGCCTCCAATCACACATATACATTACTTGTTTAAACAGCAGAGAAGGCCATTTTTTTTGCCTATATCCCATCTCAGCATAAATGAGGTAAAGAGTAAGGGAAGCAAAATACAGCCAGCAGGAAAAGACATAAAACATTGTATAAATGAAAACATAAAGTATGCAGCATGCATCCAGCAGGAAAGGTGAGATGCACGGGACTCTATATTGCCCAGCTCTGTCAATGCCTGTTCTTGTTCCCAGGAGAACCAGGACAATGCTGGGTGGTTTTGAAAATTCTGTCTTCATCCCCGGTTAGTGATCTCAACAAGTGGGAAAAAGGCATGGGATCATGTGAGATTAAGTAAAAAAGTGATCAAATATCATTTACACTCAGATCAAAGTGAAGCTGATTCAGAGACATGTATGGAAAATGCTCTCTTCTAGGCTAAGAGGTGATCTAATGGTCCCTTTTCACTGTGGCCAGCATACCATCAACTGGACATCATAGAACAGACGAGTTGTTCTGTGGGCAGTCTGAGAAAGGCTGGTTTCCACCATTATTATCTCAAGTCTTCAGTGCTGAAAAAGGACAATTTCTAGTCAAATCTCTTCCTGCAGTTAGGATTTTGTATAGTCTGTCTCCAAGATGACTCTTTGGTGTTTAACAACAGATGAGTTCACAGTGCAGCCATTTCCTGGGGAGGGACTGAGAGAAATCTTTATTCATTACCCACTTACATCTTTACACAAAATGTTTAAAAACTTCAGATCCCTGAGACCTTCTGTCACACCTGGTTGAAAATGGCTAAAAGGTTCAAAAGTTATTAGGAAGAAATACAGCATGCAGTCACATTAGCCTTGTTCTTCAAAAACTGGGCTAACACTGATGATAGGAGCAGCCAACACCTGAGGCAGGCACTGCTAGATAATGATCTGCAAGTGGCACCAGAAAAAGATGATTTGGGCCTGTGTAAAACTGGACAAATGTAAGGCCCACAAAGCACCAGAGCATGTATCCCTGGTGTCAGCTAATGGTGGACGTGCCACAGTACAGTCTGGTGTCAGCAAACTCAGGCCCTGATTTATCTGAACTCGAAGGCTGATGGACACTGACTTCTCATCTGTTAACAACCAGCCCATTTTGGTTTAATTTAAAATCATGGAGCAGATTTGTCTCATCAGTTAGATTTGTTGATCTTCTATTTACTCTAAAGCAAAAACTGTCTAAACTTAAAGGAGATTCATCTTAGTTAATAGTATAAACCACATTTTCAAAGAATCCATTTTAAATTGCTTATGATTCAAAACAACTGCACAGGCAAATCAATTTCCTAGATAATATTGTATGGAAGATATAATAAAAGTATATAATTAACTTCCCTTATGGGTCTGAGGAGATGCAAAAGCAAGAGAAGCTTTAAGAAGAAAACTGAGGACACTGTGGAGACCAGGACAGTAGTCTCAAAGAGTATTATTTAAAAAGCAGTGTTATCACTAAGTGTTAGGCATGGTGTCAACACATCAGCTGTAATGCATTTATGCTTTTGCAGTGCAAGGTTAAGGGATCCAGAATTTATCTTTCACTTTCAGAAGCTTCTGAATGGTAAGATGTAGCCAAATATCAGCACGAAAAAGGAATTGCCTACATCAGGGTAAACTATAAACTCTTCTGCTAATCCAGCTGGGGATATTCAGAAGAGATACTGAACTTTACCTAAATAAGTCACAAGTTACTGTATCAGATTTTTTAATCTAGAGAACTGATGCTGGGGAAGAAGGGAATGGGCTTAAATAAAACAAGGTGATACCTACACGTGTGGGGCACTGTAATAAGGAAGTTAGTATTTTGCATTTTTATACCTTCTTTTATTTTAGCTTGTGCTACAAATACAGTGAACTGAACATATTGCTCAATTTCCCTCTTCCAAAATGTTTGTCTGTCCTTATCATTCCGTTCATACTAAAGAATGAAGCAGAAACAAAGTTGGATTTGTGGTTCTTTAGAAATGCAACAAATCTTTTCTTCACTAGATGGCACCCGTCTACTCCTATGAATCGATGTTGAGTATGGCAAAAGCAAAGGTTTAATTTTCTTAAAAGAATATAAAATGACAAATGCCTTGCTTTATGTTGAATGCTTTTACTGTTTCTTTATGTTCTGCATCATATCCCTTTCAGGATAAAGTTTCACAACATACATCTACTTCAACTATTTTATGTTCAATGTTTGTGTCACAACCGATTACGGCCCAGAAATTTACATGAGAGATGTATCCATTGCACTGGCTTAGGCTTTGAATAACTGGTCAGAATAATCAAAATACATCTCTCTCTCTCTCTCTTTCTAAAATAAACATAAATCTAGATTATATGAAGGTACTGTGCCAAATCCTCAGCGTGTATAAATCAATTTGGCTTCTGTGAAGTTGATTGATGCTAGGTGAATTGCACCTGCAATTTAGATGCTGGCCTGCAGAGCACAGCTTGACTTGTTTTCTTTTTCTTAACTCCAAGGCATGATAACTGAACTCATTTGGGCACACTTCTCACTTCTTAGTCAAAACCCCCACCTGAGCATTGGAATTAAAATCAGTGTACATCCCTTTGTTATAAATCAAAATAATCTTTTCACAAAGAAGAGAAGAAAGCTGACTAAAGACTTCAGATCTCAGAAATCAGTTGTTCAATACCACATCAGTGGTTGCACTGAATAACATGGTAACCCTGATGCAAACAGAAGCAAACTACTGCTCAGCTCCTTCATTTTGCCTCTTACTGCCGGTAGATGATAGTATGGTAACGCATGTATGGTTCAGCTGCACACCAGACCTTCTGCTGCTGAATTCTTAGCAGTATTCACACTTTTATAGGTAAAGAATATACAGAAACTCATCAATACTACATAGCTAGCCTTTGAATAGCAGTGCTTAATTATATCCCCAGTGATTTCATACATTAATATACCCAAAGAGTAGTGGATGCTATTATTTGGCCATAGACCCAAACTGGGCTTTATTTAGACACAGACATTACACTAAACTGGTCACCTCCCTCTATTTTTGTAGCTACCCATCCAGAGCTATAGTGAGATGTTTTGACAGAAAGGGCAAGATAATTACATTTCCCTAGCAGGAAGCAGGAGAATGGCTGGAGTTAACATTTACATTCCGCCTCATGGGCATCCCACTCACTGCTGCTTCTGCACATCCACTCACCGCTTCTCCCACCTTTTCCATTTCATGCTCTCCCTCTTGAGAGAACTCCCCTCCTCATCCAATTGAAAAGCTCCCAGCTAGGAGGAGACACGCATCCAGAAAAACACCCTGAGCACACAGCTCTCATCCTCTCCACAAACCCTTTCTCTCCCAATTCACATAGTTTGTACTTTCCTAACACAGCAAAATTAAAAACAAACTGTTCTTTCTCTCAGCTACTCTGTAACGTAAATAGTCAAAACCCTTTACTGCACATTTTTTTCCCTAAGTAAATCTTAAGACTCTGGTTTCTTTTTACCCACAATAACAAGGTCAGTTCTTCTCTCAGTAGGCTGGACTGCCTCTCCCCAACCAGGAACATGCACCCCAGGGAACAGGTGAGTGGCCGGCTCCAGACCTGCACACCACCTCTCACATCACAGGCAGTTTCACAGACACACTTTAATTTCATTTCCAGCCCTCCCCGGTGGACAAAAAACTGTTGGTCCATAATCTGTGGCAGACAGGTTGAGTGATGCGGACCTGTTGGCACCACAGGGCAAGTCAAAAATCCAAAACCAGAATCTCCAGTGAAAAGAGATTGACCCTTGGAAAAAACTCATGCACACATTTATATACAGAGATAAGTGAGCAGAATGCTTGAAAACAAAGGCTAGGGGGAAGGACTCCAGAAAGTGCAAGGGGTAGAGTCATATATAATCAGTGTTTGCATTGTAGGCTAATTTTCTACTCTAGGATTTGATTCAGCCACCACCATCACAAGTCACTGAGTTTCCCATAAAAACTAGATCTGGATATAGACCTAGGGGAAACCTTGAATTTCCATTTTACTGGAAATTTTGTTACTTTGACATCTTTTTGTTTTAATTCAGGATGAAAGTATATTTCTAAGATTTTCATATTTAAAAATGCTTGTATTTGTTCTATCTTATTTAATGATTGGATGCTTGTAATAGTGCATAAACTGCTATTTATATGACATAATACTTAATCATTTTCACAATCAGTAAGAATATCTTCTACTTAATATTGGTTGAACTATCTATTGCGTTGAGTTCAGAGTGTTTACAGTGTCATAGAGGTCCCAGAAGGAGAAACTGATTCAAATGTCAAACTCTTTCATTATGGCAAACAACAGAACTCTTAAAAATATAACTGGTTCCTATTGGAAATAAGGACATAAAGAATAAAGTAAAATATTTCAAGCATTATACTGAACACTGTTACTGACATGATATAAAAAATATTAATAGTAATATAAAAATCAAATCCCTTTATGAGTCAAAATGAAACTACAGACTCAGAAATGAAATTCTGATAAAATTGCAAAAGGAAACATCTTGAACAATGTCTACTTCAGAACTTCCTTGTTCATTCTGAACCTTCATCATATTTTACAATGAAATTTGTTTTAATTTCATCTTATTTTACTTTTCATCAAAAACAAGTCCAACCAGCTGCTATTTTGTAATGCATATTTGAACTGGCATTTCCTGAGCTTACAAAGAATGAAGCACTCTGTTTTACTTATATGAATAAGGATGCTCTATATCCCATGTATAAATATTATTTTTTTACAGTTCTTCTCTGTGACATAAGACAGTGTAAAACTCACAGCTAGGGAGAAGTTCTGCTGCTAACCTGAAACCTGTCACAAGGGAAAATCATGTCAGCTGTCAGGGCGCAGCAAGGACCAGCTAGCTGGTCCCCGAGCAATGGTGAACCAGGAGCAGAGTAGGCTCACAGGGCAGGCGGGAGCAGCACCTTCCACCAAGGAATCAGGATGTGGAGTGGCAAATCCGGGTGGTGATCAGGGTCAGACATCGTCCAGTGCTCTCCAGGGACATCCACAGCTACACAGGGCTCTCACCAGCAATGGAACTCCCCTTGGACTCAGCCAGCTAAATGCTTTACTTTTGCCAAGTCATCTCCTAGAAAGGGGATGCACGTCTTGCCCTGACATCAGTAATACAGCCACACAGCCTTAGCAGCTAAAGGTGTGAAATATAGTTGAATGAAATATGCATTTTATGTAAAGAAGTCATTCAAGAGCATGAATGGGTGACTATATAAAAAAAAAAACCAAAACAACTCTGTTATTGTTGCCTTCTTAAAGTACACCAACATGCCCCTTATTTATTAAGGGCTATGGGGAAATATTTCTGAAGAAAAATCATCCATCAAAAGTAAAGCATACAGGAACAGTCTGGGAAATCTCAGTGCATGCTTGCCAGACAGACATGTTCCAAAGGCTTCCATAGAGCCACACAAAATGAGTAATGATATTACTCATTTGATACTACTCATTTAATTTTTTCCTAAAAGAATAGCTCCAAATTCCACTGAGAGTAATGGAAATCTTACCATGCATGTCAGCAGGCTTCGTGCAGGCTGAGCACTACATGCACTATTGATCTCCAGTTCCAGCAAGGGACTACCTATGGGGGTCAGCAACAGGAAGGTGAAAGAAGTGATGGAGGGCTCATTCATTTCCAATCCCTCCATCATTTCTTGCCCAGTTCCTCAAAGGGGTAAATATCAGATGTGCAGTCTTTGCTCCCTGCAGAACAGCTAGAGACCCTACACACTAGTCTTGTTCCCCTTGCTCAAATGGTGAAATAAGGTCTGTTGCAGCCAATGTACACTACACTGATGATACAACTAATTTCTTTTCTATCTTGTATATCAAGAGCTGCAAAAATATATCCTGAAGAACATGAAAACTGGGGGAAATAAATGTTTTTTCCATTGTCTTTATTTTTCATCTTAAATTTTAATAGAAATTGAGACTGCTTAAAAGCTTTACACATCAAGGCAACCTTTATAGACGTGGTGTGACTTCCAGCGAAAATAGGAGCATTTGTCATCTGAAGAAGCTTCCCACCCCCTCAAAAGGCCTCTTTTCACATTTCTGAGGAAATCAAACATTACAACAGAGACTTTCAAAACCTGTGTGAAAAATAAATGGTTAGCAACTTCAGCACATACATAATGATGGAGCTCCAGATATCTATAACTCAGGTTTGGACTGTTTTAATATAGCTACAATGAGTTGACAAAAGTATGTTGGAGATTTAAATGGTTTCTGAGGATTTCTATAGCAGGCAGGAAACAATCATGATATTCAAAAGGTGCTATTCTAAACAAACAAATTGCTCCACTGGAATTGTTAGTTCCCTGCAAATTCTCTAAAGAGTCTTTGAATATTAGTGTAGAACTATATTCACATTATTTAATAGATTTCAATATACAGTTGGAAGAATGCCTAATATATATGAATCATACCCACCTTTATTAGAAAGAAAGTAAAACAATCAAACATTCATTTCTTAGAGTGATTGCTCTGGAGCTGGGCTGATATTCAAACACTATAGGAATTTGCTACTGGTCTTCAAAATTAATAGCAAACATATATATATAATGGATTCAAATTCACAGAGTAAATATAGCAAGCAAAATGGTTTGTTTTCTTAGGTATACAATAATAGCATTGTATCAAATATTGTCAGACTCTGTGAATATGAACAGAATTGTATGATCATTGATTGTTTATATACCATGGCATTGTAGAGTTAATGTGAGTTACTCTTGCCTTGCTGTAGGGATATCTCTGGCACCACATGCCACATCCACTGTGAATATCCTGTAAACCGATCTCCCATAATGATCAGATACGTAATTTGATTACTATGTTATACAAAGGATCATTTCTCCTTAAAAATAATCTTAAAACACTTTGCAAGGTATTCCTGAAAAAAAACAGTCAGAGATTTTGCAGTCATCTTTCCATGCCTAACAGCAACATAAGATGTCATGCAACTGACTCCTAAGAAGATCCAAAGTAATTCATCATTTCCTTTGTGAAATTATGTTGTTGTTTTTTTAAATATACATCACATTTTCCATCACATGCAATTGTAAATTGGGTACATAAATTATTTGTGCAAAATTACTTATTACGGCTATACACATAATCAGGAAAATTTTGGAAACTGCTGCTTTTCAGAGGGTCATGCTTACAATCTCAGTAAACATGTAAGCAGTTTTCCTACCAAAAGGATCTACTAGTTAAACCATTTTTATTATATTCGTTGTCTATTTATGAAGTCTGCCTTAAATTGTGGAAGGCTGGTATTTTGTTTGTTTTGTAACAAGATGCACCAAGATCATATAATATGGACTGTGAAACGCATTTACTTTAAGAAATTTTGGGGGTCCTGAAATAGTTCGTGCACTTAATTATTCTTAACTAAAGAATTCAGAAAACCAAAATCTTACTTTTACCTTTAGCCAACCCCAAAACACCCACCTGGCTGGGATCCCTCTTTCAGTACTAAATTATAAGAACTTTATCCTCCCTCAGCACTAAAACTTAGTTTACTTAAGTGCCTCCTTGTCATACATCTGTGAACAGTGTAATAAAGAAACATTACAAAATTGGTAGGACTACTGATTTGTTGATTTGCTTTGGCTGTTTTTAAAAAAAAGTTTAACACCTTCACATCCAAAAAACAGTAATATTCGTACTTATTATTTGGAGTATACAAAATACTTGTCTTGTTGCTGAAATATCCCTGTAGCACTACAAGCAATTAACATTTATAACTACAAGTTTTGCTAAGATAAAAGAATATCAGGAATCTACTTCTTCAGAAATAATCATTCTAACAACTAGAGACCAAGTTCTGCCTTCCTGTACAGTCATGCAATCACATTTGTTAACTGTTGTGAGGGCAGAATTTAGCCCCAAAACACATCTTTTATCTAAATACATATATTTTCCTACAGAAAAAACAAGCTATATCTTATCACTGCTCTTCCCTTCTGAAGGGTAAATACTGATATTTGAAATACCTAAATTGTATTTACAGCTGTACAACACTGATGCCACATACTTGCAAAATATCTCTTGTACTCTATAAACATGGGGTAACTTGTACAATTGGCTTAAAAACTTGTCTTAAAATAAGGAACAGACAAGCTTAGACATTTTCTTTGTCAAATTCACACACAAAATACATGGTAATATGACACGCAACATCATTCCACCCTCCAGACGCCACCATCTCCACACAGTCCTCCTCATCATAAGCATTGTTGGGCTCCCCACTGCGCCATTTGTTGAAGGTTTGCATGGGCGATCTGTCAGAATAGACAAAATTTCCCTCTTTCTCTAGGTCGTTAATCCCTATGAAAACTCTGGTGAGCCCGGCTTGGTTGATGTACGAGGCAATCAGATTGTTGGCAGTCTCATCCTTGGGCATGCTCAGCGTCCCTCCTCTTCCATGGCAGTAGAGCTGGGCTTCCTTGTATCGTTTCTCTTCCTTCACCAGCAGATATATCTTATTATCTGTCTCACGCACACCAGCAACAGCTGCGGGGGAGGGCAGTGCTGAAAAGTGAGCACTCGCATTTCTATAAACCAACTTACTGTACACCCCAAAATAGTTTCACAAATCAGATGTGGAACGGTGATGCTCTCTACAAGCAATTACACCGGTAAAGTGAGGCAAAAAGAAAGGAAAATATTTATATGACATTAACCTACCATTTTTTATGAACTTTAGTTCTGTTGTCAGCTGGGCCACCTGGATATCCATCTCACCAATAGCCTTCCTTAGCTGGCTGCACTCACAGGGGATGCCTGTGAAGTAATACAGACACCCCAAAATCAAAAAGCTATCTAATTTCAATCATTCCAATAATTATCTAAACAATTTTATGAAAAGGTCCAGCCTGGAAGCCCTGGAGGGGGCTGTCTTGCAAATAACAGACAGAAACCTAGAGCCTTCACTACCCTGCACCATCATATGGTTCTTATGGGTGTGTGGGCCTATCCAGAACAGCTCAGTTCACTTCCCGTGAAGCTTCAGCCCTGCATGATCAGTATCAACCTAAACACAGACAGATATTCCCTGCAAAAAAAAATTGATTTTTTTTTAACTAAAATCATTTGTCAAAATTTCCCATTTTGAGTAAAATTATTCTCCTCAGTCTTCTCCAAAGAGCACTTTTTCCACAGCAAAAATCTACACAGCACATTGTTCACCTGTTCCTCACGAAGAACATAACACAGCAGATCCAAAAGGCTAATGTTCCAACCATATAATGCACATAATTACCTGCAAAATATAGTTCTGTACTTTTGAAAGTACTTCTTCCAATAAAATAAGACAATAGAAAACCATCTATTAACCCAAATTGATATTGGTTTGACAAGGATAATCTGAATGAGAATACTAAAAGGATAATTGTTACATCTATGAGCTCAAATCTCAAAACGAGGATCAATTAGAGTTTCCAGTTCTGTGTGTAATTATTCAAATCTGCATTTGACTACCCAATTACTCAGCTTAGGTGTCTAAATCAGTCTAAGCACAGGGTACTTACACTGCAAAGCTGTGCTTGATGACTATGTATATGGTACTCTGGCTCAAGAATTAAGAGTGACAAATTATGTTCTCATGAGTAAACTAATCAGTGCACGTCTAGTGCACCCTGTCAGGAAGGGATGAATTGGGTAAAATCCTAATCTGCCACTTTTGTAAGGCTTACAGTTCTTATGCCAGGCTTTCGCCTTTTTCTCTGGAACATCTGTATTCCTGGTAATGGCCTGCTCCTCTAACAATAATCCATGGAGGGGCAGGAGCTTTCAACCTGTTCTTTTGAGTTGGCTGGAAGCCAGATTGGGATATGCAGAGATGTCCCTTTGTACTGGTGATGAATGATACAGACGGTCCCACTTCAGTCCCCGCTAGTCTTCTGGAGTGATCACACCTCTGAGGAGCTCTGAGACATTGTTTCAACAAATACACTACAAGTCTTGCAATTACTGCAGCTTCAATAAATTTAAGTAATTTGAAAATATTACAGTGAAATATTACAGTGCCTATACAAATATTTAATCTTTCATTATTTCCCCCAGTATGTAAACAGACATGTATTTTTGGTGATGATGCATGCATCTTGTAAAATCCTTTGCATATACAAAAGGTGTCATGGATTACCTGGGTCACCATTAGGACCTGGTGGTCCTATGTCACCGTTATCTCCTTTTTCACCTAAAAACATGAAAAATAATATAAATTTAAGGCAGCTTTTCTGGTCAACAGTTCATTTAGCACTTATTTTTTCTCTAGCATTCAAATATAGAAAGTAGAAATATACCCAAATAAAAATAAAGATTTTTCTGTTCTAGTTTTTCCACAACAAAGGCCAGCGAAAGCTATGAAACTTGGAACACAAAGAATATATACCAATATCCATTTTTTGACATTCATGAACTTCACAGCACCAATAAATTCAGATGCCCAGAAAAGGTCTGAATATGCTACGCTGATGCACAGATTCATAATCTAGATGCTTAAGTAAACATTGGTCCAAATGACTTAAAGTCACATAGGAAGACTATGGGGTAGGCAAGATTAGAATTCAAGTCTTCTGGCTCTTAAAAGTCTGACAACATACAGTGCATCTTCCCATCTGCTTCTCTTAACTGTCCACACTCGTGTGATGATGCACAAAGTTCTTTATTTAGCCTTAAAGCAGGATTTTCACCCTGCTTTAAGGCTAAATATACTGCTGTCAGAGCGAAAGGTACCTGGCTGAGAGATCTCAGTCACCTGGTTGACTACAGTGTGAGAAGCTCTGAGACTTGTTAACCATTTTTCAAGACCCTAAACTTTTCTCAAACATAAATGATCACAGATTTTTCATCTAAAACACAAATAGGGAAACAATTGAACTAAGCATACCTTTCGAACCAATAGGACCAATTTTTCCATGCCGTCCCATGCTGCCTTTCTGTCCTTTGTCCCCCATTTCTCCTACACATAACAGAAAGACAAAAGACACAAGGTAGCAACGTAGTCTGATTCATTCAGATTCTAGCATGCCTGTAATATCAGTTTTTACAATGAGCAAAACGACACTATATGCCCCATATTCATTGAGCTTCAGAAGTCCAGCTCACTCCTTGTGAAGAACTTAACACATAACAACCTAGACAGTGATTTAATCTTTGCAAAGCAATTGACATTAATGAGGCATGCAGGTGCAAATGAGAATGGATCTTTGCTGAGAGTCACTGGAAAAGCTTTTGCAAACTTCTCTCAGGTGATCATTCCAGAATCATACTAAAAATGAGAGGGGGTTGCATTCAAACATGGATCAGTGGATTAAAACTATCATGGAGATGAGAAGACCTAAAGGATCCAAGCACAACTGACAATTTCATCTAATACAATAGCTCCACTGTAGCTGAGGGTTGAATTTAGTCTTAATGACTTATTTAAACAATATAAACACCATGGAGGCAGTCACATTCTCATTATTTGCTCTTGCACTTGAAGATTACATTAATGAAAAATGAAAATTAATGGAAATCTTACATAGACAAATAGACACAAACACATGCATATGTTCATACAAAGTCTGACTCAAACCAGCAATGTTGAATGTTATTAATTTTAAAGACAGTTTTACAGAATATTTCAAACTGCAGTTGTAGCAAAGGAACCACTAAAAAATCATTTTCCTCAGCTGTGTTTTTACAAATAAAAGGTAACTATCAACCTCTTAAGGTCAAATGAAATTGTCAACAAATCTGCATGAACCAGCCATCGACACCTATCTGTGTCCACCAGGCATACCCAGAAATCTAATGTAAGACAGCTTGATTCACTTACTTTGTCTGACTTTGACCTCTTTTCTATTAGTTGTACTTTTCTGTGTGATATAAAGTGAATATTAGAATGGCTTCAGGAGAAACAGAATTTGCACTGGAACAAGCAGTTCCTTTGCCATCACTGTCTTCACAAACCAAACTGAAGCACTGTTACTAATAAAATGTGTGCCACAGTCCAAGTATTGATGTCATTGATCTGAGCTCCTGCAGAGCTCAAATAATTAAACAGATAAAAATGTCTGTTACGTCATACATTTTTTTCTGGATGACATTTCTCAAACATTATGAAAAATAATTATCTTAATGGTGTGAATCTGAGAGAAGAACTTTAGCCTGTAATAGCAAAGCCTTATTCAACCCCATGTCTACAGAACTCATCTACAAGTTTAGGGGATCAGCAGTTGAAATTAATAAGTAGTAGTCACCCAATAAAGTAAATACAGCAGGCTTACACATGACTGAAGGTTTTGGCTTAAACCAAGCCGTTTATAGTCAATAAACTCTATGTAGTCTAAGTTGGTCAGATTATTATTTCTAAATGCTACTTTGGTTCTGGCACTGGTTTAGAGAGGATTCCCTGGTTTGTTTTAGGTAGACTTTGAGACCTATGAAATAAGACCTGTCATTTTGTTACACTCACTATGTAGTGACTGTGGCAGTTTGCCTGATGCTGCAGTTCCTACGGCCCAAGAAGCTTCAAGAAATAATAGAGCATCTGAGTGTACATTGGTGATACCCTTTCCTGGGTGCAACACCTGAGCAAATCAATGCTCTGCCATCAGATTTCAACCTCATATATATAGCTTCACTTTCAGAACAGATTCATGGCTTGCCTTAAAGATGCAATCTGTTGGGCTATGCAGGTTATAAAGGTACTGATGCTACCATTTTTTCCATATTTATCCAATATAGATAGTATATTGAGAGGATATTTCCTTGAAAATCTCTAAAGTATCAGCTTGCAATGAGTTTATCAAGTTGCTCTGAAAGTGACCTTTCTTGATTTGGATATTTATGAACTGGGATTACCATAACAGATCATCAGATGTTTGAATGCTTTCTCTTTTCAGGCTGCTACATCTGAAATTAAATAAACACAAAGACCTAATGCATAAATAAAATACAATATATAAAATTATTTCACTTTCCTTCTCATCAATACTGACCAGAAAACGAACTACTTCACAGTAATAGCTAGTAAAAGCTACGTGACCTGCTCAGAAGTGAAAGTGTGTTATCTCAAACAACGAAGACATACATTAAGTCTCCTGTGCTCATTAAAAGAACTGTTTGGATTTGGTTTTCTCTTATAGTGACTAACCCTTGCTTCTACTCCAGGGGCTTGCTTATTCTGCTTCTTCTGCAGAATAAATCACAAGGTTTCAAGAGAGACCCATCTGCCTTGAGGGTTTCAAAAGTTTTAATACCTTTTGTACAGTCCTTTTTAGTGTCTCTATGATTGCCAAAAACGCTGTCTAAAGAGTCTTAATGAAATCAGGAAGTGAGAGCTGGAAAGAAATGAGGACAATGAAAGAAATTAAGTCTCCATAGACCAAAAGTAGGAAATCTAACTGAAAGTTTGAATGGAGAATATGAAGCAAGCCATCTGTCATCTCTCAGATGAAGGTCGTATACGCTGGAACCAATTATAGAAGACTTAAAGGATTTTGGACGGAACTGAAGAGAGACAAATTCTAAATTATCTTCTTGGTGGCCTTTTCAGGCCCACAAACAAGAGAAGAAATAAAACACCAGAGATGAATGGTGGACCACGCAACCAGTGAAAAAATGAGGGCTTTGCCTCTGTGCAACACTATAGATGGTGGCTTCGTATACATTATGGCCAATCTCTTCAAATGGGATTAATTGGAACAGATAAGAAGGTGTAAAACTACTTAAAAAAACCCAAAGGTGTCAAAAAGACAAATTCAGCAGAAACACAAATTCACCCTGTCACAGACAAATTGAACTGAGTCATGTCAAACAGAAGAGAGCAGCAGTTTACTTTCCAAACTTAAAGATTTGAAGACAAATCAGATTATAAAAATTCCTCATGATTTGACATACTGGACATCATGGACACCTACCTAACAATGAAAGTAGAAGTGCATCAAACCAGACCAAAAGCCTCTTGACACTAGTGCCATCCTTGACAGCAATCTGCTAAGGATACTTAGAAAAAGAATGTAAGATATAGAGCAAGATTACACTGTCTTTCCCTCAATGTATCTCCTTAGTCCTGCAACAGTCAGTATTCCCAATGCAAATATTTAGCCTGACTTGAATGAGAATAGTATTTTTAAAGGATATAATGATGTTATGGTATGGTAGTAACCTACATTCAGGACACTTAATTTTTAAATTTTTAAAAGTATTGGCAACCGGAAATTAGAAAATTTGGAATACACCAATAGACTACGGTACTGCTTTACACTAAATAATCTGAATTATCCACACCACTGAAAGTTGGTGAGTGGCTAGCAAACAGTGGTTACAACACAGTTACATCTTATATGAACAAACAGTGGATAATCCCAGGTGGCATTTTATGTAGTTGGGGCAAATTAATTTCACCCAGTATTTGCCACCTGGAAGTTAGGTTTTTAGTCTATTTATCTAAATTCCCTTGGTAGGCAATGGAGAAATAAACATCTCTCAGCAGTGATCCATCCCACTCATGTTAGACAGGTATCTTAATGACAAAGTGAAACTTTAAAAGCCTTGCATAACAAACAGGGGGAAAAAAAGAGGAAACTATTGTCAATCCATACAGACTAGAAATCAGAAAGGCTAGAAAATTTGCAAAGGAAACTAAAGATAGCAAGAAAAAATCCAAACTAGAAGGCAGCAGAAAAGTTTAAAGTACACTCAAAACAAAAGAAATGGAAATAGTATGGCCCATTCCTGAATGGGCAAGCTTATATAAAGATGCACATAAACACAAATAACTGCCCTTATGAAACACATATATTGCCAGAATTACATTAACAACATAATACCAAGCTTGTTCAGACCAGTGGTCCCTCTAGCCCAAGACTTTGAGTCCCACAGTGGCAGCAGAAGGTGTGATACAGGAAGATCACACAACCCCAGCCACTATCTGCAGTCCATTGCAGATGGAGTTGATGAATCAGTCCCCCAGCAGTTCCAGCGAGTGCCTTATAGTTCAGGTATGATGGGATCTGGTGCTTCTGTAACCTCGACCATATACTCTTCAGACTACTCTGTACAGATGCAAGTCTCAACCTGTCCAGTTTTTCCTTATGAGGCAGCTCCTCCATCTTCATCACATTTCTGGTTCTCCTCTCTGACCTCTCATGTCCTTCTTGAGAGACAGAGGCCAGAACCACACTCATTACTTGAGACAGTGCATGTCAGGCTTTTATGCAGCAAAAATGAGTTTCCCATTTTGTCCTTGGTATCTTTTCTGATGATGGGCAGTGTTTTGTTGTCTTTGTGGCTGCTGCTAATGACTTCAGAGCAGTTCTTGAGTTTTAAGTGACAGTTCTAGTTTTTGGCATTGTGTATGTACGGATTAAATTATGCATTTCTAATGTCCCTAGGCAATATATTTATTTACACTGAAGGCCATCTGCCATCTTTTTTCCACTCAGTTTAGCATGGATTTTCTCAAAATCCTGTTGAGTTCAGGTGGAACTGAAAGACAGTTCTGAATCAGATACCCACAACTGTCAATGTCAGGACTTTTATATGGAATCCTGCCTGCAGTACTCCTTAGCGAGCAATAAATTCATGTAAAAGTTGACTCAGAAATGTAAAGGATTGATTGATTACATATTAATGAGCAATCAGTAATACTAAAATATAAATTAAGATATTATTACCTCTCTTTAGAACTTGATTATACAAATGACTGAGCACTCTGGCTCCAATCCAGTTAAATTAATGAGTCTTCTCTCCTGCTTGAGAGGCTATGCTTGTACTAGTAAACTAAATGCCTGGGACTGTTCCCTGGCAGTGGGAACCAGGTGGCCAAGAATGGTACATTCCACAATATTAAATTGTCTTACTCCTCAAGCCAGGATAATGACTTGCAAGCTGCTCATTGTGTTAGCTCCCAGAACGTACCCAAGAATTGCCTGGGAAAGTGTTAGCTGGCAAAGGCCAAAATCACTGTGCTAACACTGCAAAAGTAGAGACAGTTGAGTTCCACGCAAGCCTAAGAATAGTGTGTGGCTCTACTTCACATACCATTATAATTAAGTAGAAACGAAGTACAAAGTATAAAGGCTGAAATTAAAATGCTAAAATAATTTATTTTCAAATGGTTATGGCTCTAAGAAAATTAAAATGTCCTGAAGAATACATTTTTAATGTGCTGTTCCTTTGATTATGCATTTCAACAGTAAATTCACCCTCTCCTCCTTCTTTTGATTGCCATAAGCAGAATCCATGCTACTCTGGGAATATTCACAGTATTGTATTGTTATTGAAATATATGTGTGGAATTTGTATACATGGGAGTTATGGCCTCACAGATTGGATCATGACTCAGTTAACTGAGTTCACTCCCAACATGTGAGTGTGCAGTACAGCAATCAGTGCAAGCAGAGAAGTTACATCTATTAACTTCACACCCCAAAACTTGCACTGCAGTACATGCTACTTTCATCTGCATCAGCCATTGTACTTGATACAGTGCTCTGTTCTTTACATAAGGCCAACACAGTTTCATATTCTGCTGACATGCTATGCATCATAATTGACCTATACAATTAATTAAAAGCAATGAGGAAAGTAAGTGGAATTTAACCTTAATCAGTGCCCAAAGACATCAGGATGTCTGATGTCACCCTGAAACATCAGGACACTCAGAACCAGATTTATTTCAGGTAAGCACCATAAAGTTTTAAGGTTTGTCAGTTTCTGAACTACCCAAATCTGGAAATATCATGAGGAAAGGATACGATAAAAACATTTGCAGCACTTTCTAATCTTGAGGTGTTCATTTCAGATCAAATATACCATAAAAAAACCATTTCTTTTGTAAGTTATTTGTTCACTGATTATTATATACCTAAGGAGTTCAAAGAAACTAAGCACATTTTCTTGAGAAATGAAACAAAGGGGAAAGGAAGAAAAAAAAAAAAGATTACTGTGATTCTGATCATGTAAATTAACACCAAAAGTAGAAAACCCTAAAAATGTTGCAAAAGAATTAGTTTCTCCCTCACGTAAACCATCACTTACTCAAATAGCAGAAAAATACAATAAAATTTAGCAGTTTACATCAACAGAAGGAGCCAAATATCAGCCCAAGAAGACAACAATTATCAAGCTTCAATAGAAACACCAGGAGTCAAACACATGTTAACACTGTGACTGCAGTTTAACAGGCTACTGCACAGAAACAGGGCTGCTGTGATCATCCATGTGTGCTCTTAGAAAGGGGCAAATGCAAAATGAGGGAGCAATGTTATCCATCTTTCATTATCCACTAAGCTATGTGTTAAGGACCTGAATCACAGGTCTAAGCTTCACACCAACTGAGATTTTAAAATACTTGGCCAGCACTTTAAAGGACATTAGTGGTATATGGCCATCAAGAGATCAAAAACAAAGCAAAAAAGCAAAGTCAACAGCAGGTCATGAGTGGATACTACATAATCTGTCCAGGAAAAAGGTGATGAACTGATTATTTCTGAGAACAACATTGTGAACAAATTATCAAACTCCAAATAATGCACAGTTCTTACTCCTCCATAAATAAGATGAACAACCAAATATGCAAAAGATGTCAGTGTGTTGGATAGTTCAGTGTTAGCAGCTCACATGATTTTTCCCAATAATATTGTTATATTTTATTTTTGCCTCAAAGTTCCAGCTTCTGGATAACAAATGGGAAAACCCTTGGACTGCTGGAAGAGAATATACAGTTGAGTCACTTTCATTCAGCTTGAGAGTCTAGAAAAGTATTTATGCATGAGCTTAACTTGAGGTCTGGGCACTACACATTGTCTGTGGAGGTTAACCAGAAACTGAAAGGTCAGGAGACTGAAAGATTTTTCTAGGTCAAGGCTGGATATCTGTCTGTGTCCCTTCCATATGGTAGAAATTACACCTGTGAAGTCTGTTTGCTTATCCGGTCAATGCTGGGACACTCAGAAAATACACTGAATAGAGTACTGTGATGAAATCTGGCACCATATAGTCCAAATTGTTTTTAAGGTAACAATTTATTTTTCTTTTAAGAAGCATTTGTGGAAAGGAGTCAATGAAGATAAATATCTACAGAATGTACATCATTAATGAAAAGATTATTTAATTACAATTCATTTTAAACCAGAACTTGTTTGTAGAAATTTCTTACTATGCTAAAATAAAGCTGTTTACCAAATACTTCAAGAACATACATGCATCAAGTCAAATCTGGATGCACAAAGGCAAGCAGAAAAAATATGTTGCTGCAGAAGCAGTAAGAAATTTTGCCTGTGTTTAATCTGAAAGCGCTGCCTGGAAAAATACCGATATAGTATGCATTCATATTCAATTTTCTTTCATCTCTTTTCTGTTTCAAGTATGTTTTCTTGCAGTGAATTTTCACTTCAGCGTTTCTTCTTTCAGTCTCATCAGAGTTTTGGACTTTTGGAGGTATGGAAAACTGGAAAATTACCGTTATTATTAATTAAGCATTCCTTATGAAAATGATTTTCCAAATAAATGCAATTTTGCAGTATAAAATATATAAATGAAATGTTACATCATGGATTGGCCTGACTGAAAAAGAGTACTTCCACTTCTCAGATGTTCCAAAACATTTTGAATTGATTTGACAAAATGCCAAGCTAGAGAAACATGCCTGACAGTGCAATGGGAGAGGCTTTCAAGCTCCCCGTGAGAAAGCAGTATGACCAAGTGCCCACCTCAAACACTTGTAGAAAAGTGATCACAGCTTGAGAAACGAACAGGAGGAACTAAGAGTCCATTTAATGACATCAATCACCCAGGTATGATGGGACAGCCAGAACAACAGGAGTGCTGCAGTGGACGGATATTGGCTCTTTATGAAGGACAGGCAGAAAGACAAGGCAAGGGTTATGCTCTGCACAGTGGGCACCTCGAATGCATAGAGCTTTGTTTCCTAACAGGCAACTGGTCTGCATCTAACAGCATCTTCTGGGAGAGCAGCACCAGAAGGAGCAATCAATCCAGAAAGTTCATCCGGGACAATTATCTAATGCAGGTAACTGGGTTTGCAGCTAGAGATGGTAGTCTCCTAGACCTCTTATTCACATACCCTCTGGCTGTGGATGTGACAGTGAACAGCAGCCTTGGCTGCAGTGACCATGACCGCCTTCATGAGATGACAGCTTTCAAGATTCTGAGGTAAGTGAGGAAGGCAAGCAGCAGGATAAAAGCCCTAGACTTCTGGACTTTTGACTTGTTCTGGGAGCTTGTAGGCAGGATCCTACTGGAGGCTACTATGAAGTGCAAAGGGGCCCAGAAAGATCTTCTCAGTCTTAAGGAACAATTACCTTAAAGCATAAGAACTATCTATTGCAATGTGCAGGAAAATGAGCAGATATGGCAGACAGCCAGCTTGGCTGAACAGGGAACTGCTGGCTGAGACCAAATGCAGAAAGGAAGCATGCATGACATGGATACTGGGACAGGCTACTGAAGAGTACTACAGAAATACTCCCCAGGCATGCAGGGCTGAAGAGAGGAAGGCCAAAGTTCAGCTGGAGTTGAACTCAGTTATGTGTATGAAGGACAACAAGAAAGACAATACAGGTAAGTCAGCAGTAAAACAGAGACTGATGGGGGCTCTGATCAGGAGGAAGGCAACCTAGTGACAAAGGACACAGGAAACGCTAAGGTACTTAGTGCTTTCTTTGCCTTGGTCGCTACTGGCAAGGTCTGCCCTCTGGCCTCCCAGTTCTTCATGTTAGCAAAGATTTGGGGAGGACATGTGTCCTGCTACTAATGGTAGTAGATGACTGAGTTAGGGACTACTTCACGTGCATGTACACAGGCCCATGGCACCGGCCAGAAGGCATTCAAGGGTGCTGAGAGCGCTAGCTGATGCTGTTACAAGGCTGACAAAGTCTAATAATTAGCTGATAATGACTGCCATTCCTCAGGAACCAGTCCTTCATCAGTGACAGGAAGGAAGAAGTGGAAGGATCCTCTGTGAGTCTGCAAGAAACCCCAAGCTGGCAGGAGTGGTTGGTGCACTGGAGGGCAGCACTGCCAGTCACGAGGAGCTCGACAAAGCTGCAGAAATGTGTTCACAGGAATATCATGAGTTCAGCCAGACACTACGTTCCTCACCTGCAACACATTGATGAAGGCTGGCCAATGGCTGGCTAAAAAACTCCTTTACATAAAAGGACTGAGAGATTTTTGGGCCCTCATACAAGAGCAGCAAACGAGTCCAGCTGGGAAAGATGGTTTTATTTAGCTTAGAGTACGGAAAGGTAAGGGGGGACCTAATTGCAGTCTTCCCCTACCTACAAGTGGTTTGTAGAGAAGATGCAGTCTTCTCTTATTAGAGACACACATCAAAAGGACAAGAGGTAACAATCACAAGTTACAACAAGAAAAATTTCAGTTGGCCCTAAGGAAAAGGTCTTTCATGATGACACCGGTGAACAGACCGATCAAAAAGGATGTGGAATCTCCATCCTTAGAGATTTTAAAAGTCTGCTGGACAAGACCCTAAGCAATCTGATCTAAATTTGAAGTCTGACCTGTTTCAAGCAGGAGATTGGACTAGATGAGCTCCTTATGACCTTTTAACCTAAATTATTCTGTTATACTTTAACTTCTCTTCATGCTGCATTACCTTGCAAGAGTTGAAATTTCAGTTTCCAGTATTTTTTATGAGTTGTCCTTGAAGGGTACATCTCCATAAGGGAAATACACTGACTGAAAACATGCACCCCTCATGGGAGTTATAAATTTTTCAGTGCATTGTAGGGGGAAGAGCTCTAGCTATGGATTTTGGTCCCAGGGAAAACTGCAGGTATCAGACTCCCGTAATTGCCCAAAAGAACTACATAACAGATCATGCATCATCATAAGGAAGTATAAATTACCACTGTGATTGCTTTGAAAGGAAGCTTGTAAATTCAGTTCAGTAAAACTAGCTCCATCGTTCTGATGACAGGAATGTCAAATGTTTAATTTCAATATTGAAATAAAAGGGATTGACTACTCCTAATGTGAATTTTTCAGAATGTGCATCTCCTGAAAAACTTATGAAGGTCAAATTTCCTCCTTGCTTCAGGAGAAAAACAAATGTGAAAAGGCAGAATTTCCTGCAGGACAGAAATGCCACGTTCCTCTCAGCTGTGTAACTGAATACTGTTGAGCACCGTTCCTCTCAAGAGCTCCAAATATTTTTGAACTACAATGAAAACAGCGTTACCACCATCTTTCCATAAATATCACTGAACTGTGATCCAAAAAATGTGGAATCACTCATGGCCATCTCTGCCTGTAATGGCTTACTGCCTTCCCTCAATGGTTTTAATTAAGGTATTATGAGTGTTCACATTTACAAACAAAAGAAAACAATAAAATTGAGCCTCATTATTTCTTCCCTCTGATCTACTATGAGATTTTTCATTTGCAGAAGGCAAATTATGAAGAAGACATTATGATGCCTTTCTTCACAAAGATGTTTCTAAAAAATCAAGAATTTTTTTTTTCCAAAATGAATCTTTCTGACCAGAAAGTAATAGTTAGTCTACAAATGAGTGCATACAGTTGTACTGGTTTTGGCTAGGATAGAGTTCATTTTCTTCATAGTAGCTAGTGTGGGGCTATGTTTTGGATTTGTGCTGGAAACAGTGCTGATAATATCCAGGGATGTTTTAGCTATTGCTGATCAGTGCTTACACAGCACCAAGGCCTTTTCTGCTTCTCACACCACCCCACCAGTGAGTGGGCTGAGGGTGCACAAGAAGATGGGAGGGGACACAGCCGGGACAACTGACCAAAGAGATACTTCGTATCATATGATGTCACACATCATATAAAGCTGGGGAAGAAGGAGGAAGGAGGGGACATTCGGAGTTATGGTGTTTGTCTTCCCAAGTCACCGTTACACATGATGGAGCCCTGCTTTCCTGGAGACGGCTGAACACCTGCCTGCCAATGGGAAGTGGTGAATGAACTCCTTGTTTTGCTTTCCTCGCATGTGCGGCTTTTGCTTTACCTATTAAACTGCCTTTGTCTCAACCCAAGAGTTTTCTCACTTTTACCTTTCTGATTCTTTTCCCCATCCCGCCCCAGGGGGGAGTGAGCAAGTGGCTGGGTGGGGCTGAGCTGCCTACTGGGGTTAAAACACAACAACAGTACACAGAAATGCCCAAGTCACCCAGCAAAGGGAGAGAGGATCCCGTCGTCATGGTCTCACAAGAAAAGGCAGCATTTGGTCAGGAATGACTTTCAAAACATCTTTAACAGTTACCTTTTTCTCCTGGAGGCCCAACTCTGCCTGGACGACCTGGAGCACCTTTCTCCCCCTTTTCTCCAGCCTCCCCTGTTGATACAAAAGGAAACAAAAAGAAGAATCATATTAAACCAGGACTATTTTCTGTTGGTGGCAGTGACAAGAGTGCCATTCTCCCCAGTGAAAATAAAAACCTACTATAACAAGAGGGGAAAAAAATAAAAGCAGATGCAATCTGACTTAACAGCTATACTTGATGCACCAAGAACAGTTTCCTGTAACTGGTGTAGACACTGACAAAACCAAAGTCAGTACATTATTGAAGTCTTATACAATGGGTCTAGTTTTGTGGATGTTACTCATATCATCAACCTCCAAAAAGCCCAACAGCACAACTGACTTAAGCAGAAACTTCAGAATTAGGCCCCAATTTAGCACATAAACTTCTGTGTCTGTGTTCACCAAACACTTTCTGAGTATCTGCTAAGGACATGCTTAAGTCTCAAGTGAAAATGGCTTAACTATAAACTCAAATTTAAAAAAAAAAAAAGTTTATGCCACTTACGGAAGTCTATAGGAAGGCATTGCTACATCTGTCATTTAGAGAATAATTTTTAAGCATGAAAGAGTATCTCCTAATCAATATTCTCAGTTATATACTGTGCCTTTTAATCTCTATGGTACGAACCACTTTGCATTGTACTTACTTGCACATAGCTCACAGCACATTATTATATTCAGCATATTTACACATCAGTTTCTGTAAATGTTTGCCTCACTGGTGCACTTCATTGGAAATCAGGGAATACTTAGCTTGTTTCATCCCCTACTATTGTACTACTATTGTAGTTTGCCACTGACATAAAATTAAAATCTCTTAAACAAATAGAAGTTTAAAGAATTATTTACATAGCCACCTTTACAAAAAAGATTTATATGAAGGAAAAGAAAGTTCTATGGCTTCCACAGAAAAGAAAATGCCAGGATCTAAAAGCCAGACCTAGCATAGTACACCTGATGCCCCAGCAGTGTATTTCTATAGAGGAGAGTGAGCATTAGCTGCTCTCCAGGAAGATTAAGGGAGCACCACATCAGGAAAGTCAACAGTTATCATGCACCCCCTCAAGCTCTGCTCTCTGGCGTAGCTGGCAGTGGTGGTTCAGAGAGGGACCATAGAGATGACATGTGAAAACAAGCCACAACATGGCACGTTTCAAATATGCAGCCTCCAGGTCTCTCTCTCCTCATTGTAGACATAGGTGGCTGTGAGCCGAACTCAGTTCTCCATCTGTTATATTTTCCTTCTTCAGGCTGCCAGCAGGCTTCAGACCATCTTCCCTGACTTCAGACATGCAAAAATAGGCCATTCTCTGACCTTAATGAGGACAAACTTCACATAATCCCCAGTGAATAATATTGTTAGTATGAAACAGGCTATTATTTGGCACATTTGGGAACGTCACTTTTTTTATTATCAAGTAACCAATAGGCTTTGTATGATTGCCTTTCCTCCCTCAGGGCTGGTTATGAGTTCTTTGCTTCCCAAAGATAAATCCTGACAATGGCTTTTCCCTGCTCTCTGGAGGCTGAGAGCAGGCTATTACAGCCTATTGCTTTACACATTCTTCAGAGTGAAAGCTGTGCATTAGGGATCAATAAAATAGATCACTCTTGCTTCAGGCCATTACACACACCTGCATTTATTCCTATAATAAGATGACACTGCATTCCTTAGTGTGGGTGTTTAAGAAACTTTCCCTGGGAGGAGATTACCCCATTACAGGTCCAACTACAGACCACTCTGCATTTTTTGTTATCATCTGTTTTAAGCAGCAAGACCTTGACGAAGAGGGACTGATCAGTGGTCTAGTTCAGCTTTGCCATGTTTAAGTCCCTATTATTGCTGCATGTACTGTGCAAGCTGACGAAGCAAAGTCTGTGCAGGTGTCATGGTCAACAAAACAGTTTTCTCTCAAGGAATTTCAATCAATTTAACTTATCACCAATTAACACCAACTTTTAACTTTTGATTCCTTAAATTAGGAAAAAAAACAAACAAATTTAACTTAGAGAAAGACACCTCTGCATCCCTCTTCCAGTCTCCTGCCCCTGTGCCACACATTACACCTAGTCACTTCAGAGCAGGAGGTTGGGATCAGTGCTTTTCCGTCCCTACCCAGTTGCTTCGGCATGGCCTCCTCTGCCAGCCACAGTCCCTTTGCAGTTGTACCTCCTGCTCAATCTCCTCTCCATCCCTTCCCAGATGCCTCCTGGCTCCAACCCTACTGCATGAAATAATACCTTCTTCCTCAGCGCAAGGCAGCTCTTGCCCACACAGCTGAGACAGGGCGAGATGGCCCACAGTGCTCCACAGTGTTGTGATCCTCCACACCCCCAAAAGAAATTTAGCCCTTGTACCAAACAGAGCAGCAGCAGAATCACAGGTATCAGGCACAATCCTAACACTACTACAAACTGCTTCTCTTGTCACCTCCAAGAGAGATCTTTCATAACTCAAATGATATATCTTACCATTGTTATCAATTTGCCTCCTTTTGTGAATTCTTTGGGACAGGATTTGTCTCTGATTATGTTTGCATCCTGCCTACCTTGAGCTGTACCATCTACTGTAATGAAAATAGCACACCAAATATTAACTATGTGAGCTATTAAGCATTCCTTGGCTGGTGATAACTTTCTTCCATTACTCATATTCCCTCTGTGAGTAGACGCATCAAGTGTGGGCGTAAAAAAATTGCGTTTATTTTATTTATGTAGCATCAACTTTTTTATGTATTGTATGCCATTGAGACTATTAAGTCAATTCCTGCTTTAGATTCTAGAAAGGAGACAAAAAAAAGTGGCAAACCAAGAATTTAAGCTTTGAAGGATTGTTCCATGTTGTTTTTTTCTTCACAATAGTAGTAACTTCAATCTCATAGGCCTATCAAAAGGAATTGGGCTTTAGGAAGAATATGAGTGAGTAATGCAGTGAGGCTTCATCATCCATCCCTTTTTCACACACAACACACTTTTCCCATTATTAATATTGTCAGCTTTCTAAAACACGGATCAGTCTGCTGTCTGGATTCTCAGAGCCACAGCATTTTTCCCTTCTGCATTTCATCTTACTCCTTTATACTGTTGAGGTTATAAAAAAATAAAAAAAATAAAAAAAAAAAATCAGTCCCTAAGACCTAAGCTGCTGACCTTAAACTCATTTATGCCTTTTTCTATTCTTGGTGTCTTTACTGGCTTTCTTCATCTTCCATTTCCACCTCCGTTTTCATCTCATCCCCCTTCCGATTCCCCCTTTTATTCCATGGGGTCCTAATTGGCTTTGTGTCATTTTCTTATTTCTTTTTTTTTTTTAGTTTCCAGTCTCTCCACTCAGTCTCATTCTTTGTGCCCTTATTTTCTCTTTTCCCTTTATCTCTTCTTGTTCTTCTAAAATTTCTCCATTACGCTCCCCCACTTTTGGATACTTTTTCCTAGTGTCTTCTTCCTTCACCACCCTATTTGGGCTCCACTTTCTGCACCACCTCTTAGGCTTAACCCTCTCTTCCCTTTCACACACTCCATGGTCTCCCTTATTTCTTCCACTTCTTCCCTGTACCTATTTTTCCCAAATCCCAACAGGCTTGTGCCCAGAAGCAGTGCAGGGCTCTGTTCCTCCATCACTGGAGATGTTGCTGGCAGCCCAGCAGAGGAGGAGATGGGGCAGATCTAAAAGCTGCAGTGAGCAAATCCCACTGCGTGGGAGCTGAAATTTGGGCACGCAGCCACATAAATGCTCAGTTTAAAGGAAGCCTTGGCCACTGAAATGGGTTGGAGCTGTGCCAGTGGGGGACAGCAGTATCTCATTACCAATTCTCTGAGCCAGTCCCCCTGACAGCATAGCTGGAGCATTGATAGCTTTTTAGGGATTTCACATTAACTAGGGCTGTATCAGGCCATTTTGTGCTTCACTGAATTTGTACATCAATCTCTCTCACTTTTGCAAGGCTTATATCTCATGAAGCACAGTGAAATCATTAACACATGATGGTTTTCAGGCTTCTCTGTTGTTTCCTGGCTCAGGATTGCCTTCTGACAAAGGGCCAGGGTCCTGCAATATTTATATGTTTTTAAAAACTCTGGTGCATATAATAATAATAATAATAACAGTCATCACGTAAAAATGGTAATCACAGATGTTAATTTTGACTGATTACACAAATAAGGAAACTAAGGCAAAGAAGTTACAAAACTTGTCAAAGCCTGTCAACTTCTTTGAAATGAAAAATCATGCCAAAGCTCCAGTTCCCAGTGCTGACCCTTTGACTGATCTTCCGTGTAACTTTGGACAACATACATTTGACTTGATTGTGTTCTTCTCTGTAAGTCATATCATCAGCAGTATCTTATGCCTATTTCACAGCAAATATATCAAACAAATGAAACAAATGAAACAACTCAAACCTCAGTCAAACCTCAGAAGACCCGGATATAGTGTTGTTCTTTCTAACTAGAACATCTGCAGAAGGTGTAAATATTATTAAGGCTTCAAAGGCTACATACTGAAGTAAAACCAAAAAAATACAGATTTTGGTTCAGATCAGGCATCCAAATCTGCATCTATAGCAATAATAAAAAAACAGGAGAGCTTTATTCGTCCTGAAGCCAATTGGCCAAGCACTACCCACATCACTACAGAACAATTCTCTTGCTTCCAGCACAGGGCAGCCACATCCAAACTGGGCAATGTCTGGAGAGGGCAATTTACACCACAGCCAAATCTGCGGCCAGGCTGCACTTGCAATTTAACTGTATAAATAATTGCAGGACAAAACTGAGCCTTGCCGTCACCAATTAATTAAGCAGCACAGACACAGCCTGCCGTCCATACTATGGTCCTCAGGCAACTGTAAAGCCCAGGTTTGTGCTAGGTAACATCAGTGGCATCAACATTGTTAGGTGAGTTTTGTGATACTACAATGTGTAACTACCAGAAAAACTGTAACATTAGTTGTGCAGTTCTTAAACAATGGGGTTTTTTTATTGTTAATGATAAACTGGTGATTTTCATGGGTTTTTTTGTCCTTAGTTAACAGGATAGCATATTTCCCCATGCTTACAGGTGTTACACTCCAGTAGAAATACCATAGCCTCTATAAAGGGAATTACTGTTATTGACTGAACAGGGCTGGGATTTCACACCATAATGGATGCTGTTGCTTTAAAATGCTAGTTCTTCCCAGTTGTTGATTTCCTATCTAAGGTACATTTTTTGCTACAAAAAGATCAATAATTTATTACGCTGTCTTTTTGGGGCAATAGTTTGGGGGCATATTTTGTAAAAATGTGGCTTTTGTCCACAGAAACTACAGAAATGCCAAAAACCTAACTAATTTTTTATTTCTTCTGAAAGGTACTTGAGCATTTAAAAATCAAGGGAAGACAAACATAAGACTAGAAAATACAAATACTTCCCATTACATTGCAAAATGGCAATGAAAACCTCTCCAGGTGTAAAGTAGGGCCTGATTTTACAGTCGTTGGGTATATGTACCAATCCTGAGTATAAACACAGAGAAAGCAATCAGGCCGTGTATCAGAGTAACAAGCACTACTGATCAGAAGCAAGTCTGGGAAACTTTGGCATGCATTCTCTGAACCATGTTTATTTTAACAGGCATCTTATGGGCCTTAAAACTCCATTTTTAAGGAGGCTACAAACGGGACAAATAAGTGGACAACTGAAAGGCACTTTGTCTCTGTTAGAAACTGTCAGTGGTGCAAATGAGGCTGTTAGAAGGAAAGGATTAGTATTTGAATGACAGAGTAGGCTTCCACATTACCTTTGAGGCCTGGAACAAGAATTTGAACAGAGCAGGACTCCTCTGCAATATGTTGAGGATATCCAGACTTTAGCAGTGACAGGAAGGCAAGGCTAATTAGAGTCACCAAGAAAACCAGATCTCTCTTCATAATGAGCACTTACAGGTCACTGACTCCTAAACAAAAGAATGAATAAACAGTTAAGAATTCCAAAGACTTTCAACAGTTTCTGAACATATGCAGCATCCTACTACAAATACAATATATTTTTGTGTGCCATAACCCACACAGAATGAGAAGAACATGTGCAGGTCCTCCAAGCAGGTTGTGTGTTCCACAGACATACATGAAACATGCAGCAGCACATTCAGCAGCTCATTTTGGTGTTAGACTGGGTAAAATAAAGCTCAGAAGAAATTTAGTTAAGAATTAGGAGATTAAGCAATGCTAATAATATGCAATTCTGTGTTCACGATTTCTTATTGGAGGCGGGGATCTGGAAAGGTCAAAGGAGAAAATATAGTACACAGCCTTGCACTGAAAGATATTGCCACTTAGAGTGCATACTGCTCTAAAGAGGCAATTCAGTAGGTGATGAGACCAACCTAAGGGCCTGAAATTTCACTTCCCATCTACCTGAGCACTGAAATTGTGCCCAGCAAATTGTCTGATACAATAGCCCTCATGTAACTCATTGAGGGTGGAAGGTAGATAATATTTCACTATATCATGCAATGAAGTTACATAAGAGTCTTCAATAAATCCTGAAAAGTTTTACCTCTGAAACATACCCTTGTTTAAGCCTACAAGTGAAATGGCTTGCCTGTTATTAGGATGTGAAGAAATCTCTCAGAAAACAACAGTACAGAAATGGACCTTGTTTGAAAGGACCATCAAAAGTCAATATTTAGGGGATCTGTAGAAATACCCTTTGACAAAAGTGTTATTGATGTACTTCTGACATGTTTTTCCAGTCCTTTCACCAAGGCTCTGTACTACACAAACGAGCCGAAAGTGATATCAGGGTTTCAAGAGAAAGTACCTGTATATCATCTTTTATAGCTACAATACAGATGTGTGCATTTCACATCTAGAGCAAGAAGATTGGGCTATATTACTCCCCACTCCTTGATTCCCTTCAAAAATAAGCCAAGTAAGATTAGGCACAGGTGTGGGGTCAGTACGTGGGTCTGTACATCTCAACATGTTGGGAGTCTAGGAGGGTGGATCTGTTATTCTGGGGATGGCCTGAAGGCATAACTGCCCTTTAGCAGGGACAGGATAATAAGGAGCTTCAGGGTAAGAATGAGCAGATAATAAAACTTAAGGGATGGAGCAAGAGGAAGGCAGACTGCCCTCCACATGCAGCAAATTTCAGTTTTGCCTATACTATTAAAAAGCCTTGCTCTAATTTTCAGTTCCACTATCAACTCTGATATGTTTAATAGATGTCTTAGCAGCAGGACTAAGTAGACGACTTTGGAGTTGGAGGAATAAATTATACCTCTGAGTTTCTGTCCAGTTTGTGCTTCCATTATCCTCTTGGAGATAAAATGAGTAGACTGCAGCAGGGGGGTCAGATGGGAGCAGATTTTGTCTCCCCCCTCATGTGGGGACAGCACAGCATGAGTTACAGGAGAGGTTGTTCTACCTCACAACGTCCTCGCTACACCATCTGCTGCTACACCCACACTGCAGGGCAGGGGTGCTCCATAATACACCTCCCAGTTCTCACTGATCATCCAGATTCAGGGCACAAACTGGTGTACACTGTGAGCCCTTTTTGACCCAAATCTCTTCCCCAGCTTTCCTTCCAATGGAGAGTGAGGTGCAGCAGGAGGACCACGCCTGAAAAAAGGTGGGGTCTATGCTTGGACCTGGGAAGAGCTCCTGGGTCAAGGGATCTTGATACAGTCATAGTCTAATGGGCTACAGCGGGGCAGGAAAACCTAAGGAAAACCACTGGTTCTGGGTAATCCTCCCATGGAGCAAGGGAGGAACAGGGACTATCTGGGGATCTTCATAGCCACAACATGCCATGCTCCCATAATGGGACAGGCATGAACTACTTCATAGACAATCTTTGCCAACCAGAAAGACCCGGGAGAGTGTGGTCCAAAAAAAAAAGAAGTTTCCACTAAGTTGTAATGTAACAATTTTATTTTCAAGGCCTTTGTTTCAATTGCCTATTACCTTTTAGTCTAGCAGATGACAATACAGACAATCTTATTAGAGATGCATTCTGTACCCTCACCAACATTCCTGTCAGACTACTAAGTACTAATGTCATTTACAAAGTCTCCTCTCATAGCTTAGGGTGCAGTTTCTGGAGGGACACCACTCACCCATATACAGGTGTTTACAGTATATTTTTTTTTTTCTCCTTTCAAGAGTGCTCAGTTCCCAAAATTTTGCTTATGTTACCACAACTAAGATGACTGCAGCTCATATATACATGTCTGAATCAGCTTTAAAGTATCTAGCTCAGGTATTGCTAGGAGCATAGAAACCCACAAAAGTACAAAACTTGGCTGCTCAAATATTTAGGCCAAATTAAGTTTTGTCACAATTACAGCAACATCACTCAAGGCTTCTCAAGAATGCAGGCAAAAATGAATTTTGCCACCCAAGGATGAGGAACCAGAGCTGGAGGAGAAGGCACATCACAAAGGTGAACACAGAGAACAGAAATGGGAAGGGCACGAAGAGTAATGGAAATTTGGATGTAAAGGTTCTACTGCCATAGATAAGCAGCAACCAGCCCAGCTCCACAGGGCTCTGACAGACAAAACGAGCAAGAAATATCTGCTGTGTTCCGGTCCTCTGCTGTCTTGGCCTACTTCCTCCTTTGCCTATGCACAGAGACAGCCCAAACTACTAGAAACAAGGTCAGGCCACTAGCCACCTTACAGCTATTTTCCAGGGTTATAGAAACTATTTGACCACAGTCTTGATATAGTTTTGCAGTATCAGATCTCTGTGATAGCACCCTTCTCCCAAATATCCTCATGTGCATAACAAACAAAATACGTCACCTACATTAATCTTGAAAATTCCTAACCCCAGAGTAGAGTAGAAGGCACTGCATCTTGGTGTACTTTGTGGCTCATGGTATCCACAGTGGATGGTCCTGCCTCTTTTTGTCAAGTCCGTAATTCACAACAGTCAGCAAGCAAAAGAGTGAGCAACAAAATCTAGCCAAGAGGAAAGGTTGAGGAGAAGGGTGCTTCTCCAGATCTTCTCTTCAAAGGCTTCTAGGGCCAGTCCTGGCACTTGAATAGTCAGTGCTGGTAGACTGGAAAGTGAGGGAGTCCATGGCAAGAACAGGCTTCGCAATGCCCAGTTAGGGATCAGCGCTCCCTATGTGGGAAAGCAGTGAGTTGCGGTTGCCTCAGCCAGCCAGGAGGACTTGGCAAAGACTCGTGCCTGGAAGTCTCTTCCAGACACCTGAAGGTAGGTGTTTAACCCTCAGCAGTGGCCATCTTTGAGGGAGAGGGAGTGGGACCATCTTGGACAACAGCCACACTGATGCTCTGTGGACTGAGCAAACAGAGGCCATGAGTCACAGAATCACAGAATCATCTAGGTTGGAAAAGACCTTGAAGATCATCTAGTCCAACCATTAACCTAACTAAGTCCTGCCTGACTTAGCCTGCAGATCCCACCCCACAGTCCAGGAGAGCACCTGGCAACGAGCCTGCAGGACATGCTAGGCAGGGCATCCCACCGCTTCCTTGTAGCAGGGGCACTTCAGGATCCAGCAGATCAGACAAAGAGGCTTTCAAGTCAAGTGGTTCAGATACACAGCTGAAAGCCTGGGAATTAGGCAGTTTCAGCAGGAGCACCCAGAAGGTGATGATAAGGATTCTCAACAGACAAATCAGAGAGGGGAATGAAATGGCCTGAGATGGAAGAAGGAATTGAAATTAAGAGGGTGCTCCAGTCTCTGCTTTAGTGAATAAAAAGGAAGCATCACCTCTGGTTGCATTTTATGAGGTTTTAGATGTACCCAGACTACAACTGAAAGATCAAAGCCTCCAGGTACATTAAATATTAATCTGCCTTTGCAAATTCCTACACAGCTCAGAGATGAGACAGAGGCATCAAGCAGCAGAGAACTGTCAGGGCTGCTTGGTGGCTCTGCTCAGCAGCCAGATATGAAGAATTTTCTGGGAAAAACAAAACCTCCAATGAAGCTTTCATCACATTCCCCACCGCCTGCTGCTGCTGCAGGGCTTACAAACCTCAGAGACACAGGGGATACACCTCACCCTACCTCCTGATAGCTCAACTCACAGAGAAAATTGATTCATTCCAGAAAACAGAGCTTCTTAGTATCAGTCAGGTCACAAAACCCGGACCCATATGAACACTTGGGAAATTACCTTGGTCTGAGAAGAGCCACTGACAGAGGAAATCTCTGAAGAGGTTGCAGATTAAATACTTTATGGAGTCTACAACTGCACTAAAGGGACACAGTAGTAGTAGAAATCAAACCAAAAGCACTTTGGATATCACTTTCTCCACCTTTTCCTGCGTTAAAAAGAAACCTTATTTTCTGCAGCTAAATTTGCCTTATATGATTAAAGTAAGAGTTTGAACTCCAGATATGTGCTACAGCAGTACCTTTCATTTTAAAATCCTGGAAAATTCCTTGCCTTTCTGACCTACTTTCAATCCTTTCAGGCCAAGATTCATAAAGGCATTTAGAAAACTAAATTCCACTGAAACTGGTCCTCAGAAAGACATGCCAGCCTGTTTTTTCAAACACTATCTTGGCCCTGGTATTTGGAGTATCTTCAGTGTTGGTAAAACCAATGCCAGATAGAAACCTAGAGATGTTCAGCACTTGTAAAAATATGAATATTTTCTCACTTTTTATGCAGAGGTCAGGAGTCAAAATTGCAGCACTTATAATGGTGGCCACTAAATCAGCATAAGCTGACAGCTTTGAAAAAAAAATGAGAGAAGGAGGAAAAGGCAGCATTTAAATGTCCTTTCCTTTAAAAAAAAAATAGCAAAACATCTCTATTCCCATTAGGAATGGAAACATACCAAATGCAACTAGCACAATAATTTCAAAACAACTTTTGAGATATGTCAGCTTTAGGGAATCTGCCTCAGTTGCCAAGAGAGAAGAGGTTTATTAAGCCAGGCTACAAGTGACAAGTCCTTGAGAGGTCATCAGAGAATCCCCAAGGCACCACAGACTCACTCAAAACTGCTGCAGGACCGGCCAGGCCAGCTGGCACACAGCACTCCTTGAGCTCCCCCACTTCCCCCCCAGCCGTGTATAGAAAGCTTGGAGATCACTTCAGCCAGCAAATGCCTCATGCATGAAGACCCTGTATCTGCCAGCGCCTGTTCCACAAGGGCCGGTGGCTTATTGTACAATGTTATTTTGGACCTAGAAGCAACAACACAGATGATCTGCCTAGTTGAATCCAAATGGCTGAGAAATGCTGAAGGAAAATGATGTTTGCTGGCATTAATACTCAGCCAGGCAAGAGCTACGGAGTGGCTGCAATCCTCTGTATAATCCTATGGGACTCCTCTTTGAGCTATTTTTATTTCACTGAGTTGGTTTCACTCTTATTACAATTTTTTATTATTATTTTAAAACTATACTTCATTCTCAGGGATCTGAGCTGAATTATCTATATTCTGAATTGAGTATGTTCCTGGTACAGACAGGCACACAGATCTGCAGAGCCACAGCCACATTTGGTGGGTGATTTTCCCAAGCAGGTTTGAGTCAGCGCTACAGACATATCAACAGCTTTCAACAGTTTTCACTCCCCTGACTTTTCAAGTCCTCGTCACCCACATCCCGACACCTCCCAGAACTATCTGGCAGCCTGTGTGTCCTCAAATGCACCGGTAGGCCCTAAGCCGCATCCTAACGGATGCAACACGTGCCCACAAAATCATGCCACTGAAATGCCAGGCTGTGACAGACCTCACACTATTTCAAACATTTTGAACAGATAAAAGCCAAAAAAAAAAGTAATTAAGTCCCAGGGCTACAAGGGTAACACCAGGGCCCAGCGCAGATCAGGGATATGTTTCTGGGGGAAGCGGGAGAGGCAGCAGGGACAAGTCTCCAGCGCTCTGCATGCAAGCTGCTTTTCACTCCTTAGCCTGAGGACTGCAGATCATTCCCTGGAGAAGATGTCTTTCACACTAGAGACGAAATCCATGTCAATGACCTCTTCTTTCTCCATTACAGCCTTGCTGATCATCCTAACCTACAGATGTTTTGCGTAGCTATGCTTTTACTTTATCTAAGCATTTTCTCATTTGTCCTCCCAGCCCCCTCGTGCATTACCTTGGGTAATCAAGAGTTCACCGTTCAGCTGAAATATAAAAATCAGAATCAATGATAAAGCTGCTTAAACAATGGGTGATCATTTTCGTAATGTTGCAACGCTCTGAAGCTAAATTCTATGTGTTGATTTAAAGGTTAAAGCAATAGGCTTGAAAGATTTTTTTTGAATCCTTAAATGTTAATACCGTACAATTGCAAAAATGAGGACCGTAACTGCCGTGACTACAAAGTCTCTGTGAAATCTATGGAGCATGGAGTAGCATAAAGCAGAGACATAACACATTTCAGGTCCTGATGATGCTGAAGAACAGCGAGGTTTGCTGCAGAGGACAAAAGAGTGAGTCTAAGCTGATGGGAAGCTAACATTACCTAAAAGCCTAACTGATAGGAAGTCATTGGTTACTCCCTAAAGTACACTTAATTCTGGCTCAATACAGCTATTTCCTCAGCTGATGTTTGTGAGGTGTAAGGGACTATTATTTCTGACTGTACAACGTAGGTGCCCTTGTCATACATAGGAATAGTAGCCTCACTTTTCATCAGGAAGAATGTTTTTAAAAATTGAGACAAAATTCTTACTGATGTAGTTCTGCTGAAGTCAATGAGTTTATGTCAGAATTAACTTACTGTCATCTGTGCTGAAAATATAAAATCAGAGCTTTAGCAAGGGTGAGATGAAAATAGTGCCAGTGTTTTCAAAACCTGTAACTAGAGGGAGATGGGACCCATGTGATTTCTTACCCCAAGTGACAAATCTCTCACAATAGCTCTATATGGGTTTTTTTAGATAGTAGAGAATAACACTCAAGTAGAATTTTTCTTTGTCTGTGTATCTCTCAGAGACAAAGAGAAATGTAAACAAAATTTCTCCTACAATGTTTTAATCAAAATCCCTAGTAGATGACCATATCTCTGCCATAGCCTCATTTGCAGCTATAGTTTACAGACATAGTTTGTAATTTTGGGTGCCATCCTTGATATATGTCAGAGCAAATCTTCAGTATTTTTAACCACCCCAAAATCAAAAAATATGCACAGCTCAAATATAGGTGTGAGTTTTTCTAAACCCTGTGTCTAAATTGTCTCAGTTCAGCACCATTCCTATAAAGCATCTACATGAGAACCTGACGGTATTCCCACACACCCGTCTGTAGGAACTAAACCACCAAGGATTCACCAAGAATCAGTGAATGATGTGCAGAATGACGCAGGGTACATTTCTTTACATGGATAAATACATATTATTTACATATGCATTTGACATCTTATTTCTGAAGCTTTAAGACATCACTTTTCAGTCCTCCACGTCCACAGAGGCTTACGATTGGCTGTAGAAGTTGGGATATTTGTGCAATATTTAGGTGCTTAAGACCCATTCAACCATTTTAGGCTTTTCAATATGTTCTCACCCTCCAGGCATTTAGAGGTTTTCCAGGTGGGCCTGACAGTTGTCTTCTTGAGGGCATTGGACAGGCTCCAAAGGCAAACTTAACCTGAGGAGGGTGGTCTCAGTCCCACAGCTACATTCTTGGAGGTGCAGAGAAGAGGCAGAAAGGTCTATCAAGGCCCCATCCAATCACCCCAGACATGTCAGCAATGGCACATGCTTTTTGCACAACAGAAATGCCACTCAAGTATTGATCCAAAAGGTGAGAAGTACCAGCTGTGGAACATCCTTAACTTAAAAGGATTTGAACCCACAGCTCCAGTTCCCCAGGAGAGTAATGGACTCAGTAGGTGATATTAGACTACACCCAGTCATGTCATATTAAAGGATAGAAGGCAAGCTGGGAAGAAGCCTAGTGGTAGGACACTAGAATAAAAAGGACAAAATGAATGTTTTCCCTTCCCTGCTTTCTGTTTTTATGTCTTACAATTGATTCATGTATAAACACATGGACAGGTCAGGAACGCCCAGAGAGAAGACAAAATCTAAGCAAAGCAGTTTATGAGGATAGAGGAAGAGTAGAGACAAGAGAAGAGACATAGGACGTAGACTACTAGTGGGAGAACACAAAGCAGAAGCGAAAAAACAGAGAGTCCTGACCAAGGGAGTGTGGCAGAGGAAGGACAGAGGGATAGATGGCACCATCCCAGAGTGCAAGTGGATGGGAGAAAGGTATGCTTTCAGTTGCCCCAGCATTCTACTCCTCACTGAGGAGTAGCACAAACACAAAAGGGCAGAAACAGCTTTTGCCCCCATTTTCTCACGCATTAGATATGCAACAGCTGCAAGTACGGCACCTCAAAAAGTGAACTACAAGACAGAGCACAGCTGGCATTAGGAGATGCCTATTTAGCAAGACAACTTTGCTTAGATCCAGATCTCACGCTAGCAGAAGTTATAAGCAGACCCTTGGGTAAGATTTAACCATTCTGGTTTAGGTGCTCAGTCTGAGAAAAACACCCTGAGCTCCCTGTATAATCAAATCAGAGAAAGGCACCTTCGCATGGGGATTCATTTCACCCCAAAGCAGGACAGATAATTTACTCTGGAGGTATCTATTCATTGCCCAGTATGACTAGCTCAGCCTTGAAGGTATGTAAGGTTACGTGAGGGGAGTCCCACCGTTGCTAATTAGCTAAGCCAATCTATGGGAGGGCTAACAGCAGCCTGGCTTCCCCACTGCAGTCACACGTTACCCTCCCCTTCTCTGTACTGTCACCAACCACCAGCTGATCTCATCATGAGCTAGCACAGGCTGCTACGCCAGCAGAAAGCTATTCTTCTTTTTGTAATGTTATTTTTCAGTTGATTTAGTTCCTTGGTTCCTGCTGAGGGTAAAATGGCCATCATTCCTGTGAAAAATGTTGCCAGCCAGGGAAAGAAATGCCCTTGGCAGCAGCTGAGATAGCCTTCAGCATGTTATAAAATTGTGCCCTTGCATGCCAGCAGCATACAGAAAACAGAAAGATGCGTAAGTGAAAGAATTAAAGTGACTAAATTCACAAAAAAACACAAAACAAAACACCAGCACATAATTAGAGTGGGAACATTTTAAAAGGAGGAAAGATATGGCAAAATACCAGGCTGCAATGGAAAATAATATCCAGCAAAAGATACAGAGCACCAGAGATACAACAACATGAGGCATTTTGCAATAACACGCAAGCCACCAAGAGTCATGGAAATGATCCAAGAGTGTTATCCTCAAATGACAAGGACATACTTCTCGGAATGATATCCTCAATATAACAAAACACCATGGTACATAAGCATGCACGATCAAAATCTTGCATTTGAATTGGGGCAGTGTCAATGCAATTTCATCAAAAGGTTATTTTTATTCTCAGGCTGGGGATCTGCAGAGACCAAATAACACTCTACATGTGATCCTATGCTGAACCCTTCATATCAGCTCCCATGAGCCCGGGAAAAGGAGGGAAATAAGTTATATTGGTGACAGAAAGACCAACAATACCTTCAGTAAAACGGCCAAACCCCAATGTAAGAGAAAAATTAAGAGCATCAGAGCAAAAAGCAAGCCTCACAGGAAATACAGCCACATATCTTCACTGGACAAATGAAGGGTAAACTTGATAACAATAGTACTATTCAATGTCCTTTCACTCTTAGAGCTCTGAAACACCTTTCCAATTGCAGATAAGGAAAAAAGACAAAAGGAAGGGGAACCTACCAAAGCAACTCCCCAGATTACAAGAAAATACATGGCTGGTACATAGAAATGGTTGTAGAAGCAAAACGCAGTGGAAGAAAACCAGGTTTCTATGGGTCTGATGTGACTTAGTAAAAGCACACGCAAAGATACACGATTCCTGCAGATGACTAGACATTAACAAAGTTCTCAGAAGTCAAAGTATTCTTACACTAGTATGCTACAGCAGACTTTCACTGATCAGTCTATATCACTGGCAGTAGTCATAATCCTACTTATAAGGTATGCCAAATGGAAGTCAGCTGAAAGAATACCTTTCAGTGGCAAAACATTTCCCAGAGCAGTTCTTATATATACACCACAACATGTGCATTAGAAATCCTTTGCCGTGTACAATGCACTGGTGTACAAATATTTTTAAAAATTGAGAAAGGGTACAAGTGATTGGACGAAGGTTTGAGATGCTTTTGATAATCTCATTTTTTTTAAAAAAAGTGAATTCAGAAAGAAACAGATAAAATGTGTAGAACACAATCTGCAAACAAGGACGTTTATCTGATTCATATAAACTGAAGGTGTTACTTCTCTTATCCATATACCACAATGCTTCTGCTACCAAAAAATTCTTGAGTATGATAACTCTTTGTGAATTTTTCATTAAAGTCCTTCCATCTAACCAACTGCCCTGAGAGATTTCTTTATTTTAATAATGTACATTTCTAGGGAAGGATATAACAAGCTATGTTAAGTAAGTGATAACTACTGACATTTCCACCTGCTTTGATACTCTAACAATAGCAGCAGATGCATTTTTCACACAGCTAGAACATGACCGGAGGCCAGTTGTGCACAAATTAAGAAGCTGCACATCAGCTAAGCAGTGATCACCTGAACCTCAGCGTGTATCTGTTCAGCATTTACAGGGAACTTACAGGAACAAAACCTAATGCTACTGCTCTGATTACGTTGCTGCCAGTAAAAGAAAAGGCTTCAGAAGTGTTAAAGACTACACTGACCTTGCCCTGGCTGAAATCCCAGCATCTGTCAGTTGACTTAAGCAAAGGAGGAACAAACCGCAAAAACGAGACTTTCCACAGGTACTCTGCTGCCAAAAAGGTAATGGAGGAACCAATTCTAAACATATAAGAAACTCCATGTATCCAACACTATAGTTGTAACATTTAACATCATCTTCCCTAAAATCAAGGAACAATGTGAACGCAATCTGTGCAAACCAAGTCTAAATGGGTAAATGCATGTTTAAATAGAGAGTTGCTTAGAAGACAGAGTAAAAATTATTATGACCAGAACCATTAACAAAGCACCTCATAGGCCGTGGCATCAAATGCCAACAGATTTGTTTTACATGAAAGGATGCACACGTGTAGTTGTAGCTGATATAACAACTTCCCTGGGCATATCAAGTTGGCATTGCTTACACAAGCTTGACACACACCATCCAGAAACTAAAGTGTCAGGATTTGCAAGACATGGGATGCCCAGCTAGTCTCTTTTCAGATGGGAGGGTTTCAAGTTGACAGTAAAACCGCCCCAGCATCTACAGAGAGTGCTCTTTTTCAACAGTGTACTAAGTTCCCATTATACCCACAGCACTGTGGAAGTAGATATAGCAGTGGGCATGGTCTGCATAAAAATCCATGGTCATTTAAATCACTTCTGGTATAAACCTATTTACCCATCTCCACAAAACTTGCGAAGATAATACAGTTGCCTCCACATACGACACAGTTTAAACTTAAATAGTCCAACCTAAATAATTCTGGAGACATGATACTCAAGACATGAAGATATTTGGAAACTGGTAGAAATTCTCACATTCTACCTAAGAAGAACGTCACAAGGACTTCTTTAGACAAATCAGGTTCCTCATCTCTATTTCCTCAACAAAACAAGCAAAGATATTTATGAATGCTCTGTGAAAAAATATGCCTTGTTCTTTTAAGGACTGACCTTGAAAAGAAAGTACAGAAAAATTTATAATTCTCCCTTGATGAGTTAAGATTTAGCATTATGTTAAGAATTATTTAAATGGAGCAGACATAAGGAAATAGCTATATATGTTGCCAACAGATTTTAAACTAATTTTGAACTATTTAATTATAAATTACTGTAATATATTCATGCATTCATGAAGGTTTTATATAACATTTATAAAAACTACAGATTTTTTTGCCCTCCTCAATTACATGAAAGGCAATTCTGACATTACGGTATTAAACAACAAAGGAAGGAAACCTCCAACAAAGAGGTTTTTCAGCTGCAGCTCATAACATGGCTCTCATTACATCATCTCACCTCATCTCTGCATTGGCTTTAAACTGCAAGTTCATTGCACAACTAGAGAGAAACATTGTAAACGCATCTGCTGATGCTGCTGACAGATCCGCCACCCTGGAGTCTCCGCAGTGTGCGTAAGCAGTGCTTCTCCTGCTCTGTGACATGTCCTCAGTATATGTCTCCCTAACATTTCTTGTATGTAACTCCACTAACCAGCCAGTCATCAGAGACCTGTTTTCTCATTAACAGCATTCTGACAAGAGAGCTGAGAGACATTTTTCTTTTCCTACGTAATAAGACATTTTTTGCTGTTTCCTGTGCTAGGCCTTCTTTACATTCTTGTCTGGTGTTTTTATTTTGATTGGCTGCAATTACCATGCCATCTAACATTGCCAGTTCCTTCACATACTAGGTTTTTTTAAAGCTCTTTGCTTTAATTGACCAAAATTAGATGTTCTCTTATATACCCTTCTCTGATGATAATCCTAAAATTCTACTTACATTAATTAATATCCTTACAAAAAACTCCATGCTTTCTTGTCTCCCCTTAACTCTGATACAATCAACAGCCTTTGGTGTACAGGATTCATTTAAAGAAAGTGCTTGTGAAGACTTCTAAAATGGATGCAAGTTATTTTGGTGCCTTCTTTAGTGAAGGTGAACGATTTACGAACAATTCAGCCTCTGAGCAGTGTGTTCTTTAGCCAGCCAAGCACTACTTCATGTAAGCTTCATTGTCCAGCCCTTGCAGCACAGAAACAAGCAGACTGCCCTCAGCATTCAGACCAGATGGAGATCAAATCAACCCCCAATCCATGGTCTCTTGGAGGCCCATAGACTATTTCTAAGGAGTCCACTAAAGATCAATAACTGCATGCCTATTATCAGTAAGGTTCAATGTCTGCTGAAATCATCACCATCACAGGAGAATTTGGAGGTATCCACAACTAAGCCTGAAAATCACTCAAACTGAAATTCTTAGATTGCTCTCTGTAGGATTTCTTGTTATTAGTTATGCTTATTCCACAGCTAGTGAATCATACTAACAGGATCAAAAAATAAAAAAATAAAAAAAAAAATAAATCACAGAGTGAGCCATGCTTAAGACCAAAGACAGGCACCAGGAACCTGAGCACAGCTATGGACACAGCTTCATTCTTCAAGGTTCCCACTCAAAAAACAGCCAGAGTTGAAGCAGCTTCTCCTTCTACTCTCCATCCTTTGCTCTCATTCTTCACCCCTAAACCTCCAGAGGAAAGCTGCTGAAGTCAACACTGGCAACACTACCACTGAATCTGTACCTGTGGCCTCTTCCCAAGTCCAAACAAAGCATCCAAAACCATCTCCTAACAATTCAGCCACCTTAAGAGGGCAGGAAGTGCCTGTGGTTTTGTCAGGAAACTTCCTTGAGTGCCTAAACTCTTCTTACTGCACAGACCAGAAATGGCCAACATTTTGCCTGAAGAGAATGAAAAGACACTATTTGCTCACCTAGCCCATTTATGCCCATCAAGGAAACGTGACTAAACTCCTTCAGTCTCCTCTAAGCACACTGTAAGCAGGAAGGTTAATAGAAAACACAGCCATTCCCTTCCAAAACAGGGTGAGGAGATGTCTCTCTCTTGCAGACTAGCTTATTATGGGAGTGCTCATGCCAAAGGAATAGACTTCCCTGGACTGTTTAGGCTTTCTCTTCTTTTCTAAAATCAAAGCAGTGTCAACATCAGAAACTGTCTTGGGAGCTGTGGACACAATCTTGGATGTTCAGTGGTCCCACTTCCAAATTACTGTGTTGGTGACTGACAAGGGCACCTTTCCAGCAGATGGGAGGTTGGGGTTTGAAGCAGTGCAATGAGCTGCATGCAGATCTCCTGCTTCCCAAGTAAGTGCTCCCAGTCAGCAGATTATTACATGACAGCTGGGTAACAGCAGTCCATTTTTCAAAGAGGACTGTAGGAAACTGTTTTTTCAGAGCCAGTTTTCAGTCTCCATGCCTGAAGGACAACTGGGCACACACATTCAAGGCAAGGTTCCAGCTTCTGGAACTGAAGTTCCTGCAGGCACTTGGCACTAAAGGTGGTGAATTTATCCACTCCCACATGCAGCAGAGGGAATCCCGAAGCATCTCCCTCACAAGCATTTTCCAGACGGCTGCTGTGGCTATCACACACTTTGCTGGCTGTGGTGAGTCACTTTGTTCAGCACTTAGCTCTCCTCCATTAGCTCCATATAGCATGTAAACACTGTGGATTCTTGGTCTGGGGCCAGGTATCTAACTTGCAGCACTGTTAAATTGTTTATTCATGTCCATGTTTCATTCACATGCTTTATTGTTAGACTAGATGATCTTTAAAGGTCCATTCCATCCCAAGCCATTCCGTGATTCAGTGTAGAAGAAAACCAATGTAAAACCTAACCATCTGTCTTATTGCTCTGTTCTGGCCTCCAGAACACGCTATGGACCTCCTAATCAATCTACTGATACAGTTTTGAGGAAGCAGTGTCCAGTCGCAGCAACTAAGGATCCTCGGATCCTAATCAACAAGGAAGAGACTGGTCCAGTGATAAAGAACTCGAGCAGATCAACTTCCATTCTCTCCTTGCCTACAGACAATTTATATAACTACAGGCAAATCACTCAGGACTTTATTTTTCTGAAGAGGCACTTAGATGGCTAAGATGAGACCTCGTTGGATTTTCAAAACCAGCTCTTTTTAAAGCTTCAGACTTCTAGTAGGTTGTTTTCCTCTTGACTTAAGAGTTTACCTAGCTCTTCAAATCCAGCCATACTCCCCTGCAGCTTTCAGTTCCAAATATATAAAATGGAGCACATTTAGCATAAAAGTTGGCAGAAGTACTAACAAAGCTTTAGAAACATTTTTAAATGTTCCCTCCCTTGCACAGGTGTTGGCACAGCTGAAAACATCAAAAGGCTTTAAGCCTTTCTACTGACATATCAAATGCTTTTAAAGGGTCCTACTCTCACAGCCCACAAACAGGATGGTTTGTGGCTCATGTGCAAACCAGAAGGAAGTGCTTGAATTTTAAGAAGCTGATGGCTAGTTATCAACCAGTAATCCGAGGGGCTTTGCCTGCGGTTGATGCCTTACAAGCCCAATCTGTACCTCTTTCACTAGACTACCTTTCCCAAAATACATCCTAACACTGCTCTCATGGGGAAATGAAAATAGCACAACCCTGACCACACAGCCTTATGGGAAACATGGTTCAGCTATGAAGTCCAGCCAGTTGTGAAGTGCAACGCAAAGCACAAACTACACTTCCCAGGAGACACCACGAGAATATTTTTGGCTAAACTCGTCTGATTTTCAGCCAGAATACTTTGACAAAAGAACTAAACTACCCCAGAAAAGTGACACTTTTCTTTAAAAAGCTACCCTGCCAAAAGCCTTCCTACTTCAAAACGATTCTGGTTCAAGATTTTTTGGACAGCCCTAAAGATGGCTAAATAAGAGCTTTAGAAACAATGTAAAAATCACTCAAAAGTGATCAGAAAAAAAAGCCTTCAGCATAACATACAATTTATAAATTACACAGTAGATTTCTGCTGCTTCCACAGTGCAATTCTCTGCTGACTCTAAGACTACGCCATGTTTAAAATGCCATTTTGACTATGAATTTAAGTTACATATTCTCTTTCATGTATTAATTATAGCAATAATTTCATTTTAACAGATACATCTATGAATTTTCTGAAAGACATTCCAAATATTTTTAAAAGGAATACTCAACTTGGAAGTATTACTTCTTGTCTACAACATCTGCCTACCTTATTTATGCTGCATCAGTAGCATAGTAAAATTTTAGGGATATGTCTAATGAGTTGTCACAGATTAACATATCCTAATATTGTTATAAATCAGACCTTTAAATCAGTGTTTGTTTTATATTCTCTGATCACTGTAATGCCTTAATTGTTCATGATCATGTAAAGAAATACAAAAAATCTCAGCTAGAGAGGGAAACATAGGACAGTAGTTTTTACATTTACTACATTTTTAAAATCTTTCAATACCGAAAGGTCAAAGTTGTAGTATTTCCAGCCCAGAGGCTCTTTCTGTTTCACTGTACAGCAAGTGAAGTTGGGTATTTCAGTGATAGTGATTTGATTTTCCTAGAAAACAATCCCCCTCCTAAATTTCACTGCCTGTATCAAGCGCACATGTACGTATGCACAGAGGTCAGAATGGAAACTCGCAAGTCCCTTTATGAATCCTATTTTTCATACCTCATGTCTGAAAGCAGGCATGTGGCCTTCTGGTTACTGAAGTACAGCTTACTCTCATATTCCAGCTCATTTAGACCAAAATTTTATATCTTTACACACCCTTAAATTTCATTAAGCATTCCTGTATATTACTACTTACAACTTGATTTGGTTTTCACTGAGTTTGCTCTTAATTATCCAGTGGTGTAATTCCAGCCCTTACTGGATCTTCTGTCATCTGCTTAATTTCTGCAATGTCAGTCTTCATTCCCTGCTTTGCAGCTGTATTAAAAGCTCACTTTTTAGATTAGAAAACAGCCAGTCACTTAGGAATAAAAGTATTGGAGAAAAATGTGGAGAAAAGCACTTAATATTTCCAAAATTAAACTGATGTTGATTATCTGTTAGCAGGAATTACAACCCATTAATGAACTGTGGTAACTTTGAATTGTAGGAAAAGTTAAAATTCATATGCTCTTTTGTCTTTCCCTGCTCAAAGGAAAGCAAGATCTTCCAACTGTATTTGTACATTTTAAATACAAATCCCCCACTAAACAGGAATTCAGTGATTTAACCCACATGGGTGTTTCTCAATAGAAAGGTCCAACATTATCTGATAGAATCGAGTGAGCTCTTACTTCCCTCACCTTCCCCTACTATTTGAGGATCATCAATCATATTCTGCCACTTACAAAACAGCCCCCTAACAAACATCCAGGCTTTTCCCTCTACTGTCTTCTAAAGAGTGAAAGTATAAAAGTCTCCTACCTTACGGTTGCTGAGAAGATGGGAACTGCTGAATGCTTTGTGCCTGCAGGGACACTGCACAGATGAACCTCATTGCTGCTGTTTACAGAAGTCTGACAGTTTTTAATTTGAAAAGAGGTTGTCTTTTGCTTTTCGACAGTTCAACAAATCAGACAAAACAGTTGCAAGTGTTATCTGTAAACAGCTTCCTGTTTGAAATAGATCAGCTGTCCTGCAGGACAATAATTAGGAAAGAAGTGTGGGAAAGCTGAAGAGGTCCATGATGTAAGCTTTTTATTTTGGGAATGTACTTTTTTGGGAATGCACTCTTACTCTCCCCTCCTCCTCTCTAGCAGAGAACCCCTTTTTAACCATTTACAACTATTCAGCTCTAAGCCATGCATGCACACTGCCCCAGTATAGCACTTTTCTGGCTTTGCTTCAGTGAATATGAGAACACATGAAATGCAGCACTGAATGCGTCTTAGCCGGATAATTAACACACTCTCCCCTTACTGAAATTCTCTCCATTCTTGCAGTTGGCTGTAGCATTCTCAACTTGAATAAAACATGTAACTATTTCAGAGCTGAGTCTTAACACTCCACAATAACATAAGCGCTAAATTATCCACATGGCAGGTTTCTTCAGGAAATTTGGGGGGGGGGTTGGGTTTTGTTTTTCAAACACCTTTTGATATCACTTTCTGTGTCTATAGTAAGGGGAAAAAAAGGAGACAGAAATCCTTCACTATAGCTTCTGAATAGTTGTACAATTCTGGTTTTCATCTTAGACAGCTAGACTAGTTTGAGCCCTGGGTAAACCACAGCACTCCACATATGTTTGGGCCAGCTGATTGTGGGAAGCGGGATTTTGAGAACACCTCCTTCTGTTACAGCAGTTTATACTTTAACAGATATTACTGCCTTCACTCTCAGCTTTCAGGGCAAATACAGAGTACTGCTTGTGACTGTACCAATTAATACCTTCTAGTGAATAGCTGCTCTATTTGTAAGGCTGTAGCTCTAATAAGCTTCTTCAACAAAAAAGGCTTACAAACCATCTGCCCCCTCTCCTGCTCACACCACTGATCCCTGCTCCCTGTTTCTTCAGGTAGGGTTTGAGGGGGTCATGCTGTAAGCAAGCACCCAGAGGGATGGAAGCCTGGGTAACTCCCAGTATGTGACCTCTTAGTGGAAGACCAGGATGGCAGCTAGGACAGTAGGAGGAGGTTCCTCTTCATCTTCCACAGTCCCAAGACCAAAAAAGTACCAGAACCCCAAAAAGGTTTTAGACTGAGGGAGAAAGTTGTAATAGGATCCCATATGTGTGTGTTGACTTCTTTACCACACTTCTGATCCACTCTTGCGAGAGGTGTAAGTCCGCTCCATTCAGGATTTTATGCTGTGGTGGGGGTTGCAATACAAGTTGATGACACACAATACCAATGCATACTTCTGCTTTGCTCACATGTTGTATCCTCGCTTCCAGCAAACCTCTTCCCAGACTTGGGGTGTGCAATCTCCTTCTCTACCATAGCTCCTGCTTCGCCAGCCCACAGCACCGCTGTCCTGGTGGCAGGGTTTTTTGGTAGCAGGGGAGGGGGCTACATTGGCAGCTCCCTGTGAGAAGCTTCTCAATGCTCCCCCAGCTCCAAGGCAGACCCACCTTTGCACCAAGGCCAGGCCAAGTAGCTGTGCCTGTGTGATAACATATTTAAGAAGCGGAACCTGGGAGGAGTTGTGGGAGTTGTGAGGAGAACATCTTGTGCAAACCCCGAGGTCAGTTGGAAGAACAGAGGAGGAAGGGGGGAGATGAGCCACTGGGGGGGAGTAGGTAGAGATACCGGGAACAAAGCTGAGCCTAGGAAGAAGGAAGGCATGGGAGAAGGTGTTTGCAAGATGTGGTAATACCTCTCACAGTCCTACTCCATCTGTTACGTGTTGTTGTTAGTGTCTGTATTAAATTTTATGTTCTTTTTTAAATTCTCCTAATGAGTCTGGTTTTTGCCCGTGCCTTAAAAGATGAGATTATCCCTCGATTATCCCTCCCTGTCCTCATCTCAAGTTTCCTGAGCCTTTTGCTTTCCTCCTTCCCAGCAAGGGGCGTGGAGGGGGGGGGGGGGGGGGGGCAGGAAGCAAGTGGCTTCACGATGCTCAGTTTTCCTCTGAGCAAAAACCATGACAGCAGCACACACTGAGCAGCACTGTAGAGGCAGTCATGCCTCATACTCAGGACTCACCATAGACACCTTCATAAAGGCAGACCTTTCCTAAATGTAGGGCTGGAACCTTGCTACCCTCCTCCATTGCTATAAAGTCATGTATTTTAACACACACCAAATGGTCATGAAGAGTTAAGAACTGGTGATCACTTCCAGATTACATCAGTAAAGATAGGACAAAATGGTAGAACATGAACGTAACTGTGTAAGAACCACACAACTCTAATTTGAAAGTTCAGTTTTATGCATACAAGCCCCGTTAGTTCAGTGGGAGAAGGCAATTAGCAGGATTGGGCCCTTGCAGCACTCTGTTGGCAGAAACTTGCCAAGAGAACTGTTTGATGTAAAGAATGCAGCAAAGTGACTGCAGTCCAAGACTTTGAAGATCATATTACGATGGCAAAGGCAACGTCCATTTACATACATATCTACTCTCCCTGTAAACACAGGCAAATAACTTTGAGGCCAGAAACAGAATTCAAGGGAGAAAGAGAACCATTTCAGGGAAAGTTAGTAGAAAAGGTAGCATTAAATACTGGGGAAACAGAAATGAAAAATAAACATAAATGACCAGAGTTCAAAAGGAAAGGGCAAACACTACATATGCAGTGAAAGTGTTTTCTCTAGAAGGGAAAATAAGCAAGTATATGGTTTTCTTTCACCTAAGAAAAGGGCACAGTGCCCTTACAGAAAGGCATAAGCATTCTTCACCCACCCAGAAAGCCAACTGGAAGCTGTGCAGTCACATTGGTCCATCATCTAAATGAGGCTGCTACCTGTAAACTGGGGTGCTGATGCATGGACTACACCGGAGCAGCTTAAATCATCACCAGGTCACAATAGCTGTTGGCTATTAAGCTAAAGTTTCATTATGTTAATATGCCTGTCTGAGAAACTGAAGCACTTCAAGACCTGATTCACAGGTCTTTCAGCCACCCTTGCAAGACAGAGAGGGACAGTCTTCAGAGGCTACGGTACCCAGCAAGACACACCAGCTAGACCAGCTACCTCGCCTCTCCCACAACCCCAATATTCACTCAGCCTTTAAACTCAGGTTAAACACCATGTTGACACAACTATAGGTAGAAGTCTTGGATTGAAACCAATCAAAACCACATAGACAAAAGCAAACTGGTTGTAAAAGGACAAGAACAAGTCTTCTGTTAGAAAACAGGAAAGAATATATTTAACATTTTAGGAGCCTTCAGGCAAATTTTTCTACTCTTTCCACAGTCAGTTAGCATTATCTTTGTGTCTGTAAGAGGATTAAACATAATACCTATTTAAAAACACAATGGCTATTTAAAAATGTTGTTGTTATAAGAAAATGACAAGGCCTTAACTCTCCCCTTGGTTTGGCAAAACATCCAATCGTATCAGCAACATTTCCAATCAGATTTTCCCAGGGAATGAAAATTCCCAAAACCTAAACTCCTTAATAAATCAGTACCTGAGCTCACTTGCTGGAGTTCAGCTTATCGCAGGCCGTAACAAATGCTGTTCCAGTTACTGAAAGTAAGGGCTGTCTCACTAACCATCCCTTAAGTAAGCCTCCCAAGGCAAACTTCCAAAAGAGGCAAGGAGATGTAGCAGATGCACAACTCCTTCACGGCACAGATCTGCATACTGGCACACTGAGTGCACCCCCTCCTCTGCTCCCAAGACAACATAATGATGTGTCCCATTCCCTTTGGCTCCACCTAACTGTAATTGGTTAGCCAAGAAAATAGGAAACAACTTTCTTAAACATCAAGATACACCTGGTAAACACCAGTCTGCAGAGCTGCCCCTGTGAAGATACCCATCTGAACCTCATTCCCTTAGCACAGCCCCAGAGAGCAGACAGCACCACTGTGGACAAGGACACACTAACAGCTATCCCTACCACCTCTTCTGTGCAATACAAGAGACACATGGCGGGAAAGGTCAGTCCAGAAACAACAACATGCATTTAACTTTGTTTGCAGCTGGGTAAAATCAGGCCTTCATTAGTGCCGTTGCACTAATGTTTTCTGCGTAAGATTTGAGCAGCATTCACTGCAGCAGTAGTGCTTTTTCCGTTACTCCCCATCCCTAAAATTGGAATAATCTTTTCAGTGCCTGGCTTTAATTCCATCTTTGCTGCTCCAGAGGCAGATCAGACCCAAGCCAGATATGTCAGCACAATATCCAATAATGAAAAACATTAGCTGTTACTCATTTAGCAGCACCTAGCAGCAACTGTTTTGTTGCTAAGACTGAGAATGATTTTCCTGATAAAGAGCAGCAGTAACTGGAGGATAGAGGAGGGGACACCTGAACTTGCAGACTGTAAGAAATCCAACAAACTTTCTGCTCTTGATCACAAGACATAAGATCCTTTACATGTAGCACTCTAGGGAACAGAGCACTAGTACAAAGAGATGCTCATGCCACTTTCTCTTGCTCTCAGCAGAACGCAGCTTTTTCACACAAGCACTCTTAAGGCAGGCAGTGAGAGGCACAGCAAAGCCACTTCGTTATTATAAAGGGGTCAACCATTCACACTGATCAATGCTGCAGTCAGGCCCGTATGGAGGACAGGAAAACACACTCCCTCAGCCTAACCACAAGACTTCTTTTTATGAGACTTCATGACTTTCTGTAATCAGTATCTTTTTCCTGTCATTCTGATACACCTCTAGAGACCTAGGAAGAACATCCCACAAAGAAGAAAAGGTCTAGCTTTTTGGCATTGCTCTGGCTTTTAGATATAACAGATTATCAAACTTGGGCCTCCCACTTAAAAAATTTAGGAAAAACAAAGGCATAGGAAATAGATTATTTCAGTCCACAATGCAGGAGTGATAGGATTTCCTTTTAACACTGCTTGGTGTGAGGATCACTACATTAAAACTTGCCAGATGTTCCCCCTTACACTCAAGAGGGGCTGATCAGACATGTTATCATGCATCAAATTATCATATTAATACAAGATAGGTCAAGCACTTACCACCCAAAACTTCAAGCAAGTTCTGCCACACTAGAATTGTGACACATCTACACACCTTTTCAAAGAGAAATCAGCAGGGAGCAGTCTTCATCGCAGCCAAAAATACTTGGTAACATTTGTGAAAGCATTCATATGGAATAAACAATGAAAGCTCCAATACCAGGTGCAAGTCTCAAGAGCACCTAACAGATGTAAAGTCCTTGCTTCTCATTTTGGGCTACTACAGGAAAGAATTGGTCTTTTTATACTCTTCAACATGTGATGGTCTCTTCACATTGACACTACCCATGTATTACTGCTGCACAGGCTCTTGGTACAGAATGCCCTGTTGCTTATTCACACAGATCAGCTGATAAAACTCCCGAGGAATCACACGTTCAGAGTTCAACTGCACCAGTGCATGAAAGGTACAGGAAAAGTCTAGCATCATCTCACATGGAGTCTGTTTAGGTTAAGGTAACATTTGACACCAGTATTCCAGCAGCCTCATTAGCACTTGACCAGATGGTATCAACTGGCTTTCCAGATTGCAGGCATTCACTTGATATGCTTGTCAAGGGACAGAGGGAGTTGTCTGACTCTATCAGTGACACTAACACACAAGGGAGTCCATGAATAAAGCTAAACTAGGACTAAAGTCTTTTGCAAAGCACACAGGCTGGTTATTTTTATGCCACAAAAATCCACCTTTACTTGCAGCTTAGTTGATGTAAGCACCATAAATGGCTTTGACAGCATTAGCCTTTCACTCAAAGAATTTGCTTATGGGGCTATCACGGGCCTTTGCATTTCATATAGTTCAAAGGGCTTGCAACAAAAGCCAAGAAAAATCTATAGCCAGCTGGCAATGCCTGGGAACATTTACAATCTTTACATTCAGTTTACTAGATTTCTCCTGCGCTGCTTAACCCCTCCCAGCGCTTCAAAACTAGAAACACTACTGACATTTCTATTACTATGAAGAGATCAAACCTGAGTTACATTTCACCACGAAATAGGAAATGCTGTCTACTGAAGCCTGCTGAGCATCACCTCTTCTTGCATATGTTACACAGCCCCAGCAGACTTACCAACTTCTAACTAAAGGTAGTTAACATCTGGTAAGTCTCTAAACACTCCCCAGACTGCTTCTTCCAACCCACACCAGCAAACATCTATTTGCACAGTCTACCATCTGTGATTGTTGTAGTGGGAAGCTTAGTAACGTGTCTGATTTGAGACTAGAATTGAGGGGACTGGGGGGCAGGTGGTGTTTCCAACCTGAGCAATACCCATTTTAACAATGAAAACTTGAATTCTAAAGTTCTGGCACTCCTGCTAGAAGATCTTTTGTGATTAGTCTTTTGTGACTACTCGACTTCCCTTAGAATTAGGTGAGGGGATTCACGACTATTATATACCTACAACTCCCCTCACCTAATTCTAAGGGAAGTTGATGAATTCACTTCTGCTGAATCATCCAAAGACGAACAATAAATAGTCAAGGAATAAAGTTATACTCCAGATACAGAAGTCTGAAAAGGAGAGAGAAAAAGGCCTTAAGGTAAGCCAACTTCCTCAAACATACAGCCTTTTTCGTGCAAACAAGTCAAGCCTTGTCAGTAAGTAGCAGGAAATCAACTACTAATTGCAACAAGACACATTTTCCTTGTTCTGTTTGTATTGTCTGCCCCAATAGTAACAGCATATGGTTATCCGTCCTGCCCTACTAAACAGAAGTTATGGTATGACTTAAAAACCTTCATTTTCTCAGTGCAAAGGCAACGCAGAACTTGTTTGAACTTTTTAGTTCTTCACAGCTGAAGAAGAGAGGTATCAAATGGGAAGCAACCAAAACCACAGTAAATGGGAAAAGTAAAGGTACAAACACCCTCAATTAAGTGGCACTTGTCCTCCGTCTACTCTCAGGTAGGAAGATGCAAGTCATCGGGAGTTTCTGATACACAGGCTGTTACTACTTAGCTCTTCACCTAATAGGCTGTCTCCATAATTAGATGCCTCACTTAAGAACTTAGGAGTAAGTAACAGAATAGCCTGTTCAGTACAGTGAAGTACTAAATTCACATGAATTGCTCAGAACATTTACATGCCCAACTCCATGCTCCTCCCTGAGCTGGAAGAAAATGTTACTTGCTGAAAATGTTTCTAAACATAGATACCCACATCAAAAATGTAGTGTTTTCAGGACACTACCATGCAACCTTCGGCTATTGTGGTAACAGCAAAGTCCTTCCCCACCTCTCCCCATATAACCAAGCATGTACTGAACTGTTAAAACACTATCTAACCAAAAAACCCCAAACATTCCAGCAGTCATTGCTTCATGCCAGCATATCTATCCCTGCCTTCAGTTATTAGCCATGAGAAAGGTTACCTCAACACTGATATACAGGCATAAGGTTAATATATGGAAATGCTTCCAGAAATCATGGATTTCTGTAAGATCAATACCTAAAAAACTAGTTTTTGTCCAGCAAGGTAGTCAAGCACTCAGAAGGGAAAACGCTTCCCCATTTCATTCTGATAAAGGTGAGAAGTTGCAGGACCTGCTTTTAGGGAAGAACTTGTATGTAATTTTGCCACTTAAAAGAGCAAGAAAGTTACCTCAAATTCAAACTACACCTACCCCAACTTATTTCCCAAAAATTCAACCCCCTTTTGCAGATGTCATTGGTCCATGTTTTAGAGGTCACACCACCTGCTATGTAGACTTCTTCCAGTGTCAGGAACATGTAGGTCTCCAACTGGCATTCTTGTGTGCAAAACTCAGGAGTCCCACTGCTCTACAGTTAATTCTCCACATTCTCCCCAAAAGCTGAGTCTCAACATAATTGTTTACTTTTCAATGCTAACTCTTTCTGCAGACTCTGGACTATTTTGTCCAGAGTTGTGTTGTGACAGTGCCAAGAACAATCTAAGAGGGCTACCATTAAAACTGGTGACTTAATACTTTGATACACAAATGTTACTCATCCAGACAGTAGAGAAGTCCCATAAACCAGTTAATCCCCATCTATGTTTATGGAATTCAAAATTTAAATGAAATTACTCTGTTATATGAATAGTTGTTTATTCAGCCATTTTTTGCACTTTACAGCTGGAATTCTGGAAATTCAAACACCACATCTTTGCCTGTGAGCTTCTTGTAGACACCAGAAAATGTTTCCACCTGTGAAGACAAATAATCTTGTTTATACATGCTGTGTAAGGAAGTAAAGTCTGTATTAACATACTTTAGGATGAACCTAAACCTGTTCCCATAGAAAAAACCTAAGCAAAGTGATGGGGGACTTCAGGCTGTACCAAGCACATCTGTTTAAGGTCAAAACTAAGTGCTTCACTTAAAAAAACAAACAAACAAATCCAACCCAGAAACAAACAAACCCCAACAAAACACTGTCTGTTCCCAAGAGGGAACCTATATAGCTACTTTATAATCCAGGAGTTTTGTCAAGTTGAACTAGAGCTTTAGTTCAAAAGCCTTGCCTCATCTTCCTCATCTTGCTCCAAATACAAGCAGAACTGTCTGCACTGCCACAAGCCAAAAGGCAGTCTTCTGCTGTATCACACACAGGCAGCCTCTTAGACATGTCAGAATGCCACCCCATCCTGCACGAGAAAGTAAAGGGCTTTTTTGTTTACCTTGTGTTCAACATTGTTCTGTTGTGCTTTGTCCAAATGGACTTTTATGAGCCTGCTGCCGTCCAGTTTTACACGGATTCTCTTGCCCACAATTTCACTTGGGAAGACCAGGTCTTCAAGAATGGCATCGTGCACTGCAGTAAGCGTACGGCTGAAATGCCACATTTGTACCATTAAAACACATCCTCTTGCCAAATATGTTTTTGCTGAAAATTCAGTGGTATTGCTTTGGTTTTTTTAATGCTACAGTATGACAATATAACACTTTTTCAAAGGTCATGCAAAAATAAAAGCTAAATTGTACACTGAGTGCAGAAACTTAGTGAGCGCATGAGGGGAAAAAGTCAGTAGTCAGGTTTCTGACCTTTTAGACCACATGTTGCTTTGCAGCAACAGCCCTGAAACATTCTTTTATTTATACACATTTAAGGAAAATTTTATTTAAATCAGAACCAAGTTGGCCCATCTGATATTTTGCCAGAGACACTCACTGGAATAGTTTAAGCATGCAAGTATCTTCAGCCACACAGAGTATGTTCATAGGAGACCCAGTTTTGAAAACTGTTGAGTTCAAACCACAACACTAGTAAGACTTCCAGCTTCCCTATCTGCAGTTTCAAGGCAGTATCACTAGTAACTAAGACCTGTGTCCACAGCAGCATTTCAAACGTGAAAAGATTGGGATAGCTAAAGGAGACAAACATCAATCACATTTCTATGCTTTGCAATATACATTATCAGTTTTACCACGCTACTAGCCTGATCTAGTCTCAGGCTGAGAAAGGGACAGTCCTGCACACTCCCCTCATACTGAAAGTGGCAGCATGCTAATCACACAGATGCCAACTTCTCTACTCACTGTGCAATACTAGCTTTAATACAACACACACAGAGTCCTCCAAAGGCAGGACTGCAGTCAGATGATTATTATGAGCTGCACTTTTAAAATCCACACCTGAAGATTTCAAAATACAGTAACAGATATGACACAGGTATAAATAATACTGGGGCTGGAAGAAGTTACAGGAACATCCCACGTCATAAAGAGGACAAACTTTTAAGACATGGACTACATAATATAGTAGACTTAGTATCTTATAGTACTTATAGTATCTTACTATATCATGGACTACATGATATAGTAAGATAGAGAACAGTATAGAAGAGGCACTGACATCCACATAGACATACTAGTGTTGGATTTCTAGCAATAAAGAGACTAGATGAGAGCATGGAGGCCATTTAACACAAATTACTATACTACTGCCATTAAATTCATACCCAGAGGCACTGCTCATTATCTACACCCCTCCTCAGCCACTCTCTCCCTCACTGTATCCCTTCAGTATGCCAGCCCTGCCTTCTGTACAGTCTAACATGTGATGTGGATGCGGCTTTCCCTACAGCTTAGAGAAAAAACCCAATTCTTCTCAACACGCTGTGGTAACAGATACAGCAGGTTCAGGTTTCTTAAGTCAGTATTGCTGGCTAAATATTGGCTCCAGCTGTAGCTGAAAATACAGATGGAGTTCTAAGAAACACAACACAGTACCCAAAGATGAGCTTTTTACAGCACCCTTTAGTGGTCTAACGGCAGATACTATTTCAAGCAGTAAGAGAAAGAACAAGAACACCCAATCATTTGAATGACTTCTCAAAAACTCAGCTAAACATTATTTGACTAAACTACCAAGTCACAAAAGAAGGCTGTCATATTGAATCAGTATTATTTACTTACCTCCTGGGACGCTTTTGCTTGTTTTTTGTGCGGCTTTTTCTTGTTGGCTTGGGCAGAATCCTCCTCTGTTAACACAGAAAAAATAAAGAAAGTAATTTCTCAGTATCTACTGTTCACAATCAAATAAAAAAAAAGAACAACAAGACATGCACTTTCTTTTTTTTCCACTAGAAACAGATACATGAAACAACAAACAGGGAGACTTAAGTATGCCCAAAGCTACACCAGCATTAGAACCTGATATTGCTCACAGAAGCTGAAGTACTGGCTTTATTTCTCATTTACTGATCCTGTGTTCAGTGCATGAAATAAAAGATTTGTATTTCTTGCCCCCCTCCACCATTAATACAACCAGACTAGTTTACGGTGTCATATTAGCAATCTGAACACACTTCTTTGGGAACAGAAATCTCAAAGAATTTTACAAATTCTCTTAGATTGAGCTTCTGGTGCAGAGTAGTAAGCTATCTCAGTCCCACAGACAGGTGACATCTGAGATCGAAATGCTAGTATGAATAACGAGACATATTACACAATCCAGACCAAACCCTGGCTTAAGTGCAATCTGTTCCAAAGGCAGCATCTAAAGGTATATGTATCAGCTTGGATCAGTAAAACTTATTTTCTACTTTCCTGTCTGCAAGGGCAGATGTTTTAAAATATTGAGTTTTAAATGCAGTTGTAGTCATCTGCAGTATTTTCTACCAAAACATCACAGCTTCTCCATGACTGTATTTATGATGGGGCTACTGTAATCCAAACTGGTTCACATCATATTCAAAAGCAACATTTCACCTACAGCAGAACTGTACACATTCCCTTCTGAAATATGGATTACTAAATTGATAGGGAATTCTCAAGCACTTAGTTTAAGTGAGCCAGAAGCATTTCATTAAAAGAAGTCTTCTCGGCCACAAAGATTCAGGGTAAGGTGCTCTGGTTCTTAAAATTATCTTACAAAGAAGAATTTTCACTAAAAAGAGCCTCAGTCTAACAACTAACTGTCCACTCTGCAGACAGATCTCCAGAGTCTGTCCACCCTTTAGCACCGCCCAGAAGGTCCTCCATCACCTTTTCATGGCTTAGCTCCTTCCATAAATTCAGAGAAAGAAAACTTGAGTCAGGGTGTTTTTCTTCCTCTCCTATTAACTTAAAATTCAACTGCTTAGATTATGTAAGTGTAGTAAAGTTCCTATTAATATTTGCTCTTTTACTCTCAAGTTTTGCTTCTCAAACTTCTGCAGGAGTAAAAGAGGGCAGAATGAGAAAGTTGTATCTTCCTCCAAAAAGCTTCACATCTCACCAAGTTTACATAACCTTGGGTGCTAGCTGAAATCATTTTACTTTACATCCACAGAACGACATTCATAACATTTCCTGCTGGTACAAAAATATGTATTATATCATTGTTACCTTGAACGGACAAGACAAGAAGGGTAGTGCAGCACTGGAACAGGTTATCCAGAGAGACTGTGGTACTTCCATCCTTGGATGTTTTCAAGACTCAGAGAAAACCATGGCTGACCTGATCTAATGATGGCAGTAGTCCCACTTCATGCATGAGGCTAGACTAGATTACCTCCGGGAATCCCTTCAAATCAACATTTTCATGATTCTAAGTGTTTTACCTGAGCAATGAACACCACATGCTTTCCACTGAACTTCTTCTCCAGCTCACGAACTAGCCGCACTTGAATCTTCTGGAAGGATTTCAGCTGAGGAACTGGTACGAAGATAATGATGGCTTTTCTGCCACCACCCACTTCAATTTCCTAAAACGGAAGTAGAAAGTAAACATTACCTAGGGGTCAAGAAGCAATATTCGGTTTGATCGTGAATCCTCTGAACACAGATATTTGATAGTCTTGCTTACAACTTTGGGTGGGGGGGTGAAACAGAGGGAAAAAAAAAGCACCGGAGAGCAGTACCGGTTTTAAAAGCGTTTAAGTGCGTAAGCATTAAACAGAAAAAACCTCTGTCAGACCACTTGTTCTGCTGTAAAGGAGTGACTGAGCAATAAATCCCACCATTCCTTTCAGAGTCACATCCTCTGAATAGCAAAGCTCATTCTGTCTGCAGAGATTCAGATGCTAGAATCCTAACTATACTAAATGCTTATCATCATATCTGCAGTGGTACTTACATGCCAATACAAAGTTTCAGAAATTATTTGCCTCTAATGCAGACTCTAGGCAAAGTTTACAGTAACAGATCTCTATTTGAGCTACTACTTCATGGAAATCATCTTTGTCCATCACTTCCCAAGGCCTGCATCACTACTGAAACAAAACATTTCCTTCCACTCCACATGCCAACACATTTATGTCACACCAACATGGATTACTTTCCCCCTGGTTTGTTTCTCCAACAGTTGATCAAAACCAAAGAAGTTTGTATAGGCTTAGAAGGCACTTCTCTTATGAACCTAACTGCAGAGACATCACCATTCTCCAACAGAACAGAAAGCTGAAGTGTTTTACACCAGGTACATTCTCACATGAGCTAACTCAGATGCCCACAAAAGATTTCTCACAAATAAAACCAAGTAGCTAAGTAAACAACAAAGACTCTTTTAAAAACTCCTCATTGAAGACAGTACACATTGTTGTACTTCAGCAGTGAATCAGTTCTTCTGAAGGCCCCTGAACTCATATACCAAGTAGACTTCTGCATTCCCAGATTCTTTAACTTAACTCTAAGCAGTCAAACATCTGTGTCTGTAATCCGTGAGCCTAGGCAAGAACCAAAGAGCAACCTACTGAAGTTTGTGGTTGCAGCAACCAGCTTCAGAAGTTCCAATCCAGTCTTCAAGGCTGACAAATTCTAACACTAATTTTCTTCTCCCTTTTCCACTAATTTTTCCCCATCTTTTCTTCCTTAAGGTTTCATTTGCTTTTATAAACTAAAACTATAATTTACAGTCAGGCTAACCTACGTGATCAAGTCAAGTCTATTGCCTCAATCCACCTCCTACCTATTACTTGGAACATAAAAGAGGATTTATAACAAACTGATTTTACAAAGAGTATTATAGTACACATTCCTGACAAAGATTCTACAATGCCTACATTGACAGCCAATATCCACAGACAGACCTCAGTTCCAGACCTCAAGCCCAGTTTGCAGAGACAGAAAGTAGACTATCATTTTTAAACATGTTCAAAAAACAAATTGCTATTTTGAGTTTTTACAATGACTTTTCAGACCAGTTACTAAAAAACCCAAATTATTACAAAATCCTATGTGTTAACAGCAAATACTAGAAGATAAACCACAACAGCATACAGTAAAACAATCACAGGCTGTAAGAAACAGCTAAAGGCACCATACACCTAGTATGTTAACAGTCACAAAAACACAGAGCAAGTGTGGAAAAGGTCTAGCCTACCTTAGCTGCTGTGATGTTCAACTCCCGCAGCTGAGCCTTTAAATCAGAGTTCATTTCCAACTCCAGCAGAGCCTAGAGAAGTCAATTACAGAATTCATTATCATACAGTTCAATTCATAACAACTCTTGAGACCAAAGTCTGTCCACGCTGCCAGAGAGCAGCTACATACTTTTTACCACAGCCAGTATCAAAGATTTAACTTCCTGTAAGTCACACTGACAGATGCAACAAGTTCCAACTGGGGGGAACACAGGCTGACTGCCCCAGTTCCCAAGTAAAACTAGGAAAGAGTACACATTTAGACAGCATCAGCCTCCAAGTTTCAGCTCTAGACAACTGTCACAACACTGCCTCCATAACTTGCAGCCGGTTACCAAACAGCAGAATGGAAAGACACATACCTGGGATATACCAGACTCGAACTCATCTGGCTTCTCGCCATTAGGCTTCACAATCTTTGCGCTAGAGCTGAACATGGCCTTTCTGTAACGCAAAAGAACGTCTCAGTTGTCACAGGAACACATCTTCTGCTACAAACACAGCAGGACTCTGCAATCCAGCTACTCAGCCGCATGCTTCAAGGCAAAGCCAGGGAGAGCCCCACGGGCCACGCAAGCCCCAGCACACCACTCTACGGGATGCCGACCACAGCGCAGGGAAACCGTCCTGCGGAACAAGGGGCCTGCCCATCTCGGCGCCCCGCGTGTGCGCGAAGGCGCCCGCAGCTGCGAGGCCCCTGGAGCACCGGGGCAGCTGCCCGGCCGCTCACGGAGCCCCACGTGCCGCTGGGCAGGCGGGCAGTCCTTCCCGGTCCGCGGGGCTCCGCGCCCGGCCCCGGCCCCCTCCTCCCGCCCGGCGGCCTGCTGCTCCGCCGCAGCGGCCTCCCTCGGAGCGCCGCCGGGGGAGGGCGGAGGAAAACCCCGCCAGCTCCCCTCCCCCAGCACCGGGCACCCCGGCCACCATCGGTCCTCGGGCAGGCGGTAATCGGGGGCATCCCCACCCCAGGGCTGCCGCGGGCAGCGCCGCTCGGCGCCCGGCCCCGTATTGCAGCCACGGCGGGGGAAACGGCGGCGCCGCCACGGAGGCCCGCGCAGGGCCCGGGCACCCACCTCTTTCAGCGCCGGCCTAGGAAAAGGGAGAGCTCTCGCGAGCGCAGCTCGGATCGCGGCCCGGGAAGGTGCTGGCCCCGCCTACGCGCGGTGAAGCCAAACCAGGAAGAAGGGCAGGACGGATACCCGCGCGCGCCGCCAACCGGTAGCGGCTTCCACCAGCGCGAAGCCCGAGCGGACGCTTAGAGTCCTGGCACGGCGCTCGCAGATGACGTCACGGCCAGCCGCTGGGCGCCGGGCCACACGCGGCAGTTCAGCGCATGCGCATTGCCGGTGGCAGCGGTGTGGGTGAGCACCGCCTTCGCCCGGTGCCTGCGCGACGTGGGCACCCTTCCCGCCTCTCTCCCTCGCCCAGGGGTGCTCTCCCTGCGACAGTGAGAGAAGAAGGAGAAAGGAAAGCTTGCTCCGCTCTCTCCCTCACTGTTACGTTAAGCCTTCGCCACCACTTGCTTCTACGTGGGTCCGGGTGGCGTGAGGCAGCCCCACTGCCCTGCTTGCCTCAGGGGCTCCCAGCTGCTCCCATCACAGGCTGAAGTTCTCGGCCTCTGGTAAATGTTTCTTCTGTAAATAGTCACCAGGACCTTGGTCTTGGCAGTGTGGTGTGTAATAAAACATATATATGGTATTTGTTATTCAAATCTCAAGGGGAAAAAGAAGTTGTAGTCAGGATGTTGTGGCCGAACAGTTTTGTAATTCTCTTATGTAAATAAGATATATGTATATAGTTTCTATTGTTAAAATCAGTTGTTAGAAGGGAGCTAAAATGGCCCCCATCTCCAAGCCACTACAAAAACACTTGTGCTGAGTCATCCCCCCCTTCTGTGGAAACCTGAGACAAGCCCGCGAAAACCTGAGAAAAGCCCGCGAAAACTTGTTTACACCTTTGCAGACCCCTCAGGGTACGCCCATCATGAATATGGATGAAGCCTACACTATAAAGGGACTCGGTTCTGCCGGGTCAGGTGTGTGTCCTGGTAGAGCAGAGACTCCCGGCACACCCAGCGCTGTTTTGCTCACTCGCCGCTTGCTAATAAATTTATTATTGATCATTAAAAATTGAGAAGTGGTTATTTCCCGCTAAATTACTTTTAATCTATAACAAATTTGGTGCCGTGACTCGGATCCAGATCTTTTGGTGCGAAACCCCAGATAGGGGAGGCGCCCTATCTTCGGATAGCCCCAGTCTGAGGATCTCGTGGCCAAAACGCTGGATATCCGAACCCCTTTTAATTCGAACTCGGGAGTGAGCAAAAGAATCTGCAGAACCCCTTAAATTTTGTGCACGAAGACCGATCGAAGACTCCGGGGAGGAGTAAGTATTTGCGTTTGTGCAGTTATCCGTTCGGTTGGGGTTGGTAATCCCAGAGTGCGAATGAGTGAGAGGTCTCGAAGAGATCACCTGAGTGCGGACCCTTTAGTAGTGCAGTTCTCGTAGCCTGCGAAGGAGCGAGTCACGAATAAGGGGAGCGTGTGTGTGTGTGAAAGAAGGCACTCTGGAAGATGGGACAGAGGGAAAGCAAGCCCTCTGGATCCATGGGTGGGGGCAAGGAAGAATTGCCGGATATCCCACTAGGAGGTTGATAATCCCAGAGTGCGAGTGAGTGGCACTCTGGAAGATGGGACAGAGGGAAAGCAAGCCCTCTGGATCCATGGGAGGGGGCAGCTGAACTCCTCCCGCTGCTGGCTCCAGCTGGGACAGGGCTTGTTCCCGGGGCGCCACCGCCCGACCCGAGCAGCGTGCCCAAGCCGAGCCCTGGAGCAGTGTCGCGGAGCCTGGCCCAGCGTGGGGGAAGGGGGGGGCAGAGCTGCCCACTCCCCAGCCGGGAGGGCTTGTCCCGAGCACCCAGCTGCCCCGGGGTGGGGGTTGGGGCTGGAGCAGGGGGCACCGAGCGGCCCCAAATTAGCGTTTAGGCTTCTGCTCAGAGACAGGCTGCAGTAAACTGTCTCGAGGGGGCTCTGTGCTGAGCACCCCCCCCACCCTTCTAACCCGCTCATACTTGTAACCAATGATTCTGACCCTGAATCTCCCGGACCCCCTCAGCGGGTTACCCGAAGCAAAGTTAAGGAAGGGAGATTATACCCCCTTAGAGAAATGCTTGTGCCAGGAGTGGGGGCACAAGGGGAACCGGGAACGGGGTATTTCACTGTTCCCCTCAACACTGGAGATATTTTTAAAAAAGAAATGGGGAACTTATTAGAGGACCCACTTGGCGTAGCCAAACAGGTGGACCAGTTTCTTGGCCCAGATTTATATACCTGGACAATCTATCAGGAACGAGATATGATCAGGAGGGCAGGTATAAGACTTTGGGACCAGCAACATCAAGTGGGTCCCACAGCAGATCAGAAGTGGCTGTTGGTAAAACCCAACTGGAATAATCAAGACCCAGGCCACCAAACCCACATGGCAGATTTAAGAATGATCATAATTCAAGGAATTAGAGAGTCAGTTCCCCGAGGGCAGAATATTAATAACAGTTGTACTCGGGAATAGATCCTGCCATCCCTGTGGGGCAGGCATTATTAAAGACTCAGTTTGTGGCTAAGTCTTGGGCAAATATTAGGAAGAAGCTAGAAAAGATAGAAGATTGGCAAGGGAGAGGAATTGCTGAGAGAAGCTCAGAAAGTTTAGGTGGATTCCTACTTGAAGTGGTGGTATTGTTCTCGTTATCAGTTTGGATACCCAGATAATGATCTATTTAAATGTTGTTTCACCTCTTCATAACTCATTTATTATTCAGTATACCTTTGCCTGCTTGACTTGGTGATCAGAAGGTGACAGCTTAGAACTTTCTATCCTCTTGGTATTTTAAGGACTGTAGACAAGGATCAAAAGATACTGTGATAGATACAAGCCCTTGGCTAGCTTCAGCAGCTTTTTTTTTTTTTTTTCTTAACAGTGATGAATCAATTTAAATAAGAAAATCGGAGTAAAACATTATCAGAGTGAAAGCAATAGTCCAAGAGGGAAAAAGTGAGCAGATCTGCAGCTTAATCTGGCTGCCTGTTCTTCAAGCAGGCAGCTCTCTTACATCATTGGCAGGAGTTGGGAGAAAAAAAAAAAAAAAAAAAAGAATCAGGGTTCTAGCATACAGGCAGGTATATGGGCTGGGGAGCCAAGTTCAAGCTAATTTGCCCCCAGACCACATTCTTTTGGAGCTGCTAATCTGGTTTGTACTTCTTAACCAAAAGACGGGGAACTGACATAATTGTAGCACACTGACTAGACAGCTCATAAATGTTGTGTCTTTTCCAAAGAAGGAGGATGCTGCTGTGCCCTTTGCAGACTTTCTCCTCACAGGCCATGGCCTAGAGCTTACCAGTTTTGTAATTTGTGATGTGCTATGTAAACACCGCGCACTGCGTGTGTGGTATAGCTGCCCAGATGCTTTATTTGATTGCATCTGGAAGTACATGGGCAACAGTCTTGGTAGATTTAAACTGCCCTTGCTCTAAATGTCTAGACCCAGGAGTAGGAGTTTCAGGTTGAGAGGAGGCAATGCAGAGTGTGTAACAACTCAAACATGCAGCAAACTACATTATTTTAGCCTGAAAACTGTTCTGTGCATTCCCCAGTACCTGCATGTAATAAAGCTGTGCAGAACATGGATGTTTTATGTGATGATTACCTGGAGACTATGGTTTCTTTGGGATCAGAGATTTTCATTCATTGAATGGTTCTGCCTGCTTTAATATGAAGGAAGTGGAATGTTTTTATTGCAAAAGGAAGGGGCATGTGAAGAAGGTTTGCTGGAGGAGAATCCAAGATGAGAAAATGTTTTCTGAAGATTAGTGGGGTCAGGAACTCTATGTGCTGGGAACCCAAAGAACAAAGAGCCCTTGATAAAACTTAAAGTGGGTCCTCAGCAACAAGAGGTAGAGTTCCTTGTGGACTCAGGAGCCGAAACATCTACCATTCAGGCTCTGCCTCCAGGCTGTAAAGTATCATCAGAAAAAATCAGTGTAATAGGGGCTAAAGGTGAACCGTTTGAGGCCCCGGTTCTTCATGATGTGATTGTTGAATCAAAATGCAAATATGTGATTAGAACATTTTTATTATTACCAGAAGCAGATTATAATTTACTTGGACGGGATCTGATTATAGAATTGAGAACTAATCTGAAAGTAGAAGAAAAAGAACTCAAAGTCAGATTATGCCCCCTCACAGTGGCGGATGAAGAAAAGATTAACCCAGAAGTATGGTATACCCCAGAGACAGTGGGTAGATTGGATATCACCCCCTTTGAAGTCACCATTAGAAACCCAGAGATCCCGACTAGAATCAAACAGTATCACTTGCCACAAGAAGGCAGGAGAGGCTTAAAGCCTGAAATAGAGAGACTCCTTAATCAGGGGCTATTAGAACCTTGTACGTCACCTTTTAATACTCCAATATTGCCCGTTAAGAAGGCAGATGGGAGTTACAGATTAATGCATGACTTAAGAGAAATCAACAAAAGAACTGTAACCAGATTTCCTGTAGTGGCGAACCCCCATACTTTACTTAGTCAACTGAGTCCTGAAAATCAGTGGTATAGCGCAATAGACTTGAAAGATGCTTTTTGGGCACGTCCTCTAAAAGAGGAGTGTAGAAATTATTTTGCTTTTGAATGGGAAGACCCAGATACCTTTAGGAAACAACAGCTGAGGTGGACAGTTTTGCCTCAGGGTTTTACTGAGTCCCCTAACCTCTTTGGACAAGCCCTCGAACACATCTTAAAAGATTATAACTTGGGGGAAGGTGTTACTTTAGTACAATATGTAGATGACCTTCTGTTAGCAGGAGGCAACCCAGAGATGGTACGAAAGGAAAGCATTAAGTTGTTAAATTTCTTAAGCCTCCAAGGATTAAAAGTATCCAAATCTAAATTGCAATTTGTAGAAGAAGAGGTGAAGTATTTAGGTCACTGGATTAGTAAAGGGAGCAAGAAATTAGACCCAGAGAGGGTAAATGGAATTCTTTCTCTCCAGGCTCCCAAAAACAAACGACAGGTTAGGCAGCTCCTTGGACTACTGGGGTACTGTAGACAATGGATTGAAAATTATAGTACAAAAGTTAAATTTTTATACCAGAAATTAACAAAAGATGGGTTGCTTAAATGGATCCCAGACGATGAGGAAAAATTAGAAAAATTAAAAACTGACTTAGTCAACGCTCCAGTATGAGTTTACCAGATATAAGAAGGCCCTTTTATTTATTTGCCAATACTGAAGACGGCACGGCATTTGGGGTATTAACACAAGAATGGGCTGGCAAAAGGAAGCCTGTGGGATACATATCTAAATTGTTAGACCCCGTAAGTAGGGGATGGCCAACATGCCTCCAGGCGATAGTGGCAGTGGCCTTGTTAGTAGAAGAGGCTAATAAAATTACATTTGGGGGGAATCTGAAGGTGTTGACTCCTCATAACATTAGGGGAGTGCTTCAACAAAAAGCGGACAAATGGATAACAGACGCCAGGCTCCTCAAATATGAAGGAATATTAATACACTCACCAAAGTTAGAGATTGAAGTAACTAGTCTTCAAAACCCAGCACAATTCCTATATGGGGAGCCAAGCGAAAGTTTAAACCATAATTGCCTCCATACCATTGAAGAACAGGCAAAAATCAGGCCAGACTTAGAAGAAACAGAATTAGAAGAAGGGGAAAAGCTGTTTGTGGATGGATCCTCTAGAGTGGTAGAAGGAAAAAGAAAATCAGGTTATGCAATTATTAGTGGAACCACCCTAGAGGTAGTAGAATCAGGACCACTGAGTCCTAGCTGGTCGGCTCAAGCTTGTGAACTATATGCAGTACTAAGAGCGTTACAGATTTTAAAGGAAAAAGAGGGAACCATTTATACAGACTCTAAGTACGCCTTTGGAGTAATTCACACTTTTGGAAAAAAATTGGGAAGAAAGGGGACTCATTAATTCACAAGGAAAAGGGCTAATACATGAGTCTCTAATTATCCAGACTCTCCAAGCATTAAGAGGTCCTAAGAAAATAGCAGTAGTGCATATAAGAGGACACCAACAGGGAACCTCACTACAGATCAGGGGAAATATTCTAGCTGATCAAGAGGCAAAACGGGCTGCACTACTAGCATTGATGGTAACAGAATCAAACACAAACGAAAGAACAGACCCCACCAAATTAGGATTCATGTTTACTAACCAAGAGAAAGAAAAATTGAAACAAATGGGAATTAATGAAAAACAAGGGGAATGGGAATTACCTGATGGGAGGAAGGTTCTCCCGAAGGCAATGGCTTGGAGAGTTATGAAGGATTTCCATACTAAAACTCACTGGGGAGTACAAAGCACTGGTAGACCAGTTTGCTATTAAATACATGTGCATAGGAATTTATGATGTTGCTAAGGGAATAATAAAAAGCTGTTTAACGTGCCAGAAAATTAATAAGTACCAATTAAGAGAAAAGATTCAAGGGGGACGGGATATGGCATACAGACCGTTTGGAAGAATTCAAATCAATTTTACAGAACTACCAAAAGTAGGACGGTACAAATACCTCCTAGTATTGGTAGATCATCTCACTCATTATGTGGAGGCCTTTCCCACTGCTCGAGCTACAGCAAATACTGTGATAAAAATACTCTTGGAAAACATCATCCCTAGGTATGGAAATATAGAAGTAATCGATTCGGACAGGGGTCCCCACTTTGTGTCTAAAATAATCAGAGAAACATTGACTTCCCTGGGGACCAAGTGGGAATTCCACACTCCCTGGCATCCACAAAGCTCAGGAAAAGTAGAAAGAATGAATGGAGAAATCAAGAAACAACTTACCAAATTAATGTTAGAAACAAAGATGTCTTGGGTTAAGTGTTTACCCCTAGCACTTTTGAATATCCGGACCCAGCCCCGAACTGATACTGGAATATCCCCGTTTGAAATGCTATATGGTATGCCCTATGATATGGAATTTCCCACTGATCACCCAGTATTGGAAAAAGACAATTTGCAACCATACTTAATAAACCTCATGAATAGGAGAAAAGAACTACGCAAAAAAGGGATGGTAGTACAGAGACCTCCGTTAGAAATTTGTATGCACTCCATAAGACCTGGAAACAAGGTGTTAATAAAAACTTGGAAAGAATCCTCTCTTACCCCTCGTTGGGAGGGACCGTTTCTTGTTATACTCACAACAGAGACTGCTGTCCGGACTGCTGAAAAGGGATGGACTCATGCTACCAGAGTGAAAGGACCCTTAATGCCTGATCACTAGGAAGTAGCTGAAACATCAGGAGATCTGAAGCTAGTGTTGCGAAGGAAGAAGGACTAAATGAATTTTGTAAAACCCCTAACTGTGTTTGTTATTCTTTTGTGTGTTTTAAATGCACTACTTGTGAGGAAGGTTGGTGGGCGCACTGTGTCCACGGCTATTCCCCAAAGGAATACTGTGACCAGTGCTATAAAAGAGAAAGAAAATTAACCAGTCATCAACAGGAAAAATTGTGTGCATACCAATGAACCTAAACCCCATAACGTGAATGTAGTACAAACTCTTTGCAAATTCCAAATACTCCAAGTGCCCTGTACGATCCCACAAGTGAAAGCCTGGAACTGGGAGGCGTTAAGGTGTCGATAACAAGACCCTAACCCCACAGAATACGACTGCTGCCGAGAAGATGGAAAGCCCCGCTGCTCTAAGGAATGAATGGAGTAGGCGGAGGAGGCAGAGACGTATGGAGAGGGGAAAATAAGAAAGGCCTCGAAGCAACCAGTTCAGGTGATTGTTGTGGCAAGGAGAACTGGAAAGTATGGGGAAGGAAAAGATCTGAGCATGCAAATCCTGTCGCAAGACAGAAAGGGGACACGTTTGTACAATTAGCTAGTAATTGGAAGATGAACCCACCAACTCTCCTCACTATAGTGGTCATTTGGGCTATGGGAGGAATCGCAATTTTGATGTTAAACCTCCATTTTATGAAACCCCTAGTGTTATTATTAATTGGGTTAACTTTCGGACCATGTATATTTAACAAGTCTGTGATGTGTTAAGGAGATTTGAAAAACAAAATTAGTTAAAAGAAAAGGGGGGAATTGTAATAAAACATATATATGGTATTTGTTATTCAAATCTCAAGGGGAAAAAGAAGTTGTAGTCAGGATGTTGTGGCCGAACAGTTTTGTAATTCTCTTATGTAAATAAGATATATGTATATAGTTTCTATTGTTAAAATCAGTTGTTAGAAGGGAGCTAAAATGGCCCCCATCTCCAAGCCACTACAAAAACACTTGTGCTGAGTCATCCCCCCCTTCTGTGGAAACCTGAGACAAGCCCGCGAAAACCTGAGAAAAGCCCGCGAAAACTTGTTTACACCTTTGCAGACCCCTCAGGGTACGCCCATCATGAATATGGATGAAGCCTACACTATAAAGGGACTCGGTTCTGCCGGGTCAGGTGTGTGTCCTGGTAGAGCAGAGACTCCCGGCACACCCAGCGCTGTTTTGCTCACTCGCCGCTTGCTAATAAATTTATTATTGATCATTAAAAATTGAGAAGTGGTTATTTCCCGCTAAATTACTTTTAATCTATAACATGGTGCAGCTCAGTTTGCAACAGCAATGGCGGGGCCCATTGATGAAGCATGTGTCTGCCTCTTTCTTGTGGAGCTCCCTCACCCAGGTCAGGTGCTGTGCAAAACAGCAGCAGGCAGCTTTAAAAACAGTGGGATAGTGGATGGTCTTTTTCCTCCCCTCTCTGTCTCATCTCTCCACCTTAATTTAGTGGTCTGAGAATTCAACTGTGATGTTCAGCACTTTCAAGGTAGAAGAGACCCTCTGGCGCGGTCACCCCTGACCTGTGGCAAGGCATTGTGCCAGAGAGATAAGGCCAAAACCACACCAGGGAGCCTGCTGACAACCAGAAAGGATGGGCAATCATGTGCCAGCTCAGATCCGTGCCCGGGCTTTGTTTTGTGTACCTCTGTAAACATGACCTCTCAGTTGCTTCTGCAGAGACAACATCAGAGAGATTGAAGTTACTAAACTGTTATTAGACTAGAAATAACGCATGAGTCTTCAGCTGTGTTCAGCTACTAACTCAAGATGTGAGAGTCTTGGGGTCCACGTATGCGGTCATCGTTGGAAGCACTTTTTATTATATATCACGTTATCTAACAAAGAAGGCACTGTTAACACTTCAGTTGCACGCTGATAAAAAGAACAAGCTGTACTTTAGTTTTGAAGATGTGACTTGCATGTTGATTCAGGTGCATCTAAAGTGGAGCTAAAACCTTGCCTTGACAAAAACATCCCCACTTCAACATTTCCCTGTTGGCTATTTGGACAGATTCCCCGCTCAAGGGAAAGTCCCACTCAGAGGCAGGTGTGCAGCTCTTGGCAGACACTGTCCAGAGAGGTTAGACACAGAAATGCATTTCAGAGCACTAGTTCTGTGCTTAGATTCCCTGAATAACCCTATGAGCAGCCAACTTAAGCTTGCAATACCACATTCACTATTACTATGTAATATAGTGTATAAAGTCCTTAAAAACAAAAATCCAGTAGTGGAGTAATAAGCTCCTGTTGTAAACAAAAAACTGACAAGGACACCCCCCCAGCCTAAACAACTGTAGCATCTGCAGAAGGCAGCTCATCATGTTTTCTAACATTTGTGGGATTTGTGCTAAATTTATGACAGTCAGAAAAGCAGATTGTCCAGTTCCCATTTTTCTCCCAAGTCACTCTTCTTTCCTTGCATGAATTCAACAAGTAGGAAAAACTTCCCAGCTCATACTGATGTCCAGGATTGGTATTTGTAGAGATTTGAAATTATCTAAATAACAGTGATGAGGATCTGACTGAAGAGTAAAAATCAAAAGATAACAAGTAATCATCTCAGCAGTCCAGTAGTCCACATTCAGTCTGTACTGTGAAATCCTTTATGAGAGGGAGAAAGAATAGATGGTGTGCAGATGGATCAAAACTGGGCTAACAAAGAAATAAAGATGCAGTGTGACTATCTACAGTTTCCCATCCCCATGCTATTAGTGCTACTGAATAGACCAGGATGCTACATAAGAGCAGTGAGAAAAGGTGGTGTAGGTAAATGTTTCCTTGCTGACAGTGACTGTGCATTAGGGAAAGGATGCAGAGTGTTGAGATCTACGTGGGCTTTACCCAGCCGATAACGCCTGGTATTCAAAGCACCTGACAGGTTTTCAAGAATCGTTGTGGGAATGTGGTCTTTAAAAGAAGTTATGTCGTTACAAAGTCATGTAATAAATGAGGTTCTTATACATGCCGACTCAGAATGGCCGGGGTGAAGAATTGGAAAGAATAGGTTTGTCAAGTGTGTTACAAAAGTATCCAGCAGTAATAGGACAAGGTCTCATGATGCTATGAATAACATGATTTGATATAAGTGGAAGAAACAGAGACAGAAAGCAAGACTTGTCAGTGTAATAGCTAATTCTAGAATTGGCAGCAAAACTGAGTCAATTACTAGTCCACTTCTCTGAAAGAGGCTTGTGGAACCACAGCAAAGTTTCAAAGCTCATGGGCAGGCTGCTCCTCTAAGGATCGACTGAAGATTGCAATGATGCTAGGAGATTACTACTTTGCAGCTTCACTGACACATAGTTTTACACTGAAGTGCAGGCAAGTTTTTTGTTCTGCAAGATCTCAGTTCTGAGAAGGAAGATAAACCACCACCTTCTCCCGTCTTCTATTTTTAATGAAGGTAATGAGATGGCAATATAACTTGCACTTGCAGGGTATGCTAGATAAAGTGACTACCTAGTGACCTACCTAAAAGCTCAGTCTTAAATAGGAAATGCTTGATTCAGGTCACATCAAATTTTGCTTTAAAAGCTTATGTGACGAACCACATTATGGTTAAACATGTTTCAAGCTAAAATACTTATCACAGATTAAAATGCTTAGCTAATGTGTACATTGCATGCATTAATGTGGGACAAAGTAATCAGATAACATTTACAGTGAGTTTAAGTAAAAATGTCCTACAGACACATGCCCTTACTTAAGTGATGAGTGTATTTTTTTGTATACATATATGAAGTCCTACTTTTTTCTGCAGACTGTCTGTTATAAATACAGAAATGGCTGCCAAGAAAATACATTAATAAATTAATAAGTAAGTTTTGGTTCTGGGGTGTTGGGGGAACACAGGACCCCTTATAAGCTGAATAAGGGGGGCAATAAAACACAGATGAATTTATAGTGCAATGTGTTAAGAGGGACATTCACTGTCAGGCCATGGCTCAGTGACCACTTTCATTGAACACGGTGCCACCATGTTTCCACCAAAACAGGGAGACTTGCTCTCCTCTCTTTTCCCTTAGCCACTCATTCTCAATACCTCACCTGTGGTAGCACAAGCGCTCGTGCAAGCTTTGGCAAAAATTGGCTAGATTTGTGTATCTGATCAGCTTATTCTACGGTGGCTACACAGGGTTACTGTGTGTAACTGTGGCATTGATTACAAGTGCTAAATCATTTATGAAACCTACTTGAAGTCCTAACCACATATATACTTACATTATTCTGTATTCAGATGAGAGAGCTTTTGTGACTGGACCCTTCAGCTTTTCAGGTTGGGACTACATGGTTCCCTTCTTGGTGAGTCTTGGCACTCACTTGACAAAACTGTGAGTTACAGAGCCTGAAATGTCCTCTCTGCCTGGGGCTGACTGAAAAAACACACAAATCCACTAGTGCTACAGCAACCAGAGAGCAACTACCATGAAGCAAGCACAGGTACCGCTTAGCCTAGCGGTGCTAAATGCCACAGCAGTGAAAATGCCAGCTGTCACATGAGGTAAGGGATCCAGCAAGGAAACATCAGCAACAGAGGTGCAGAAGTAAAGGTAGGGCTGGCTGATCATATGCAGACTGAGTTTTACCAAATGGGAGACAAAGCAATGAAAGTAATGTGTATGGTACTCAGCAGACTTCAAAAATGTCTTTTATTTTTTTTGGTTTGAATCTGAGCTCTGCATGTTGATCATGACAGCAGGAGAGTTACTTTTCAATCCTTGCATGTAAATTGGATGTAAGAATCTGTTCAACCAGAGAATTAATGAGTGTAACAGAAGGTCTTTTCTTTCCTCATCACTTACTGCTCGTTGCTCCTTTAGTATGTGTTGCCCAAAGAATACAAGTAATATAAATGTGTAAACCTGTAAAGAATAAGAAATTCATCTGCTATAGAAAACCATAATTAAAAGAAAAGCTAACCAAGAGCAATAAAATAAAAATATGACAGGCAGGAAGTAGTGAAAAGCCCGAGTCTCAGTGGAAACCTTTACAGAGATAATTAATGTAAATAATCTCGATGTGAGAAAATCAGATGTAAGCATTCTATAAGTAAGAGTAATATGAAGTCTCATGAATATGTTGGAAGAAGCAAGAAAAATGCAGTAATTATATTCTGATACAACCCTGACCAAATTGTTTCTGTATTCCACCAAGTCCTGTCAAACGAGTAAGCTCTTGTTTCTTTTTTTTTTTTAAAGAGAGGTGTCATCCAACTGATATGCACAGTAGCGTTGAACCCATTTGCTGTTTTTGCAATGGAAGGCAAAATTAACATCAGTGTTTCACTTCCTTGGCATTTGACTAGGCCACCCTTGTAAATCGGAATACAACGCCCTACAGCTCTGGCACCCTGAGGTTGGCTTTGTCACAATACATCTGTATCAGAGCTACAAGGGAAATCCAGCAGCTGAAAATGCAGCAGCATATATATGTTGGGCTTTTTCTGGAGGCGGTCATACCTGTCTGTGTCCTCATCTTCAGTACTGAATTTGGCACATACCCAGACCTCCCGGCTTTGCTCTCCAAGTACATGACACTCCCGCTGTGAGGATCTGTGACAGCCAGTTGCAGCTGGTGACAGTTTGAACTTTGACCTGCTTGGACAAAGCAGCCTCTCCTTCCTTCAGAGGCCATCATGGTACGGGGCTCAGCTGGAACACGCTTACCAGGAGCCCTTAATTTAAATAGCAGGATGAGAACCAGTTTAATGACCTTCTTCAGCTCTGGACTTTTGGATGTACTAAATATATTGATGCTTGTGCCGTCTTTCAGTAACAATCTTTCCTCTGGTACTCGTCAAGCTGAGGAGGGCAAGTGGGGACTGTGCAGCAGTTTGTTGGGTACGTTCGCTCCCAGGTGGTGAGTCCTTTGTTTTAGTGACTCATTAGGGACCAAGGGACCGCTGGAGATGATCACAGGACCGGGACCGTTATTTGGGCTGGCAGGGGAGGACTGCAGCTGAGGGCACCTGTGGTATTTAATTTGACTTTTAATAGCTGGGGCATTCAGAATGAGGAGTTGGTGTAAACTGCCGTGATCTCATACATCTCGTGCCCTCCCCCAAAACAAAAGCTGATTGAGATGGCTCTTAAAATACAATTATTAGGGGGGGGGAACAAAAACGAACAAAAAAACCACCTACAAAGCCCAAGCCCTGGGCTTTTCCAGTAATTTTGGCCTCTCTCGCGGCTCGTAGGGAAGCTCTCAGCGCGCTTGCGCTGCCGTCACCCCGCTGGCCGCCACGCATGCGCAGAGGAGGGGGCGGCGGCGCTGCGGCGGGGTGTGGGGGCCGGGCTGGGCCGGGCCGCGGGGCGGGGGCGCGGATGGCGGCGGGGCTGCGCCATGTTGCGGTGGCTTGTGGCGGTGCTCAGTCACTCCTGTTTTGTCTCCAGGGGCGACAGCATGTTCTACGCGGTGCGCAAGGGCCGGCGGACGGGCGTCTACCGTACCTGGTAAGGGCCGCGGCCGGGGCAGCGCGGGGAATCGCCGCCGGGCCGTCCCCGGCCCGTCCCGTCCCGTCCCGGGACGGCCTCACCGCCGCCGCCTCTGTTGCAGGGCGGAGTGTCAGGAGCAGGTGAACAAGTTCCCCTCCGCCAGCTTCAAGAAGTTCGCCACCGAGAGGGACGCTTGGGCCTTCGTGCGCGCCGGCCTCCCGGGGCAGGAGCAGCTGCTCGAGCCGGCAGGTAGCTCGCCCGTCTGCTCGCCTCCCGCCTCGCCCCCGCCCGGGCCGGAGGGGAGGGGAGGGCGGCCCGCCGGGGGAGGGGGGTGAGGGAGACCTCGCCGCGCCTAGCTGCTGCGCGGCCTCAGTGTAAACACTGCAGTTTCCGGATAAACGTGGGAAGCAGCGTCTGTTTATCCTGCGGTGGGCGTCTTGTAACTGGCGGAGCGCCGTGGCGGTAAGTACGGCGGTGGCCCTGCCCTCCGGACACAGCGATGGATGTGTCTGTGCAAGGAGAGTATTTCTGTAGGTGCTTGGAGAACACTGCTTGTACTGTGTCTGTTTTGAGAGCTGTTTGACACATGGCGTGTCTCCTCCTCTTCAGTTTGGTCTAGGATCACGAATAACTGCTGTATACTATAGTATTTTTTGCACAGTACCTTGGAGTGGTGATAGCTAACAGACTAGCATTGCTAATAGGTGATAGCAACTGTTGTCTTTAGAAGCAGTCCTTTCAAATAAAATTTGACCTTGTATACAGTCGAACTGGTTGGTTTTTTTTTTTTTTTTTGGAGGGGCACATGGTCCTCTAGCTGTAACACAGGAAAATGGTAGCCAGAGAGAAGAACCAGAGATAAACATCCTGTGTTGCAATACGTGCAAAAGACCATATGAACAGTCTACAAATGAAGAACACATTGCAAAGCGTATAAAACAAGATGAAGTATACTCAATGCCAACAGTCAGCGAAGATAAATTTTCATATATGGGTGAGGTCTTTATTCCTGTAGTTCTTTTCAGTTCTTTGCACTTTTTCATAAGTAACAAGTGTAGTTATTAGAAAGCTTTTAGGGAGGCTTGATGGCAGCATCAGGCCCAGCATAACATTGTTTCTTTAAAATGGAAATGTGAGCCATGGTATGTTTGTTCCTGTTGTCTTTAGTGCAATTTTAATTGGCTTTAACTGGTAGCAACATACAGCTTAATGTTACCGTTACAGGTGTGATTTTATGTGTGTCTGGGCTACAGACAATGTTTAAATATAGAGATGTAGCTGGGAAGTTCTAAAGTTGACTGAAGAAGACAGGAACTATAGTGAGAATATGGAACTTGGGACAGAGGTGCTTCTTGAAGCTGAATAATTTGATACCAGTGAGGGTGTGAAGCTGCAGTGGGACTTCTGGTGTTCTGCATTACTGATTTACATGCCTTCTGTAGTTACCTTTTTGAAGGGCTCTCTGGGGAGGGAGGTTTTGGGGATTAATCTGCTGGCAGACATTTCTTTTTGTGTAGAGTCTATGTCCTTGAAGGAGTCCTTAAACTTCTGCTTTTGGTAATTCTTTTGTAGGTGACTTTGTAGTTGTTTATACAGATGGTTGTTGCTCAGGGAATGGACGTAATAGGGCACGTGCTGGAATAGGTGTCTATTGGGGACCAGGCCACCCTTTGTAAGTAGCTGAATGGATTGTTTGTTTGGGTTTTTTTGTTTTAATATATTCCTGTTTGTTTTGTGTGTGATTTACAATACCAGCCTCCTTTTGAATACGAAACCCTGCTGTTGAGACTCTTAATGACAGTGCTATGAGACTAGTGAGTTACTGAAAAGATAAATAGGCTTCTCTGGGAGGCAATAATGTGGGGAACATCAACTGGAAATACTATTGTCAGGGACTGAAGCTATAATTCAAGTGATGCAGAAAGTTTTTGAAATAGGTGTAGGTGTTCACAGAAGACAACAAATGTGATTGCATATTGGTGGCAGGTCCAAATATGCAGGTTGCACTATGCAGCTGGAAGTTTGAGCTAGATCTATTCATTCTCCTTTACAAAAAGTAGCACGCTCATATTTATTTTTCTAATGTGTAGTCATTATACACCATTTTGAATATTTGGGGTAGCTAATCTACTATTCATTCCTTGGACACAGAAATACCAGTGAAAGACTTCCTGGACGGCAGACCAATCAAAGAGCAGAAATACATGTAAGTAGTAAATGCCCTAAAATGCTTCTGCACGTTAGACTGCAGAAGCATCTTCGTGACTATTTCAACTCTGGCCTTCAGAAACCAGTTATGTATCTGTGAGGGAAGCACACAAAATACCGGGAGTTATGACTTGAAACAAATCGTTCTCTTCAAGTTTTACTGATCTTTATTGGTTCTGAACAAGGTAATTCACCTTGAGGATTCCCAAATATCATCAGGCCAAGCACAGAGATTTAAAACAGTCTTGCATTAGGAAAGGCTGATTCTCAAATCTGTATAGTATGCTTTGCATTTTTAATGTGTATATCTCAGAGCTTGGGGTGAGGGCTGCTGAGTACTGGTTAGGAGGAGAATCAGCTTCTTACTGTGGTAGAATCGGAGTATCATATTCCTTAGGTAAATATAACAATCAATTCTAGGCTCTCAGGAGTAACTTCTGTTACTTCTGAAGTAAACTTCTGTTGGCAACAGCAGATTTAATCTTCCCTTCTCACCTCATCTTAGTTCTGGTACTGCTGCTGCCCTGCACTGTGTGTTTGGAGATGAAATGAAATGGGTAACTGATCTGCTTAAAAACTACAGGAAGCTCATTTTAGTGAAGGACAAGCAGAGACAATGGTGGTGTGCCAGGGATCAGACTTGTCACTAAAGAACTTTCCAGTTCTATATCCAGACCCAGCCACTTCACCCTCTTACTATATTTCGTAGCACCAAAAAACCGCTACAAAAAAAAAAAAGTCCCTTTTTGGTGTTCCAGATTGTTGGAACTGGTATGACTCCTTCCTCCTCAAAGTTATGGAGAAAATGCCTAAAACTTGGTGTGTAGTTGATAGATAATTTTTGATAGAAAATTGGGCAGGGTGTTACTCCTTCAGTAGAGTTGAACAGCAGAATGTTTTTGGGTTTTTTTGCTAGTGAAACTTCAGTGGCTCCCTGTTTGCCTTTATTAAGTGGTCATCTGTATGCATAATTTTGGGAACCTCTGCTCTAAAGCGTGTTGATGCTCACTGATGGAGAGATTGTAGTAATATTCTTTGTAGTTCTGTGTTAGCATCAGGTACTTTGCTGGTATTTTAATTCCATGCATTCAAAATCCTGTTCTGAACTGTGATTCTACTGAAATGTTCTTAAGGCAGCCTGCAAAGCAATAGAGCAAGCAAAGAGTCAAAACATCAAGAAACTAATTATCTACACTGATAGCAAGTTCACTATTAATGGTAAGTTAATGATTTTATTTTTCCTGAATCTTAAAGACATAATGTGTGCTGTTTTATCACATAAGGCTCACAGAACATACTGAGTCCTGGGGAGAGGCATAAAAGGAAGAGAATGCATAACATTTCAATACTTATGGCTGCTTGTGGAAAATCTTCAGAATATTATAGGGATCACCTGATAACTGCATAAAATACAAATAGAGACAAAGTGCCTGTTACAGTAAAGGCTGTTAAGTAACTACAGGATTTTTGTCTTAAGGCATTCAGTATGACACAAAGTCTAGAAAAAATAATCTTGTTCATGTATACTCTGTTAAGGATGTACTCAGGAAAGTACTCAAATTTGGTGTAGTAATTCTGTAGGTTTGTTTTGTTTTGCTTGGATTGGAGAGGCTGTCTTAATACACACATGTGAAGTACATTCAAGTTCTGGCTTTTTACATGTAGACTTCACTTCCAAGCTTTCAGGATCCACTAGAAGACTAGCCAGAGATGGTATGTCCTCAGAGTATATATTTAAAGTTTCACCTTCATCCAAAGACTTGGAGAACTTAATTTTATTCCCTATAAATACCATATAAAGCAGCCAGTAAGACTTAATTTCTGAATAAAACTTCTTCCTTTTTCCTTGGGATCTTCAGATTTTACTCCCATGACAATTCAGAACTGCATAAGCATTTTTTCCTTGTATTTCACATTTTCACAAAGGGAGTACATGTGTTTGCTGTTTCCAGATCACTTTGGCATTGGTTTTGAGGTTTTTGGGTTTTTTGGAAATAATACCAAACAAAAACTTCCTGCAACTTTTGACTGACAATTAAATGTTGCGCTTTCACGCTCTGGGTTTTTTTTGGGGGGGAGGCAAGAGGGGAATGTGAGTATCTTGTTCTTAACATAACTTCCTATACTTGAGCACAACACTGAAAGTAATTATCTGTTTCATTGCTTGTTATTAGTAAAGCAAATAAATGGTTTGTATGTTAAAAATCTCTATATCTTTACCTCCAAATAAGTCATTCTGCTTTCCAGAAGCCACCTCTGATTTCTGGAAGTGGAGGAGTACGAAAGAAGAGCATGAGTTTCTTTTTTGGGTGGCTCATCTTTAGAAGTACAGCAAAACTTACCTTGAAAAACTCTGATGTTGCCTTGAGTAGCAATACCCTAGAAAGGACAGAAAGCTACTGAGTAGGAACAAGTGACTGCTAGTCAAGGAAGAAGTTGCTGGAGCTGTCACTCACTGCTTGTTTCAAATCCTGTTTGCTTGCATGTGCATGAAAGAGGTTCTGTCCAGAAGTGAAAAGTGCCAAGAAGTTGTACTCTGTTCTGCTGATTTTAGCTCATGAGTTGAGGAAGGGAGAGTAAATGTTGAGAAACAACTTAAAGGGATTTTTCCATTGCTTCTCCCTAGGGATCATCATGTAAATCTCTCATTGAGTAGCTTATTCTCCCCAAAAGATAATAGGTATAGCGGAATGTGTGTGGCAGGTTTTGGGAGGTTTTTTGTTTTGGTTTGGTTTTGGGTTTGTTTTTTTTTTTTTTACTCTGCTAGAAGCATTCTGAAAAAAAAGAAGAGTAAAAGGAAGAGTGTTCTTCAGGACTGGGTGTTGCATGCTGATCAACAGAGTCCAAGTGCATAATTTGTTGCAAGAAGCAAGTTTTTCGAAGCATAAAGGAGCAAAGAAACATCTTTGCAATTCTTTGCTTTGTGGGAGAAAAGTCTATACCATCTTACCTGTGAAACTGGTGTTACGAAGGAGGAAAAGTTGCTGTGTTAGGTAGAATTCCTGTTAAACTTAGGTGTGAGACATACGAGGGAGAAAAAGAAGAATCTTTAGGTACAATGTCTTGGTCTCTTTATTTTTGCTTGCAGTTTGTTCTTGCATTTTGGATCCCTGAGGTTCAGGTTCCACTCTTGTTTAATCAAAGTTATTTTGTAACTGTGTCTAGGAAGGAGAGGTACTGGAGAAGGAGGCTTGCAGTTCAGTACAAATGGATGTGGTTTGGTTTGGTTTTTTAGGAGGTTTTGTGTGCCAAATTGGTGATTCTCTTACTTGGTTCAGATTTGTTGTGAAAGGATGCTTTACATTGTCGAGACCAGCAAAGTTATAAAAAAGAATAGATCTTTATTTAAGTAGTAATATAGTACATTTTCTGGCCAGCAAGGGATGGCCAGAACGTTAAGTCTTGCTCTGTAGAAATCAGCTTACGTGGTCCTTCTCTGAAAGATTCTGTTTAGTGTGCAGAAGCCATAAGACAGGTGGCCATCTGTTTTTCCTCTATGCATGTGTGTCTTCTTCGTTTCTCAAAACAAGCCATAGGTTTGTTCTAGTACTGTACCATCAGGCAAATCCTTAGCTTCAGTTTATTGAAGTTCATGTCGTAATTTTGTGTGTAATGCATATAGAAGGCTGTAGTCTTTAAATTAAGTATCTGTTTGGGAAAGCATGGTCGGGTAATTCAAGTGATAATGGAAAAATATAATCCTGAAAGACAGTAGTAGGAAACCAAATAAGTATATATTCTGTCTCCAGTGTCTTTTGCCTGAGACTTGGTACAGAGTTAGTGTCTTGTTAAAAGGCTGTTTGCTCCATCTTATCCTTGCTGTCTTCTTTAATAGCATTTTTGTGTAATGCTCCCTTTGCATAGGTATTACGAGCTGGGTTGACAACTGGAAAACAAATGGCTGGAGAACAAGTTCAGGAGGAAGTGTAATAAATAAAGAAGATTTTGAAAGACTTGATAATCTATCAAAAGACATAGAAATTCAGTGGGTAAGTACCTCATTTCTTATTCTTAATGACATCTTAAGCATGCTTATTGTAAAAACTTACAAGTATGACCATAATAAAGAATTTTATAGAGTGTAATATTGTACACACATAAGTAAAACCATAAATACGGAGAAGCTGCTTGTTTTATTTAAAGCAAATAAGCAACTAACCTAGGCTCTTGGAACCGGTATTTCATTTATTAAAATGTGTGTTTATATTTGTTTTCTGTCTCTTGTTACTACCTAGAAAATGCCTGCAATAATTATTCTTACTTTGTTAGTAGATGAAATTTCTGTTCCCGGAAATGTAATCTTAAGACATAACTGTGTCTTTCTGAGTCATAGCTGAATTCCTAGATTTGCTTTTCAGAACTCTTTAAGATGCTGGTTTGTTGGTGTAACTCAATCACATGAGTGTCTTTAAACTGGGAAAACTAAGAGAATGTAACCCCAAATAAACTAACTCTAGCTTTCTATACCTTAACTGCATTTTTCTCCAAGAAAACTGGGCACAGAAAGGTCTTTAAAATACCCATTTTTAAGTTTTAAATAGTTTCACTCTCCAGTAAAGATGTAAACCAAATTCTATACAGGTATTCTGGGTAAAATTTATTTTTCTGTAACCTCTAACATCAGTGCTAAACACTGTAGGGGATATCTTCCCTCCCCTCCTTCTAAATTTTTCTCTAATTGTGGTATAAGACTATGGATTCTAGAAATAAATCCCTGTACCATTGACTTCGTGGCTGCTAAAGGCATATTTATTGGGCTTCTGTCTTTATTCTGTAGAAACCAGGATGACGTAGATTTTTAATGTGCACTTTTTCTATGGGAAATCTATTGCAGATATTCTTCCATTCATCATGTTCTGTGTGCCAGAGCTGGCGACTCCAATTTAGTCTGTCCAGAATTTATATAACAACTGCTATTGTCTATTGAGAAGAAAGTGTTGTGGTGGTTTAGCCTCTGCCGGGGTCTGAGACCACGCGGCCGCTGCCCCTCCCCCACAAAGGGAGTGAAATACAAAGCCCCAAGACTGAAATAAGGAGAGGTTTAATACAACAGTGCAATAGCAACACAACAAACAACAACAATAACAATAACAGTAATAGTGATAGCAATTAACAGAGCAAAATAGCTACCAAATACAGCAGTGGGAAGCACGATGTACAAAACCACGAGTGCACCGCGCTCAGCGCCAGGAAAATGTGACCTGCCAGGATGTGACGTCTGCATGGTATCTGAATAACCCGGCTAGAGCTCCCCCCCTCTGCTGGGGAAACTTAACCCTATCCTGGTTAAACCAGGACAAGTGTAAAAAACTTAAAAGTTCAGCTGTCCTTAGAGTATTTTACATAATAAAAAAAAATACTTCATGCCTATTTCTTGCACCTGAATCTCTTAAACTTGGGCAGACTTTTATTTCAAGAGGACCAGTGTATACATACACTTTATTACACTACTCTGCCTGTTCCAGTGTGGGGTCCTCCCTGGGCTGCAGGTGGAGATCTGCTCCACCGTGAACCTCCATGGGTGCAGGGCACAGGTGCCTCACCATGGGCTGCACCACGGGCTGCAGGGGAATCTCTGCTCCAGTGCCTGGAGTGCCGCCGCCTCCTCCTCCTTCTTCACTGACCTTCTCTCACATCTTCTAACTCCTCTCTCCCAGCTGCTGTGCAGTATTTTTACCCTTTCTTAAATACGTTATCACAGAGGAGGCACCAGCTTTGCTGATGGGCTCAGCTGTGTCCTGCAGTGGGTCCATTTTGGAGCCAGCTAGAACTGGCTCTGTCCAGTGCAGGGGCAGCTGGTGTGTTCTCACAGAGGCCACCCCTGCAGCCCCCAGCTGGTACCATGTAAACTTAATACCATCTCGCACACACTTCATGCTTGTCCCCTCTCAGATGTTGTCAAATAGCAAGCTTGACTTTATTCTTCCTCCCCCCCACTCCTCCACCCTTACTTCTGACAAGGATGGGTTTAGGGTTGAAAGAGTTTTCAGTTCCTAATTGAAGGATGGACAGTTATGACATCTGAAAATTGAGAGATTCTTTTCATACCCTGTTCGTATATCCTAAGTGTGTACTGTAATCACCAAGGCTAGTTAGTGTTACAGGCTATGTTAGTGGCATAGGAGGTCTCTGGCTTTCTGGGAACAGGTTAACTTTGTTTAAGCACTGAATGCAGATAGGTTTTTCTCTCTTCTCTGCAAGTGGGAATTTTGAGTTGGAGCTGTTGTCTGCATTTCTTAAAGGCCTTGTCCAGTCCACTACTTCCCATAAAGATGATTTTCACAATTTGGCAAGCCTGTCCTAGAGGAAGGGAAACTATGAACATTCCTGGGAAAAACACATAAAAATTAAATGTGAGGAGAGGGCCTCTAAAGAGGTGCTACTGTATTATGAATGAAAGGGTGTTGTGTGATCAAATTTCATGTATGTACTTTTTTCTTGATTACTTGCATATCTAATGCTCCTATCCTTTTGTCCTGACAGATGCATATTCCTGGTCATGCTGGCTTCCAAGGAAATGAAGAAGCTGATAGACTAGCAAGAGAAGGAGCTAGCAAACAGAAGTCCTGACGTACTGGCACTAGAGACTGTTTCAGTGGGAGGAAAAGGGCAAACATCACAGTAACAACTAGAACTGCTGTAATTGTTTCGGAGTTGAACTCTGAACTATACTTCTTTCGGGCCTGAGTGTTAAACATATACCAACTTCTGAGGATAAAGAACCCACATTTTCTTCTATAGTGTTTGTTTTAAAATCCTCAGTATTTAGTTGAAGATGCAGAGCGTTTGCTTTTTCTCCGTCTTACTGAAGGGCCATGGTCAGTGTTTTTAGCTATCTTGTAGACTTCTGAATTCACCGCAAAGACAGACTTCTGAAGAAGTAATATTAAATCTTTATTCTAAGTGTTCTGTATTTTCCTCTTTGTCAAATAAATCAATTTTTTGTACAGAGGTATATATTAACAGCCCAAAATAGTTGGGGACAGGGGGACTTTGGGGTTGGTTGAATTGGTAAGAGGTCAGTGACCTAACATGGAGATGTCCATTAATGTGCTTTGGCATTCTGGTAATAGCAATAACTGCTCTACCGATGGGCTTGTGACACTCACCTGTGCCTCACAGCATCATCAGTTACAGCATCTGTAGGTGTCTTTATAATGTTACTTGCTTTGCAAGGTAGCATGAACAAACTAAACAGGTCACAAGAGAACTTCATAGAATCATTGGTTGGAAAAGACCCTTGGGATCATCGAGTCCAACCATCAGTCCTACTCTACAAAGTTCTCCCCTACACCATATTCCCCAACATCACAGCCAAACGACCCTTAAACACATCCAGGGATGGTGACTCCACCACCTCCCTGGGCAGCCTATTCCACTGTCTGACCACTCTTTCTGTGAAAATTTTTTTCCTAATGTCCAGTCTAAACCTCCCCTGTTGCAGTTTAAAGCCATTCCCCCTTGTTCTGTCACTAATCACCTGTGAGAAGAGACCAGCACCAACCTCTCCACAATGTCCTTTCAGGGAGCTGTAGAGAGTGATGAGGTCTCCCCTCAGCCTTCTCTTCCTCAAACTAAACTGTCCCAGCTCCTTCAATTGCTCCTCATAGGATCTGTTCTCCAGACCCTTCACCAGCTTCGTTGCCCTCCTCTGCACTTGCTCCTTGAACAATTAATTTTTACTGTTCTCCTCTCTCTAGCTGCTTAATGTCTAAGCTCTTGGTTTCTGGCTTCCTGTTAAGTTTTTTTATGCACGCTCATTAACATTGTTAGTTCCTCTTCTGTGTTGTCCCAAAGGTAGTAACTGGCCATTTTATCTGAAATGGAACTAGAAGATGATCAGTTTCTCCAGATCTTCCAGATGTCAAGTGTTTTATTTAATTTTTTTTTCAGTCAATGATGAGATTAATTTAATGGCTAATGTGTACTTGAATTAGAGTGTAATTACCAGTAATCAACATAGTTTTATTTTCTACACATGTATATGGGAAGAGCAAACAGGTTTGATGTTACATTTGTCAACTTCTTTGCAAGGTGCCTTCATATCATTGAATAGTAGGGCTTAAACTAGAAGTCACTGAAATTTTTGTTGTATTTCTTAATTGCTGTACAGAATGGTGGAGCTGCTAAAGCTTGATTTCTTAATAGTTTGCATGCATTGTAATTTCTTCACTGAGGCAAAGTATGAGCTGTTACGTATTTAGAGTCGTGCAAATTGTGATAAAATGAGGGAACTGGCTAGCTAGTAGCTAATAGATGAATTGAGGTTATTTGTTTTCTCTCATTCAAAACTGCACAGTAAAGCTCATCTAGGGGTAAGGTACTGCACTGATTATTCCCCCTCTGCGCCTTTTGTATATGTGCACACAATTATCCATCTCTTTATTTATGTTAGAAGTTTGGCTTGAAGGAAAACACCCCACCATCCCTCTTCAGATCTGTAGTTGAGGCAGAACAGTGTGACAAACAACGTACTGCAGAGGTAGCGTCTAATAATCTGGCTATTGTACATCTCCAGGTAAACGTGTAGATCATATTTACCGTATGTATTGAAATCTGTATTTTTTGAAGCAGCAGCTTTGGAGAAAAAGTGTAGCTAGTGGTAAGTCATAAACATCAGTGTAATACTGAATGCAAGCAACTTTACTACCTGAATCTAATAAGTCAATTATAATAGGAAATCTTAGTAGGAAAGTGTTTTATGTTCATTTGATACCAGTGTTTATCATTCTGACTCTGGAAATTCATGACAAAAGCAAGCTGAGAGAAAAGTTACAAGGTTAAGGCTGATTAAAGGATGGAAAGCAAATAATACTTAATAGGGGCTCGCGGACCCACAGAGGATGTTGGCTGTTTGAGTAATTCTCTTCAGGCAACTGAAACTTTAGGGGGGTATTGGCATGTAGCAGCCATGAGATTCAGGGGTTAAGCATTGACCTTCTTGCCTGCATTTGTATGTGCTTCTAAAAATGTGGCCAATACCAGCGTTAGACCACCTTACTTGTGATGTTATGGGACTTACATTCTATCCAGAATCAATAATATGATCAAATACCATACATTATACATCAAATACCATACCTTAAAGGGATTTGGTAACAACTACTTCTCAGATTCTTAGAAATGTTAAGATGTTTTGGTAAGTATAACACATTTTAGGAATAAAAACGTTTAAAGGAGGGATTGTTTGTTTTTCGGTAGCTTTTCTGTCCTTACATTACATTTAGCTGGCTGTTGGTTTATTTACCGTATAGAATCAGAACCGTACAGAATCACAGAGCCATGGGGGCTGGAGGGAGCCGTTGGTGTGCATCTTGTCCACCCCAGCTCAACCCCGAGCAGGTCGCTCAGGCTGGGAGCAGCTCCAGGGATGGAGACAATGCAAGCTTTCTGGACAGCATGTCTTACCACTTCCTTTCCTTTTTTTTCCTGATTTATTTTTTATTTCTCCATATTGTGGGGTTACAATGCAGGTCTTTGAGGCTGAGACTCACCGGTGAATGAGCGTTACTGCCCGGGCGCACCCTCTGTAAACACTGGCGATTGGGCGTGTTACCCCGGAGGGTTCGTGCGGGCGGGGGGCCCCGGCCCCGCCGTTGCAGGGGCACCTCTCCGCCGGTGCCCTGCAGCCTGACGCCGTACACTGACGTGCAGGCGCTGCCTGCTCAGCAGAGTTTGTTGCAAACCGTGCCCCTTTAAGGCTCTCCCGATGGGCCGCTCCCGGTCCCTGCCCCGGCCCTTCCAGCCCCGCCGGGGTGGGCGCTCCCGCCCAGCGCGGCCCGGCCCAGCGCAGCGCCCGGCGGCGGAATGGTGGAGGCCTGGTACATGGACGAGTCCCCGGAGGACCAGCGGGCGCCGCACCGCCTGCGGCCCAACCACGCCGTCAGCCTGGAGCAGCTGCGCCGCCTCGGCGTCGCCTACCGCAAAGTAGGGGCGTGTGCGGGGCCAGGCGCCGCGGCGGGCCCCGCCGCTCGGCAGGGCCTGGGTGCGGTGGCGCCGCGGGCCTGCGCCGGCCCCGCCGGGCCGGGGAGAGCGCTGAGGGCGGCGGGCGGACCTGGGGCGGTGCGAGGCCGCGGAGCGGGGGAGCCGGTGCCGGCCATGTCCGTGCCTGCCCGCGCTGCCGAGCCCGGGGGAAGGGGAGGCAGCAGGAGGGGCCTAGGCCGTGTTCGTGGCGGGGGGAGCGGGTGCAGGTAGATCCTCGGGGGCTGTCACACCTCGTGTGCCTGTGGCAGCCAACTTGGCTGCCCCCGGAGCGACCGGCCCCGCTAGTGGCGCTCCTCGGGCTTTTGCACCTCAGTGCCTGAACGGCGTCTTCAGCAGTCGTGTTCGAATGCTTTTTTCCCCCCTGCCTATGTTTTAGTTGGATGCTGATAACTATGAGACTGATCCACGTCTGAAAGAGATTCGGAGAGCGGAAAATTATTCTTGGATGGATATAATAACCATACATAAAGACAAGCTTCCAAATTATGAGGAAAAGGTATGCAAGTTTTTGCTTTCAAAGGGGCTTTGCGCCCTGAAACCTACCGCTGCAGCCAGCTTCTTAACACCTGCACACCCTGGGCAGGGACAGAGATGAGAATTCCAGGTGTAAAATACATCCTGTACTGAAGTCCTTTACACTCAAAAAGCAGTTTTGCTATTATTTTGGAAAGAGAAGAGGCCTTTTGCTTCTGTGGATTGCCTTCGAAGTTTTTAAGGGTAGTTGCCATCACTGTGTCATTTCAAAACTAATATTCCTACCAGCAGAGCCCTGCCAATGCTGACCTGTTCTCAGAGACCCTCCCTGGAATGAAGGCTGGTGATTGCCAGGTGGGCACAGGCTTTGGAGGCTGAAACATCCTAATGGCTGCTTGCAAAATACAACTTTTCAAAGTGAATGTTAACCTCATGGAATCGGAGGGATACATTCCCCATACAAGATTTTTTTACCTTGGGAAGTTGGTACCTTGACTGTTTCATAACAGCTGAAGGCAAATGGTGCCAGGCTTTCAGATGAGCCTCCTAGAAGGAGCTTTCTCCTCCCAGTCTCCGGGTGCTGGTGTGCTGCTCTGATCTGAGGACAGCAACCCAGTGGCACTTCCGTATTTTCATTAAATTTCCATATACCAGTTGTGGTGGGTTGACCCTGACAGGCCACCAGGTGCCCACCAGAGCTGTTCTATCCCCTCCTCAGTTGGACAGTGAAGAGAAAAGAGAATGAAAGGCTCATGGGTTGAGATAAGGACAGGGAGATCACTCAGCAATTATTGTTACAAGCAAAACAGACTCAACTTGGGGAAATTAATTTAACTTATTGCTAATCAAATCAGAGTAGGATAATGAGAATATAAAAACCAAATCTTAAAACACCTTCCCCCGACCCCTCCCTTCTTCCCAGGCTCAACTTTACTCCTGATTTTCTCTACCTCCTCCCCCCCGAGCAGTGCAAGGGGATGGGGAATGGGAATTGTGGTAAGTTCATCACCTGTTTCTGCTGCTCCTTCCTCCTCAGGGGGAGGACTCCTCCCACAGGACACAGCCCTCCATGGGCTTCTCCAACGTGAGTCCTTCCCGCAGGCTGCAGTTCTTCACAAACTGCTCCAGTGTGGGTCCCCCACAAGTCACAAGTCCTGCCAGCAAACCTGCTCCAGCCTGGGCTCCTCCACAGGGCCACAGGTCCTGCCAGGAGCCTGCTCCAGTGTGGGCTTGCCATGGGGTCACAGACTCCTTTGGGCATCCACCTGCTCTGGTGTGGGGTCTTCCACGGGCTGCAGGTGGAGATCTGTTAACCTCCATGGGTGCAGGGCACAGTCTGCCTCACCATGGGCTGCACCATGGGATGCACCACGGGCTGCAGAGGAATCTCTGCTCCAGTGCCTGCAGCACCTCCTCCCCCTCCTTCTGCACTGACCTTAGTGTCTGCAGGGCTCTTGCACATATTCCCACTTTACTCTCTGGCTCCAGTTGTGCAGGTTTTTTTTTTTGCCCTTCTTAAATATGTTGTCCCAGAGGCACTACCACCGTCGCTGATGGGCTCGGCCTTGGCCAGCGGCGGGTCTGTCTTGGCACCGGCTGGCATTGGCTCTGTCGGACATGGGGGAAGCTTCTAGCAGCTTCTCACAGAAGCCACCCCCGTAGCCCATCTGCTACCAAAACCTTGCCACGCCAACTCAATACACCAGTTTGTTTTAAGCCCATTGTGTTATACTGGTTTTAAGTTGATGAGGTGAATTAGGTAGTAACTCAGGTTGCTTGAGTGGTCTCTACCTGACACAAAGATGGGCTGGTATTGACAGGGCATGTGGACTTCTGCTCATCTTGCCATGCTGGATCAGCACTGGCTCAGGGACACCTGCACTACTGTGGCTAAACAGCATCTAGACCTGAGCAGGTGATGTTACATGGCATTGCACTGCTCTCTGTGCACTAACCCACCCAGGTCTCTGTTAATTGAACCTTTAAAGCATGTTTTCTTCTGTGCTGTGAAATGTACAAAGAATTCACCATTCTGGAAAAAATGAGAATGTTGCTGCTGCTGCCCAGGAGGAGAGAGCCTGGAGCTGGGGCTCACTGTGTGGGGGCAGGTGTGACATGCTGTTTGCATCAGTTTGCTGTAGGTAGGCCATGTTTGGCAATAACTGCGTTTTCACATACAGTTGTAGTAGCCTGTGGGGCTAAGTCAGCCCTACACCAATGTAAAAGAGGGGGCATAATCTGTAGCTCTGTTTTATTTTTACACGTCAGGGAAAAAAAATGCACAAAATGATCAAACTGAACAACTGTGAGGACTAAATCATGCGGTGGGAAGTTTTACCCACCTCTCTCTCAAATGGGTGTAAGCATTACTGTTATTCAGAGTCTGGTTATGTGCAGCTATAGCTGCTGTTTATTGTCAGAGAAATTCCCGTCTTCCAAAGGAAGTGCAGCAGGCTGCTTGGAAGTGACCCGAGGGAGGGTCTGGCTGGTTGGACTGGCCATTTTAACCGTGTTGGTCTCATCTGTTAGTTAAATCACTGGGCAGTTACCCTTTGAAAGCCTTTGTCTGCTTTGCCACATGTTTCTGCCTGATTTCTTTGCAGTTTTTCTGTGTTCACTGGTTTTAAGAGATACTTGCTATTCCTAGATAAAAACATTTTATGAAGAACATTTACACCTAGACGATGAAATTCGCTACATCTTAGATGGATCTGGCTATTTTGATGTTCGAGACAAGGATGACAAATGGATCCGGATTTCCATGGAAAAAGGAGACATGATAACCCTCCCTGCTGGCATCTATCACCGATTTACACTGGATGAGAACGTATGTTGTTATAGATTACTGTAAATTTTGATGACAAGTCCATGTGAGTACAGATCACGTTAGTAACTACATGCCCTGAGACTTGCAGTTCATTAGCAAAACATATTAAATATGAAGCAGGAATATGAAAAATACTAAATAATTCACAGTATCTGAACCTTTCATCTCCAGGTCACAAATCCAGCTTCCTCTTGTCAGCTGTAACTGCAAGTCATTGCCACGTGATAGCCGTAGCATATCTTAGGAGACAGCAGCGTGAGAGCCAAGCCCTGCGGCTGTCCCTCCCACAATGGCCCCTGCTGTCGGTTGAGGTGGAAATGGTGTAGATGGATCCTTCTGTTGCCTTGTTGTGTATCTTCGTGGGGATACACAGAGCGTATCTGTGTCCACTGTGGGATTTTTCAGGAATGCTAAATTCACCTTCAAGGAATGAAGGATTTTAAGGGTCCATAGCCACTACTTGCAGCTAGCGTGTGCTAGACTGGATGCTGGCTTCACAGGAGGTGACCTGCTTTCAGAGGCTGTTTTTGGCACATGTAGTCCTGATCTGTGTGTCTGTCCTTGTGGGGTTTTATAAATATGCTTTTAACCTCAGCATTACCCCTGGAAAATGGGGAAATGTGTGCTGTCTCCTGTGTGGCAGAATCCCATCTCTGGCATAGTCTTGAGAACGGTGTCATTTTGAATCAGCTGTCCAGATAGCAGTTACCATATATGTAAAAAAGGGAGGTGCTGCTTTGGTGAAAATCCTGACTTCACGTCTGCATTTTAAGATTCACAGTGAATCAGCTACAATTGCTGGTTTAAGGCTTTTTCTTTACATAGACAAAATGTCAGGGGTTATGGGTTGAATCCACAAGAAGTCTTAAAGGTTTGTCCACTTCAGGAACTTTAGTCCAGAAATGCCATCGCTGAAGTAAATTCCTAAGGTGCTTCTAGACCCTTGCATTTTGCAGCTGAATTCTTTATATACCTAACTTTATTCTTGGCATTGTTAAGCATCTGGGTGCAAGATAAGCCCTTAGCAGTGTTTACAAAATAGGTAGGGTCTAAATCTGTAGCGTAATGGACAGAAGAGAGGAGAGTTCCCCATAACTCAGTGGTGGGAGCACTTCTGCAGGATGTAAAACCCCATTTTCTGCTGCCACAGCTGTACCTTGCACCTGGCATACTTTTTCTTAGATGGTGGCAGAGGCTGTTACTTTTCCTGGGTGAATCTGGAGACTTCCCTTCCCCTAGCATTATTTTTTGGCTAGTTTATGCACTCCCCATTCAGCTTTTATGGCTCTCACTTTGAAGCTTCTGGTATTCCTCAAAAGCATTGTGTAGCCATCTTGGGTATTCTGATTGCTGCTGTTTAACTAAGCAAGCAGGATTTAGATGCTGCATTGCTCAGTGTTGTGGATCCAGTGGAAAAGATTTGCATAAGACAGGATTTTTTTGGTTTCTTTGAAACAGGGAGAAATACTGTCTCTGCCTGAGCTGGAGGCACTGGCTGTGACACAGTATATCACTGCATAGGTGTAAAATCTCCCACTGCAGGAGCTGTGAGCAGGAATACCAGCACAGTGCTATAATTTTCTGGAACACGTGAAGTTTTCAGTCCATCTTGAAATGGTTTCAAAAATTTCTGCAGAGGTGCAAATGAAACATTAACTTCAGAAAGGAGCTCTTAAATTACTTGTCACTTCTTGTTCTTTGACAGAATTACGTGAAGGCAATGAGGCTATTTGTTGGAGAACCTGTCTGGACAGCATACAACAGGCCGGCTGATGATTTTCCTGCTCGGAAACAGTATATGAAGTTTTTGGCTGAAGAAGCACAGTAATGGTGTCAGAGACCTGACAGCTGGAACAGCCTGAAGCCCTGTCAGAATAAATGTGACTGGTGGCTTTTCACTGATTCAACTTCTTCCATTTACAGATACAATTGTAATCATAGAATCATAGAAAAATTTAGGTTGCAAGGTCATTTGGAGGTCATCTAGTCCAACACCCTGCAAAGTACCAGGCCAACTTTAAAGCTAGACCAAGTTGCTCAAGGCCTTGAGGTCTGGAAACCTCTGGTGGTGGTGGTTCCACAGCCTGACTGAGCGCCTGTTCCAGCACTTACCTGCTCTCATGGGCAAGCGTTTGTTCTTCACGGCCAACTTGCTGGCTGCAGCTTGCAATTGTTGTCTCTTGCCCTTTCATTGAATGCCTGAGAAGAGTCTGGCTTTGTCTCCTTCGCAGTCCCTTCTCTAGTGGGAAACTGCAGTTATGTCTCCTCTCAGCTTTCTCTTCCTCAGGCTGGACAAACCAGTGTCCTTAGCTGGGCTCTCTTCTGTTAAGGAAGATGTTCAACACACTTTGCCATAGTTTTGACTACTGAGGAATGTCATTTGTAACCACCTGACAGTTAAACTTGAACCACTGACTGTTTTGAGCCCAGTGGTCCAGAAGTTTTTCACCCACCTTGTAGTTCATATCCTCAGTCCAGCTGCAAGGCTACTGTGGGACATGCTGTCGAAAGCCTTGCTGGGGTCAAGGTGAATCACATCTGCTGTGTCCCCTCCTCCACAGAGCCAGCCATCGCCTCTTGGATGGCAGGCAGGATGGGCAGGCAGACTGCACCCTTGGGAAATTGGTGTTGACTGGTTGCTCCCCATCACCTGGTATTTCATGTGCCTGGAACAGCTTCCGTGATGGCTTATTCTGTAATTTTCCTGGAGACTGAAGTGAGGCTGATTAGCCTGTTGTTCCCCAGATCTTCTTTCTTGCCTTTTTCAAGATGGCAGCATCATTTACCTTTTTCTGGTCAAAAAGGTTTTCCTGATCTTTGTGACCTTTCAAAGATGCCAGCAGCCTTGCAGTGACATTAGCTAGTTGCATTTACAGTTGCTCAGGAATCCATTTTCTAACCTTTTTTCCTTGATATTTCTGGCAGATAGAATTGGGAGAGGTGGGCTACATTAATATTCATTCTGTTCTGAATCCATGCTAATGAACTATGTAGGATTCTGTTTTTAATTAAAGAAAATAAACCCTGCTTCATTCTTGTCTAAAAATGTTCATAAGATAAATTTGCATAATCGGCATTTTAGTATGCAGCTTCCCAAGTTCTGCTCTGGTACATAAAGCTGGGGTTTTCTCTCAGTAAAATGTAGCAATTTGCTCTTGTGAGTTATTAATAAAATTACTTTGACTTGAGTGTTTTAGGTTGTTTTTTTTTTCTTGTGCTGACATTAAGGACACATTGAACAACAGTGTTACTGTAATTGTTAATCAGCTTTTATTTCTTGTGCTGCTACTGATGCTTTCTGTAACACAGGACAAATCATTAACTGTGTGCCTCAGTTTCCTTAGCTGTGAGATGGGGAAGAGTAGGTTTAGACATGCTGGTCCAGTTTTCAGTAAATGCCTTGTGGTTATGCAGGACATGTAGCTCCTCAGCAATGGGCACTGAAGCATTTTTGGTATGAATTTGCTCTTTACAATGAAGAATTACATCAGCTGGGCAGATGTACTGCTTGCTCCAACTCTCAATGGATGATGAGAGCCCGATGTGCTGGCTGCAGCCTGTGTGCCGATTTCAGCCAGATATGATACAAGCTCCTACCTTGCAGGTTTCAAAAAAACCGTGGCTCTAGAAAGAAGTTGGAACTTGGGCTTACATGAATTTTCCTAATGTAGCAGACTGTAGATAATTGAACTTTCCCATTGTTCTTCCCTATGGGTGTGCACACAGCCCTGCTTCAGCAGACAAGGTTTTCCTCACTTTGTAGCAGCATTACTTTGAACCTTTTCTAGGTGCTTTATTTCTTTAAGTGTTTCTGAAAACGAAATTGCAGTTTTGAAGTGAAGTTGTATTAGCTTTTATCTTAAAAGTTGGAAAGGTTGAATAAAAAGGGCATGCGTTTCCTGCCTTAGTCTTGTGTTGCAAGCTAGATGAGATGCATGGGCACAGCTGACCCTTCATTCTGCCAGTGGGGGCTCAATTTGCAGGAGGGGGTGCAGGCACAACTCGCGCTTGCAAAATGCAAGCCCACCCCGGTGCTCTGTTCAGCCTGTGGTGGCTTTTGTGCGTTGGTTCATAAGCCTGGCTGAAAAATGTGTGTTGTAGCAAGTACGAAGTTTAACTGTAGTCAGACACACATCGAGTAGGCTTGCAGGGACTCTGTACTGTGTGTCACGTGCCTCATCAGTTCAGGGATTTGTGTGCCACTTGCCTGGAAGGAGCACTTGAGTGTCCTCTTGTACAGCACACTGGGGCATCCTCGTCCCAGAATAAACTTTGGGGATTTTTCAAGGTACGGCTACAGGAATAAATGACAGTTACTGCCGGTGGCAAGTTTTATTCCTTTGACTTACATGCCACAGAAAATTGTGTTTCCGAATGTAAAGTAAAATGACTGCTTTCTCCCCGTGCTGGCATCAGTCCCTGGTATCCAATCTAATTCATCCGCCTCCTGCTTTTGTTTTCTTTTTTTAACAGAAGTCAGCATTACACTGTTCATTTCTCCTCTGGGCCTTTCAGTTTTGATCTCTCTCTCTGCAAAAGGAGGTGTGGAGTCAGCAGCGTGGGCTCTCAGGAACCCCCATTTACAGCACAGCCATCCCATAACAGACTGGGGAAGCGACTGGGAAGAGAGAGCAGGTAATGCACTCTCCTTGGGAGAGATTAATGGTTTGGAGGCAGTGATGAGGGATGGACAGTACAGCGGTAGCCCGCAGCAATTTCTTTCAAGAGCTTGCTGATGTAGGATGTGACCTGAGAAGCAGGACTGAACCACCTTGTTTTGTTGCTTCTCTGGAGGAATATATACACCTGGTACAGCTCCCATCTCCTGGCTGTCAAGAATAACACATGATCACCCCGCTGAAGATCGTTCATCATTTTCATAGCACAATGCATTCTGCGGCTGAGAGGTGGCGGGGGCTGTGGGGGTCTTACTGTCAACACTTTTGAGTCCATGCCCTTTAGTGCTATAGGTGTCTTTGAAAGGGTGAAAGCTTTGCTCTCTGAAAATGTTTTTTGTCAGCCAGGAAAAAAGCAATTTGGGGCTGGTATAAAGACTCCACACCTGTGAAGAGATTACATGGGAGATTACACTGGGAGGAAACAGCTGGGCAGAAAAATGTTAATATTAATAGAAAACGCTCCAGAGAGTGGAGAGGAGGGAGGAAGAACATACCGTTCCTTCAGATGAAAAACGCAGTTTATTTTCATGGCAATTTTTTGTGTTTGTTTTTTTTTTCTTTTTTTTTTTTCCACATACCACATATGCAGAAGTGCAAAGTGAAATCGATTTTTGGTCCAAAAATATGCGTCTGTTTTACTGCAGTTAGTGGAAAATCTCAGTGCATTGATGTAGTATGAAAATTTATGTAAGTGGTTCCAGCAACATCACGTTGGCAGCATTAACTTAGGCAAGGGGAATATTTCAACTCCTCCAGAATTAGAGTTTTTAAAAAAAAAGGTGGGAGAAATGGTACTGAATTGAGGGGTTTTGAGATAGCTTTTTTGGTACCTATGTATTATTTTCCACTTGAATCTAAACTTCTCCAGAGTGGCATATGCCTCAGTTTCTCATGACCAGTTTAAGAGAGCAGTGGTCTTGTTTTCTGCAAATGGACTCAGAGCAAACTGTTGATGGTGAGTGGGCTTTTTAATAAATAAGGTGGGCAACCATATGGCTGCAAAATCTGTGATGCTGCCCTCCCTTGTTATGTCTCCTGAGGCAAGCGTCTTTGGCCGGGTATCTTAATGCAAAGATGTTTCACAGCCATTTAGTAGTTAACTAGTGACATTCACGCCAGGCACTTTGGGGTGCCTACAAATGGGTGAAGGGAAATGCTGACGGCGAGGGGTCTCTGGCCCTGGGCTGCCGAGAGCAGGGGCTGCGCTGCTTCCCGCCGGCTGCAGGAGCCGGCAGCTGCCTGGCCTGGTTGCTGAGCTTGACAAGTATAAAATCTTTGTGCATTCAGAGCATCAGATCCTAGTGGGAGAAGAGGCACTTTCCTGCCTGGTTTCTGACTCCAGGATTTAGCTTGAACTAGGAATTTAGGAGAAGGGACGCCTTCCTGACAAAGGCAATCATTTAATATCAGCTGGCAGACGCCAATGCACATAAAGACTGAGGTGGCAGCTGAGCACTGCTTTGAAGAATATCCCCAGTGGCCAAATAATGGATTTAGATATTTGGCGAGGCAGAGGCTGTGGACCTGTGCTATGCTCAAAAATTACACCATCCGTTTGGGAGTCTTCCCTGTGAAAATGATAGAAATTCTCAGATTCCTTCTCCTCTCCCCAAAATAGGGTCACTGCCAGTTGTCTTCTATTATTTTCTGAAGCCAGATAAACGTATCAACTCACTAGGGGATGAATTAGTGTTACAATTTAAATATTCCTGACTCAAAGATCCAGATTTGATCTGATTTGATGCACTCACTGTGATTTTACAGCTTGATTCCCAAAACATTTTGTGTTTGCAAAAAGGTACTCTGCTATACCTGCAATTTGAAAAACCTATTTTTTATGCGACTGAGTCACTAGCTCTCATTTTTTATTAACTGTATAAATACCCAGATAAGACAAAGAAGCAAAATTTCGAAAACCAAAATGCTTGAGGAAAGATTCAGCAGGTAAAGGGCTGTGGATCTCTTTCAATGATGGCTTCCCCCACTGCAGTTCTCTCTGGGATACCTGCGCCAATTTTGAAAAGTGCCCCTCCATTTGATTGCCTTCTATGCTGCTTCTCAGGATACCGATTAATACTGTTGGGCCTGTCAATGAGCCTTGTCAGCTGTAGAAAATTGGGCTGTGTATGCTCCGTGCCTCTGTGGTGCTCCAGGATTGCCTTTGGTCGCAGACGCAGCCCCGAGGAGCCAAGCCGAGCTCTGGGCTCCGGTTTCCCCTGTGATCACAGGCATTTGAACCTGGAGAATTTGATTTGGGTCTACCCTCAGCGTTATTTTTTTTTTCCAAATGATTCAGGCAACTTAAGCTGACCTGCTGTTGGTGTTGGTGGGAAAAAGGGAAACTCTTCTTGGTGATGCTGTAGCAAGGAGACACAAAGGGGTGCCCACAGGCTGCTACTGCAGCCCCAGGGTGGGCTCAGGCTCAGTCCTGCTGCCTGTCACTGAAATGTGTGCCAGCATCTGAAGTACTTGCTCACATCTTGCGCTGCAAATAGTGGATTTTTTTTTTTAATAAACAGCTCTAGTAATTCTATTCTGCAGTCTTTTCCTTCAGTATTTTCAGTTTACCACTGACAGTTTTGACAGTTTTTCAAAGCCCGAGAGGAACCTTCGCCTTCCTTCCCTGCCTCAACCGAGTAACATCCTATTTTTTCCCTCTTTGTGGGCAAATTACAAGCCATTGTTGCTGGCTTTCAGATGGATTCATTTTAATGACTTACACATAATAAACATCTGCAAATGACTGCCCAAAGCTAGGACTGGATCAGGTGTTAATCCAGAAAAGCTTGGGTAAGGCAGCACTTGGGTCCTTCTGCCCACCCGCACCTTTGTTTCTCCCTGACACCAGGATTGTGACCATCTCACACACTCCCTGAAGGTGAGAATCTCTAAATTTGTAATTCCCAAACTGACTAGGGGAACAAAGCAGGAAAGCACCTTTCCACTATTGTTGCGTCAGACTTAGTGCTGGAGCTTGTTTGCATTCAGTGCTACTGACCTGCTGTTCAAATGCTAAAAACTCGGTGCAGGTTCCCACAATGTAAAGCACCTCACTGGTAAAATACGTTTTTTCCCTGAGGTTTTAAGTGGGTAGAAAGCACAGCGGAAGGGGTGTATAGCATCTTCCTTTGAGCTTGTATTATAGCTATGAGCTGATGGATGAAATCCACCTTGTTCCAGTATCTTTAGTTTCCCTGGCCATGCTCAGGACAACAGCAATCTCAGTTGCTACCTCAGCAACCTCAGAGAGGTTGACTCTGGCTGCTGTGGTTCTACCTATTTGGAATAAATTTGTATTTGATGCTTCAGTCCTGTTTTCACACAATTCTTGATTGCAAGTTGAAGCAGAGAGAGAATGTATGTTTCTCACTAACAGCTAAATACAGCTGGAGATGGGGGTACCATACATCTTGCAGTCTTCTGTTGGGTGGGTACAGTGCGTGTGGTTGATTACGTGCATCAGCTGATACACAAACTGGACAGAATGACTTAGCTATGCATGCAGACTATACACTGCTTATTCCCCTCTCCAGTTTGATCTGCAAGACACCTGCAGCAAAGGCTTCAGAGAAGGATTGTATTTCTACCACTCCCTAGGCCGCTGTAGTACAGAAAACCTGGCAGCCTACTCAGGCAGGGTGGAAATTCCCAGCACATCCTTGTGTTGAAAGCCTCAGGATGAAGATGAATCTGAAGGGGGCATTTGCTGGCTTGGTGAGTTTTTCCACCATGTCAGTGAGCTCATCCAGCTTGCGCATGGCTGCACGAGTGCTCTTGCTGACATGAAGGATGAGGTAGGTGGAAATAAGATCATCCTTTCCCATACACGGGCTGAAGTCCATTGTGGAGTCTCAGGCATGTCTGCACATGCCTTCCGGGAAACATCTAACGGGTCCAGTCCAAGGCACCAGGAAAATGTAAATGACCAGCTGGTTAGGGCCTGCCATTATCACCTGAACTGCAGTTAGGTACTAGAATGGCAGATAGATGTTTAAGTCCTTTTGGGGACCAGGGTCTCTGTGCATAATGTAATTATCTGAATGTCTCAAGTACAGCTTCTTTGCTCCTCTTTCAATAAAAGAGGAAATTTAAATGCAAAACTTGTGTTAAGGCACATTAAGCTTTAAGACTTGAATACAACAATCAGCTCATTCAGGCTATACTTTCCACAGCTTTTCTCACTTAGCCAGATGACACATGCATGCTGTGTTTTAGAACTGAGCTCTGCCCTCATTTACACCAGGAACCCTCATTAAATTCAACTGAATTCATTGAATTTAACAGGATTGCCTGGTGTAATTAATGTTTTGAGGACAAATTTTGTCCTTAGCTTTAATGCTTTAACACCATATACAGCATTCAGATGTGTAACTGGCTGAATATATGAAATTCACTTAACTTGTATATATGTTAAATCCAAACCATAAAGTGACATTGACATTCTTTCTTGCATTTTATAAACAGTTAACAATTTGCATACATCCAGCAGTGATAATATGCAGTTGCATTTAAATTTTAATTATTCTGCAAGTCTACCAGGATGTCACTTGCTTAATGGCTCACTGAGCTTAGGGGTCACCCAGTCCAAGTCTCCTCTACTGGTGTTTTTATCTGAATAAAAGCTTTTACTAATAAGAACACAGCAAACATACTGAAGTGCGACCTATGTAGTAATACATATGAATTAGAATTTAGAGAAACTTGGAGACCAGGGGATTATGTTTTCAGGATGTTTCTTTTTTAATGGTTATTTGACTCGACTGGGATCATAAATTTTTATTCTCTGCCGATCAGAACACAGGCTGTCATTTACACGTGCAGTGAGTACAAGGCACTACTGAATCAAAAAAGGAAGCATGTTACTCCTCGACTGTAAAGAGGCAAGTGGCTTCAGCATGCTGGATGATAGTGGATCATGGAACTTGCACTTAAAATTGGAAAAGACAAGTCAAGCTTTCTGAAAGCATAGACAATAGTATAACAATATAACGTGACATCTGACCTTCAGCTAAATGCATGAGAATCTCCGTTATAGGGTATTAATTTACATATCATTATAAATTTTTATAGACTGGAATCACAGAATCATAGAATGGTTTGGGTTGGAAGGGACCTTAAGGATCAACTAGTTCCAACCCCCCTGCCATGGGCAGGGACACCTTCCACTACATCAGGTTGCTCAAAGCCCCGTCCAGCCTGGCCTTGAACACTGCCAGGGAGGGGGCAGCCACAGCTTCTCTGGGCAACCTGTTCCAGTGCCTCAACACCCTCAAGGTAGAGAATTTCTTCCTTATGTCCAGTCGAAATCTATCCTCTTTCAGTTAAAACACATTGCCCCCTGTCCTGTCACTACATGCCCTCGTAAATTCTTCAGTGCTCTCAAAGTCTTCAAGAACAATGGTGGTTACATACCAGGATTTCTTTCTACCTCCTAAGAAACCCCATGCACAAGAAAAGTGACCTGTGCTGGAGAAAATTCCAAGTCTACCCAGGTGCTGCCCAAGTTTAATTCAGATCCAGCTGTGGAACCTAGAGGCCAAGGCAGAAACAGAAATATCAACCGACTTAAATTTTTTCAGTTCATTGGTACGTAACTAGCCATTGTTCCAGTACACAAGTATGACCTGTAAAACATACATATCCTATAAAAATGGACAAATTCTCTCTGTATATGAGAAAAGCTGTAGGTTTATGGCTTTTGAGGTGACTGGTGATTTTTAGGCGTTCTCATTTTTCTGCATGTCCAGCTTGCAGCAGTTTTCAAACCACCTGATTTTTGAGGACAACTGTTTGGCTCCTCTTGGGTGGGCTGTCAATATCTCCAGTTGGACAAGCATAAAAATGAGTCATTAGTTACTTAAAAATACAGGTGAGGGTATTTAAAGACAGTGAGAATTAACTGATGGATGTGGTGTAAAAAAAGTAACAAATACACTGGAATTGTCCCATGGCAGTGATTTATGACAAGAAGCTACTCCATATGCTAAACATTAAATCTCAAAACAATATAAAAAACAATAAACAGATCTATATATTATATTCATGTACAAGGAATGGGATTATCTGGATTCAATCTTTACAATACAGATGAAGGGAGAAATGTGGGGAGAGATGTGAAATACACTGATACCACAGTGGTACTGTGATTCCAAAAATCTGTGTTCCAAGGGAGGTCAAAATCACTGTATGCCGATCCTGTCACATCAATGATAACTGCCTGGTGTGCTGCTCTGCATCTCCCCATTTGCTTCCACTCTGTGTGGCCTAACCCTGAGATACGTCTGCCTCAAGTCTCTCCATCCATTTCCCTGGGAAATACTTTCTGCACTGTGTTTTCACATGGTAACAGAAGAACTGAGCTGAAATGGGTTGTGCTTCCACTCCGCCTAACTGGCAGTGCTCCTTCTCTACCCAGCAGAATGCCAGAGTGGAGCAGCTACGCCTGTCTACACCGAGAGGAATCCACAGGCTCTAGGGTAGGCATGAGGAAGACAGCTGTAGTATACTAAGAGCTGAAATACACATGCACAAGTTAGGCTGTTCCTAGAACAACCTTGTGGCATCTCCTGGTGACATCCAAGTAGAGCTGTTGGCCAGACAGTGGGAGGGAGGAAAAAAGTATAGAAGCAAGCAATAGTTTGGGAATAGAGAAATCCCATCCACAGCTTTCCAGAATCCAAATGCTTTAACCTGAAAGATTTAATGGTATCACAAAACCAAGAAAGTATAGAGAGACCATTTAGTATCATTCAGATGATATAGTCCCTCATACTGTGGGACATTCATGCTGTGGGGGACTGTATGACTCCCTCACATGCCATCTGGGCAACCTGCTTTAGGTGGCCCCGCTTGACTGGGTGGTTGGACCAGATGACCTCCAGCGGTCCCTTCCAACCTCAACCATGCTGTGATTCTGTATCGTGGTTATTGAGCAAACGCCTTTGAGAGCACTGGACATACAAAGGTGTAATACTCAGTAGCTGAATGGGGGCAAAATAGGACACACACAGCAGAAGCAAGTGAAGAGAAGTGCATTCAGAATTTCATTTCTATAATACACATACTGATACTCTGTCAATAACTCTTAGCTGATGAAATCAGCTCATGTGATTTGCTCACTAATTACTGAAAAACTGTAGCAATCATCAAGACAATATAGGGTCAAACTCAGTTTTTCTTATCAAAAGAATCTGAGTAGTTGACTGTATATATATCTAGTACACTGTAATGAAGAATAACTAAACAGTAATAGACTTGTAGGGATGAAGCTGGCTCTAGGTCAGCACAAAGTCTTCAGAATGATAGGACTGTTAGAGACAACAGATTCTGTAGTAATGCCACTGAATATACATAATTGAATAGATTTTATTTCACATTTACACATTAGCAAGAGTATATACAATTTAAAAAATCAGCCTTGCTGGAAAAAATTAGTTTGAAATGATCTATCCTAACTTGAGACACTGAGTATTAAAGCTATCGCCCTCTTTGATAGCTACAGCCTCTAAAAGTGCCTGCTTCTTCTGCATACTGCGAGATGACTCCAGTTCATACATAGTTGTCAAGTTGAAGAGAACGCTCTCGTGCAGGTAGTGTTTAGGGTCCTGCTGAACCATTCCTTCCAATTGCCGGAGGGAATCCTTCAGTTTTCCCAGATAAAGAAGACAAACAGCAGCATTGTTATTAGCCTAGAGAAAAATATATTGTAAATAAATAAATGTGTGTGTGTATATATATATATATGTATGTATGTATTTACTAGTGATGAGAGAGAAGGAAAAGAAGTCTGGCATCTGGAGTTACAACAGATTTACTATGTGCTAAGAATTCCTATTTTGTGTGTGCAAGTAACTAAAATACATTATCAATCCTTTTCTTCTTGTTCTCAAGATTTATCCTGTGCCAGTAGGACCCGCTGACTCCTAAAAGCTGAAACTCTAAAAGACTGAGTCTAAAATGAAATATATATAGTATAGGACATTAGTCAGTTAATTTTGAAAGTCAATTGCAACAGATTTCAGAAACTACATGAGCCTCTGCATGCTGTCATTTTCATAGTTTTTTTTTAACGACTTCACTATATCTTCAGAAGTGTTTTTCTCTCTGGCTTACATACAGAAGATCCACATAAGCAACAGGAAGAAATTACCTTATCACAAAGGCATCTACAACTGACTTCAAGTAAATTCAGCAGATAGAGCAGTCTAAATACATCATAAATGATCAAGTCAGGTTCCATTTTCTTCTCTACACAAAACAGGTTTTATGAGTTACCGAAAGATTCCAACAGTACAAAGTCATATAACATGTTTAGCAGCAGAAACTTTCATGCTTTCTGAAAGCTGCGGATAAGGAAGAACACAGCCTTTTAAAAAAAATCCTTTTTCTCTCCCTCAGGAAACCTTACTGATCTCATGTGATTTATAATACATACTATTTTACAGCCTGCAAAATGATGCAATTCATGTGCTTCTTAAACTCTGTCCCCTCAGTCTTTAAATGGCCTTGGATCAGGCTACTGGGGGTAAGCTGTCTCAGTTCTTGGGAACACTCTTATATGACCATGCCCTGAAAGCTGTCAAATGTAGAAAACCCAAAAGTAAATAGCTCTTCTTTGATCTCTTCTTGTGATGGGAATCCAAGGCTCCGATATGCAATGTGTTAAAAATGTCATGTTTAAAATTACAGTATCCCTTCAATGTTGTGTGAAATCAAGTTAATCTTATATATGTTGGCAGCTGCTGTTTCTTTTTCTGACACACATGTCTACGCTAAAAACAGTGAATGCAAAAAAAAAGTGCTTTTGCGAAGATCCTGTAAAACATCATGTTTTGGAATTTCTACGTGCACGCCTAAGTATTCATGCCCTTCATACAGACTGGTTCTTCATTTCCCATCCCATTTTGTATCTTATCCTTATGTATACTAAAAACCCTTTGGCACACATGCCACATCCGATTTTTCTATATAGCTCTGAGCATACTCTGGGTACTAATTAAATCCACGCATGAAGCATTACGAGAATAATTTAGGTGTTCATTATAAATGTAGCAATTTGGAGATTTACCACAGCATTTGATGAGTCGATCCTTAAAATTTCTGTGAAAAATCGATGAGCTTCTGCAAAATTGTTCTGACCAAGGTGGAGAAATGCTCTAGAAAGTAAGTGACATATGAATGAGTTCTACTCAAAAACCCAAGGTGATAATATATTTTAAAAAGAATGGACACCATTTTTTATTTTTCCTGTTATAGATGTGAGAGTTTCTGACATTTGCTCTTCACGGTGTAATTACAACCAGCAAGGAGAAACTGATTTACAGACAAATGGAATGACAACTTGGATCACTAGGCTATTATATATTCTGCCGACCAAAGCAAGAGTCCATTGTGTTTTTATTAATTTAAATGCAGATACTCTCTTCCTGGAATTATTTCTCTTTATGAAATTAGCCATGCTATATAATTTTCCGTGCACTTTTGAATAGTATTTTCTAAATATATTAAGCCAATATGCTAACCATTACAAACTGCAACATGCAGCTTGGTTTACTACAATACATTTCAGCATTCTTTGAAACTACCAGGTGGTACCTTTTAGCAGATCTGATTGTAGGATAAGGGCCCAAAATAGCATCTCTTCTCCTAAGAGTTATTTATGCAAATGTATATGGAAAAAGCAGAGTGAAAATATGCAATGCCTGGAAAAATGAGGAAAAGCTTTGTAAAATCAATGGAAGGATCACAATTTCAATCCAGGATAATATGACTGTACCGAGTAACACAGATCTCCTGGGTCTATATGCCATTCAGTCTCACTTATGACAGATGTAGTTACATAAAAGAGAGAAATAGAATGGGATTGTCTCAAGGGTAGTTTAATGCTCACAATGCATACTTTGCAAAACTGTATTTTAAAGTTTCATTTAGCTATTAAATTATCTACCTGTTCATTAAAACCATAATTTGGCTCTGTAGTCCATCCAATTTGTGAGTCACTTTCTCAACGTCTTGAAAATATTTTTCTGCAGTTTTTATGTCTCCAATCTAGACAGTAAAATCATAAGAAAGTTACCACAATAAGAAGAAAAGAGATCCAGTCTGATTATATCTGTTACAAAGGATAAGAACATGAAAACATATCAAAGTCCATTAATTGTTTGGCACCAAGCTGACTGGGTAATACCAGTTACCAAACAAGTTATTTGAACAACCACATTAAGGTCATGAAAAGAACCCCAGAAGCACGTGTAGTTTTATCTAAGGCAGTGTTTCTCAGCTGTGAGTTGTGGAGCATTCATGGACTGTATGACAGGGGTGTCCCACCTCCTCATTTGCCTTTTTTGTTGTAACTGACTGCAGAGTTGATAAAATTGGCTGAAAAGGAGAAAACGTCAGAATTACTTCCGGTGAGACTGCGTGTTACGCTGCAGGAAGCAAAGAGACATTGCCCACAGGCAGAAGCTGTCAATAGGCATAACTGGAATAGAGTAGCCTGGTAGCTAGTGTAGGACCCATACTCGGTCAGCCCACAGCCTGGGGGTCACAGCCAGGGACCACAGGATGACTTCAGTGCATGAGATCGTAAGATGTCAGAAAACAACCCCAATGCAAAAAGGTCACTGAGGCTATCGAGGAGACAGTCCATTTGCAGATTGAAAAATACTGGTGAGTGGATTGTGCAGGCTGAAGGATTGAGGGCTTTCAAAGCTGACATAATGAGGAGCAGATTTTAGGGGAGAGGGGGAAAGGGATTCCTAGAAAAGAAGGGGAATTTCACCAAAGGGTATGTCACATACATTGCTATTTGGGATGAAAAAAAAATCTTTGAAGAGACCCCTTTGGTAAGTAAGTTGGCAATGTATGTTTTATAGAAGGATACACTCATACTTTTGGTAAGGTTTCACAACAATTTTGGGCTGGAGAGATGGAAGGAGAAGAAAACTTAATACTTGGTAAAATAAATCTGTCAAAAGGAGTCAAACTAAACTTGTTCAGGAGCATAAAGCCATGGAAACCAGGCAGCCGTCAGGTGGGGAGATTCAGGGGGCCCTCAAGAGATCACCTGTTTATTCAAGAACAGGACCAACATTACCAAAAATGTTTGTGACGTATGTGTTGAAGTCTCCTTGAAGCTCTCGGATGGTGAATATTACTCAGGAAACTTATTCCAGGATTCTTACACACCCATAGTATTACACAGCACACTCTATCTTGCTGCACTTTTTACCCCAACATTTTGTCCTATCTATAGTCAGGGAGGATACTACAACTCCTCTTTTTTAACAGCCTTTTACATACTTGAAAATTTTTATTGCGCTTTCTTTCTTCTTCTAGAATGAGAATCAATTTTCAAGCAAATCAGTGCTCACCCCTTTCTCATAGATACTGCTTTCTGGATTCTCTGATCATTTCTGCCGTTTTTCTCTGAACTCTCTCCTGTTACTTCACATCCTCCCTGAGTGCCCACTGATCTCCAACTGATCTCTTGCCAGCAGTAAGAATGGAAGAATTGCTTTATGTTTCACATATGAAGTTTGCTTTTATGCCACAGTATTTTGGAAGTCCGATTTGTTTACCCATGTGTAGTTTGCTTAACCCTAGCCTAATTCCTTTCTACAGAACAGTATCTCATTAGTTGTTTCCCATTTTGTATTTGTCTATTACTCCCAGTCTTTGGTAGTATTTTGCCTTTGCTGTTTGAATCACAGACAATTTAACATTTCAGTTTCTCAACTTGTCAAGACTATTTTACATTCTGATCCTGCCCTTCGTAGTGTCGGTACCACTCCGAGCTTGGTACATTTTACAAGCACGTTTCTAATTTCATCATACAAGCACCTAACTGAGGAATAAGAACACTGCAAACCCTAAAGGGATCCTTGTGGAAAAGGTCATCTAGCAAGTCCTTCTAGTCTTCCAGTGAATGACTTCCCCAGTACACTTTTCAGACACAGCAAACATCCATTTTAAGGTTTCATCTAGATTTCTTCCCAATTTGCTTATGGGACTATCATAATGGCAGTATACGAAGCCCTACTAACATCAATTGTATGACTGGTACTGCTTTACCTCTAACCACAAGACCCCTCCCTTGACAACCTAAAGAAATTCTTCTTCTTTACATTTAGGGGATGATCCAATTGCACTCAAAGATGCCATTGTCCATCTACCAGAGCATTTATGGCATACCCATTAATACTCTAGCTAATTAAACACATGAATTTCTCTCGCATATCTGGACTCAAACAAAACAAATATTATTAATTCTAAAAACTTACACATTTAGTTATAATGACAAAAGATACAATTTCTTTCCATAAATAAAGGTGTAAACCACCAAGAAAATAGTTACTTTTAACTAAAGGATAATGCTGGCACAAGTGTAAATGAATCCATCCTTGAATATTTTTAGCCTGGAAATTAGAAAGGAACCCCTAACCATAAGATTAATCCATTTCTAAAGCAAACTACCAGCTTGCTCCACTGGGAGCTTGATGAGTCCAAATCTAATATACTTTGAGATTAATCACACCTTATTTGTGATCATAAAGAGTTCTCATTTCTTAGCAGCATTTTGTATCTTCTCAATAAACATGGCAAATGTTTAATTCTCATTTTTTACCACTGAGGGGAAACAGTGGCGGGTTTTTTTTGGCAGAACATTTAAAAGAAAGAATTAGTTTTAATTAGTCATTAAAATGTTAAATATTTAAAGTGGTCTTCATCACTTAAGTTTATTTAACTTAGTTCAGAAAACATGAATTCAGTATCTAATAAGCACTTCAGATAAAAAATTAAAATTCCTCTGTTAACCTCAAATAATCATATCCTCTAACAAGGAGCCTCTAATATACTATGAGCTTAAGTTTGTTGTTTGTCTGTAAACCAATATTATTCTTCTTAAGTACTCCTAGGATTTATTTATTGCTTTCAACTCTGTTTTGCAGCAATCTGTCACAGAGGGTAAGGTCAGGTAGCTTTCCACTTTCTAAATTCTTTAATGTAGTTATTTAAATGGCAATTTTGGATAGGTCAGGCAGCAAGCAGAGACTAATAGCAACACACAATAATATCCTGGAGACTAAAATGTATTCACTGTTTCCCCATTTCATGTGAATTTCTGCTTTACAGGTCAGGTGATTGCTCACAGAATCACAGTGCTTCTGAAAATTTCTCTGCAATAGCCTCTGTCTTTTCCTGCATTCTTCATTTCTCTCATCCTCCTTTCCTATGTTAAGGCAACAGCTAAAGGATGTACATCAGATCTAGGCCTCTTTATGCCCCGCTACATGTGAAGATAAAGAAGACAGGGTATCTTAAACTAGTAAGCTCAATTTAATTAAGAAAAAAATTCACACACAAGGTAAGGTTTTATATGTTGAAAAAGGTTACTTTTTTTTTTTACTATTTAACTCCTGAACTTACACTTCATTCTACATTATTGCTTTGTTTCATATGTGTGATGTCTATTGTCAAACAGTATCTCTGACTGATAAGCAGCTAAAATCTGGCTTCCTTGTGCCTCTCTTGGATAATGTTCAAAGTTAAGAGAACAGTCTGAGGTTATCTGGGAATTGCTACCTGTTTTTGAGAAGCCGTGACATTTGAATATGAGAAAATTGCTTTCCCATTTTACCTGCAAGAGGTTTATTTTTTTTACACAGTGCCTCATCAACAGTGCACACACACCACACCATGGTCTTACCAAAATGATGGTGCCCAGCCTTGCAACACATTCTCCTTCTTTGATTTGAACTTTTTGGGTTTGTTTACCTGCACACTGATTACTACTCTTAATACATCAAAATCTTACATCTATTGCTCTATTGCAGTCACAGCTGCAGATTTTGTCACAAAAAACCCGACAATGTGCCAAACAATAAAAATTTATGTCCTTCAGCTGCCAGAAGAAAGGAAAACATTTGAATTTAGAAGTGATGCTTTTTATTAATGACTATCTAGGATCACATGAAAATATCAAGGGCTTCTCAAATTCCCTTTTGCTATGTCCAGTTCTGACAGTAAAACTAGTAAAGGCCTGTTGTCACAGCTAACATTCTGGAGGTTAACGACTTCAAGCGACTCTGTAAACACCACTTTAGAAATTGGGTGAACATAATTCCTTCCAAAGTTAGGAGATGCTTTCCTCCTGAGAGTGAAAATTTTTCTACAGCAAACCGAGCTACCAACAGACTGGAGAGTGTGACACTAGGGCAGACATGCTTTGTCAGCAAGGCAGTACCAGTAACGTACCCAGTTGTTTTCCCAGTAAGACCAGAACTATAATAACTTGTATTTCCAATAGTACTATGCATATTTACAGTACCATTCTTTATTATGCACAATTACTAGGTTGCCTATTTAGGTAATAATTAATGCAAACAGCCAATATCATAAAATTGCTCCATAGCGATGGAGATCCACTTTAAATCAAGAGGCTTAAAGACAAACATGTCTACCACACTGTGAAAACACGTTCCTGGTGAGAATCAAAAATCCATAACCGAGTTTGAATGACGTTCCATGATTTCAAGAAAACAGTATTAATGATTTAATTATCTATCAAGAGTAAATTATTCCATTTCAATATAATTATATAACATGAATACCACAAATAAAATTGTTTGTAAATACTTGACAATGCAAAATTAGATTTATAATAAATAATAAAAGGAAGAGGATAAAAAAGGAAAACTTTGAAATACCAGTATCAGAAATATGAAAGAACTCCAAAGAACTTGTGAGATACTAAAAATTAAAGCAATTAAGACACTAATTATTTAGATGCATCATTTTCTGATAAACAAACTAATACTACTGTACTGACATCTTTTTTTACTTATTATGGTAAGTACATAGCTACATGGAAATTTATTATACTTGTGCAGTCCTGTTTTTTCTTTTAATATGCCCTCCCCTGTCTTCTCAAGCATATAACCTGGACAAAAGAAACTCTCGATTTTTTTCTAGATGAAGATGGCAGTTAAGCAGTGTGACTGAAAGCTGTATGCAGTCCGAGGCAGTATAAATGAGATTTTTAATGAAATTCTGGCTCACTGAAGTCAATGGGAGCTTTACCATTAGTTTTAGGGAAAGCAGAATGTTGCTCTGATTAAATTATTAGCATAATTTTCTACAGCATGATCTTTGTTCACTAATGTGCGTGCATGCATGTACTTTTAATATTGTAAGAGCTTTACATTTCCTAATTTCATCTAATATCACGTGGTAGAAGTTTTTTTTGTTTTGACCACTGCCTCTACAATTTGATACGTGCCCTATAAATTATTCACTACGTAGCTGTCAACAGCAGTATTACCTAGCATATTTAAAAGAAAATGCATACCTGAAGGAAAATCCTTCCAATTCCACTCAACAGCTGAGGCTCTTGCTGTGGGTAACATTTGATGACGGTGTGATAAGCATCTACGGCAAGCACATAGTCCTAAGGGGTGAAAAGCACAGGACCAGATACTTAAGCTCAGCATTCTTCAGCCTTTGCCGCCTTCTTTTTAAAGACATATTCAAACAGAATTAAAGTAATTGCAACTTGTCAGTGGGACAGAATTTCTACCTATCAGTGTAGGCACTAGTAGCTGACTACGTTAGTCTTTCCTCAGGTATACTGGAACTACATACACAGGGATCTTCCTTTTTTTTTTTTCCCCCCCAACTGGATCATATTCTGTTTGTAGCTAAATGCCAAGAAAAACAAAATCTGAACATTTACTCTTCAGCTTAGATTATGATTTAGGATGAAAGTAAAAAGCCTTCTGTGTGACGGGGGTATACATACTTGAGAAGTGTCTCATGTTTCAAATATATGTATAATTTACATGGTTTAACAAACCGAAGCTTTGGGAACTGCTTGTGCACATGCTTTTAATTTGTGAAAAATATAATGTGTCAGAATAAGCAATTCACACACATTTTCAGATGACAAACTAGCACTACTCTATTCCTCCACCCAAATCCTTGTTCCCTTCTACATTACCATGTAGAAGAAAAATGAGCAGGTAATCTAAATAGAAAACTGATCTGGGCTAAAACGAAGTGTGGGATGGGCTGGTTCTGAACTGCAGGAGGCTTTGGAGGTGACCCACACACACATGCACAAAGACCATGCTGGCAAGTGGCAGGTCTGAGATCTGCCTGCTCGAGATGCAGTGCAACCATACCCTCCAGATAATGACCAGTGACAGAAGATTAAACAAAATCATGGTCCTATTTCCTACAGGAAAGAAAAGCCCCTGTGACTGGTTACTGCAGTCCAGCTGCTTCATGGTTAAACCGCAGTAATCCAATGATCTGGGTAGTAAGTGACTTTTAGAGCCTGGCTACATGGTCTTTGGCAGGCACACACGAGAAACTTTGCATGTGCTGTTTATGCTGACTGGAAGACACATAGTAGTAGGTACATTCACAGGGTTGCACTAGCCTCAGCTATAGCTTCTTAGAGAAATCCCAAGCAGAGGCAAAGCAAGCCTGCCTTTGCTTATAGAAGCCGGGCATATGCAAAGACAGAAGACTCTCTGTGCTGTACTAATTTGGTGCTTCCTGACAGTCCTGCCCTTCAACTTAATACACAAATTTGTGGTAGGTGTTAGGAAGCAAAAGACATCAAAGAATAATATTTTGAAACTGCTTCAAAACATCTTGGGATACTCTCTAACCTACCATTTTTCTTGGTCAAATTATAATACTCATTTAAGTTGTCCTAATATGATCACAGCTACTGGTAAAGGTACTTTTTTTTCATCTCCTGTTCGGTCTGAGGAGGCAATGAGTTTCTTTTCCTGAGGCTCTGGAGTCCTCAGCACAGGAATGACACGGACCTGTTGGAGCAGATCCAGAGGAGGGCCACAAAACTGATCAGAGGGCTGGAGCACTATGAAGAAAGGTTGAGAGATTTGGGGTTGTTCAGCCTGGAGAAGAGAAGGCTCTGGGGACACCTTATAGCGGCCTTCCAGGGACTCTTTATCAGGGAGTGTAGTGATAAGACAAGGCATAATGGTTTAAAACTGAAAGAGGGTAGATTTAGATTAGATATAAGGGAGAAATTCTTTACTGTGAAGGTGGTGAGGCACTGGAACAGGTTGCCCAGAGAGGTGGTAGATGCCCCATCCCTGAAAATACCCAAGGTCAGGCTGGACGGGGCTCTGAGCAACCTGATCTAGTTGAAGATGTCCCTGCTCACTGCAGGGGGGTTGGATTAGATGATCTTTAAAGGTTCCTTCCAACCCAAACTATTCTGTGATTCTACTTGACCCATGCACCAGGTCAGGTCACCCTTTGAAACATACTAATTGTTTCATACACACAAAAAAATCAAGAGAAGTCTTTGGAGTCTGACCTGTATATGCAAGAAATTACACATCTTATAATAGTAGAGGCTGAGTTAAACAGCCCAGAGGCATGTTGCAGGACCCTTCTTTTGCAAACAACTTGTATATTGTGGGTATAATGATTAAATCTGAACAGTTAATTATTAACATTTAGAGTTTATTCAAAATCTAGTATGCCAGGCCCTGTTCATGCTTATTATCGGGCATGGAAAGAGTTCAGAGCAAAGACAACAGGCCATACACCCAAAAATATATTTATTTACATTCAAATTTATTTAGCATTCAGAACTGAAATGTGATGAAATTTATGCTACCAAAATTTTTCATAAATTTATGATTTTGAAAAAACTCAATTTTCACTGTAGCAGCTCTCACTAAAGGACTTTATTGATCATGGAGTCCCACTATGTTAGGCAGGCATAAAAAACTTGGAATAGGGACCCTCTGAACTGGCTCCTGAGAGGAACCGCAGCCACGCTTGTATTAGCTATTAATACCGGCAAGAGCATCACTTATAAAATCTGAAGAGTTGTCTATGATTGTGAATTTTATCCCTTCAAGCATAGAATGTGCTCACTGGAGAAATAATTTTATTATATCAAATTCTAGCTTTTGTGCTCAACGTCTTCCATTCTGCGGTCTAAAGCTGCTCCTTACCCAGCGCTCAGTCTCATGCACACTCTAAGGCTTAGGCTTCACAACAAAGATGCATAGTACAACCATGAGGGATGGGGGCTCTACAGTCACATCCCCAAACTGATGTAGAAACAACTCCCAGGAGATCGTGCAGTTAAGCTGATAGAAAAGTGCTTCTGTCAGCTTAGTTTACAGCCTAGCATGATGTGACTGCGGAAGAGTCTTGGCCAGAAGAAACTGCACGAGGGGGCACTGTTTGCACAATTATAACACCACAGGCTCCCTAGTGTAGGTAGTAGCCAGCCTTGGTAGGAACAAGCAGCCAAGTAATGTCTTGGAGGCCCACTCTGCGAGGGCTTCATGGACTTGGCCTGGTCAGGCAAACAAACCTTCCTCCCCTTTTGCATTACCTATCAAGTGACTGTACATCACCATACGCATTATACCCAAGAGTACATAAACACTCACGCCTCCTAAAATGAGAGTAGAGGCGAAGCATTAAGAGTCTATGCACTGTATTTGTGGATATAGCACCCTGTTTCTATATGATGGCACAGCACATAGCATCTGTGCTTATCTACCCCATGCCTTGCAGTACTTATCACAGGAGTGCGGCCCATTTCTTCCAGATGGCAAGAGACTAAATTATATGTCCAAAGTCACTCCTAAACATAGGCAAGGATGGCCCCAGTATGAAGCTATAAAACATTATCACAATATCCAGGTTCACTTCTAAATACAACCTCATTTTGTAGTTACTCCAGAATCCCACAGTGAGATTTATATGCATTTACTCTTCCCCCCACAACTACCATGGAAGCAGTAGTAGGATACTCTAGAAATCTACATGTGACACAGAATGATATTATTCCATGGTAAGTTATAAAAGCATCTCATTTGACAGTTCCTTCTGAAGGAGCATATTGTAAAGTAGATAAGATTTGCTCTCATTTACTGAAGACTTTTCATTCCCAGATTTGCTAATGTGACATTGTATAAGAAAAATTGTCTGTGAGAATGAAAAATAGACACCCTCCCAGAGGAGCAAAGTCTTGGTTGATACAAGTTGTGGTTGTGAAGAGTAAAACATATGAGGTACTACCAGTAAAAAACCCCAACGACTACAGCTTGTGATCTTAAGACTTAAAGATGGGGCTGATGTATTGTCATGGTCTTTAATTTCTAAAGATTGCAAGCCTTCAGATTTTCCATACCTTCATAAAAAAATCCCCAGAGGAGGACTGAGGTTATACAATTCAGGATATGAGCGAGAGCTGGCCTTTTGTTTTATAATTGAGTATCTCTTTTGGAGCTAACATTAAACATACTCATCCAAAATACTTCTAGTAAGCTATTGGATCTACTTGCACAAAGAAGGCAAGTGGGGTTTGTTTTTCCTTTGATGCACTGCAGTATAACTGTATTCCCCTTCATCATCACTGCATTACACATTTTCATGTTTCCCTCACCACCACCTTAAGTACTTAAAATATTAATTATGAGATAATTAGAAATAAGCATAAATGACCATGATATGTAGAATGATGACAGTAGGTTCAATAAACCACAGACTAAAAAGCAGCTTTAGTTATACAAAATGTATAGTTCATAAATACTGTATTTTGGGAAGAGAGAACAGGGATAACTTATCCTTCCTCTCTATCTAGTGCTCTTGTGGAAGGGTTATGAAAGCAGACATTGACAGTGTTATGAATCCAAAGAGCAGTACTGCAGCACAGTTAGGTAAAAGACGCAATGATTCAGGTAGTCTTTCTCCTTTAAATCATAGAGGAACCAAAGTCCTTAGGCATCAGTCCCTTGTGTCATTAGTACAAGCTGTTACCTCCTTCTTTGTACAGTTTTAATTGTATTAGACCCAAATTAAAATCAATTCTAATGCTTTTGTTTTTATGAAGGGCAAGTTCTACAAAAGCTAAGACAACACTGAAAAAAATCTAAAAAGTGCAAAATGTGCCTTTAATTAGAGTGCATTTATAATATATATGGAAAGTACTTAAGTGTTTATTCCTCAGAGAGGTAAAAGTCTGGTAAGATAATGTCAAAAGCGATTTTACCTCAGATGAAAAGAACTTAAAAAGTTTTCAAGACACTTCCATGGTGGTTTAGTAAAATGACAGACGTTTTGCAATTAGATTGTTGAAATGAAGCAATGCGCATCATCGGTTGCATTTTAAATGAATATTCCCTCATGCTGCTATATTCAGGATACACTTTCATAGTTACTTAAGCCCCCGGTTCTTGTAAATGGAAGTCTACAGTGACACATGCTACATGGTCTCCCCTTCCCTTCCTGCTGTATTTCCACTTCCTCCCTTAAGTTAACCCTTGTTTATGTGAAATGGGAAAAGCCAATTCAGTTGATACGACTGAGATCCATAATTTCTTTGTTTTTGTCAGTTGGTTAAGTCCAATAGTGGTACATGAAAGGAAGCTAGAATACATTTAAGAAAGGTTGTACAAAGAAAGGGGGACGAACAGGAAAAAAACATAGAGTAAGGCTGCCTTAAACTGCTACCGAACTGTATCACTGGTCACACAGATAAAGGGACACAGCAGGCAGAATTCAGTACCTATGAAAGATGGTCCCAGGGTAAAGGAGACTTGTGATTAATTTCATGTCCCACTACAGGTTTCCTGCGCAAGTCTGGGTGAATCACTTCTTTGCATCTCACACACTACCTCCAAAAAAATATACCCCTCCATCTCAATTTAATGAGGTGTTTAGCTATGAAACTAATGAGGCCATATTTAAAAAGACAAAAAACCATTGTGCTACGTAAACAGAATTTCTTGAGTCAGATTTATAATGCAGAAGAGATATGACATGAAATGAACCTAATTAGAGCTGAGGATAACTGAAGTAGATCTAAATAGTTATAGGCCCACCATGTAATCAAAGTCTTTTTTTTATTTTCAAGAGTCAATCCTGACAAGATTGCTCCCTATTAAATACTACCGAAGTTTTTTGGCCAAAGAAAGAGGTTAGTGAAAGATAATCAGTTTCTCTTTTTTTATACCGGTCACATAGTTTTAATTTAATAAATGATTATTAATCTACTAATAGCACAAGCTATTTCATTCACCTAACAGTACTTGGGGATCTAATATGACCATATTGCAATATTGCAAATGTTCACTAGATGGCAATAGATGGCACTGACTTGGAGAATTAAATCAGCTTTTTTTTAAAATTACGTACACATGAAATACTTGAATAAAAACAAATGCCATTTTTAAAGTGTATTACACAACAGCAAAAAAAAAAGGTGGGACTGTTCAATTAATATAATTGTTCATGGGAGAATTAACAAAAGCACGTTTAAAAATTATTTGAACAAATAGTTCCATACTGAATACTCTAGAAGGTGGAAAAGATGATTATAGCATTGCTTCATGTTAGAATGGTCTTAAAAATATTAAATTTATAAATAACCAGTATAATTCTCTCTCAGAGGATCTGTCACAAGCAGAAAAATTAACTTCATATACTACTCTGATTTTAACTGCAACACGACTATGTTTGAAAAATCTTTCTTAAAAACTCTCTACTACTCCATATAGGGATATTTCTGAAAATGGAGAGACTTACAACTACTCCATAGCCAATGCACTGAAATGCAAATTTCAGATGGAAGTAATTACGCATTAACATGTGGTTGTGGGTAATCTGGAAGTTATTGTGGAACCATAAATTTCTAACTTAATTGCAGTGAGATAGGCCCCAAGTATAATTGGTCTTAAGTATATAAGTTGCAGTATTTCTGAAGTACCATTTCCAAAAAGGTTATAATCAGTATTCACAAATATATTTCTATTACTAGAATAGCATTAACAGGACCAAACCAGAAAAAGGGTAAGAACTGTGCATGCACATGGATTTGTGTGTACACAGAAAAATACTGAAAGTGTTAAAAACAATTCACAGCCAAAAGTAAAGTGAACTTCTTGAAAAAATACATTACCAGCATTTTCTTACTTATATATGCTGCTTTGTTTGGCGTGGCAACTCATGCTTTTCTCCACTTGATTTTTGAAAAAGAAAGTTCCTTAAAAATATGAAACTATGTCAAGTACCTACTTCAAAACACAAATGCTTACTAATTGTTAAAAATACCTCATGGTTTAATGGACAATTATTTCTATTCAAGACAGAAATGTTCTGATCACAGTATCATTATGGATACAAATTTCTGTCTTCCTCAATTCTCATAAAAAGGATATTCCATTTCATGTAAAGTAGTATTTGGGTAACTGGATCTTATGTAAAAAATACATGCTTTTTGAGATATTGTAATATTAAGAACAGTCTCCCATTTGGGAAGCAGCTTAGTAAACATCAGAGGGTCAGGTCTGGCATGACCTTGGGCAATCAAAGAGCAGGGAGCAAGGAGCACAAATCTTGGTCTGTGAAGATTATACTGCTGACAGCTCTGCTCCGAGGCTGTTGCTGCTAGTTGATTTGTGAAGTACAGTTAAGCTCAGGATAACAGCAGTTTGCTGCAAGAATGGCGATATCCCTGTATTCCTGACAATGAGGTGAACAGCGAACGGCAGAAGTTTTATTTCTGCTTCCTGAATACAAGGAGAAGCTAAGAGTGTTGCACCAAATGGAGCAGGATTGGTTAAAAAAAATGTAAGGAGGAATCAAGGGAAAAAAAACCAACAGTGGAAGCTAGTTACTTTTGCTTTTATTCCTTTCTCTTCCACCCCTACCCACTAGTGAGGATTTAAACTTGAAAGAAGCTATCTTACAATTGAGATAGGTTGACAAGGGAGGATGTATTTAGACATTCTGGATCTTCATCATACACAAAGGCTACAGTATTGTTAATCCTCACAAACAGAGCAACATTCCTAGTGCACAGTTTGAAAAAGACAGAGCACATAATTGCTTTTAATTACAGCATTTAGTTAAGTGTTTAAAAAATTCAATTTAAAAATGCAAATTCTGTATTGTTATTGCATGTTCTCTAGGATGATTTGAGGAGAAATAAGTGCAGATATGTTCCCAAAGAACATTACTGCAAATAGTTATCTATTAAATAAGACATTATTAAGTCTAATTAATTCTTCACTAAGCAAAACCTTCATTTACAGTCAGGTAGTCTTCCCTTATCTATGCACCAGAAATTCTCTTGCACTTTCTCTGACATTCTATTCTGGAAAATACGGTACCTCTGCAGTTGCTGCCACCCACGTACCTTCATCATTAGCAGACAGTTTGCCATGGAGTACATCACCCGGCCCAGACGTGACCTCCACAGCTGAACAGAGGCTGCAAAATAAGAGCAGCTTGTGAATTTGCACAAATAAATTAGAGGTTCTTTCTTGCCATCAATTATTGGTCCTGTGAATTATGATTTTGAAAGATCTCCCTCGTTAACACCACTGGGTTTTAGCCTAGAATTTTTAATTCTCAGCCATGCTGCACCATCAGACAGAAAATTCTGCACCTCTCTGAGGGAATTGCTCAAGCAGCTCTGGGTACCATACACAATGCAACAATGCAGAGCAATAGACAGCCGCTCAGCTTTGAGCTCAGGCCAAATATTAAACACCAAAAGAGGCCACACATTTTCCAGTATCAGAACAAAAGGTGCATAAAAAGATTCAAGTGATAATGAGCATCAGTTTAAAAACATGTAATCTACAACATTAAATGTGATAAATTAAAAAAATCAAACATAGCTAAAATGTCATTTCAGAGCCAAAACATGCAGGGTGAGAACTGTCTTAGTCTGGGACTGTTTGTGCTTGCCTCTGGCTTAGAGATGTGCTGGAAAAAATCTGCCAAGCCTGTCTGCTTTCCCCATGCTCCTGGAGCTTGCAGGCATTAAAAGCTGCAGCAGCAGATTTCTCTCTCTTGCTTTGCAGACAGACTCCTGATGTAAGGGATGTTCACACAGATCCTTATTTTCTCTTGTGTTACAGTACCACAGATCAATGCTACAAATACTCCTCTAATCCTCAAAAATAAACACTAGGAGTATTAATTTAGTACATTTGGAAAATAAATGTATCTCAGTCAATCAGCTGTCAAGGTCACTGTAATGATTTGAAAGGGGAGGAGGAAAGGGAGAAGAGGCTATTTCAATGAGATTGTGATAACTGAGACCACTCATTTGTATCAGTAATGTAGTCTCTGATGAAAGCATGGCAGGTCACATAGATAATTCTTCCAGCACACATAAATGCCATTACAAATAAGAGAGCTTGGTGGAATGTCTACTCCCCTTCCTAAAACAGAAAATTTCTTCAATCCTCTCCAACAACAAAACAAAAAAACAACCTATGGATATTCCCTAATTATCTTTGTCAAAGAGAGGCATAATACAGGCCCCAAGACTGAACCCAGTATTTCATCCACCGTACCCTAAAATCATTCATTACTCCTAGCTTTTGTTTTAGAAATTCCCCCTTGACCACATACGCCCTACATTAATGGAGAGGATGCTGTAAACCATGAGCAAGTATTTTATGATACTTTTCTGTTTTTCTTTTCTTGTGGACATAATTAAAAACAATCCTTTATTAGTTTACTTATGTTAATCTCTCCTTTTTGCATGTCCTCATAGTTTGGTAACTACATTCAGATTTTTAGGACCTGGGTGACAACATTTAGATGTTGATTCCTGCACTGGAGATATCTAGGTTTTCTGTTAACAATTGAATAGCACCAGCTATGATTCTCAGAAAGGACTGCAAAGCAGACAGACCGGATGTTTTCAGTCTGTGACATAAACTGAACAGAAACCTGGTCTGGAAATTCCATAGCCCTGTAGCATAAGGCTTCTTAGCACTGGCAGAAAGGGATTAAAGAAAACCTGCAAAGCAGTAAACAAAACTGAAAACCCAACAGCCTTACTGAAATGTCTGAAACCCACTCTGCAGGTCCATGCAGACATGCCTCCACTCTAAGCATTTGTTTTAACTTATTTATCAAGGACTCTGTACTCCACACTGTCATTCATTTCAATAGGAGCTCTGTGCACTGAGAAGTTGCAAAATTGGCATCTTACAGAATGTGTTACCTGGCAAGTGGTGCAACGCTAAATCTCTGCCTGTTGAAAAACTGGCCAATGAGGTGCTCTGTTCCAGACTAGAGGAGATGTACATGGTAACTCGATCGGTGTGGCACCTTCTTACACCAGCAATAAGGAAATTACAGGCTAAGCATAATCCCCATAATGAATTAAGGCTGTCTTCATATAAAGTTAATAAGGTTTGCTTCAGCTAGTTTCACATGAAAAAAACCAAACCCATTATCAGCCTCCTGGAGCTCCAAATGCAGCAAAGAAGCAGACAGGGAGCAGACCTGGCTGACCTCCAGAGACAATAGCAGTCAATACTCTGCACAGGTCCCATGGGCTTTCTGGCAGTCTTAAACCTACAGGCAGCTGCACAGTAGACACATGAAGATCTCCCCAAATTTTCAGCAGCCTTGTCCCTTGGTAACTACTAGCTGCTGCTTTTCCAACTATGCCTCCTCCTGAGCTCATCTCAGCTCTAAAGCAGCAGCAGAGAGGAAAAGCAAGGCGGCAGAAACTCATGAGTGAGGCAGGCTGCAGGACGCAGGATTATGACACAGCTAGTAAGAAGTCCTTGTACGTTAGAGGGATCACTAGCTTGGTTTTAAAGGGGTGAAAAGGAAAAGAATGTGGGGATAAGAAGGACAAAACTGACGGTAGAAAGGGGATAACAGGGAAAACTAAGTAGGAGAACAGAGACAAGAAGAATAATAGATTCAAGGAGAGAAGAACAGAAACTCCTGGAATGCTGTGGATAAATCTTCAATATCAGATTATTTCTTCCCTAACCCATTTGAGAAGAGTAGTAAATGTATTCAATTAACTATACTTGCAAATACCTTTATGACATATGCTGTTCACATGTGTGTTCACTTTTTTAGGGCATATCTAGATGGTGCATTAAGTCAAGTACAGTAACACATTTAAAACTGCTTTACACGCAGCGCACTTGACCAGGCAGAAGCGTTCAGACAGGTCTGCACCCTTCCATATAGACACTCTTTTAGGGAATTGTTTATAATAATTTTAAAATTCTGTTAACAACTTCTACTCTGCCTCTTCCTATCTCAGAGGCAGACTTTTACTTCCCACAGGCTCTAGGTGAATGTTATCCCAGAAAGAAGCTAGTAAGACTCCTTAGACTGTTAGCTGAAGCTGAAAGGTTTTTGGTTTTTTTGTATGAAGTTTTTAACTTGCTAGGCACCAGGAGTGGTTCATGTAATCCGTAACAATGCAGAAAACCTCTTGTCCAATTCTTAAGTGTACTCAGATGACCTCATTAGTATAAATACTGTTAAAAAAAATGTTTGGACAACTAATTTGTCCTGATGAGCCTTCTTTATCCTATCCTATTGCAGTTAAACAACTAAGAAGGAACAGGAAAAAAACATAATTGCATATGAAACCATGAAAATGACAACGTAGATTAGTATTATCTAAATCTTATTCTAAAAAGTGACTCAGGTATTTCAGGAGTCTAAGTGCCATGCAGCTACAGTGAGACTCAGCCATTTATGTAGCAGCATCCTAGGCCAGTGTAGCCCTTGTATGACGGCAGTTCGATCTAAAAAAATTTAGTGGATTTCAGACATGAGGACCAAGAGGAGCCAGTCAGCCAAGGCTTAAGATGAAACATCCATCTAGCTGCAACAGCAATACATTTATATATTAATCACTAAAGGACAGCAGCCATGTTCTTTGTTTCTTCTAAGTAGGAAAAAAAATTGATTTAGTGCATCAGTTTGATCAAGGGCAAAACTGTGAAATTAATTCCAGCAAATAAAAGTACAAGCTGTATCATTTCAGAAGCTAAGTAGGCTATGAGATTATAAAAGTACTGATTTACCAACTCTGGGGCAGTCTTGTGAAAATTCTGGCATACTTAGGCAAGTGATAAAAACACACTGCCTGTGAAAAAAATGTTTAAAGAATACCTACCTTGTCTGTTCTCCTGTGTAATGTTAGTCATACTTCCATCTTCAGCTAAGCCTTGTTCCAAATTTTCTAGTATCTGTAGTAAATTTTTTAAAGTAACGAACATGAGTTTAAACAGCACTATATATTTAATGCAGATTATCTACAATTGACAGTCTATATGTAAACCAATTCAGTCAGGAATGCTTCGCTTAGGTACAGTTCAAAATTACTGATTATTACCATATCTAGATAAATTGCACAAAGAAAGCCATTCTACGGTAGAAGGATGTTAGAGTTCAGGTTTATGATACTTACAGAACATTAAATGTCAGCACACTCCAGGGACATACATATTTTGTTAAGCAAAACATGAAATATGCTTCACCAGAGAATGAATGTTAATGACCACAAAGAAAGTCAAACTGATTTTCCACAGAAAGCCACTGCCTCTTGACTCCCCCATCCTAAGTACAGGCTCTGGTTTCAGCCTTTTGTCCTTAATGAGGTACTCCTCTTGCATTTTCCTTCTCAAAGTTTGGGGTTTATTGCTTCTTTTTATTTATTATAGATTTTAAATCATGTAAATTGTTGAGTGAATGAATGTTGCTTTATTGGAGGAATGAAGAATGAAAATGTATACTTATTGAAGCTTGCGTCTTAAGCACTTTTAAAATATGTATGCAAGGCTCCATTTGAAATGCAAGTCAACTTTTCTTTTTCTAATCCCATTACAGTTTCTCCAAATTTGTATTCTGATTCCCACAATCACCCCATTTTTCCTGTTACAGATTCATAACTTTTGTTATAGAACAATGCTTGAGATTTCCTTCAAAAAAACGTTAAGGCCACTTGCTCTTTAATCAGTCGCTGTGGTTAGCCAATTAGGGAAATACAAAGAACTGTCTCTTCTGGGGACTGAGTGCACTTCCAAACACAGAGCTCTCAGCTTTTGCCAGTACAAGAAGTAATTGTTTTTTCCTACACCAGCAAAGCATTGCAGTTGTGCTCAGTGCTTTGTAAGCAAACACTTAAAAACAACACAGGAAATCCTCCAAAGGAAAGACAGGTAGAATTAATCTGGTTTCAGACAGTGTGTTGGTACCTTCTACAGGCAGTGAAGAGCAACCGGTACTTCCAGGAAGTCAGTTCATGCCATCTATTTTAGACATTAGGAATTGCTCTCCGAGATACCAAGCTCTTCACAGACTAGAGTGAAAGCTTGAAGTTAGGTGCCATAAATGTAGCTACAAGGAACTTAAGAGCAAGGAAAGACATACGATGAAATGACAGCAGTTACCACATGCCAGCTGAGCCAGGGTAATTTTCCCCAATAAGAATTGTTAGCCCATGACGAATACAAGGTAATATGATTTAGTGTTAACCTCGTTCACAGAGGGCTAGGCTAAGTTGCCTTACCTCAGATTTTGAGAGGCTATAAGCGTACACCAGTAGATACTGCAGCTTAGTTGATAGGTGGCAATTTATGAGATCACAGCGGCATGCCTGCAAGACTGAATCTCAGTCCCACTTTCAAAAGCAGTGTAGCCACTCAGAAATCACTTAGAAACCAAAGCACCACATTTCAGTGTTAAATGCCTAGTGTATAATGAGGCACCTTGTCAAGAGAAAAAAAACTATTCTTCTCTCCCACAAACCAAAACCACCGTATCATCTATTTTCTGTCCAGTCTAAAACCCATCATCTTTCTCTTCCTCTGGAAAACGTCTAGTGATCACTCCTCACTCTCAATAAGGCTTGAAATTCTTACTCTTGAAATGGTCTAAACATAACAAGGTACCTTCATCAATGAGGTGTGCTGTCTTGTTCAAAAAGACAATGGGTTTCTCTGAAAACGTGTTAACATCATCAAAAAAGAAAGAATTAAATATTAGCATACAATTAGAGTATTATATTAACCATACTGTGACATTACTTGGGGATATCTAGCTGTCACCTCAAGCTCAACGTAATTAAAACAGAACTTGGTGCTGATTTGAGGCTAATTGTTTTATTCCCTAGGTTTATTTCCTTTTGCCCTTCTTAAGGATAGGAACATCATCTGCAGTTTTTCAGTGTTTGGGCATTTCCCTAGTTTTCCAAGAACTGTTTAATGATAACATTAATGATTCAGGTAGTTCCTCAGTGTAAGCTATCTGGGTTAGTTGATATCAAATGTTTAATTTTAGCAAATCCCCTCATCCCACTTTTCTACAGATGGTAAACTGTTTATTCTAGCAATATCACATGGGATAGCTCTAAACATGCTTGTTCCTATTATAAAGAGAAATATGATTGAACACTTCTACCATTTACTTTAAACATCAGTTTTACATATGACCTATGCTTTTTCTTGTTTTGAATATTTATAAATGCACACGCAATAGTTTCACTGGCTAGTATTACTTCACTGAGTTCTTCCGTTTCATTCCCTATCAATCACCTGTATACTGTAACACTAACCTATGTACACCACCATTTGCATTCCTAGTTTCCTATCATTAGGTATCTCTTTTTAATACTTCATTTCTTCTTCCACAACTTTTCACCAGCATTAGCTTCTTACTCAAAATAATTTTTTTTGGTGCTTCTGCAATTGTGGCTTTTTGAGTACTCAGACTGGTGCAGGATCATTTCTACAAATTCATCAAACAAGGCGCTAAGACAAATACCCCCTAGACTGAAGTAACGTATGAGAAACAGAATACTTACGTGACCTTAGTAACTGAGCCAGAACTGGAAGTTGAACGAAAATAAACCCCAAAACCAATCAGTAGCTAAGAGACTGAAAATTTCATCAATTTAGAAGTAAAACAGAAGACCAGGAGATATGAAGAGTGTGTATGGAAGGGCCAGGGAAGAACATAACTACTCATGAAGGAGAGTGGTGGAACTACAGAGGGAGTGGCTGATGGACAACTGTCACAAAGTTATTCTTGAAAAGTTTTGCAGAGGCTTTTTTAGGAAGCAAGACTGTTAACCCACTTGCCACTGCTCCACCCACCTGGTAGAAGAGCCCAGTACAGCTCTGCCACTTGAAGGATTAGGGTTAAGAAGCGAAATATGCTGCACTATAAAATGTGTGCATTTCCAGGAGCTCTCCCTCAATCAGCTAGGAAGCTTTGGCACAAACAAGGGAGGAGTTTAGATTAAACCTGACTGTTGTTCTTTTCATATTTTGGTCTCTGGGTAAGCATTTATTAGCATGTCCTCAGCATTATTAGCACTAAAGTGATCACGCCTATGTTTTTAAATGAATACTTAAAAAGAACAAACCCTTCTGTGATTTAAATTACTATTGTTATTCTTACTGCTTGGCTGTTTGGAGACCATGTATTTGAAGGCGGACTTATAAGGGCAACAACACATTGAGGCAATTCACATTGCAAAGACCAGCAATAACACAGAGACAGTAACAGTTTCACTGGATTCCTCCCACAAGCTATAATACTCATTTGGTGCTACAGATATTTCTTTCCCAAATGTTGAATGTTTAGACAGAGATGTAAAATATCCAACCAGATCTTGATTACAAATTTTCAGGAATACTGGAAAAGGTAAAAACATTCTATCCAGGGAAAATGAAAATGATGTTTTTGCACTCAACCTCCAAGCCTGCTTCAGGTAGCAGAAATATGTTAAGTAGAAGGGGGCTGAAGAGACCAAGTTACCAAAATAGTGACAAAGTAAATATGGTTAGATCTTTAAGTTGAATGGCTAATCCAAACTTGACAAGTGTCTGTAGAATGCGGACAACAAAAAGCAAAAGGGAATTTAGCAAGTTAAAAGGAAGTATCAGGAAAAAAAGCATAATTACATCGAGGAAGAGAAACAAAACAGAAAGACAAATTTTCTTATGGTAAGAATGCATTAGCATTAGCCTGGAATAGCCTCCCAGGGGATGTGGCCTCAGCTCCGTAGGCTGGCTCATTAAAAACTAGAAAACAACCTTGTGTTGCAGAGAGACAGACTAGGTGAGCTAATAGGTCTTTTCTCTCTTCTAGCTTCTATGACTCCAAGATCATCTCATTTACATAATGACTATTCGTACGCCCTTCTGTAAATACGGATGACCAAAGATTATTTTTCCACTTTTTAAAATAGGGAAGTAAAACACTAGAGGGTTTTGGTTGAAAGCTCCCCAATTAATTCTGTTATAACTGAAATGGTTCCCAAGTGTCTTATACAAATATTAAGACTAATGACTGTACATCCTTTATGTTACTTTCTTGGTTATGCCATGGGTTTTCGTAAGTATTATGAACCTCATTCTTGAACACTCCATGTGAGATTGAGATTATTAGACTAATTGTGTTCTAGAAAAAAATCAAAACATATATCTAAAAAATGTTTTTTGTCAGCCAATGCTGACTTCAAATGGTTAAATTATCAACAATTTACAGCTGTCTTTTAAGAACATATTTATGTTTACAAGCTGTCCTTTTTCACACTCTTGTTTCTACAGTTGTCTTAGAATTGCTCCAAAAGACAAGGTATTTAATTGAATGCAAACAAATGAAGTAATCTGCAATGAGGTGTCTAGAATAACTGATCAGAAATATTCCCTTGAGAAGGAAGGTTTGTAGTTTTCTGTGTACTGTACTTTAAAAAGGAGCATCCATCAGCACAGAGAATGGCTTGTCCTGGCTACTATATCCTGTCTCTAGTGGAAGCTGTCAGAAGCAAAGGGAGAGCGTTCTTTTTCCTGACTGCAATTGAACACACTAACCTGGGACAAGCTCCGCAAACTCAGACACAAGGCGGCAGAGAGAAAGAGATGGCAATCCGTGAACCAAAAGCAAGTGCAGAGAACAGGGGACTCCTCAGAAGAGCTAGTGGAAGATGTACAGCCAGCCTCAAAGAAGCTTTCCCCAAAGGCAGAAGGGATCACACAGAATTTGTAATGAACTAGGCCACTAGCAGCTGATGGAGTGAGAAAATGAGTAAACAGACCTGTTCTTCAAGAATCTAGCATGCAGGGAAATATGTATATATTAATTTGTAAACCTCCTTTATTCCCATTTCATCTTCTCCAGCACATGCAGTTTCCCTTATTTAAAAGAAATAATGTCTAGTTCATGTTCAAACAAAATCTTGTATTACAGTTTAGAAGCTTCCTTGATATACTGGGTATGCTCTAAGGATATGCACTTCAAGGAAAAGAGCGTAGGCAGAGGCACCTCAAGGTTGTAGATGACTTAAAGGTCTTGTAAAGAAGAAGGCGGGGGGTGGGGGTAATTTCCTTTTCTTTCATTCCTCTATTGACTGATAATCTTTAATCTGTGGAGAATCATGGCTGATCACACTGTAACCGAGATATGGCCATTTCAATAAAGTTAGCCAGATGGCTGATGAACACCCTGCTCAGCAGTCACTTCCTCATTCACATTCATACAATTTTCTCTGTCTGTTACAAAATAAAGGAAATCAGAAACCAGTTAAGTTTTTGGAATCTAGTGGCACCTTCATGACTGAGGGGAGACATGCAGCACTTAATACCAGATCGCATAAAAACAATATATGAAACAGCTGATCTGCTGCAGACCAGGGCAGGCAAATGTCAGTAGAAGCACTGTGAAATCCTGCAACAGAGGAGTATGGCATTTCATAGAAGAAAAAAATGACTTCAAATTGAGGAGGACTGTTTATGAAGGAAAAGGCTAGAGAGAACATCCTGCCAGTAATGTTATTAGATGACATGGTCATGAACAGGTAGCAGCATTTGTGAAGTGCCAAAAAGTAGCACTTCTTGGCCAAATTAGATATATCTCTCAACTGTTTCCAGATCAATTATTTCCAACTCTATAACAAATGCCACATTCATCTCTTACTACCTGAACCTTTCACCTTTTTCTCCTCATAATACAAAGAACTGTTTTTTTCACTGTAAACATTTGGTTATCCTAGCCATTACTGTGCTAGAAGCAAGTTGATTTTATATACGTAAAGCCATTATAGCTATACAATTAGCAATTACCAAATCCCTTCACTTCTGTTATCCAAGTTATTTTCAGGAGTAAATATAGGAAAAATCCAAGGAATACTGAAAATAAAAATTAATCACTTTATCTTATATACAGTTTTGAACTTTCAAATGTCACACATAAAACAATAAAGCTGCATTTCTTCTAGAGTTTGCCACATTGTAACAGTCACAGCTACTTTGCATTAAGACTACTTGGGAAAGATTTCTGTAAAAAAACATTTAAGGATGAATGCTTAACAGTCAGGGTGTTGGTTTAGTAGATAAGTTCTGTGCACACAACACCATCACTCCAATTTCAGCACTGACAAATCCCGTGTTATAATTTAGGCCATAATTTTGTATTATAGCACTTGACAAAACAAAAGAAAAACCCCAAAACAAACTCAGCAGGTTGTATTTATATTCCCAAATGTCCATTATTTCCAAAACCAGCTATTCAGACTATTTCTGATGGATCAAGACTATTTTTGAAGGAACAAGATCATTAACAACTGCGCTTTGAGCTATCTGGACACAGCTGAATGAGGGAAGAAAGCTCTCCTAGTTGCCCTTAAACACATCTGCTTCCTGTCCATGTCTTGTCTGGCAAAAACACGAAAGCAAGAGAAGTACATTGTCCACTGTTTTACTCATTTTAGTCAGAGTTACCACAGAGGAGAAAAGGATGTATCCTAAAATGGAAGAGGCACTTAACTTCTATTAGTGAGTTCCTTATTTGTATCAAATGGAATAAAAAAATGTAACAGTTGAAACTTAATGTTCTTTATAAGGACAACAGAATATACTCTTTAAACATTCAGAAATGTTAGTGCACAGAGAAGCTGTTACCTTGGCACAGATTATCTTCATACTGTGCAGTCTGTCAAGTGATTCCTGAGGATTACCTAGGTACTGAGGAAGTTCAGCGTGTAAAATCCGCATGGAGAAAGGAACCATGGAACCTAGAAACATAATTAATTTTATTAAATGTGTTTGCTATAATGATCAGTTTGTGATTTGTCTACGTTACACAAGGTATTTCTCACTACTGTATATGACACAAAGTCCCTTTTACCTTTGTATCTTTTTCTCCTGCTGAAAGATGTGAAAGATGAGAAAATAGTTATAACAGGTGACATACTGTAAAATGTTTTAAATAGGTAATCACATATGTAACCACAATCAAGAAGGCAAAAAAAAGGTGTACCTAATTCAAATTTTCAAAATCACATTTTGGTGCACGCAAGTCCAATGTTTCATTAAGGATTTTTATAAACTAATTACAATAAAGGATTAACTAAATGGAAGTTTACTCAAGTTGCAGCTACAACATTACTCTTAACATTTAATATGCATATTTTACAATCAATGCAGAAGAAGGAAGAAGGAATTATTGGCCTTAAAAGCATGCTTGTGAAAAAGTTACATAAACAGGGCATGCAAACCCACTTTTATATAATCCTTCTAAAAATAAAGCTAATATGAAGGGCCCCTATATTACTGAAGAAAAAGTAAGAACAGAAAACCAACATGAGTCAAAAGAAATACAAAATAAAACCAGTATAATGAAGAACATAAATAATGATACTATAACAGACACAATAAATCTAAAAATATATCAAGTCCTCTAGGAAATTAAAATATACTACAAAATATTTTGTTTCTTTTTTCTATTAATATCCATAGGTTTGGTTTGTGTAAAGGTCTGAGTCCATTATGCTGAGCAGAGACCATCCCATTGTTATAAAGATGACTTTTAGTCCCAGTTTTACTTCATTAATGTTAGCTCTTCCATAAAGAGTCACAAAAAGACTCCATACTGTGAGACTGATTCTTCATAAAGATGGTGTATTTTGTGTATTTTCTCGTTTATTGAAAACATCAAAGAATAGGGAAAGAATTTTAAGCAGTATTTGGGGAGAAAAAGAAATTTCTTCCTTTTCACATTAGTTTATTTTATTATTATTATAATAACATTTACCAAAGATCCAATCCCCTAAGTTTACGAGTATCAAGGGCAGTTTCAGGAGCTTTAGGGAATCCTAGTGGGTTCAACATCTTGCTTTCAGATAACTGCATTTCCTGACACACAAACAGTAATACTGAACATAAACTAAATGATACTATTAAAACCAAATCAGAGCTAGAATAATGGGGAAATAGGCCTTGCAAAATACCATGCTACAGTTCTAATATTTTAATATAATACATTTGCTTATTTTAGACATATTCTAAGGGGACTTCCCTCTAAGTCACCTCTTGCCTCATCTTTCCTCAAAAACAGGACTCAGGAGCTTTTCAGAAAGACTTTTGCACCTGTTCTTAACAGGCTTGTATGTCAAAGAGGTAAATGCTATATACAATGAGTCACTGCCTCTAGACTTTTTTTTTTAAAGGTTGACAAAATTTTAATCACAAAGCTCACTAATTATGACCTTCAGAGTAAGCTACTTCCATCTACATAAATTCTCTTTTGCCAGTGCTAACTATTCCCCATGGCTTCCGTGACTGCTGTGTTCCTGTAACGGATGTACACATGAGTTTTATGCATCACCATATGTGGAATAGAGATTAAGAAAACAAAACTGTCTTTGAAATTCTATTAAGAGAAGTGTAAAAGGTTACTCAACCAGTAAAAAAAGATGTGAAATATTTTATGTATGTATCCAGACTAGTACTTAACATGACACAAGTGAAGACACACAGTCAAGAGTGTGGGGGGTGAATAACAATGAAAAAGGAAGGCAAAAATGATTTAAGATAAATTCTGCGCCAGGACACCACAGAAAAATTGATTTGTAGACATGTTATGAACCTGAGAACCTGCACTGCAAACCTACAGAAGCAAACATGACCTGCAGCTGGTTCCATCTCTACCAGCTCTCTGGTGACCAAGTTCTAATTCCACCATCCAACAGTAGTCCTGCCAAAAAAAAGCAGTACCTAAAACCAGCTAGTTTGGTACTGTTTTTCTGAAGAAAGTAGTCTTGATTTACTGACAGTACACGAACCATGCACCTACTGCTGCACTCAGCAGGATTTCTGAGGCAAAGGTTAAAAAAGGAAAAATTTTGTTCATCAGTAAAGCTTTGGAACACCTGAGATATAAACCAAAAGAAATCTAAAGTTTTAGCAACTTTTTTGGTTAATGACTGTGTTCTAGAATGTTCAACTCTGAAAAAGTTTGTATCATTACATTCTCTTGTAAAATGCAGCAAAAGGTCAACTTGATAAATACTCATACAGAAAATCTGAATTTGTAACAGAACAGCTCAATGTACAGAAAGACGGGTATTTAATGGAGCACAGATTAAATATCTTACGTTATCCATTTTTATAAAACTTATATAATGTTTTGTAAAACACTTTTTGGGATTGCATATTTTGTAAAGTATTGATCTTATATATTGCTGAATGAAGCCACACTATTATGATCCATGCGAGGGGAAGGAATAACCCATTACCAATCTACATCATCAGAAGTGGTGTCAGAGGATGTCGGAATGATGAATGCAACTCCAGGCCAACTTAGAGTCCATAAGAATCTGATTTATTTCCTATCACAACTAAGACTTCAGTGGTAACAGGCATTCAGAACTATATTACTTTGAAATGTACTTTATTGATGTATTATTTCTCAACCACTTAGTATTTTCTTCGTAGCATGTGACAAAAAAGCATTCCGGTGTGATCCTCAGTGGGTACATCAAGTGTGGTGACAGATCTCTCAAACAAAACCTGAAGGAAGCCACAGTGTAAGGGTAGTCAGTGTAATGACTTTTCAAACCACAATTTATATTACTATTTCACACAGCAGGATCTAAAAATCTAGTATCTGTTTCTTCTCTTTTTGAAATGTATGACATAACTAGTATCCTGCAAGAAATGTTATTGTAAGTATCCAGTGAACTTCTGTTACTTAGTGCTTATTAAACAGGCTAACTTTATTTAAAATCTCAGAAACACCAACCATTTCTGCCCTCTTCCTCAGTTTCCCTGTAATCCTTCTGAATAGCAGAAGTTTGGGGTTTTTTTTGAAGAAAGCACAAAATTATATGTGTCCTCTAACAAAGTGTGGTAACTGGGGAAAACAGAAGAGAAAAAAAATGAGCTTTTTCCTCTGGTAAGGCTGTCTTACCACTCCATGTAAACAGTAGTTTGTAACTTTTAAGTCAAGTCAGATGAGCAAATTGCTCACAGAAAACCTGCAGCACTTATCCAAGCCACTCATCCAAACATACTCCTTGAATACTCTGTTTATAAAAAAGAAACTCTGAGATTTTTGGTTAAATACATTTTCCTAGGTATGTTCCTGTTTCCAAGTAAGCTAATTCTTAGTTAAATGATTTGAAGTATGGATGACATATCTAATTCAGTTCCTACATTAATAAACTGATTTTGTGGTTTAAAAAGAATGACCATAAATTTACTTTAGATGTGGTAAAGCTTTCAATGAGTGCTACTTATATAAAGTGCTAATACAATTTACATACACTTCTCAGGAAGAAATACATGGCAGTAATAGAAAATGCATGTGAAGAGATCTGTTCACTGAAACAATTCTCTTAACTCCTAGTTAACAGTTCTGTAAAAACTGACAACACCACACCCCTTCTACCCCGAGTTCTCTATCACTGTATTGTCTCCAGCATCCAAAATCTGAATCTATAATTTTCTCCATCTAAGAAAATGGAACAATCATCTTTCAACCTGTCTGAAACAAAGATGTCAAGTAAGAGACTGAGAGAAGCAATAGCGAGTTACTAAAAAGCTCTTCACAGGGTGGATGGTTATGAACCGTTGTTCTCACGGCTCAGCAAGGTGACCCGTGTGTGTACCATGGTGGAAGAGAACATTGTGAGCACAATGGGTTTGAAATGCAGCCCAGCAGAGCTTCATGGGGTGAATGGGAGATGAGAAAGGCAGAGGCAAACTGTGATATGACTCTGGTGAATCTTCATCAAAGCCGTATCAGTTCACTGATAAAAAGGTAAAAAGCAAAAAATAAGAGAATCACAGAAAGTGCTGACTTGGAACAGTTAACTCTGAGCTCACTAAGAATTTTTGTCTAAACAATGGGACATAGATTTGTTGTTCTATGACATCACCGTATCATGTTGCATCAAAGGCTCGTCATTCAGGCTTTTTCTGCTGAAAGAACAACAGCATGGAAGAACCCATTCCTGTTGTAAAAAACTGATGACAGAAAAAGAAACTGCACACAAATCTACAAAAACACAGCTTCTGCTCTGTCTTGCAAGACACAGGAGTTTAGCCTTCTGATAAGTATTCCTTAACATTTTAATATGAAGATGGCGACAAATGAAAAGAAGTTGAGACCTAAAAAAGGCTTGTCTGAGATTTTAAAGAACACTGTAATTTTCATTTTACATTGTCTAGGTTAAGAAGAAATAACTGGGAAGAAGTAAATGACATTTGTTGATGACTCTAGTAGATCAATAATAATAGTGTTATGAAGGTTGGATAGGCAGATTGTAGAATTCAGAGTGAAAAATTTAATTAAAAAGTAGATTAACAGCAGGGAAAAAAGCTATACTTGCCTCAGTAAACACCTTTACCTTGGGGAAAAAACAAAGTAAGAAAGTAAGACTGACTACATTAACATGAAACTGTAACAGAAATACATATGCTTGTTAGGTTAAGAAGGACATTATATTGTCTGAAAGGTTTCACCTACTTGCTTACTGTTAGGCCAAATTTTTAAGGCACACAGCGTAACACATATTTCTTTATAATAGGCTCCTATACAAGTGGGCATATATATTCCTGTGATATCCCACTAGGGATAAGGGAATTTTACATAAAGACTGGATTTTTGGCACATGCGGCCTTTTGCAAAACTATTTGGAATCAAACCCATGATCTCCATTATATTTTGCTCAGTACTGATTTAACGAGGCAACATGTCAAGGAAATATTTAAAACAAGCAGCTTATCCTGTAATTAAAATGTTTACTTAAGAGCACAGGAGAATGGATTTTGCTCTCTACTTCATGCTTCAGATTTCTAAAGAAGTAATGCCCTCTTACACAGAAACACTATGTCAACAAAGCTTAGATGATGTCAACAAAAGACAATACACTACAATTACTGCTACATATTGAAATTTTATTTCTAAGTTAAGTGAGTCTTATTCTAGCTTGATGTTTTACAGCTGACCTCTGTTACTCCTCTTCAGGGGTTTCATAATAATTTTATCTATAAAAAATTCAGAATGGAAAAATGGTTTACTTTTAAGACAATTCTTTTCTAGCTGTAACTTAAATATAGGGGAGAATTTTTTTCAGAGTATGATTTTTGATTGTCACTTTGGCATGAATTAATCTCATTCACATATATATATGTTATCAGCATACAAAAGGCAAAACTAAAAAGTGAAAAAAGGTCTGCTGAAAGGAAAATGGATACTCTAAAAGCATGGGAACAGATGGAACAAATAGTAAGATCAGGTAGAATTATCGAAGACCACAGATTTCAATTTCTATTTCTTTATGAACAGCTGCACATTTTCATAACTGTCATAACATAAACATCACCTCAGGTCAATCAAATTCAAACTGCAGCCCTCATCTGCAGCCCTTTTAGAGCAGAAAAGATTCCAATGGCTAGCCATTTTATCTTCATATTTTCTTGTTGCAAAATCTAGAAATGCTTTCTGATCTGCATTCTACAGCTTATTCAACAAACCTTAAATACCAAAAAGCAGCAGTAGGGCAAATTATCATTTACTGAAAGTATAAAGTGGGATCTTATGACAGTGAAAAAAAACAAAAACAAGAAACAAACCCTTCCTTCACTGGGTAGAAGAGAAATATAGAAAATCCAGTTTCAGAAAGATATTCTGCTTTATACGTACATATACAAACGGAGAAGTATATCCTTGCCTTTATATGCACACACACACACTTTTACATACTTCTTCAACAGCATATTTGCTGTATCATAAATAACACAACAGTATAATTTATAAGGAGATTTTTAAGGGATGATGTAGTAACTCTGAACCCTAGTCTCACTGCCAGTTAAAAGTACACTTAAAAATCCAGATTCAACAGACTAGTTTCCAAGCTTTGGTTTATTACTTTCATTCCAGAGAGACTGGAAAAGAGATAGCAGCCTAATGTTTGTAACCATTGGAAGAAAGTGTTTTGAAAATTTTATTTGGAATTGCATGTTTCCATTATTTCACAATTTAATTGCACAAGACCTAAGAATATGGATATTCTGAATTAAGGTCTGGTTTTGAAAGGTTTCAAAAATACTTTCTCAGTAATCTACTTATTTGCACTGAAGCAAGGAAAACATAAGAGAAAGAATGCAGAAAAACCCTGCAACAACTGCCCTACCACAAAGATATCACCATAAATCTTACCTGCTGCTAACTGCAGTAAGGCAGAATCTAGAAGTAAGTTACTTGCTCATGTTTAAGACAGTGTGTGTAAAGCCAGTACTGTCTACACTGAGACTACAAAGTCTTAGGAAAGAAAGCACAATTAAATATTTTAGCAAGCACTCTACCCCCATAAAATTATACATACATTTCTTGACTAAAGTACCTATATTATTTCAGAAAAAAATGTATTTGCAAGTCTGACTACTCTGAATAGTCATCTGGAAACACAACACTTGAGTGGTATTTACTCAAGTTGTATTAGCTGATTTCACAGGTAGAAGGTAGCTCTGAAGCAACAGAACAGACAGCGAATTTAAAGAGACAATAGAGATGTACACAGTACTATAAATAAAATAATTGGCAAACCAGTTCCTCTAGAGGCTTTAGTATGTTTTTTACTGTCAGTGTGGGCTTGAATGAAGAACTCTTCTGAGCAACTGCCAAGACTGAAGAAGTCTGACATGGGAGTGTAAGTTCAGGCGCAGCAGTATTTGTGGTAACATATGAGAAAACCAATACTACATATAACAACGACTAGAGTCCTTTTTTAATTCTGTTTTCCTGCAAAGCTTATTAACAGATAGGAGCACTATATATGGTACAATTTCTTTAGTCTGTGCATTTCTTCTCTTATCTCTGTTCTTACCTGGATTACTCCCTTTTGCCTCCCCACCCACCACAATTATTTTTCTTTTTTCCCCACACCATTTCCCATTCTGCTACAGTTCTCCTACTAATCACAAGTTGATGAGGATGAAAAAACAAAGGGCATTTAATTTATAGCATCATCCAAAACCATGCTGAGAAAAAAGGAGAGGAAGCTTCAGCAAGACTGCCTCCTACTAGCATAGACAAGTAGGAAAGAAGAGAAGAACAGAAGACAGTAAACTCAAAGTGGCCAAACGTCACTGTAGAGTCATCGCTACGTTTACTGTGAAAGCATATAGGAGATAATTTCCCCAATCCATGCCTGTCCTTCCTTATGGCATAGGCTAACATTCAGAAGCAGTACCAAGCTTCAGAGAGTAGGTAGACCTTGAAGCTGTGCACAGTCCTCTGCACTACATACAGTCAAGACGTCTGTAAAATGCTTTCTGCAGGTATTAAGAGAAAAATTCTGGATGGGTGTTTCCACAGTAAGTATAGTGTCTCTGCGTCAACAGACATAAACCAAGTTTCCTATTAGGTCTTTTGCTATTTTATAAGTTTATTAAATTTAATAATAGTTTATTACATTTCACCTTAGACATCAGCACTGAAAACTTGTTTACAGGATGGGTTTGAATGACAATTCTAAACCACATATGATAGGATTCCTTTAGTGGGATCTGAATTTCAAAACTGAATAAAAGAAACAAATTAAGAGCACTGCTTGAGTAAATAAAGACACATAAAAAATGAAATCTCACACAGCTAACTATTTTTGTATCACTTTTTTCATGTATTTCTGCTAAAACTTCTAACTACAGTGGATATTAGTAAAGTCATAAAAGTAACACAGACCTAGTGAAATATGCTAAAACAATAGTTGTGATGTCTGGACTCACACTACTTTGAGATAAATATATATAATATACACATTTTTTTTAAACTGTCACTATCCATCTGAACGTGTCAGCCTATTGCAGCACACACTAGTATATCCCTATGGTTGCAACACAGCCACACTTTGAAAAATACTTGTGCTAGGATTAGTAACATGGGAAGGTGTACAGTATGAAATCAGTTTCTAGAGCACATACAACGAAATATTTAACAATATGTTCCTTATTTAGACACTTTCCATCAGACAATAGAAGACTGATTTCATGTTAGAGGAATACAGATGATGCTATATCATCATAAGGAGAATGAAAAGGGGAAAGGAAAAAAACCCACCCCTATACATATAAACGTCTGGTCAGGGGAGTAACAGCCCTATTTTCACTTGTGAGCAGTGGTGGTTTTTTTCTTTGTAATTCAAAATAAATTATTCTCAATTATTGTAGCTTTAGAACACTGATTTTGGTGGCATTAACTTTTCTGTAACTTTTTGGTCTATTAATCAGAAACAAGACCAAATTATCTCGTAAAAGAATGAAATAGCATTTTAATGTTCCATTTTAATTGTTGGCTCTCACTCTTTCAGAAATACACAGGCATTACCAATGGAAAGGATATCTCAGGTTAGCCAATCTATCATATGAGAGAGTTTATGAAGAATAATGAAGAACAGAAACAAATAACATGAATAGAAGTGGGTCAGACTGTGTAAATATAAAGACAAAATACAAAAAAAAAAAAAAAAAAATTTCCCGAAATCCATTACTCATAAGAACAATGACAAAATCCAGCCTTATATACCCCACAGAGTACAATGGAGATGTGCCAGAAGTAATCTGGAACAGTGTTCCTGACCTAAGTACCTACCCATCACAAAAAAAAAAAACAAACAACCAAACCAAAAAAAAAAAAAACCAAAACATAAAATTGGACTTTTTGTCTTCTCTCTGCAGATGAATTTAGAGGAAATAAATCTATAACCGAATAACTTTAAGATTTTTCTAGAAAATGAGAATGGTTTGGTCTCTGCCCCTTATCAAACAGGAACGATCAAAGAGTGACTGAACTAATTCACTGGGTGATGCAAGGATTCCAGCAGATTCCACACCCCAGATCACCTACAGGCAGTGCAGATGACCAAAGAAAGAGATGGTAGAAATCAGGAAAGGAAGATTTCAGAAAGATTAGATCTTACAGCCATGATGAAGACAACAGCATGGCTGCAAATGCCATGGAAAAACTCAGGATGACACAGAGATTAGTAATGTTGCCGAAAGGGAAAGAGCCTTGGGAGAGCTTCAGAGGAAAATTAAGAGGACTGTGTTGGCCATGTTAATTAATGGAAAAACATCTTCCACTCCTCATACATTTACTTGGAATTTAAATTCTTTGAGGTATATTTCTCCGAGGTTAATGGATGAGGGACTATCCTCACTGCTGTAAGAAGCTCAGGTGTATAAACTTTCCTTACTTCAAGCACTGAAGACACAGAAGACTTTCTAACTTACTACCTTTCTTATAATGAATATTTTGAATACAAAGAAATTATGCAAAATATTATATGTATTACAATTAATGTGTACATTATTTATATCTATACCCTCATTTCTTAAATTGATTTTTAAGTGCTTACTCCATTTATATACCATGAATCAAAATTAAAATGTTGAAACAAAACTCTTCCTTTTATGCTTGTTACACCACAAAATGGTATGTAAAATTACCAAACAGCAGTGGATTGTGGATTCATAGTAATACATATCAACCAAAATATATGAATGATTTATATCTATTTTATTATTTAAAATAGCTGGTTAATGATGCATGTATACTAAATTTCTTTATCCATAATCCAGCACTGCGTAGTTTAATGCTAGCCAGAAGACAACTGCTTGTTCTCTCCTACATCCCTGCAAACAACTGCTTGTTCTCTCCTACATCCCTGCAAACAACTGCTTGTTCTCTCCTACATCCCTGCAAACAACTGCTTGTTCTCTCCTACATCCCTGCAAACAACTGCTTGTTCTCTCCTACATCCCTGCAAACAACTGCTTGTTCTCTCCTACATCCCTGCAAACAACTGCTTATTCTCTCCTACATCCCTGCAAACAGCATCTCTCTCTCCTCAGAACTATGTAAGGAAGGTTTGATAGCTGTTCCCACATCTTAATCACATTGTATTTATAGGAGATATCTACAACCAGCAGGTCAGATCCATCCAACCTTGATCTTATTTTCCTTACAGATGATGGTCCCAGTTGGTATGTTCAACAGTTAAAAATGAACTGAGGCATATAATAATGAAATAGAATATTCTCCTTATGCTCACCTTTTTACCATAGATACCCTCATAACTTCTATGAAATAGCTGTAGCGGTTGAGTAGTTGCTGCAAAGACAGTTTGGATCCAAGGTTCAGTCACAGGACAGGTGTGTGCAACAGCTGGCCAGGCTGTCCAGAACTGTTGCTACCTGTGTGCTCTGTGGCATGAGGAATGAAATGCTTCAAATGTTGACATGACCTGCAAGGATTCTTTTCTTAGGCAAAATAACTTATTTTTAATACTGAAAAAGATGTGGAAACATACATATGGCCTGGGGAAGACTACTTCTGTGCACCACTGCATTACGTGCAAAGCTGCCAAAATATAACCAGATCCAAAGAGCTGTCCAACCTCATGGCCAAAACCTCTTTCACTCTTAAGAGTAATACAGTTCCTTCTCAGTGGATTGAATATATTCAAGGCAAATCAGGAAGTTTTGGCCTGTGATGGCCTGAAAGATGATGAGTAAGGTCAGAGGGACTTGTTCTAGGCAGTCCATACTGGCCTTGCTGGGCTACAACTGATCCTTTGCATCACTAAACAGATGAAACAATCTTCTGCAAAAGATCCTGAACTTTCTTGACACCAACTTCCCTTCCTCAGCAACCTCAAATTCTCAGTATCTTTCTAGGTTACCCCATCGAGACCACCAGCATCTTATGTAAAATGGACTATATTTTTTTCAGATAGTGGAACTGCCTATTACAACTGTTACTTACAAGCATTTTATTATACATTGTGGTTCAAATACGAAAGCCAAAGAACAGTGAGACCACTCACAGTGTACTTGCATCAGAGTGTTATTTATTTCTAAATAACAGATTTAGAAAAAATAAAATTTCACAATAGCTTGAATAGGAGTGATATTGCTCTTAAAAATAGCAATTTGTCAACTCCAGACTCTTGGAGAACTAGAATACCCTGGATAGTGGAACTATTTGGTTAACCTGTGGGCTATTGGGAGCTGTGTGAAGTAGCGCATTTATAACGCGATAAACCACTTACAAAGAATTGAGGCTGGAGGTGGCTTTTTGCCCCTTCAACAATGGGATACATAGTAAATTATTAATTTTTATATAGATTCAATTACTAGGCAAATAATATTACATTTAAGCATTTTTTTATTAAGGAAAACTATCAAATTAGCTCTAATTTTTTTTTTTTTAAAAGATCCTAGAAACCAGGAAGCCTAACAAAATAACACCTGCATTAGGATGTATGCTCAGACATGTGTGTGTTAAAAAGAGTATATTGACAGTATCTAGATGAACTTAAAGCTTATAGGTTCTGTTTCCACAAACTCTCTCATCACCTTTTGCAGCCTGTTTCTGGCTAAAATAAACTATTAAGGTTTGTGGGTTTTTTACTTTCAATATCCTAGAACTAAACTACTTTATTGTATTTACTTGTTAGAAACAATCCTCTTTCAAATCAACGCTGTATCAGTATCATGAAATACACTGCCTACGTATATTTTGATGGAATAGTTTTACCCCTTATGATTACTCCTTATTGCTACCTCCAAAACACAAACAATACTTTAACACAGTAGTTAATCATATTATGCTGGGGGAAAAAAAAATAAAAATAAGCCAAAGCTCAACAATGCTTTAGAATTAAAAAAACCTGAATCCATTATTTTATAATGACTGGTAAAAATATAAAGCATTTTATAAATCAAGTATCTTACCTTTCCGTCCAGGGTATACATGAGGGTAATATTCATAATAAAGATCAGGCTGGTCTAAATTTCCAAATGGTTCAAATTCCATTTCTGCATTTTGGAATAGATTCAATTTTACCAGCAGTGCTAGTCTCACAAACCACAGCTAAAAATTAATACGTATAAAAGAAGGAAGAGACAAGGTCTGTTATTAGCTTCAATCACAAGCCACATCCAAATACAATTTCAACTTTCTAAGTTTTTCTGATAAAGAATTTCTATGTTACCTACTGATAAGAATCAGGATTTATATTTACATGCTGTTTTGCAGAATACTTTTCGTAAGATCATTAAAATAAAACACAGAGGACTGATGTTTTAACTGTTTGTAAAGGTACTAGGATTTTGAAGATGAAGTTTAAAAACTAGCCTACTGCAAAATTAGAACATCTCTCTTGAAATTGAGCTAACATGTAAGAATTATCAATCTGATTTTTAATTGTTTTTCAAATTTTATGCAATTCTTAAAATCTGTTATGATTTTTGTGAGATCATGAGCTTTATAGTTACTAGAGCCAGAAGCATGTGTTGTCATCTGGTCACATTTTAAGTCAACCATTTGTTATGTTTCATGAACCTTTATTAATTTGGGTTCTTATTTTCTTACCATCATGAAACATACTTCTAACATTCAAAATCTACTACAAAGTTCAAAACCTAGATAGTGTGCATGAACTTTAGCACAGTGAGTCTTCCAAGATAGCAAAACACACTCCTTTTTACTAGTGTGATTACCTTTAAAAACATACAATCAAGATATAATTTTACTTTAAACAAAAAATATGTTTTAAAGGAAGACCTACTCAATCAAACATAAAAAGTGACTTGCTACAATGCTTTCATAAGCTCAGTTTTTTGGTAACAATTAGCAAAAGTTGTTTGATCATGTTAAAAAAAATCCCAGTGAATACTGTTGGAAAACAAGGGTGTATCTTTAAACGTACCTGTAAAGAATCTGTTGTGTGGTTAGTAGGTAGCCCACTTTTTTTATAGCCTTGACCATGTGCAGTTAGGAGCCGCCCACACAAGTCAACTGCTGCCCTCCAGTTTTTACTGCTCTGGGAAGAAGAAAAGAGTAAGTAGCAAAATCATAAAGTCCCTAAAATGTACAACTGCTTATTTTGCCTGAAGCAGCTACATGTACCCATCAGTAATAATGACAAGGTCAGGAGAGCTGGCCAGTGAGAAGCAGAATGTCATTTGTCAAAGCTGCACATCTAATTAGGCAAGAAGTGAAATCAAGCATTAACACCATCAGATCACTAAAACAAAATAATATACAACACCATATGGGATTCTAAACTTAAAGCTATATCATGTTTGCTAATATACTTGAATATAATAGTCACAATTTTGTTTTATCCTCAAAAGGAGAAGAAAAATGCCAGCCATATTTCAGTAATTACGCCCAAGTTACTCTGTTACAAAATACTTAACGCCTATTCCTACATCACTGACTTCAGTATTTCAGATTATAACCCCTAGTGCTGTTCATTTAATGAAAATAGACTTTCCTAACATTGCCCAGGACACAGAATTCCTATCAATAAATAACAAAGGACAAGAAACAATACAATGCATAAAATGATAAATTCAGAACAGTAACAATTGTTTCACACATAAAATACAAACACCTGAATTTCCACTACATGTCTAACTTAAAAATATTCTTAACTATATTTTTTTATTAATAAACCAAATCATTCCTAGTTAGACAAGTCAAACCATCTTATCACACTGTCACACTATTAATGTTTCTGCCTTGTATATGCTAATGAAGCCATGTAAATAGCTAACACCACCAAAAATTTAAAACACAGACTAACACTTCACAGGTTTTAAGCTATCATACTTTTCTCTCATATAGAAGTTTTTCCAGAGACATGTATCCAGCAGGTTATTATAAAACATATGCATCTTGTTCCTGAAAGTAATTTTTTTCAAATAGTTTCTTAAATACATACAAAAAAATAATAAATGTAATAGAAAACTGTCATGTTGTCTGATGAAATGTAAAGAAATAGAATGTATCTATATTGGTGGTGGCAAAGTTCAGGTACTGACCTTGAATTGGTATTATATTACATTCTCTCCAATGGTTAGAGTTTAGAAAACATGTCAATGCAGCAGTTACACAGAAAAGCTAGTAGTAACAGCTGAAGAGTTTTCATACACTCTGGCCCCCATTTTGCAGCCTTACAGTTCAAAGGCCCACTACAGACATCACCATGCACTGACCACCTCATCTCTCTCTGCCCTGCATTGTCAAATCCCAGATAAAAATTTGAGTTCCACTGAAAATGACAAAGTTGGCTGACAGCAAGACTACGGAGCAGCATAGAAGCTTCTGTGACATCTATGCTTTTATGGAAGAGTGGGAATTGATAATGCATTTATAATATCCTTCAACATTTATCTGTATCAATTTAGAAAAGCAGAAAGACACACTGACATGGATTACCTGAAATGCATTCCTCTTCTGAGACACAAATTAATTTATTATCCTTAGAACAGAAGTGGACACAGACTCTGAAGCCACTCAACTTTTCTTCCCAAATGAGAGTTAGGATCCAAAAATAATAATGGAACATTTATGACAAACTTAGGTGCTACAATTTTAAAAATTCTATTTCAGGCATGGACAAAACCCACTTTTTCTCTACAGAACAAGACAGCCAGGAGAAGCAAGTCTGACAACCACCGTAAAAAGTCTTTTCTGGAAAATGAAACATGATATTTATGATTTTAAAATTAGAGCTGCCTGCTGGTCATGGAGCTTAATTCTCTGTGGAAGCTTAATAGAAGGCTGCTGGCAGTATAACTTAATTTGAAATTAGCAGGACACATTATTATCTCTGGCAAATTGTACAAGACTTACAGTTGCCAGAGTTGCCAGCCCACCAGAAATCTTTATCCAGTTATTCCAAACACCCCTCAAAACCTTGCAGTTCAGTCACTTTCACATTTCCTGTTGTCTACAGCCACACGGTCCTAACAACCCGGGTCCCTTGTTCCTGAAAGTACTAGGGATGAATTTTGTTTGTAAGTCGTAAGTAGAGGCTCAAAGCAAATATGGCTACTACAGCTTCAGATATACCATTAAAAATACTGATGAATAATCTCAAAGAATAAAATAATTATTCTATGATGATCAGGATATGGTTGTCCAGCAGCAATTGTATGAAATAATTATTTTCTCCTACAGAAATACCGTCAACCAAATATTATTGCAAAATAGTTCACTAACGCAGGACCAGCCTGGCAGAAGAGAACTTCACACATGATATTAGCAAATCTTTATTTCCACAAAAAGTATGGAGCTGTTGTTCTTTTAATGAAAGACACGAGCCTATATGGTTTCTGTGCTTTTTACACACTACTAGTCCAGATGATTAACTTGTGAAGGGATTTTTTTTGGTCCATATAACATAACCAAAAATTAAGAAAAAACAAAGTATTTCAGTACTGACTGTTGTACACACACCAAAGCCAGGACAAGGAGATTAGCCATCCAACAGACAAAGCAACTGCATTATTTCTTGCAGAACTTCTCTGTTTTTTGCAAAATCAGAACAGGTCCTGGGGGAGATTTACATACAGATGGGGAACTGCATAGTAAAACCGGTTTCAAATAAAAAGGATTTATATTTTTCCTCACGAAAGACAGAACAGCCCAATAATTTTTTGTCTTTCACTGAACGTCTTAAGATGTCTGAGATTTGAATACAATGACTCTAGGTTTAAATCAAAAAAGTAAAGAGTAATGACAGGATTTTGTCAGGCTATTACCCTGTAGAGGTAAGAACTAAAAGTTTTATGGAGCTTGAGGTGATAGACTTGTGTGTTAGAGCGCCCCTCCATGCCCACTCTTCCCCCCTTCAATGAGAGCTTACCTGGCACACAAATCTGACATGCCTTTTTTGTAACAAATACAGTATATTATCTTACTGCTTCTTTTGATCGCACTTCCAACCTAATCAAATACTGTATCTGCAGTTTTAAGAGATAAAAAAGGTGTAAGGTGATCAACACTCAACTCCTCATTTTACTGACTTGCATTCCACCGTTTTCAAAATAAGAACCCAGATAAGGCTATGATGATCCCCTATTATTAAAGCAATAAAAGGAAACAGCCTAAAAACCATCTGAAATGGAGTCAACAATACGAGTTATAAATTCTGATAAATCCACATCTAAAGATCTGGTAATGCTTCTAGTCCATTTGGTCAAAGTTAAAAGTAACAGATACTCTCTACATCCCAATGCCTTCAATAAGCCTATTTTCTATAAAGCGGGATGAAGGAATGGGATGTAGGGTAGAAAAGAATTCCAGTGACTAACACTAGAATGTTAATAGTTCAAAGACAAGAATAGCACTGAAGATGTTATATTTTTTAGATTCAGAAATGAAGAAAACTTCCAATTGACTAAAACATCCCAATACAAGCCAAAATTGCAGTCTGTATGAAAAAACATTTTTTACATTTCTTCCTTTTCTAATAAAGTGTCATAATAACTTTAATTATCAGTTTTCACTATATCTGAAAGACTGCATTTTCATTCTATTATGAAGATATTCAGATTTGGACTGAAAGGAATACTACTGAATAGCTGCATACCACTGTCTCACATATACAACTGTTCCTTGGAAGTCTCCCCATGCAGGTCAATTTTGCTTGATTTTTTAAATTACTGTTGAACAAAGATCTTAGACATATGATTGCAGAAGTGTTTGTATTTCTCCTTTGTATACAATACTGTACACTGTCTTCCTGAATGAAAGCAGTGAAGCTTAGATGATGAAACAAATAGGACTAATACCCAGGTGGAATTCTTCTGTCAAGCAGACTGGACATCTACAGAAAACGTGTTCAGTAGAGAGGGAACTCACCTGATACATGAAGACAATTTATAACATTATTCAGTCTCTCGGGAAAACAATTCTGACTCAGAGGTAAGTCACTGAAATTTTTTCCAATAAACTGATGCTTTTTAGTGTAGAAATGCAACCTCTCCCACAAGCGTCCAGTTACTGTTTGTGCTACCTGTGTCTCACATCTTCTCTCAAATCAGCTACAAAAACGTTGGAAATTGTTCACTGATTTAGAAATAAAGGAACACACCCCTCGGTATTTTTAAGGATAATTTCTAACTTATTAAAGTGAATATGTATGCTATACCACTGTATCCAAGTTTTTTATATTTGAAAATATATGTAAGGGCACAACATTAATCACGTGCAAAAGTAACAGTATATGATTTTTTTTAAAATAGACTCAAAGGGAGTCATTAACTCTACATGTAACACCATTAAAGTGATTAAAATGTCCTCCTCCACTAGCTATGACATTCTTCTCCCCTGTAAATTACATTGGTAGAGCACTTCCACATCAGTTAAGAAAATGTAGTTAGTAACCCTTTCCTGGTCTAGTAGCTTGAAGAAATGATTGCATACTTAGGGCAAACATTGCGTATTCATAGTGGCAAGACACTGTAGTCTTCTTTTAGGTATGACAACTATCAAAGACATAATTTTCCTGTGGCTGCCAACAACTTACAACTCAAAATACCAGAAAGGTCTCTAACAAGAAATACTGTGCTCTTTGTTCAAATGAGAGTAAACAATTAATCTAAAATGTGGAACAGGAGCTAACATAATTGCAGCTTGAACCTTGTATGCATAATTTTTATTTCCCGCTGTAAAACAAAGCAACTCCGTGAAGATAAGCTCTTGCTTACATTTATTTGCTTTAGAGGTAAATAAATATTCCTATACCAGATTAATAAATTTTTTCAGAAACTGAAAACTCTGATTTTCTGTTTTCAGTTGAAAAATATAAACACTTATCCTCTACAGATGTGTAACTACTTACAAGTTATCACCTCAATGATAAACACATTTATAGAATTACTTTGCTAGACCACTCCAGCACTCCTATATCTCTTAAAAGCCTCAAAGTTCTACAACTAGCAACCGCACAACCTCTGCACCATTACCCTACCAGTAAAGCATTTCCAATCCACTGTTACCCTTTCCATAGCAGAAACTGAAAATGTGAAAGTACAGTTGTTCAATAAACCATTTATTCATCTTTGGGTTACTGGTACAAATCTCACTCAAATCAACGAGAGACCAACTTCATGCTGAGCAAACAATTTTGTTAGCTGAGTTTAATGAGTTCAGTTCCTGGTGAACAACTATTAGTCTTAGAAATGATGCTGCTGTTGGTGGTCTCCTCAGAAAAGGTGCACCTTTAGAAGTTCAGCTTACTACATTCTTGATAACATTTGTTTTCTGACAACTAATAGTACTTGAGGAAACTTCTGCAGACTTTGCACTATGATCCCCCCAAAAGGACTTCAGTCTCCAACATTCTTTGCTGTGAGCACTAACTTCATCTTACCCACAGAACTATTTTTTAACTTGTACAAGTAAATGGTTTTTACTGGAACTTCTGTAAGGAAGGTGAGAAGTTACTACTTAAGGATGTACACTGGAATCAATCCAATTTAACATATTATTTTGTGATGCTGGTGAACAGAGCTGGTATCTGCATTTGTAGATGTAATCGTATTGTCAATATATGTAAGGACCACGGCATTAAAAAGGGATCAGATGATTTACAGTATCAGAGTAATAGAACAGGTAAAACACAATCACTAGCTTGGAAAGCCATGTAACTTACAATATAACATGCTGAGTTCTGGACAGTTATAATAAAAAGATGTTAGCTTCAATACGAAGAGATTCTGAGAAGAGATCCGAGGATGATTATGAAGACATCCATGATGAGATGACTAGAGAAGAGTTATTTTTGCCTTTAGAAAGAAAATCTGAGAAGTGGAAATGTCACTGCTGTCTACCCATACAAAATAGCAGGGGAGAGGAAGCAAATATTGAGAACAGAAAATGACTTAAAAAGCAACACGAGATCAAAACACTTAAATTGTTGTAAACAACTTTATCTTTGATTAGAAAAAAAGATTTTGAGAGAGGATTGATTAGAATTCCTTTGATTAACCACCAAAGGAATGAAGTTCTGGAATAGCCTTCGAAAGTAGTAGCAATGTATCTGTATTTGTTAAAACAGTCAAATAAGCTAACAGAAGCAATTGTATGGTAGAATAGAGGTGCTCCAGAGTTGCAGCTGAAGACCTGTGGTATGATGATTTGGGATACTGATGAGCCATTTAGCATGCTCTTCCCATCTGTACAGGATTAAAACAGTAACCAGATACAAATGAAGCATTTTCCTCTGGAGCTGACAGGCTTTGAATACTGCTTCTGTATTTTTTTCTTTTGCTTTTTTCTCGTAACAAGAGAGTTCACCCAAGATCATCTAAGAATTTTAACCTAATAAATTTCTTCATAACAGGACTTAACATTCACTTTTGGTTTCAGCTGCCACTGGTGTCTTCCTACAACACGTGATAGTTCTTGAACCTTTTAGATGGGATCCCAGATTTACGCATCTAAATTTAGATGTGATCAGTAAATGTACTGATTAGATCTGTTTTGACCTAAGAGTTCAGACATCAGCTCACATGTAAACACCTAAATAATAGGTATCAGTCTGAAGCCGAAGTCTATCCTAATTCTATGCATTTCTCTTCTGTCCATCGCTACAAGCAACTGAATTGGGTGACTGAAACAATCTCATTAATTCTTATGTTCCTGTATAGTTCATATTGATAACAAACAGCTAAGGAAAAAAAAAAATCTTAACTTTATGGAAATTGTACAGCAATATTCCCAACTTTCACCAGTTTTTATCCAGATGTTAATGAAAATATTCCCTGTAAGTGGTCTTTGCATGAAAAAATATATTCACTGAATTGATCTGGTCAGGAATCCACTCATAAAGAAAGTAAAATTGGTGGCTGGTAACAGAGCACTTATATGTCATTCTGGACTACTGTGTATGTAAAAAGCACACATCTTTTTAATTAATAATCTAGCATGGGATTTTAATGTTTCTAAGTCTGAAATACCTTTTACCCTTAATACTGTTGCCAATCAGAAAACAAATTTCAACATTAAGAATTTCAAGAAAAATAGCAATGTTTGCAAGGAAAAAAAAAAAACCAACCTATTTTTTAATAATAATAAATAATAATAATAAAACTACTTTACATAAAAAGAAACAGATCTGCAAACAAATCTGAGAAATAGTTATGTTGCATACTCAAGAACAACTAACAGATAATGATTGGAAGCCTTGAAAGCTGAAGAACATCCCAACTTCTGGCTGAATGGCTGCAATTTTATCAAAAAAACCCTTCTAATAAGACAAGTTTTAAAAAAAATCTGCTATAGGTAGCAAAAAGTGTGATAGCTGCAGATTGCCTCCTATCTTCTCTGCCTTGATCCTAAAAGCCTTAACACTGGAGCTTAAGAGCACACTCAAAGCTAAAACATTATCAGTGGCAGCACTGTATTTAAGGTACAAGATGGTCTGCAACACAGAAGAACATTTAGCATGGACACAGCTACCAGGCCAAATAGAAAAACATTCCCCATACGCCAAAACTTCTCTTCTGCAAGAGGGAAAGGAAGTGCAGAAAAAGGCTTTTCCTACTTAGACACTGATGGGGACAAGACTTCTTAGTAAGACCTTTTTTTTCCCCTCCAAACTCCCAAGTTAAGCAAAACATTGAGACAAATAAAAAAAGCCTGTCTCCAGGATGGAGATTACAATCTGTTTTTTCAGGTTTAGTTTCCAAAATTACCTCTGAATTCCTTTAACAATGCTTGTGGAGACCACCTAGAGTTTTCCTAGCATGACAAAGTTTCTTCCGGAGCTTTACGTGTAATGTAACAAAATTAAATTAAAAGATGTTAAATACTAAATACAGACTGTCCTAATGCTTATAATTCCTCACTGCTTTTCCTCAGTAATTTTTAATCCATTTTTTCATAAATAAAATAAGCCTAAAATATTTTTACATTTCAACAGATTAAGTAAGGCTCAGTCATGTAACAGTAATGAGTTTCATACAGGAACACAATGGTTTAAAGAACAAGGCAAGGTTCACAAAGCAGCTAGATGCAACTATTTCCAGGTCCAAAATGTTTACATCAAGGAAAGGATTTTAACTTAGAGAAAATTAAGCTTTCATTGGAAGTAATTTAGTTTAGTTTTCCTGCACTGAAATAAAAAATTAAAGCAGTGGAAATTATCACATCAGCTTTGCTTACCATTTACAACAACTGGTATGTCTTACCTTCTGTAAAACACTAAGGTGAAAACATAAATAATACATACACAGTTAAGCAAAAGCACGATTAAAATGTTTTGCAACCATTTACATTACATAAAAATTAACAGCTGATAAAATTCACAGTAACTTAAAGTTACCTTTTTTCTAACTTTTGCATATTGAAAGTTAACTAGGTCATTTAAAACCGAATATTTAAACCCCAGCATCATTCCCATGAAAAACTACTGTACTTTGGCTAGTACATTTGCAGGATCATGAATAGCCGGATATGTAGAATTTTTTTTTTTAATTTCTCCTCGCAGTCAGTAGCTCCCAATTATCTTGAGGGAAGCATGGTATTTAAAATATATCGAAGTACAAAGATCATTACTTACAATTAGCTGTTTCAAGCCTACAAATGACTGTTCTACAGAGTTGGCGTTTAAAACTTGTCTCTTCACTGCAGCTTGCTCCCCCAAGAAACGAAGCATTAAGTCTTTTACTGCATCTCCCTTGGTGTTCATGGAACAGAAAAAGAAGAAACATAACAAGATACTTTTCAACATTATTTTAGGAAAATAAAATGTTGAATTAAAGCTGAGCAACATAGTTTCTTCCCCTTGAGAAATACTTATTTTCCAATACTCTTTGTGTGAAATTAATACAAATGCATATATATTTACAGCACTTTAATGAAAACTTCCAGATTTACTCTACATTATTTGCTATATTCTCTTTTCCAATGTTTAGGTTTCAGTTAGCATAGAAACATTCAGGCTTATTTGCTTCTCCTATATTATTCTTCAAAGAACTTACAAAATGCTCCTCAAAAATCTTACAAAACATAGCAAGTTTTACAGGTTTTCATAATGACTATTACTGTTGAAAGGTGCAATCTACTGATCAAAGCTAAATGTGCACATAATCAGCTAGCCTTAAGTACCCACAGAAAATTAACTTTGAGAGATCATAAAACCAGGAAAACAGCAACCCTGCAACAAGTATTCTTAATTTCAAAGAATTAACTGCAGGAATCAGTCAGAGAAATTGGGTTATCTGAGATGAGTGACTTGAAGACTTGAGACTACTTGAGAAGTAGACATTTGAAAGAGTTTTCTGAAGTTAGACAAGATTAATTCTACATTTTACAACATGGAGCAGCTAAGAAGAAGAATGTCCAAATCCAGGTTCTGTTTCCAGCTTTGCTAGCAATAAACAGAATAACTGTACATGGCACCCTCTGTGCCTCAATTTCCCCTTCTAATCTTTGTTCAGCTATCAATTTCTGTGCCTTCCCATTTGCTGGCTGACATCCCTGTGGTTCTGCGTACTAGAGATTTTCAACAGGCAGTCAAGAACTTCAAACGTAATATCAAGCACCTACTGAAAAACTGTAGACCATGCATTGCCAGATGTTGAAAACTGTGCTACTACTGCCTGCGCACTCTTCAGGTACCATGTCTGCCAACACAGTGCAGGACAGGGCGCGGGGGGGAGTGTCCTAGTCTTGCCTGGACTGTATCCATTACTGTATACAAGAGAATCCCCTATGGTGTCAGAAGTCACCACGTGCCAAAAGCAGGTAACAGAAATTATTTCTGTAAGATTTTTGCCAATCTTATGTTTTTACTCTAGAAACGCAAACATCTGAAAATAAGGAAAATTATCAGCAATATACAACAAAATACTTATCTTTTGTTTTTAAACAGAAAGTAATTTATAATCCACATTCAGCCAGAGTAAAGATCTGATTCACCATCCTGTCAGTGAACAGCAGATGTTCGTGGAAACAGTGTAAGAAACAGGATACGCTCATATTGGTCTTTCCCAATTTAAAGCAACCAGAACTTTATGGTCCACCTGTGCTCATTTTCAGTCTGTTTTTCTGAACAAAAGTACATCCGAGGGCAGTGAAGTCTACAACTTAAAAACAGTTACATGGGCTGCAGAACAGTAACTCCTTTTGTTATGCTTATTATTCAACAGCTCCTTTGCTATAAAAACCAGCAAATCATAATCCTCTACTTACCTTGATTCTTTTTGAATTTTAGATCATTATTGCTCTTGTAAACCAAAAGGTTCTCTTCCTTTTAGATACCACTCACAAGAGACAACCTCTGCACTCCTTACTATCCCTCCTCTCCCTGCAATTTGTTTTAATTCCATTATATCTTTTCAGATTTATGGTAACTAGAACAAGCGTTTAATATTTAAGATGTTATTAAGCAGAAAGTGATTATGCAAAAATGTAAGCATACAAAGGAATATTTACAAATATCCCTCTAAAGGATCATGAAAACATTCACTCGAAGAACTGAGGTAGCAAGCTCTTAGCACAGAGAGCAGGAAGAAAGCCACAGAGCCTTCTGCCTAAAAAAAGGTGAGCTGCATAAAATACAGTAAAGCTTAGCTATGGGAAAGATGAATGATATTAAATGTTTGCACTTTGCCCACAGACAGTGATGGGAAATACATTTGTGTTTTCTGTCTAGTTTCTTGAGGAATGAGACTGCAACTATTGTTTCACTACATGGAAAATTTTTACCTGTAAATGCTGTCACTTACCCTATGAATAAACAAGATTTCCACCTTTCAGATAGAAGAGTCTGAAGATTAAGAAGAGACAGAGTGTGCAAAATGACATAAATACTAAAGAATCTTTAATCCCCCCCAGAGTACTTTGGAGAAGGAAACATTACAAATGAATGTAATGAAACAAAGGGCATAATGAGAGCAGACAGTAACTGATGAAGAAAGGCATAATGTAAAGAACATAAAAAGCAGCACTCCAACTTGTTCCCACACTTGGAGAGCACAGGTACCGATAATCTGTACCATATGCAATCCAAGATAGTTTAAAAAAATGTTTCTTGAATGATCAGCAAAAAGTATCACACAGCTAAAATCAAGAACATTTTATATTTTTCTTGGTGAGCTTTTAAAACAACACACTTGTAATAAGAACTGTGTTCAGGTTTGGTCCCTGCTATACAAGAAAGTTGTGGACAGGCTGGAGAGGGTCCAAAGGAGGGCCACAAAGATGATCAAAGCACAGGGAAGCCTGCTGTGTGAAGAAAGGCTGAGAGAATTGGGTTTGTTCAGCCTTGAGAAGAGAAGGCTTAGGGGAGACCTTATCACCATGTTCCAGTATTTAAAGGGTGGCTACAACAAAGATGGAGACTCCCTTTTTACAAGGAGCCACATGGAAAAGATAAAGGGTAATGGTTACAAGTTACTCCTGGGGAGGTTCTGACTGGACACAAGAGAAAAAATGTTTCCCAATGAGAACAATCAAGCATTGGAATAATCTCCCCAGGGAAGTGGTGGATGTCCCAATATTGGACACTTTTAGGATTCAGCTGGACAGAGTGCTGGGCCATCTTGTCTAGACTGAGCTTTTGCCAAGAAAGGTTAGACCAGATGATCCTTGAGGTCCCTTCTAGCCTGGTATTCTATGACTCTAGGATACACTTTCTGAGTGAGCAGAGGAAAAAAAAACAGTACTGAACTCTTCAGTATGTCATACAAAGTTTCAGTCCTTCACTGAAGAACTTACAGTTCACTGTAAATGCTTTTTCAAACAAACTTCTCTGTGAACTGCACACAGCCTGGTTTAACATCTCACATTAACATTTAGCATTAGCAAGCTATTCATACCAAAGCTTTAATGACCATTGTTGGAAGCTGATTTAAAGCTGAAAACATGCCTCCCACAATGTTTCAGTTGACATTTCAAGTACTCTACAATTATAATTTCAGGTAAATACACAATTTGCAGTACTAGAAGTGTATGGAACAATGATACCAAAGTAGGGGATGTCAGGTCAGTCAAGGCATGCACTCAGGCCACTGAAAAGCAGTAACTGGAAGTGAGGAAACTTGTATAAACATAAAGCACTTCAAAACTTGTCCCTGCTGACATGCCTGTGAGACTGCTTATAAATTATAATCGATGCAGAAAGCAGCAGGAATACCCTTTAATTCCACTGATGATTTGACATCAGGTCTTACTGTGGAAATACATCACAATGGACACTGCTGTAACGTCTCCTTTTCAATTATGTACTAAATGGTAGATCTGCATATATGCATGTGCCCAGATTCATGGAATCATCAGCACAAACAAGCCTTTAATCCTTGACTGGACTGAGGAAGGTGAGAGAGAACTATTTGTAAAAAAGGAGGCCTGCAATAAGGAGGCCCTTACCCTTGGGACCAGCAGAAGGGATCATTCCTTCTGTCCATCCCATTAGCTGTCAGAAGAGAAATACTACACACTCTTGAATTACATGTCAAGGTCTAAGAGATTTTTTGGGGAAGGTGGGAAGGACCCTTCCATTCTTTTGGGGAGGAGTGGAGAATAGGAGCTTCCTATTACAGTGCTTTCTTTCACACCAATTATTGGGCTCTGTGATGACAAATAAGTGTTTTAAGATAAATGTAATCCAAGAAGTAGCAGCAGCATGGCATATGTCTAAAACTGGTATCATTTGTTGCTTGTGACAGAAACCTAAGATTAGATTAGATATAAGGAAGAAACTCTTTACTGTGAGGGTGGTGAGACACTGGAACAGGTTGCCCAGAGAAGTTGTGGCTGCTCCCTCCCTGTCAGTGTTCAAGGCCAGGCTAGATGGGGCATTGAGCAACCTGATCTAGTGGAAGGTGTCCCTGCCCATGGCAGGGGGGATGGAATTAGATGATCTTTAAGGTCCCTTCCAACCCAAAACATTCTATGAGATTTGTCAGATAATTCAGCTACAGATCTGGATCTGATTCACTATAGAAGCTTTTCTGACAGTTCCTGCAGATTGGGAAGTTACTGGAGACTGCTCTCTGCTTGTATTTGACTATTGACTGATAATCTTTGTTATGCTACAATTAAGGATTAAAGCATCCAAACCGTCAACGCCATATCTCTAGACAATTCTATTATTCAGAGACATAGATACAAAAGAGTAGGGCTAGCCTGTTTCAAAAAACAAAAAAATTTCCGTTACAATAGTTAGCCTTGCCTGAGCAGCCAGGATAAAATTGCTTCATGAGAATTACTGAACAGAGCCCAGTGAAATTCTCAAATTCTGAAAAAACTTTTTATGCCTTCTCACCAGTTGGGAACTTTGATAGAAGACAAAGAAATGATTTTTTGCTACTATGTTTTTTCCTTCATGATCTCATATGGAGATTTCCCTTTAATTTTGGGGTTATCCATTCCCAGTAGCTTGCTCCAGCTCTCAGTCTTTCTTAGAGGTCGTATCTTTCCATTTGCACATACAAATGATGTAATTTCAGTCAGTGTTAACATTATTGAGACCACTGTGAACATCATCGAAAAATGTTATTTCCCACTTGGTTGCAACAATGAATTCCAGAAGCAATGAAAGCTGTCTACTTTCAGACTTTGTAGTACAGCATACTAATTTTGTATATATTCCAAATGCAAGTATTATCTTACAAACTATGAGGACCAGAAACAAGCTACTTAAAAATACAACCAGCTTTGGATTCTATGGAAACTGTCAACACTGGTTTTCAACGGACCCAGCAAATTTCACTATGAATAAATCAAATGTAGTTTTAGCGCCTTCATGTATAAGTAGGCAGCAACATTAAATTTTCCAATAAGGACTGAAGTAATACACACAAGGTGACCATCAGCAACAATATGAAGCACTATGATATACAGATAATTGGACAGCTCTTACATAATATTTCTAAAATATAATCATACACTAAGATACAATAATAGACTCTTACCTGGATATTATCAAATTTTAATCCAGGCATGGTGAGATTCTCTTTATCTATAAACACCGTGCTGTACTGTTGTGTGGCAACTGAAATGAGAACATTTCTGGTTTCCTCACTAGGAAGCCAAGCATCATTTCTTCTATCTAGTTCACTCATATTTAAGGCTGTGGCAAATGGGTCATCACTCCCAGCAAAAACAGCTTGGATTTGTGAGAACGGCTGGGGGGACTGAGTTATTTCTACAGATGATGGAGGACCACCTGCTTCAGGTCTCCCATTTCGCACAGAGAAAGCAGGGTTAGGTGAAGCACAAGAACTGTCTCCACCATTAGAAAGAGAAGACATTTGCTCTGGAACTGAAGAACTTGCATTGGGATTACTAACAGAAATAAAATTGGATGTGGTAAATGAATCAAAAAAATCAGAAGCTAAAGTATTAGTGTTAACAGTATCACCAAAGAACTTGCTTAGACTTGGACTTGGTTGAACCACCTGCGGATTTGACTTCACTGGAGTCTCAATTATACTACTAAAACTGGGAGATTTTACCATCTGAGGCTCAAAACCATCAGGTAGGAACAACTGTGGTTGGGTATTTACATTGTTTGCTTGGCTGAAGATGGTACACACAGGAATAGGCTCAACCTCAGAAGATGATTTGCTGGTACCAGGTGACAATATCTCATCCTCAGGTTTACTTTCATCAGTATTATTAGGTTTTGTTTCAACATGAACATTGTCTCCCAACTTTGGTTCCTCCTTCACCTCTTCCTGAATTGATTCTTCCTGATCATCTGTTCCAATCTCAGAAACGTCTTTGGGGGTTTCTTCATGTTCAGTTTCACTTCCATTACTTAAAAACTCTTCTTTATCCACTTCATCTTGTGTTTTTTGATTATCTTTAGCTTCCATCTGCTCTACAATCTCCTGGAGACAACCAAGTTCACCTGTGTCATCTTCACTGTTGTTTGGAGAATCAGAAATAATTACACTCTCCATCATTTGTTCATTAAGTTTATCTACAAAGTTATTTGAATCTTCTGATACAGTTTCATTCCCTTCAGACTCAAATTCATCTCCACCAAGATCAATGGTTTCCTCATGAAAAAGAATTTCCTCACGAGTTTTCTGCTGAACTATGTCTCCGCTGTCATCTTCATCCGAGGTGCTCTTCGCATCCTTAGCTTTATTTTCATTATTCTCCATGGCAGCTGAAGAGGGAAAAATCCCCACCAAAACAAGTATTAGTTTTATTACTAAGGTACTGTCCTGGTGTCACCCTGAAACTTCTAATTATTACAGAAATACTGAAATTCTTGCTTTAAAAATATAGTAGTTTCACAAGTTGACATCTTTAATTTAACATATGTCCACAGAATAAATTAATTCTGAAAAAGGTTTTCTCCTTATCCTTTTAGCAAGTCGCAAAAATATTGGGATAAAAGAGCGAACCCCTCCCCCTAAACACAGATAAAACGATATTTGCTCTTCTGCTCGCAAAATCTAGCTCGGTTCCCGTTTAAGAAAAGGAAAGCGCGCGTTTACGGCTGCCACCGGTGCAGGCTGCTGAGCCCGGGGCCTCGGCCGCCGCCCGCCCCGCAACCGCGGGCTCCCGGGGATCGGCTCTGCCTCCAGCAGCACCGCGGGGCACCCCCGGCCCTGACAGCGCCGCGGCGGGGTGGGCGCGGCCTCCCTCACTGCCTCCGCCTGGCGCAGCCCGCGGCGGGGGGGCGGGGCGCCGCCCTTCCTCAAGGCCAGAACCCCGAGGCCACCTCAGCCCCTACCCGGGCGCCCCTCAGCCAGCAACAGAATCACGCAAGCAAACTGCCCTGCCCTCCCTTCGCCTCGCCTCGCCTCCCCTCCCCTCACCTCACCTCCGCGCCGCGGCGGCGACACCCCCTCTCCGCAGCCGCGCCGAGCGCCGCTCCTCACTGCGCCTGCGCCGTGGGCCGGGCGTGCGGGAGTGCGCACGCGCGAGCACACCTCCCGGAAGCGGCGAGCGACGGGCAGCGCCGAGGGCCAGAAAGGCCGGTGGGTAGCGGGGGTGCCGTGTGGCGGGGCCGTGATGGAGGACGATGCGCCAGTGATTTACGGGCTGGAGTTCCAGGTGGGTGTGGAGGGAGGCCGAAGGAGGGCTGGCAGATGTCGGTCCTGCCTCTGGGGAGGTGGTGGCTGTAGGACTGGGGGTGTGTAGCGAGGTAGGGGAGTGCCGGGGGGGAGCTGTGGGGCCCGCTCAGGGGGAGGCCAGCGTCCCCTCGCCCCCCTGAGCCGCTACCCGTGGCACCACTGTCTCGTGATGGTTATTGACACTTGCGCGTCACGTTGGGGGTTTTAAAGGCGGCTGATCAGGGTGCAGGAGTTGATCCCTGCTTTAAAACTTGCTGTTTCCAGGGCAGGTGGGCCAGTGTGGGTGCAGGGGCTGAGGGCAGAGGTGGTCTCTCTCGTGGCTGTGCACAGCTTGGCTGGCAGGGCTCCTGCCCTGTCATCAGACCCTGGCCCACCTCTGGAGGAGTCTTTGTCTGACTTTGGGGCGGTAGGAAAATACCGGCAGCCTCAAAGAGATTCTTGCAGTTGTTTCTTTCTTTTCAGGAATTAAAAAAAAAGTAAAAATGCTTTTCTGAGGAGAGGGTGTGAAACTGTTTCCAATAAGTTGCAAATTTTCGTTGGTTATATCCAACTGTAAAGGTGCTTGAAGTTTGTGGGATCTTTTGCTATGGGTTCCATGACCACATTTGTCCCATAAGACAAATCTGTCCATCATATTAATGTTATAAGGAAATAGGACTGTCTAACTTAGGAACTTATTGATCATCTTTGTAGAGGATCACAGGTCTTGTGTTTAATGAAGTTTCTATAAGTTCTGGGAAAATAAACATCTAGGTAGCTGTATGGGTGAGAGGGACCATAATTTATGATTCTTTTCCACAGAAAGGGTTTACTCAGCTGTTACGTGTTCTCTTTGACAACAGCTGGCTTATCGTTGTTGCCATTAGAGTGGTAACAGGAGGCGCTGTGTTTCTTCGGCAGCTCACAGAGCAATGTTTCCATTCTACAGTAGATGTAGTAGTATAAATGTGTACCCATCGACTTATTTTTTTAGGCACCTTTACAAAAGTGCTCGTGGAAAGTAATATTTATAGGTTCTTTGTAACAGGTTTGGATGTCCTGGCTAGTGAGTGGTGTGCTCTGTAATCCTGACTATAACAATAGATCTCCTTAGCAAATTGTATATTTGTTTGGTTTTCCTCTTGTATAGGACCTAGTGTGTAATACTCGCCTGTACTAAATGTTGAATCTACTGAACTCTGATAATATGCTATCATTTTGTGATTAGCTAGAGATGATTGTAACTCGTACTTCAAAATTAATAAAACTTACATCTCTTTTGCAGACTAGAATATATATTCTCTACTTAATAAAATTCATAGCTTCTTTCTAGTAGGTCTCATATATAGTAAGTCTGGGACCTCCATGGACCTGTGCCCCTGCCACTGCTCCAAATCCTACATCTTCTATAGATCTCTTCTCTTCTTCTCCAAAGTGTATTACAGGGCTATCTGGTGGGAGGATAAAGCAAAAGGACTAAAAGTGGCTGTAATCAGAGGTAATTACAGTTAATACCGTAGAGATTTATTTAGAGGGAATTATAGAGAAATATAGAGATTTATTTAGAGATTAATTTAGAGAGAAGGTGGGGAAGGAAAACATAGTTTATGGCCACGTCGGAAAAGGAGTGTAGAGATGAAGGTTCTATTTCTGATCTCCTTTAACTGCCAGTGTGGCTTTAAAACAAATTGTATCTCTGTGCTTTCTGAAGAAGGCTCTGGTGGAGACACTTAAACTTAAAATTGGTCTGGTTCTTCCAACTTGCATCTCCAGGTCTAATAAGATTATTATTCTTTTTAAGCCTGGCTTCTTCTACGTTGATAGACAATAATGGCTAGCTGCATCATCACAACTACTGCTTCTTTCCAGTGTGTGTCAGAAGCACTGTGCCTAAAAGCATCTCTTCAGATGAGTTTTTCAGCCCGGTTTGAAGAATTTTTGTTGTTGTTTCTTATGTTTGGGTTTTGGTGGGGTTTTTTGTTATTTCCAATCTTTACTTCAGCTCTATGACAAGCTTATTTCAAAGTTGAGATTTGAAATTATGAACTATTTAAAAAGATGGAGGGAACTTCTTACTCTTATTACGCATAAAAGTTGTATGTCACACAACCGTGACATCTAGAAGCTACACGAGGGATTGCAGACTAAGAAGCTACATGTGGCTCCAGCAGTAAATAAGAATCTGTCTTGGGCCACTGCCAGAGAGAATGTAATTGTGCAGATATGACCTTCATCCAGTGTGGCCAGGTTTATAAGAACATAAAGCTGATCCCTCCTAGGGTGCTATCCACCAGCTAACTTAAAATTATTTCTGCATAAATTCTCTTCATTTTTATGTGCAAAGTGTGTTTTGATGTATTGGCATAAGTAACTTGGGTAACTTAGAATAATGGAAAAAACACATATTTCTCTTTTTTGAATACAGTTTTCATCAAAAAGAGGCTTAGTGGAACAGGGAAGTCTTAGAAGAACCACATCACTCTCAGTTCTGACAGATGAGAATAGAAATTAAAGATACAAATCCTGAGCCCTTATATAACCATATATAATTGCATGTGTAACTACTGTACAAAAAGTTTTACCAAGTAACAGAGAGAAATAGTTTTGGGTGGCTTTTTTTTTTTGGGGGGTAGAGGGGGGAAGCTAAACATCTGACAGCAAAACAAGATTAAAGCTAGTGATGAATTCAGTTTTCTGCACAATTAGTTAATTTTTTGACCTCATTAGTTCCCTCTGTTTTACTAGACAGCTGCTGTTTAAGTTTTTGGGGTTCTATGAACACCTGTAGTTTTCTGAAGTGGGTTTTTTGTCTCTTTATTGTGTCTGTGAGCTATATGAACGTCGTACAGACATATGAAATGTGTGAATTCTAGGGTGTGTGATTCTTTTTGTGACAGTTTTTGGTTTTTTAAAGGCAATATCCCACCACAGTTGCTCTGGTCATCCAACTGTAGTGAAAATGAGAAAATTACAGAGTGGGTAGTGAGTGAAAATATGACATGCTGCTTGAATTGAGGACTGAGTGATGTGTCTGTGGCTCATGGTGATGAATATGGGGCAACAGCAGGAGCTACAGAACATTTCAATACTGAAAGGTCGTTCTTCTAAAAGGAACCTTGGTAGACTTCACCAGTTTCCCAGGTTATGAGAATGTGGTAAATGGGGTCCCGGGGTTATTGCTAAGTGCTACTTTTTATCAGTGAAATTATGTGCTTCTTACTTCTCCGGTGTAGAGTTGACCTATGTTTACTATCGAACCTGGAGTATGCAGTATGCTTACCCTGTGTTGAACAGGCTTCCGTTTTCGGGGATTCACAATTTTCCCCATCCTGTTCTGAGTGTTTAAACAGTGATGTTTTGAGTAGATGTATAAGCACTGTTGAATGTCTGGACATACTGTATTTGCCTTAGTTTAAGGTTGACTGGATGATGCTTATGGAAATGAGCTGTGTAGAGGGGTGCTTTCCAGGGTAGGTATTTGGCTGAGTTGCAATGCCAACTATGATTCTTGTAGGGACATCTTACGTCTTGCTTGTTTAAAAACATGCAGAAGCTAGCTGGCATCATGGGGGGAGGAAGGAGGAACATTGCTTGTGCCAGAGAGTGATAATTATGAAGCGTGTGTTTGGCACATTTAATGGATTTTGGGAATACCGCAATAGTGAGATGAATTTCAGCATGCCAGATACTCTTACTGCATGTTACATGTCAAAAGTACATAGACTTGCAAGGGAGAAATGCAATGAGCAGGAGGAAAGGACAGTGGGAAGCCTGCTGGCTGACTGCTGGGCTGTACTACACAAGGGCAACTCCAACTGCACCCTGAGATGAGGTCTGGCTGAAGCAGGCTTAAAAAAAACCAGTGCGCTAATACTTTGTCAGAGTTTGTGTACAGCATTGTGGTCCTGTTGTTCATCTTGAATAAGCAATACTTGGCCCATATTGTGTTGTCATTTAACAGGTTTTATGAATCTGAACAGAGGCTATTGATTTTTAGGACTTTCTTGCCTGTTGCAAGACTAAGGTGAAATTTAATTTCACTAAAGCCAAATTTGACTTCTTAGAATAAGAATCTTAAGGCAGTGCAAAATACCAACTGAAATAGATTGGTCTCAGGTCTTATATAATGTGTGTATGTGTATAATATCAGTATGTATGAGAATAGCTCCATTGACCTACCTTTGGTGGAGTAGAAAGCAGGTGTAGATTTATTAGAAGGAGGGGGGAAGGGGACTTCTTAGGAAGACATGTGTCACTTGTGCAGCAACCAGGGCAACCTTTCAGGTTCGGCTGTGTTCCAGGGAGTGGAGCAGGTGTGGAATCTATAGCTCCTACTGCCAGTGGAGTTCTCTTCCCTGGGAGACCTTTTGTAGTCTCTTGATATATGAGAGACAATGGCCTAAACAGAATGTAGATGATAATTTTGATACAGCTTTAGAGATGTTTTTTGAGGATTTATTCTGAAAATTGAATCAGTTCAAGAAACTGCATGATAATGTCTTAGTGAAACTCCTAGTTTTTGTTTCACTCCTCTTTCTTTTCTAAGATTACTTGCTCATGAGTCCCAGTCCCGTGTATTTTAATCCAGGCTGAGTGAGTGTTCATTCTCTCACTTGTTTTTCTATTCACCTCTTTCTTCAGGACCCTTACTGAGGGTGGCATTTCAGTTGCGAGGACTTCTCGTGGAACTTCAATCTAACATACTGTTAGGTTTAAAGTTTTACTAGGGGAAAAAAGGTAGATAAGTGGCAAAACTCTCTTAACTAATCCCCCAGAGATATTCATAATACATGAAGTGGAAAAGGTGGAAACTCTTTCTTTTAGGACCCTTAAGCAATTAGCAGGATCTTGCTAATATTAGGTATGGTACAGACTAACAATAATATGAAGATAAAGTTACATGAACTTGAAGGAGCTGTTAAAAGGTGATTGTTACCATTATGTCTTATGATAAATGAATGGGATTTCTAAAGATGATTGTGATATGCAAGGCTTTGTGTGAGGGTTGCTTTTGCTGCTGTGAGGGTTTACAGAATCTGTCAGTCTTTGGAATAGGGTCAGTGCACTAAATACATCAGTGGTGGGAATTCTTGTGCTGTGAAAGACTTGGAGAAAGCAGCTGTCTGAGAGCATTGAAGGTCACCTGGGCATGTGTGCTGCCAGCCTCTTCACTGGTAGAGTCACTGCAGCTTATTACAGTCAATGATAGAGGGTCTCCTACTGTGATGGGAGAAACAGGGCTGTCCTACCTAAGTAAAAATCAAAGTGCACCTACTTGAAAATTGGAATTATGCCAGAAGGCAAAAATAATATTCATGACATTAGCAGCCTGGAGCTTCTCTTGGGGGGGGGGGGGTGAGGAACTTGTATTTTGACTCCAGAATGAGGCATCAGCAAAGCCAGCCCCTTCCCCTTTTCCCCGCATGTCCGTCCCCGTCCCCCCCCCCCCCCCCGCCGCAAGTAGCAGTATAGTATTATCTGGTTTTCAGCATAGGCAGATGATCAAATAACTTTAAATTCAGATTTGGGGACTGCAAGCCAAATACTGCATCCTTCACATTTTATATTGCAAGTTCACTGCTTGTTAGTACAGACTGATTGTATGAATTTAAAATGATACATGGGTTGCAGAAATTCTTTTGATTGTATTAAATGTAATACAAATATTCAATGTTGGGGTCAGTGTATGTTTTCTTGTTTGCTGATACCAAACTCGTGCAATGCATCAGGAAAACAAAATATGTATTGAAGGAAGTACCGATCCTTTTTTCTTTGTCTATTAATGCCTAAAATAGTAAGTCTAATTAAAAAAGTAACTAACTGTGTATTTGGCTGGTATTTCAAAATACATAGAGAAGGAAAAGTTTCAGAACTTATGAATGAAGTGTAGAGATTCAGTGCATTACAATTCCATGATGCACTTACTTTAAAGCAACCTACTTTATCTTTTCGAGGTTTGTCATTGTGTTCCCCTGGGTCACCTCTTGCTGTTGGCAAGGTCTCTTCTCTCTGTAGGCTCTGTTCTATCCTGCAGGTGGTCTAAATTGTCAGGGTAGGGTAGAAGGTGATATTTGTCCAACATCACACTGAGTTTGGTGTAGTCACGGACATGATGCCCAGTCTCCAGTTAGTCTTTCCTGCATTCTGGCACAAGGATTGCTGTTTCTTCTGCTTTATCTTTATACTGCTGTTTGTCATGCTTGTATTCTAGGTTTTTGCATACCCTTTGCATTGCACAAATTAATATCTATTTTTGTAGTGTATTTGCAGTTGTCCCTTTCCTTTACATGTGATGCATTTCAGGACCTGCTTCTAAGACAAGGGAGCAACGAGCTTATATGGAGTCAAAGCTGTGTCTTAATTCAGTGTGAGCCTGTTACTCTTTTGACCATAATTACTGTGCATGCAGTAGGATCTGTTAAGCATGTGTGCCTGGCAGGAATAACTTTTGAGGGACAGGGTTTCTCTTGAAGAGTACATCTGGGTGTTTTTGGAGGAGGAGTTTGATCAAGTCTGCCTTTGTTTCCTTACAGTTCATGGCAGTTTTTTTTCCTCAGATTGACTTGTCCCCGATGTTTAGCTGTGCCTGTTTCTGCAACGCCATCACTGGCTAAAAAATAGTAAAACAGCTTGGTCATGTTCCTTGTTACTTTTCTTTCTTGTCTCATGGAAACCAGACTACACAGTTGGTTACCTAACCTGTGAACTTCTGGGAACATCCTACAAGCTTCCTGTGAGTTGTGATTTTGTTGGTGGTATTTTTTTGTTTTCCCTCTGCCTACCCATTGAGAATAATATGTGATGTTAATGTAGAATTTAAACTTTTTCCCCACAGTTTAGGACAACTTTTTTTTTTCTCATTTGCCTTATTCTCTTCCTTAGATTGATCTTAAACATTCTTGTCAGGATTGGATCTTCCTAGCCTTATACTGCATGGCTTTCTCTGGAAGTTCAAGCTTGCTCTAGGAAACAGTTGGAATTTCTTTCCATTAATGTATCTCATCTTTTTGATTCTCCTCTCAAGCATATTTTGCTATATCTTCATCAGGCAATTTGGCGGGCTTCTGCATATTAACAGGATTTTTGTCCTTGGCCCACAGTGTGCTCCACAAAACCTGATTCACAAAGGTGCATGACTGGTTCCAAACTCAGGCCTTTCTTCTGTGAATCATTTTCACAGGTGATCTTACAAACTGGTAGCCAGTTCATGACAAGTGATACGCTATTCCTTTCATTTTCATTTGCCCACAAATAAGCAATATTAATTTGCAGTTATTTTAGATGGACATAGCAAGGCATTCTTCATATTGTTATAAATTTGGTCTTTAAAAATATATTGGAATAAGTCTCTGGAGCCTTCGCGTGGACTTTTTCAAACTCTTCAATAATTCTTTATTGATATCAATATTCAACCCTTTATAATTTTTTTAACCCATTTTCTATTCCTTTTTCTCTTCCCATATGAATATCCTTTCTATGTCTTGTTAGTGAGATGTATCACAGAATTGTCTAGGTTGGAAAAGACCTTGAAGATCATCCAGTCCAACCATCAACCCAACATTAACAGTTCCCAACTACACCATATCCCTCAGCACTATGTCGACCCTACTCTTAAACATCTCCAGGGATGGGGACTCCACCACCTCCCTGGGCAGCCCGTTCCAACGCCTAACAACCCGTTCTGTAAAGAAATGCTTCCTAATATCCAGTCTAAACCTTCCCTGGTGCAACTTGAGGCCATTCCCTCTTGTCCTATCACTTGTTACTTGGTTAAAGAGACTCATCCCCAGCTCTCTGCAACCTCCTTTCAGGTAGTTGTAGAGGGCGATGAGGTCTCCCCTCAGCCTCCTCTTCTCCAGACTAAACAACCCCAGTTCCCTCAGCCGCTCCTCGTACGACATGTGCTCCAGACCCTTCACCAGCTTCGTTGCCCTTCTCTGGACATGGTCGAGTAATTCAATGTCCTTTTTGTAGTGAGGGGCCCAAGGGCAGTGCAGTCTAGCATGAGTCTGTTAATTGCCAATTTTATTTGTAGACTTACTAGATATCAGAATTGCTAGCAGTTCTGGGATCTGATACTCTCTGTTGTGGATTAACAAATTACTTAATTCTGCGGCACAGATTCAACTAAGAGCGTAAAGGGATGTTAAGCTTTCAATAGCAGAGTCACCTCTCTGAAATAAGCAACATGAAGGATACATTGGCAGTATGTTTCTGCTCAAATCACTGTATTCAAACAAGCACACTGTAGAGGTAAGGTGTATTCATCCAGTGGGTGTGTAATTGACTGTGTTGGAGATATAGATGGGAATCTTGTTATGTCAGCTGCCATCAAAAGGAGCTGTCATGACAGTCTGTACAGCTCTGCTGATGATAATAGTTGTGCACATTGCGTGACCAGCTCAGTTTACATTGCAAGAGTTTCACAGGATCACAAACTAATGTAGGTTTGAAGGGACCTTTGGAGATCATCTATTCCAGCACCCTTCTCAAAGTAGATTCAATAGATGATGTTGTTTAGGGGGCCTTGTCCAACTGAGTTTTGAGTATTTTCACAGTTGATGAATTCCACAACATATGTGAGCATCCTGCTCCACTGTCTAGCTACCCTCTCTGTGAATTTTGTTCCTAATGTCTACTCTGAATTTTCCATGTTGCAACATATGTTCACTGCCTGTCATCATGTTGCTGGGCAGCTCAGAGTCAGTCTTTTCTATACCCTCCCTTTAGACAGTTTAAACTAATCCACTGATTTTTTTTTTTTAATTGTTCTTGTTTATTTTTCCAAGTGAAATGAAGGAGTCCTCCATGTTTCGCTTTCATGGTAGAGTAAGAATGGTAACTAATTGGGAATGGGCAGTAACTGCTGCTGAAGTATGACTGCAAAGATCCAACTTTGAGGCAAAAATAAATACCCTTACATTTCAGGTCAGTAAAAGAAATTTAAGCCCAGAATGTCTAACCAAAGTAGTGATGCAGTCTAAGAATGAGTGTGGACACCTGTGCAGCAGTACAGTCATTTTTCCACGTCCCTAATCCCACAGTATGCACAGTAAAGAAAGGACTTGTCTTCTGATACTGGGGTAGGTGATGTTTGTTTTCTAGTTACATGTGCACTAGCTACAGTTTCCACAGTAGGGATAATAACAGGATAAAAAATTTTCTATATTATTCATTACTTACATATTTGCATATGGGGAGGTGCTGTGAAATCTTAAATCTGATTCCCATCTCCAGTAGGAAAGGCTAACACAGGATTTCAATCATGTATAAAACTAATAAATAATTTAAGTTTTTGTTTTCTTTTTTTGTAAAACTTCCTACACTCTGCTTTAGGTGACTCATTACCACTCCCACCCCTCTCTCTTGATCTCTGTTCCTCCACGAGATTAGTTTTATTTTCTTTCTGTGGTGGTAGAAGTATAGCATCTTCAAAGTTCATGCAGAATTTGTGGTTCTGCTACTAAAAGCATGGCAGCTGTACTATCTTGGGAACAGATGATGCATTGTGAATGCTTTTTAAAATTTTTGTTTTTGAATGCATGCATATGGTTATTCCCCTCTAGGTATGTAATTTCTATAAAGTACTTGATAAGGAAGTAAATGGAAATGCCAGTTTATGTTTGATTGACCATTCTGAGATTCTGTCTCTAACCCATACTGAACTTCAGTGTGACCATTGCTTGCTATAGGCTATTCACTTTTGTATTTCTTTCTAAGTATGAATTCACACCTTGTTTTAGAAAGTTAAAAAAAGAAGAAAAGAGTATTTGAGTTTTAACTGTACTATAGCAGGCCAGCATGCTCTTTTAAAAATGAAGACGTCTCTTTTGAATATGGCATGTGAAACCTAGTATTTCTCATTAACACATTAAATTTAAGTATTTGAGTACATGCAGTATTCCTTACACTGGAATCCTAAGATACTTATTTCCTCTCCTACCTACCTCAGACTTAACTTTTCTCCAAATTGCTTTTGTCACCTTGAAAGATTCAGTGGGGCTAAGAGTTGAAAGGGAATGAAAGGGCTCAAACGAATTTCTGACAGTTATTAAGACTAAACTGTGATGTGATCTATGAAACCTTTGCTTGTGCTTTGCTTCATTTGTTTCAAAGCTTTGCTTGTGTTTTGGTTCATTTGTTTCTCAAGGACTCCTGACTTCTCAACTGTTTCCTTAGGTCTCTTTGTCTGTTTAGGTAAGATTAAAACACTCATTAGGCTCCCTATGTAAATCACTGGTAGCAGACTCAAGGCCTTCGGTGGACACTTGGACAACTCCTAGAATGAGATAAGAGGGGCTCGAACAAAGAGACACAGAGACCCTATGATAGGAAAATGATTCTGCTGATTTAGGAGAGACACCTGGACTTTACTTCACAGCGCATGCTCTGGAAAGAGGGTCAACTAGTGAACACTGTGAAGAAGAGTACTTACATCTTCCCTCAACCACCGAAGACCCTCACCCTATTTTCACTACGCACGCCCAGACTATGTAAATGAATTCTGGGAACTCGTTATCATAAGACACCCCTTTCTAAGAAATCTGATGAATATGTATGATTTGTGTGTATGTAGACTGATGTCCCTTGCTAATTTTTGGGAGCCCTTATGGTGGAGAATCCCCAGGGTGACCCCAGCGCTGCTAATAAAAGAATACCTGCTTAACCGTTATATTAGATTCTGACTGTTAATTTCTTTGTTTCAGAGTGTCTAGCCCTATGTGTATAGAGCACTAGTCAGGAATGCCTGTGGAGCACGGTGAAGCTATTTCCTGCATGTCTGCAACAGCTGCTCAGCATCTGCTGTCACCCATAGAGATTTTTGGTTTTTTTCTGAAAATGCAGGGATAAATTGATAGTTGTTGCATTCCTTTGGTTTTCTGTTTTGTGATTGTGCGCAACCCCTAATTTAGTGGAATAAATGAGAACTGGGGAAGCCACAGACTGTTATGCAGAATACATACATAGACTTTGAAAAGCCTCTAGGAGTGGTGGTTTGTTCAGATTCCTTGGCAGACTTGAATGGCATTGAGAAGTCTTTGTCTTTGCTTTCCAAAGGCAGGATTTCCTGTGTGTTAGCTGAGTGGAATTTTGACTGCATACTTATAATTTCCTTCTAGACTGTTAGAATATTTGGTTAGAGCATCAGTCACAATCAAGTTGCTTCTGTATCACCCGTTTTATAAAACTACTTGCTTTAAACCATGTGCATTTCCTCATAGAGCTGTTGGTGAATATGAAATTTGGACATGTAAACAAAAGGTTCTTTGTAGTTCATGATGTTTTAATCTTTGCTTTCTAATAATTTTTTCCTAGTCTTAGGCCTTCTTTGAAAATGAAATGATCTAATTATTTATGTTGTTTCATTGCCTAGAAGCATCAGTTAGGTGGGGCTTTGCTGTGGCAGTGTGTGTAAGGACAACTTGTTTTCTCACTGTGTCTTTCAGATGTGCATTCTGGGAATTTTCTACGCATCACAACAATTTTCTTAGTAAATAATACCTTAATATCTTAGGTAGTAAACTCTTTTTGGGACTATATGCAGTTTAGTGTTTCATGGATGTTAACTTTTTATAAAAATAATAAGCTCTATCAATTTAATCAATATTCATTATACTATGCTTTTTATTTTCTATCTAGTAGCTGCAGTCATGAGGCAGGATGCTTTTATGAAAGATGTTATTAGCAACTTGCTCTGGCAGGTTACAGTACAAGATGACAAACTTAAGGCACTTTTCTTGATCTTGATGGCACTCCAAATTCAGTTATGTTGTTCATCACAAGGGTTACTCAGTGTCTTCATCATCTGTTGAAATAACTTCTATTTCTCTAAAACTAACTCAAAGTAGACAAAATTAGTCATAACTTTGTGCATGAGACAACTGAAAGTCCATTTTACTGTTACTTCTGTTATGAATTGCATCTTCCTGATTTATGAATTATTGATGAGTTTGAAGCTTGTCTTCTATGGATGTTGTAGTCTATTATGAAGGAGAATAGACAATAGTGTCGTTTTTTTTTGAGAAAAATATTTAAGTACATCTCATGGGCCTTTTTTTTTTTCTGCAAAATGGGAAGTAATTTAAAAATACTTTAAATAAGGGATAGAGAAGCTGATGACGTAAATGTTACCATGTATTGACATAATTTTATTTTGGGAATTTTGTGCCTAACCTGATGCGTTTTTGAAAGCAGCATGATAAGACCTACTTGAAGGGCTTTAAAAGGGGTGAAAACCCCCTTTATTTCTTTATTTTATTGGAGATCCTGGAGGTCTCTTCTGTTTGACTTACAGAAACAATAGAAGCTTGCTTAATTGGAAGAGATGCATAGCTGTTGGCTTATTTCTAGTGTTTTCTTCAAAATAATTGAAAGCAGATCTGAAGTGAAAAGGAGCTCTTGCCAAAGATCTGCAAATGTAAATTTTGTTCGAGACAAAATAAAAGCTTTTCTGCAATCTTCTTGGTGAACTTTAGTGGTTTCTGTCAATCAGAAACACTGTCTGGGCTTGTTATAGGTTAAGTGCTGCATAAATAGGAGAGCGCAAACAAACTGGTACGGATTCATACTGATCTCTGATCTGCATTTGAGTATGTTTTGAACACAAACTATTCACTGAATCGTGGTCTCCAGTGGTTTTTTTCTATATAATGTTACACTACTAGTCTATACTTACTGAGCTCATTGCATTTTTTAACTTTTTATGCTTAATTTTAAGCAAACTGTTACATTGTCTAAATCACACATTTCAGATGCAATATAAAAGTATCTGTTCTGTAGGAGTTCAGAGTTTATTAAATGAGTTGGTTCTGATTGTTACTGCCAGACAAGGGCTTGGATTGCTTTGCCTTATTTAAGAAAAATCAAATCTCTTCAAGTTGGTATTCTAGAATTAAATTGTTCTCAATTTATGTATTGTGATATAATGTATTTGAAATATTATCTTCCAAGCTTCTAGGCATCTTTCTGATATTAATTTAAAAGTAAGTTTCAAACAGGACTATATTGAAGCTAAATGTTCTTGAATCCAGAATGTCGTTAGCTAGCTGCACAACGGGATGGCAGTAAGAAGGGCCCTTCAACAATTACCCGAATCCTTCTGGAGTATTTGCTTGCAATACAGGCTTTAGTGTCTGAAGAGATCTGAACTATTTTATGCCAAATAGGATGTGAATTGTCAAAACAGAAAAACAAGGTTTTGCAAAAACTTCATACTGAATGATATTATTAGGGTATCCTTTGCATGAGGAAGTAGTGGGTATTCCTCACGGTTTACTTACAGCTGCTAAAAGTGCCTTTGAGTGTTAGTTTACCTCCCATTTACTCAAAATTAGCTAAGAGAGTCTCTACTAATGACTAGTGCAAACTAGCAATTGTGGTTTTAGTTCAAGCTGTTCTTTATTTCTCAATGTCTCCCATGGCCCTTAACTGTTTTGTTTTGCTGCTTCCCAGACTGGTGTTGGTGCTAGACTCCCTTCCTCGCTTCTTCAACTTGCATTCTCATTAACAGTAATACAACAAAATAATAAGATTATGGCAAAATTTTAACAGGTAGATAACAAATTATTTCTTCTATCATTCAGACAATTCTTATCTTTAGCAGCCTGGAGTGGAAAAGGGGTTTGTATTTTAACTTTCTTCTAAACTTGGAGATTAATGGTGAGAAAAAGAATTAATTTTTATGCAGGCATCTTCAGTCTGGATGGTTTGAAAACTTATGTGAGAACAACCTCTTTCCTGGATATTGTAGCTAATCAAGCTTTTCAGTTGATAAAGGAGAATTAGTTCGGAAGAACTGCTATAATATTGAATATTGTGACTGTTATAATGAAGGCCAGATGATGTATTTACCACCTGTATGTTCCACACACCTCACAAATGTGAAAAACTGCACAAAAAAATGTATTAACTAGAATAGACGTAAAGGGCAGGAAAGTACGCGGATGGTAAGAATGTAATACTTAAAATGATAATTGATACATAAACTTCAAGATTTTTGCTGAAATTAATGGATTGTATTAATTGGAACTTTCTAATGGCTTTCTTCTTCCCTAGGCACGAGCTTTAACACCTCAGACAGCAGAAACGGATGCAATAAGATTTTTGGTTGGAACACAGTCTCTTAGATATGATAATCAGGTAATTTTTCTGTCAAACTCCAGTTGTAATTTTTTTCCTCTTTTTTTAAACATTGTTCCAATATCATTCCTCCTGCTTTCTACCCCCTGTTGAATTTGAACATTAAGTGATAGTCAAGGTGAAGACTTCTGTGAGTAGAATGTAAAGATATTGGTATGACTAAATCAGATTGCTTTAGTAAAGGAACTGCCTTGTTTTTGTTAATTTAAATCTATAGATTCTCTGGAGGTATCTTTAAACCACAGAAGAGATGCAAAGTGAAACAAAAGTCTTTAAGTCTTGATTGCCTCTAATAGGACTCCTGGTACATGCATGGTTCTGACTATGTGAAGCTTCATAAACTGGATTTTTTGTTATTAATTATTGGCAATCAGCTATATCTTTTCTGATAATAAGTTTAACAACAATTGAAAATTTGAGTGACTTTCACATCTCCATTTCTATTGGCTGTTTCTTCAGCACTTAAGAGTACACCACTTCTAATTGTACAGCAATTTTACTTTTTGTGACTAAATTTCAGTAAATTCATTCATACGGAAAGAAGATCTTAAGGCCAGAAGAATTAGAAAGCTGTACTGAGTGCAGGTGGCAAGGCTTTAGTAGCAGGGGGACTGCAGTGGTGGCGTCTATGAGAAGAGGCCAGGGGTCACCCATGCCAGACGTGGCTGGTTCCAGTGAAGCCGCCACAGGACACAGCTGAGCCAGTCAGCCTGGGCACCTCTGTGAAAACTTTTAAGAAAAGGGAGAAAATGATGGATGAAAGAGAGGAGGGAACGAAGACTGAGAAACAGTGGAAGAAATGACAAAGGTAAGAAGACCAAGGTCAGGAGGAATAGAAGGTGCTTCGTGGTGGAGCAGGTATCCACTGCAGCGTGTGGAGCACCTGCACCGGAGCGGATGGATGTTCCTGAAGGAACCATGGCCCATGAAAACCCCACACTGGAGCAGAGGAAAAAAGTGAGATGGATAGAGCATCAGAGAGAAAATGCTGTGTACTGAACATACATACCATACCACTGCCCCACAGCCCACTGTGCTGCTTGGAGGGGCTTAAAGGGATTGGGAGTGAAGTTAAGCCTGGGAAAGGGGGAGGAGAAGGTGCTGGTTTAAGGTTTGTCTTTTTCTTTCCCAGTACGCAAATTAGTAATTAAATTTTTATTTTAATTGACAATAAATTAATTAATTTATCCAAGTCAAGCCTGTTTTGCTCACAACAGTAATTGGTAAGTGATCTCTCTGTCTTTAGCTTGGCCCATGAATTTTCTCACTCCTAATCTTACTGTTTTCTCCCCCTGTCCTGTTTGGGGGGAGTAAGTGGCTGGGTGTGAGTCTGGCTGTTAGCCATGTCTAACACCCACCACAGAAGCCCCTAGAATGGATACAGTCACCAGCTCTTCTGAAACTGGTCTGTAATGGACTGCACAAAATGAACTTGGAACCATAGCTCTGGGAGATGTGAGCTGATAATTTCCAGTCAGATTTTGAGTTCGTTACTCAACAGTAATACTGGATGAGGCTCAAGGAAAAAAATATTCAAAGACAAAAGGGGGATGGAGTATTTGGTTTCTTTACATTTCAGGTAATACTTGTGAGACCAGTAACAAAAGAAGTTTCAGACAAACTTAGTTAAAAATAAATGCACAGAATTATATTTCTGATTGTGCTGTCTCAGATGTTCTTCAGACACTTGCTTATGATGTGATTTTCTACTGTGATTTCTACATGATTTTTTACTTCTTGGTTCAATTAATTAAATCCTGATACAAAACTGTAGTTGGAGAATGATTCTCACTTATAAGTTAATATCCAGCAGATCTTCAATAATTTAAATGTCCTGATTTAGGTAGGTTGATTGGGCATATACTACACATTTTAGAAATATTTACACGTATTTCAACTGCATTGAATATGCTTTTCTTTTTCTAATGAATAACATTAATAATAGAAATGCAGGACACTTCCTAGGGTATTAACAAATGTTTGGGGGTTATTGGCCTTTAGCTGTGCCTCAGGCCATCAGCTCCTCTCAGCTAGTTGCTAATCCCCAAAAAGTGCCCTAGGCCTGAAGTCATTATTGCTTAATTCAGCACTAGGTTCTCTAGATTTGCTTAAAAACTTTTTTAGTTACCTAACCTAACTTTAGTTACTAACCTAACTCTTGAGCTGGCTTGCAACCTCTAATGCTTAACCAAATACTGTATAGTGAGAGGTTTCTTATGCAGTACCATCATGTGCAGAATGCACACTTGCACTATACCTGGTCATGGGTAGCTGTAGAACAAATGTAAGAGCAGTAGTTGTACAGCTGGTATAGTAACTTATGCCTCATTGAGGTTTATTGCTGTGTGAAGCAATTTAGGCATTCAAAGGAGACCCAGTGAAAATATTTTCCTATTAACACTGGTATTTCAAAGCAAATGAAAATGTTTATAAGATTTTTATATTCTATCAATATTTGAGATATTAACAGTACTTGGCATTTGGTACTCATAACTTGCTGGAAATTGTTTCTCTTTGCACTGTGTTATACACTGTATCTTTTGGAACTTTTGTTCTCAATACATTCATTGTTGCTAAATTGTGGCTTTTTATAGCGTTCTTAGTTTGATGCATTTACTGTATGCTTTGGAAACATATAAAGGAAGTATATGTCACATTCTTTTCCCATCTCATTCTCACAACTCTCCAAGTTATTTTCAGTCTTGTGTTTTAGAACCTAGAACACTTATTTTCATGGTTTACTTTAATGCATAGCATTATATAGGCACAAAGCAGGGCATTGGCCAAACTAAAACAGTTCTCCCATCTCTGCTGCACGTGAGTGCCTGCTGAAAGAAAATCAGTTATGGAAATTGCATATTTGAAGAAAAAGATATTTTGTGTTGAAATTGATTAGTTTTAGTCTCCCTTCCTTAGTAATTTCCTTAGCAATTCCTCCGGATTTTGAGGAGAACGAAATAGTTTTTTGTTCTCATTCAAATCTCACTACTTTTTCCTCAGTACTTAGACTTGTGTTCAGTGGGAATTTTTCCCACTGTAATTAGAGCAGATTAGTAACTCATTTGTTTAGTTACTGGTAATAAAGCAAGTAATTTCTAAGAGGTGTTTTCCACAAGGATAATGTTCCACAAGAGTTATGATTACATGTATCGTCAACCATTACAGTACAGTCATGCTGAGAAAGTTCTCTGTGTGGACTTATACTTACCTTTTTCCATATCCTCATCTGTGGTGTCCATATGCTGCACTAAGTAGTCCATCATAACGCTCATTTCTATGCTCCATCAGGAAAAGATAAGTCGTGATTCAAGAATTGATTGATAACGCCATGCAGAACTGAAGTTTGTTCAGTGTGTTGGGTTTGTGTGTGTGGTGGGGTTTTTGGTAGCAGGGGAGGGGGCTACAGAGGTGGCCCCTGTGAGAAACTTCTCAAAGCTTCCCCAGCTCCAACAAGTTGGACCCTCCTCTGGCCAAGGCTAGAGCTAATTAGTGATGGTGGCTGTGCCTCTGTGATAACATATTTAAGAAGGGGAACCTGAGAGGAGGGTTTGGAGTTGTGAGGGAGACACCTATGCAAACACTGAAGTCAGTGGAAGAAAGGAGAAGGAAGAGGGGAAGGTGTGCTAGAGCAGAGATTTCCCTGCAGCCCGTGGTGAGAGGGCAGGCTGTCCCCCCTGCAGCCCATGGTGGAGCAGATGCCCACCTGCAGCCCATGGAGGACCCCACACTGGAGCAGGTGTCTGTACCCAAAGAAGGCTGGGACTCTGAGGGAAGCCCTCACTGTTGTAATTCATCGCTGGGAGGATGGTAGCCTGTGGGAGGGACCCACACTGGAGCAATTTGGGAAGAGCTGCAGCCTGTGGGAGGTATCCATGCTGGAGCAGAGGAAGAGTGCGAGGAGTCCTCCCCCTGAGGAGGAAGAAGCAGTAGAAACAACGGGTGACCTCAACCCCCATTCTGTCCCCCCACCCCGCACTGCTGAGTGGCAGGAGGTAGAGAAATCAGGAGCATAGCTGAGCCTGAGAAGAAGGGAGGGGTGGAGGAAAGGTGTTTTTAAGATGTGGTTGTATTTCTCACTGTTCTACTCTGATTGGAAAATTAAGTATTGGTGGTGTTTGAATTAAATGATGTTCTTTGTATTCCCCTAATGAGTCTGTCTTTTGCCCATGACCATAACGGGTGAGTCATCCTTCTTTGTCCTTATCTCGATTCCTGAGCCTTTTGCTTTATTGTCTCCTTTCCATTCCTGAGGGGTAAGGAATGGGCAAGCAGCTGTGTGGTGCTCAGTTGCCCTCTGGGCTCAAACCACGATATACAGTTCTGTCAGACAGTTATTAGAGGTGAATATGTTTTTCTGCAAATTCTTGTCTTCATGTCATCATACCAGTACAGTATTTGGTACTAGTATATTTTGTATGAAAATTCTTTTGTCCTTAGTATTTAGCAAAGTCACTATTCCATATGATAAAAACAATTTATGATGTATTCACAGAATCACAGAATCATCGAGGTTGGAAAGGACCTTGAAGATCATCCAGTCCAACCATCAACCCAACATTAACAGTTCCCAACTACACCATATCCCTCAGTGCTATGTCGACCCTACTCTTAAACTCCTCCAGGGATGGGGACTCCACCACCTCCCTGGGCAGCCCATTCCAACACCTAACAACCCCTTCTGGAAAGAAATGCTTCCTAATATCAAGTCTAAACCTTCCCTGGTGCAACTTGAGGCCATTCCCTCTTGTCCTATCACTTGTTACTTGGTTAAAGAGACTCATCCCCAGCTCTCTGCAACCTCCTTTCAGGTAGTTGTAGAGGGCGATGAGGTCTCCCCTCAGCCTCCTCTTCTCCAGACTAAACAACCCCAGTTCCCTCAGCCGCTCCTCGTACGACATGTGCTCCAGACCCTTCACCAGCTTCATTGCCCTTCTCTGGACACACTCGAGTCATTCAATGTCCTTTTTGTAGTGAGGGGCCCAAAACTAAACACAGTAATCGAGGTGCGGCCTCACCAGTGCTGAGTCCAGGGGTAAGATCCCTTCCCTGTCCCTGCTGGCCACGCTATTTCTGATACAAGCCAGGATGCCATTGGCCTTCTTGGCCACCTGGGCACACTGCTGGCTCATGTTCAGCCAGCTGTCAATCAACACCCCCAGGTACCTCTCTGACTGGCTATTCAAATCGACATGATTAAGAAGATCCTTAGCAGAAAAACATTGGGGGAACTTTTGCTGTTCTTTCTGTTAAGCTGATCAACTTGTTCTGGTAGACTGTGTTGTTTGACATAGCTGTGAAAGATGTCAGTTTTCAACTCAGAAGGGTATAAACAATACCCTTGCGTAAGAATTAAATTTCTTATTTCCTAAAAGTCTCAGTCTGGACCTTTAATCGATTAACTGTGTGTTCCAGCAGTTTCTAGCTATCTATGATGTCAGCTGAAGCAGAAACACAACAGCTGAGAAGAAATTGGTTATCTGTGCCTTCAAAGGGCTTCAGATAGGGTAAAGAGCACACCCGTAGCTTATGTGCCAAGTGACCCTATTAACTTGGTTAGTGTGGGTAGAGGATGTATGTGACTGTAATAAATGGGATTTAGATTCGTGGTTCATCTTCAGGGACTTGTGTTGAGCTGCCAAAGGAGACTCCAGTGACTCCAATGGAAAAATGGAAGGTTGCCTTCCCTGCCTTTTCCTTTTTCTTTTATTTTTTTGGGGGGAGGATAGCTGAAAACAAGCATGATATGATGTCTTACATGGGAAACTCAAATAACTTTTAATCTTTAAACTGTGACAGACCTTCACGTATTTCACACTGTTTCTCTGTTAAATACCTGTTTCAGTAAATTGAGAGATCACCTTCTCTCTCTATCAATAGCCAGTTATCAATATTTTGCTGTGTAACAATAACAGGAGTTACTCTTCTTGCCATGAGTATGTTGAAAATGTTTTAGCTTACAGTTGTGAATATGTTGGTATTCTTTATCTTCCAGTTCTGTGCTTGTAAAGTAGCTATTTGACTTGTCAACAGTTTGAGTTGTAAGTTTATTCAGTACATCAAAATGTATCCGATAAGAGCATTGTAGAAGGTTGAATAGTTGAGGTCTTTCAATTTTTATTTAAAAAAACAAAACTAAAAAACAAGGGATAAGGTTAAACTGATCTTTATTGATGAAATGAGCAAGACGTTTCTGTATAGACACAAGCCCTTCAGTAAGGATACAGCAAATAGATCAGAAAGGGCATGTACAGAAAGCCAAAATAAAGCAAAATGGTAGATAGGTCGAAGTGATATTACTCTGGAGACTTTTGAAAGGCGGGAGGGTCACTCTTCAAGTTGGACAGGAAGATGGATATACAGTTATTGGGGTAGATGGATAATGCCCGGATTCCGGAGATGGATAGTGTCCTGATTCCTAGGTAGATTTCTAGGTTCAGGGCAACAAATAAAGTCTGAAAATATGACTTGATAATCGACTGCAGAGGTGCTTATATGCATTGGATTGCAGAATGGAAGAACGATACAGGATCCAACATTATATATAAAGGGGGAGTTGCTGATAACAGTGTTTGGATGAGAAAGAAAAAGATAACATGTAAGCTCAGCCCTTTAAAAAAAATAGTGTGTAATATTACCAATTTAGGCTAACTTGAGACCTGTTTAGTAGCTTCTGTATTTTAAGAAAATGTTCTGTAATACTGTGTAGCTAAGGTTTTTGCAGTGATTCAGTAGTTCAGTAGACTTAATTCAGTCATTATGATAGGATGTTTCTTGTTTTTTTTCTCTTCATTGTTCACCTGACTGTGCTAATGAATTTTTAATGTGGATACAGTTCTCTAAAAATCGTGTCTTCTGGAATTTATTTGTTCACTGTTGAGCTTAGTGAAATTAGTCCCATGAGTAAAGTTACTTGTGTTTGTTGTGCTAGGCTAGGATCTTTCTGAATTTCTTCTATTTCTGAGGCAACTATAGAAAAACGGCTAACTAAAAATAGGGAGGAAGAATGAGAGTAATGTAGACATATTTTAAAAAAACAACCAACGACAGAAACCAAAATCAAACCAAAAACCCCAACAAACAAACCACCAAAAAAACCTGCAACAAACAAAAATCAGTCACAAAAAGCAAACCTAGCTGTATGTATTTTAAAAATCTTATTTATATATTTTATTATTTTTCTTCATCTTTCGTTCAATGTTTTATTTTTCTATATAGTATAAAAAGTACTACAGATTTATGTACTGGTGCAGATATGTGATCGCTGGAGTGAACTCTCAAAAAAGTTTCTTAATGTGTTTACAGTATTTGTTTCAAGTGAGAGTCCTTTCCCTCTTTTCCCCTTCTTTCTTCATAGGATGTTTGCATTCGATGATTCGGATACAGAATTGGTGCAGACATTCAGACTAAGGATTGTACTGTTGTTATTTCTGTTTATCGCTGTAGTGTGGAATTGAAATACGGGTGGCTTCTTTACTATTGGCCATAAAATGAAAAATCACCTTCACGCCTTAAGTTGCAAAATTGAGGAGAATAAACATGGCATTTCCTCAAAACAGGGAAATTGCTTTTGTTTTTCTAGATAAGTATGTTCTTCATTTCATGAAGGATATACTAAATTGTTAGTCTAACAATTAATTAAAGTAGATATCTGTTATAAAATTCTCGTTAAATTGTTCTGTGCAGTCATTGTGTATAATTAAGACCCACAGGAAAACATTTGAAACCCTAATGTTCTCTTTCATTGTTTTTGCAGATTCACATCATAGATTTTGATGATGAAAATAACATTATAAACAAAAATGTTCTCCTTCATCAAGTGGGTGAAATTTGGCACATCAGTACCAGTCCTGCAGATAAAGGTGTACTAGCAACCTGCTACAATAAAAGTAAGTCCTTTCTAACCATGTTAAACTTAAGTGTTTTGATGTTTTTGAATGTGCAAAGATTGAACATCTAGGTATGTGTAAACACTTTAAATAGGAATTATCAACACAGGTGTTTTTAAAAAAATCTGCTGTACCTTTACCTATACCTCATTTGTCTTGTATTCTTAGGTCATCTTGTTTAGAAGTTCTCTTCTGCATTCATGTCAAGGAAAGCAGCAAAGTAAAAGTATTGCTTGCCCGATTAATGCAAAGTATGGCAAATGTTCCTGTTATTTTAGGTGTCGTTCTTTTTGTTGTTTTATATGTTTGCTTTTGAAAGTGGAAGTAAATGTCTTTCAAAACAACATCATACCAGCATCAAGCTCTATTTAAAATTGCAGGTGAAGTATGTATATAATGTTGTTTGTCATATGTTAAATGCAGATATGCCCACAGAGAACTATAGGTTCGTATCTAAATATCTCATCAGAAACAGTAGGAATGCTCCTTGTGTAACCCAACACTAAGTGCATAGCTGTTGAGATTAAGGATCTCTGTGCATTTCCTAGATGAGGCGGGTGTGAGGATTTTCTGTCATGAGGCTTGAAAAATCCACTTGCATCACTTGAGAAAAGGAGTACTTTTTCTCTCTGACAAGCAAGAAATCTGTGCTGTCAATTGGAATAAATATTATTTATTCTAGTAAATACTAGTCCATTCTTTCATAGAAATACAGTCCAAGAATATAAGAATAAGGTAGTGAGTTTCAGGCTTTCTGCATCTGTGAACAGCTATGGAGATGCAAATTCCTGCTGCCCAACCTTGTGGCTGTGTTAGAGAGAAGGTTCCAGGATTGATTTTTTTTCTTGTAGTTATTTTGGATTGAAATAAGCACTAAAATTTGAGTTTCTTTCACAAATCTTATGTTAATCTTTCGACAATTATAGAAGATAAGTAGAGTAATAGAGAGCTTTTTCTGTTTTCTAAATTGAAAAAGATTGTGGGCATTTTGACTAAGAGAGAGCTGACATAGTATTGACCTGTTTTTTGATTACTTGTTACTTTCTGGTTGACTTACTGGGCATAACTTCCTCACCTTGCCAGTGATTCATGGAGAAAATGAGAAAGCAGTAATCTGGCCTGAAACTCTAAAGTTGTTTTAGTAATTTTTTGGGTAGTTTCAGAGGAGAATCCGAGAAAGTTGTCTGAAGTCTCCTTTAAAGAAAACAAAACTGAGTTTCTAAGTTTCTTCAGCCTTTTTGAGTTGATTGAATTTTTTTTTTCCTTAAAGAATATTGCGCTGCATGGAATAGTGTGAAACATTTTAAAGAATTTATGTATCTCTTCTTCCTTACATAACTGAACACCAAGATGATATGAGATAGCTTATCAAGTCCAGTTTTCATGTATGTAATGTACCATTTAATGTTAACCAGTCTTAATTTATTCAATTTGTATCTATTTTTGAGCTCAAGTATTGTTCTAGAGAGTATAGTGAGAAAAGGGTATAAAATTATTTGTTTTCAAGAAGGCCTATATTTAAGTTTTCTGTTATTTATAGCATGTTATAGCAATTCCTTATAGCAATATACATATTAATTGAAAATCCTCTTTGGGAGAGAACTTACTGAGATTGCTAGAATTGAGCTTCTATCCAAAAACTCTAAATTTCTGTGAGATTTCTGATTTCCATTATTGGGCTTATTAATTCATATGAATGTTTTCTATTCTAGCTTCTTTGTGTTCTAGATTTAGTTTACCTAGTTTCTGAACATTAAGCTTTATTATTTGTTCTTCGTGCATCTTCATTTAGAATAATCAGCCATAAACTTTCTGCAGAAAACAAGATCTGATTCTTAAATGATTACTGACACATCTAAATAGCAATGTATAGAAGAGAAAGCACACTGCGTGGAGTTCTAATAATAAGGAATATTGAGTTTAGCGGGCAACTTATTTCAAGTACTAATGCAACCAAATTAAGCAATGGAAACCTTTAAAACAGTTTTATGTATTGCATTTGTTTTCTTATTTTTAAAAAGACTCTTGACTGTTTCATAATTGAAGTACCAGCCAAATGAGATGATGCTCTCTGGAACAGTTGTTGGTATTGTGACCATCTCTTGTGTCTGAGCCCAGTACTTCTGGCAAATCTTGACTGTTGTTGAAACTGGGAGACAGAAGAAATGTGATGTGTGTCCATCAGTAATAGCTATTTTTTGAAGTTGCTTAAATAAGTGGAGAAATGTGGTACTGAAGAAAAGTGGAATCATGTATATTTTGCATTTCATAGCTCACTGAAGTAAGCTAATGGAATAGGGTGATGCACTCAATGAAAAAACGTTGAAATTTTCTCTTTTATATTGGGAGAGATACTGAGTTTTCTTTTACTTTATCATACTTACAGATAGTTAACATAACCAACGTATGAGTAACACTACTTCATGAAAAAAAGATCTAGTAGGTGCAAACAGAAGAGCACTTTTTTTTCCACAGCTCTTTGCTTTTTATCTAAGAGGTGAAGTATGCCTTTCATATAGGAAATTTTCAGAGTATAATAATGATTGAACTGAGAGAGTAATGATGTGTACCTGCTTTGGAGAGAGATTTTTGACTCTTGAGTAACTTTTTAAAAGCATTTTGCAGCTAGTAATACAGAAAAATAATGATTCCTGAATATTTTGTTTGTTTTAGTGTTTCAGTCATCTGGATTTGCTGTTCTTCAGGCCACAGATTAATTCTTTTTCTAGGGCTGACTTATGCAAGACAAAAGATTTCTTTTTAAACATACTTTCCCTAGATTTTAGCTACTTTTCCTATTTTTAATCAAACAATATTTTTAAAATGCGGTAAAAAATCTTTCTGCAGTATGCAGTTGTTGTTATCCCCTGTAATATTACTGAGACATTAAAACTTTTTTTTACATAATTAACTACTTGACAGGTAGTTCTACTGCCTCAAATCAAAGATGACACTGGCAGTCTTGCTGTATGTTTTGAAATACAAGGGATCTGATGTTATTTGCTTCTCTCTTGAAGGGATAAAATGTAGCAAAATGATGTAATACGCTAAGGTTTTTGTTAATTTTTGTTGAGTGCTAAGAATTGCATGAGGGAAACTGATATTTGTATTCAGCTGGTAGCAGTAGGTTATTTGTGGGGTCAAGAATCAAATGGAAACTTGTAAGCTCTCTGTGGGTTTTGAAAAAGATGCTGATGTAATAACGTTTGGAAGTCTCTCCTGCTAGTGGAGAGAGGCCTTGAATTGATGTAAGAGGGCTCTTAATCAAAAGCTGAAAGATCCTCTTAGATGGAGAAGTTCCTATGGTTTTTTTGGTTTGGTGATTTTATTTTTTTTCTTCAAAAAAGGCATTTTAGCTACCTCTAAGCATGATGGTGTGGGATTTAACAGTTCTGAAGCTTTCTTTGTGTATGTGGATATGTATATATATATAGAGGTTCTTTTCCCCTGATGTATATACAGCATCTGCTTCCAGTCATATTTATAAGGCCTTTTTTCCCCTTAATCATACAGGTAGGAAACATCTTTCAAAAGGAGTGATGCTAATTTAGAAGCAATCTGCTCCTGTCACTCTCTGGGGGATTTACAATCCCCCCCCCTGCTTCATGGATATGTGAAATCTTTTTAATTGTCCTTGACATGTATAAATGAAAGAGGCATAAGGAGGTAGAACTTCAAATGTAGATTATTATTATTGGTATACCTACTGAAGAGCTATGTCATGTGCTCATGACTCATAACAGCTAGGCTTCTGTGTCAGTGAAAATTAATTTCCTTGTTGTCCACAAGATTTTAAGTGCTGACTTCTGATAAATTCAGGCATTTTTTTACCCATAAATGGTTAAACTTCAAGTGACCCCAATTCAGTCGTCGTTTTGAGATGAGCTTTTATTTTTGAGAAACTCTCGGCAAGATCTGTCAAAAGTGTCAAATACAGCATATTTCAACAATTGGAGGCAGACTCTCCAATCTTATTTTTGGCAGACAGGTCAAATAAGACCTACTGCCCGTTTACATAAAGCCCATCAGAATATTTACTACGTACTGGCATGTTGATTCTGCAATCCCTTTAAATTCTTATGCTTTCAAGAAAAGCAATTTTCCCTAAAAGGTAAAGTAAGGTGGCTTAGATAACTTTCTTGTTCTCAAAAAGTCACAGAGAAATTTAAATCCTTGCTAAATATGCAGTTTGGGACCTACATTCTCTAAACAATGTATAAAGTTAGTTTAAATGCTGCTCTGTGTTCTTTTGTTCAAGATATTTTATTAAGGTATCATTATATATTGATTATCAGGGTAACCTTTGCCTGTATAGAATTAAAACTTTCTTGGACATAACTATCATTTTAGTGGAAAACCTACAGAGCTGGAGGGAAAAAGAGGAATGATGCAATGATCTCTTGTTTGTTAGTGTGAACTATTTTTGGTATGGAGTGGATGGGTGAGATGCAGCAAGGCATTTTACCTTCATGCCACTGTTTCCGTGAGAGTTAACTTTAAGTATATAAGGAACTACCTTTACCTTTTCCTTCCAAATGGAATAGTGCCAGCCTGTTGATCACACCAATGATTTGTTCATCTGTACCAGTATCATGACTCTTAGAGCAACAACAGGAGATCCTATGCAGAACAGTGTAGACAGGTTTATAGACAGGTCTCTAATCCCTTTTGAACCAGCTGAGACCACCTTCTGCCATAAACTTCTGTAACAAATTTTCAGTCTACTATTCACTGGCCAAACTCCCCACCCTTTCTTCTTAAACTTACCTTGTACTATTTCAGTGAGTGCCACTTAGTTCTAAGATTGCAATATTTGGCCTGTAATAGGAATTCTTTCACCTTGCCAATGCTTTTCCGTTTCTGTAAACTTAGGTCATGTTCCTCCCAAATGAAAGAGTCCTAACCTGTTGAACATCTAGTAAGACAGTTGTTCTATCATCCTCATTTATGTTACCCTTCTCCAACCCTGCTATGCCCCTCTTCAGATGCAAACACTAGAATTGCACTCTCCATTTGACATACGGGCATATCAAATTTTTATGGGGCTGTGAAACAATCCTTTCTATTTTATTCTCAGTGCCCTTTGTAAAGATGCCCAATGTTTTGCTGCCTTCTGTAGCTTCTGCTGCACATTAGGTTCAGAGAACTGTCATTCTTGACACAAAGAGCTTTTTTCTGAGTTGTTAACTATCAGTTCCAAGTGCGGCATCATGTTGGAATGGCTTAAATTGGTTTTCTCTACATGCTTTAACTAAGTCTTTTGTATACAGAGAAGCTCATCTGTTGCTTTTTTAACCACCAAGTCTTCTGAAGTCCTTCAGTTGTTCTTGCCTTTGGCATGACATGAAATTACCTTAAAGTTTCAACTCCTGTAAAACTAGGAGTTGACACTGTGGCACTAATAACGCTATTTGTGGAGCTCACGGTGGAATGCCTCTTCTGATTTTAACTTTAGCTTTTCAGATAAATCCATGTTTTAAATCCATGGGATAAAGCTAGATGATTTCCTCTCACTAGGAAGAGGAAAAATGAAATTTAAAAGCAAAATCTCTCTCAAGCATAACAATATTGAGATTTTTTTTTTTAAGTCAGGTTGTTACCACTGCAACAAAAATAGATTCTATCTGTAGAGTGAGTGACTAATGGAGGCATCACTCCTAAGGTTGGTTAAAAACCTTTCCCAGACCATTTTGAAATTAAATACTTGAAAAATAATTTTCTATGTTACTGTCATCTTCTGTGTTTGTGCTTGCCACTGCTTCTCTTAAGAATTAAATTTCTTATTCAAGTCTATTTAATATATGTGGAAACCGATTTATTTTCCCAGTGCAAATGTCTTTTTTTCAACTCCTGCAAAAATAGGTTCTGCACTTCCATTACATGTAGGGACATACAAAGCCACCAGAGGGCAAAAGAAAGTGCGAGTGGCGAAAGCTGTTATCTGCACTTTACACATGCAGGCAGGCACATGTGCAAACACACGTCTTGTTTTTCTGTTTTCTTTTTCCAAATAAGATAGGTGCCACTGTGCAGCAGCTATGAAGACTCAATTTAAATAGCTTGAGTTTGTAGATCCAGAACACAGAACCATACAAACACAGAACTGCTGTTTAATTTTGATGAAAAGGAGAAAAAAGTTTGCATTTAAATTCCATTAATTTATAAACATTAAATCTGCTATGAGTTATGGCTGTCTGATGCATTGCACTTATCACACAGCAAACTTGCTGCAAAGAAAATTTATCAGTAAGGGCACTGGAAATACGCTGCTGGTGATGCTTTCAACTGCTTAGTATTGAAGACAGCAGGTGACACTGATTTAACTGGTTTCAATTTACTTTGGTGTAGTGAAAACACTCCACGTAGGGGAATCATTGGTACAGCCATGTGATATGCTTCAGTCATTAAAATGGGGAGGGAAGTTGAACGTATCCCTAAATATTCCCCAGTGCTCTTCTCGGCAGTAGTGGCAGGATGTGCAGAAGAAAGTTTATTCCCATAGTTTGAGGGAAGAAATAAATGTGCTTGGTGTTCTCTTAATGTTCTTTATAGCTTGTACGTGTTGCTTTTCTAGGAATTCTGGGTGTTATATGTAATTTGTAGTGTTCCTTTACAAGTACTCTTCAATAAGGTTTTAAGTGAAATGATTGACTATCTGATCCATATGATGGAAAACCACTACAGGAATGGTGAATGGCTTTAGAAGTTGTTCCATGTTAACTGCTGTTCACGTTTGAAGGCCTCTGTGCATAGAGGTATATCAAGTTCAGGCTAAATGACAGGTGATGTAGCTGTATTATCTTAGTCGGTGTTATAATCTTATTAATATGTTAGACTGCTGTAGGAGTCAAGCTCAGTAGTGTCTCAGCCAGTGTGTAAGAGCAGATACATAGGGAAGAGTGTAAGAACTGGGGCAGTGTATATAATATAATTAACTTGAAGCACAGATGCTTGTTATCCCTTGGTTTAGGATTTCAACTTTATTTGACAACCATTATCAGGATAATTGTAATGTTTGTGCTATGAAGCAAAATAGAGCTAATGTCAGAAGAAAGAAAATGACTGAAGTATTACAGGGTGGTCATGATGTTGGAAAGAGTGCTTTTAAAATACAGAAAGTGGATGAAATGCTTCTCAGTTAGAACTGGGAGAGAATCTGTTGAATTATCAGGCTGCTCTGTTCTTCAGCATTAGAAGGTTTCATTGCCTTTCCCGCCCCCCCCTTTTTTTGAGCTTAGAACAAGAAAAATGGTTTTCCTTCTCCAATTTCAAATACCTTTTTAACTCAAAATTTTAAAATATTGAACTGAACTATTATAATAAATTGAAGGAAAATGTGTTCTTTCTCAATCTCCAGTGAATGCTATTGTTGCAGTAAATAACATTTTGCAGATACACATAAGGTCTTATAGTATGTGTTTAGGCATTCTTGTCTAACTAGCTTGTTAAATAAGTGAAACTTAGTGTCCTGGGTTTGAGAGAGTGGCAGGGTTTTTTGGTAGCGGGGGAGGGGGCTACAGTGGTGGCTCCCTGTGAGAAGCTTCTGGAAGCTCCCCCCGCTCCAAGTTGGACCTTCGTTTGCACCAAGGCTGGGCCAATTAGCTGCGCCTCTGTGATAATGTATTTAAGAAGGGGAACCGGGGAGGAGCTGTGAGAAGGTGCGAGGAGAACATCTGTGCAAACCCTGAGGTCAGTGGAAAAAAGGAGAAAAAGATGAGGGGCTCTGTATAGGGCACCCCCCTGCAGCCCATGGCGAGACATCAGGGCCACCCCTGCTGCCCCATGGAGGTCTGTGGTGGAGCAGAGACCCGCCTGCAGCCTGTGGGGGCCCCACAGGGGCTTTTGCTTTATTCTCTCCTCAGTGCTGGGAGCAAGGGGAGAGTGAGCGGCTCTGTGGTGCTCAGTTGCCCTCTGAGCTCAAACCACGACACTTAGAAACTAGCTTTTCTCTGGTTTGTGTTAGACTTCGGAGTTATTCCTGAATCATGCCAGTGAAATGAAGTATACTGTGCAAGTTCCTTCCAGTAAATGTTAAGACATTTTGTGACCTCACCTTTTTTTGCATTCTATTTTCTGTGGTATTCTTTCTACCATGGAAAGATAGCCTGCTTTAGCCTCCCCATATGTCATCTATCTCATCTTTGTTAGAAAGCTGGAGAGGCTGAAGGAGAGTCACTTGCTTGATAGACTGTTAAGAGAACGCTAAAGATTTTTTTTTCTAATTTTTATTCTCCTGCTGACTTACATCACCACCACAATTCAAGTCCCAGGCATGTCTTAAATATTTAGCTAATTGATAAGTTTTTTATAAAGTGGCAAATCTAGAGTTCGATCTTGTTCTCTGATAACACTAAAACTGTAGTGCTTATATGAAAATATCTTAAAATGTTTTGAAGATTATTACAATTTGAAGTTTTTTCCCGATTTGTAGGTGGTAGTTTGCAACCTTAATTCTCTTGTGTGTTTTTTAAAAGTGAAAACTTTAAAATTTTTTTTAAGTTTTAAAAGTGAAACTGTGATTATATTGACTTCATGTGTCATTAAACAAGCATCAACATTTCTGACCATTAGCCATAGAACTTAACCATTGCAGATGTTTCTGCTACTGTACCTTGAGTGACAGATAGCTACAGGGAGTATGAGAATTTGAAGTTAATGTTTATGTGCCTTTTCTGACATGGCAAAGACTATTTTGCAGCTCTGCATAGTTTTCTGATGTCCACTGCGGGTGCATATGCCATCTAGTAGACTAACAGCACTTCTCCACTGTTTAAGAATCATGGGATAATTCAGGTTGTAAGGAATGTCAGAGGGTTTTAAGGGATGTTGAACTAGAGTTCAACCTCCTATCTGAAGCAGAATCAGACTTGTGTTTCACTGTGGTGAACTTCATGAGGTTCCTGTTGGTCCATTTCTCTGGCCTGCTGCAGTCCCTCCAAGGTTTCCTGATCATTAATAAAGATGCCAACCAGTATTGCCAGCACCGTCAGCCCCTGGGATACATCAGTAGTGACTGGCCTCCAGATGGATTTCATGCCACTGATCACAACCCTTTGAGAATGGCAGTTCAGCCACTTTTCAGCCCACCACATTGTCCACCTGTATTTAGCTTGTTTGTGAGGATGTTATGGGAGACTGTACCAAAGGCTTGTTAAAGTAAAGATAAACAATATCACCTACTGTCACTCTGTTTGCAGAGCCTGTATTTTCAATTTAAATTTCACTGCAGAATGCAATCATATTTGTCAGGCATGATGTCGCCTTCATAAATCTGTACTGAGTGCCCCCAGTCATCTTATATATGGATGTGTTTTCCAGGTTCACTTAATCTATTGCCTTCCTAGGGACTGAGGGGAGGCTGTTTAGCACGTAGAGCCTCCTTCTTGCCCATCTTAGAGGTACGAATGACATTTACTTTCTTAAAGTCCTTAGGAACCTCTCCCCATCACCATGACCTTTCAAACATAATTGAAAGTGGCCTCATGATTACATTGGTTAGCTTCCTCAGCTCTTGTGGATGCATCCGCTCGGGTCCCATTTTTTAAAAATATTTCCTAACTTGTTGCTCCTCTATAGAGGGTGAGTCTTTCTTGCTTCAGACCTTCCTGCTGGTCTTGGGGGCCTGGGATCCCTGAATCCTGAGGATAGTAAAAACCAAGGTGAAGAAAACTTTTGGTATTTTGGACTTTTTGGCGTTCTCTGTCATCAGTTCCCCTGCCCCATTCAGCAGTGAGCCCATGTTTTCTCAAGTCTTCCCTTTGCTGATATATCTTTAGAAGTCCTTCTTGTTGACTTTTGCCAGATGAGCTTTGGCTTCCTTACCATATTCTTGTTTGGTGAGATATTGTTTCCATATTCCTCCCAAGCCACCTGTCCCTTCTTCCACCTCTTGTATGCTTTCTTTTTATGTTTGAATTTAGTCAGGAACTCCTTGTTCACCTGTGTTAACCTCCTGCCACTTCTGTTTCACTTCCTACTCATCTGGATGGACCATTCTTGAGCTTGGAGGAGATAAACCTTGAAAATCAACTGCTATCCTGGACCCCTTTTTTCTCCAGGACTGTCTTCCATGGGGTTCTTCAAAGCTGATCCCTGACCAGGCCAAAGTCTGCTCTCCTGAAGCCCAGGGTGATGTGTAATTCTGCTGTTTGCCTTGTTCCTTCTCGTCAGGGGACAAGATGAACTCCTCCATCTCATGAGCTCTGTAGCCCGGGCTTCCCCTAACCTTCAGATCTCTGAGCGGTTCTTTGATATTTGTAACTATGAGGTCCAGCAGAACTCCTCCCCATAGTCTTGTTGATTGCTGGTGTTAGTTATTATCAATGTACTGCACAAGCCTCCTGTGTCCTGCTGCATTTCCTTTCCAGTAGACGCTGAGGTGGTTAAAGTCCCCTATGAGGAACAGGACATATGAATATGAAGCTCCTTCTTCTTGTCTGAAGGTTGTGTTATCCTTTGCTTCATCCTTCCTGTAGCAGACACCAACTGCAATGTTGCCACATTGGTCTACCTTCTAATCTTAAACCGTAAGCTTTCAGCTGGCCCTCATCCCCCCATAGAGCTCCATGCTTTCTAGTTGCTGTTGCTCATAAAGGGCAGTTCTCCCTCTCACTTCCCTGATCCATCCCTTCTGAAGAGTCATGCTTCTCTGATCCCAGTGAGATTGTTCACCCCAATAAGTTCTGCATTGGGAATAAACATAAGGTGTATTTGGTCAGTACTAGCAAAGAGATTGTATCCCATCTCTGAGCTGAAGATTTGACTGTGAGATGGCTTAAGGCTTAAAAAAATCCACCAAGGCTTTTTTGGTTTTTTTTTTTATTTATTTGATTATATTTTCATGGGTTTTTTTTCTTCTTAAATTATAAGCTTTTTAGAGAAGGGCTATATGTTCTTCTCCAGTCAAGTTTAATAAAAAGCCTATGGTGGGGTTTCTCTCCCATGAGTCCTTATGAGCTGTAAACAAATGAGAAGAACTGCATAGTTGTGAGCAGCTGACTAAAACCACAATGTATTGCTTGAATGCCCCAAGTTGAGAAAAATGCGGACTAGCATAGGGCTATATTTATTCTTTTTCTTTCTGTGGACTTTCTGGATGTGCTAGCTGTTGATATCTTGATGTCAGGTAAGTGAAATTCAACTAAAGAACCCCAAATAGGAGTAACTCACTTTTTCTTATATTAGTAAAATTAGCTTTTTTATTGTAGCATTTGTAACTGACTTCATGAACAGAAAATCAAATGATACTGTATCTAGCTACTACTTATTCATAACTATTTTCTTCCATGAATTACCAGTGCTTGGTGTGTGAGCACATCTGGAAGTTAGCTACCCAAATTGGCCAGATAATGTAAAGGTATTAAGCAGATGATGACTCTGAGATCTAAGCTCTGAGTCACAAGTTATTACTGGAAGAAAGTTTGTCTGTATCAATTTCCCCATAGAATTCTCACAGAAAAACTGGCTGCTCATGGCCCGGATGAGCGTACGGTCTGCTGGATCAAGCACTGGCTGGATGGACGGTCCCAGAGAGTGGTGGTCAATGGAGCTAAATCCAGCTGGCGGCCGGTCACAAGTGGTGTTCCTCAGGGCTCGGTGTTGGGACCATTTCTGTTTAACATCTTTATTGATGATCTTGATAAGGACATAGAGTGTATCATCAGTAAGTTCGCATATGACACCAAGTTAAGCAGGAGCGTCAATCAGCATGAAGATAGGGAGGCTCTACAGAGAGACTTGGATAGATTGGATCAGTGGGCCAATGTTAACGGGATGAGCTTCCACAAGGCCAAGTGCCAGGTCCTGCACTTGGGCCACAACAACCCCATGCATCGCTACAGGCTTGGGGAGGTGTAGCTGGAGAGCTGTGTGGAAGAGAAGGATCTGGGGGTTCTAATTGACAAGCAGCTGAACATGAGCCGGCAGTGTGCCCAGGTGGCCAAGAAAGCCAACGGCATCCTGGCTTGTATTAGAAATAGTGTGACCAGCAGAAGTAGGGAGGTGATAGTCCCCCTGTACTCTGCACTGGTGAGGCCACACCTGGAGTATTGTGTCCAGTTTTGGGCACCTCAATATGAGAGAGATATCGAGGTGCTGGAGCAAGTGCAGAGGAGGGCAATGAAGCTGGTGAAGGGCCTGGAGAACAAATCCCATGAGGAGAGATTGAAGGAGCTGGGACTGTTTAGTCTGAGGAAGAGAAGGCTGAGGGGAGACCTCATCACTCTCTACAGCTACCTGAAAGGACATCGTAAAGAGGTTGGTGCTGGTCTCTTCTCACAGGTGATTAGTGACAGAACAAGGGGGAATGGCTTTAAACTGCAACAGGGGAGGTTCAGACTGGACATTAGGAAAATATTTTTCACAGAAAGAGTGGTCAGACAGTGGAATAGGCTGCCCAGGGAGGTGGTGGAGTCATTGTCCCTGGATGTGTTTAAGGGTCGTTTGGCTGTGATGTTGGGGGATATGGTGTAGGGGAGAACTTTGTAGAGTAGGGCTGATGGTTGGACTCGATGATCCCAAGGGTCTTTTCCAACCTGAATGATTCTGTGATTCTGTAATAGTGACCAGACATCTGGGCTTTTGTTGAGGAAAAGTACAAAGTGGAGACTGTGAAAGGCTGGTTTAAGGGGTAGTGAACCTACCTTTTCAAATTCAGCTAGTTGTTAGAACTTGGTCTGGCAAGCTTGAGGCAGTCACATAAGCTGCTTATGTTGGATATAGTGACGTTTGTCCTGTTTGTAGTAGATTTCAATGAACTGTCAAGTCATTTACATTTGTCTTTGGAACTCCTCCTATAGAGTAGAACAAGAATGCTAAAGGTTATTTAGATAGACTGTTAAAAATGCAACTGTCTAGTAAGGAGCCTGATTCGATGAGGGGTTAAGTGGTTTGCAGTTCCCATTAGCTTCTTAAGGAATATAGAGTTTTAATACTTCATGAAACATCAAGTGGGAACCTTAGTGCATTGCTGTCACCTAGTCCTACTGACAGCCACTGTGTTGGTCATGAAAATAAGTGCCTTCAATGAGACTCCTGCTTTCTCTTTGCCCTTTTTTGTGTGTGTAAAAGTGTCAGCATTGATAATGGTGTTCAGCTTCACTAGCCTTAGTGATGATGGAAGCCAACATGTAAATATGGTTCATTAATTTTTATTGGTGTATTGTGCAGCTCTCCTCAGCACAGGGTTAAATCTCATAATGCTTTTTACATAGCTAGCTGATACCTTGTTTCTTGTAGGGCTCCCACTGCTGTGGTTACAGTGTGCTGGTGGAAACAACAGCAGGAAGATTATCACAAACAAACAAAAGCATGTAGTTAGTGCTAGTTTCTCCATTCTTTTCTATTCTGTTAAAATACCTAGAGAGATATATCTCAGGTATCAAACAAGCCATAAGCCATTGTTGTGACTTATGAGATCTGGTCATGTGAAGTGTCAGGAAGAAAGCATGCCTATTTGTGCTGCTGAGCAGCTTTCACAGTGTTGCAGCCAAATTATACCTGAATAGCAAAGTTCAGCTCATCGATATAGCAATGGTTGCAGCTCTTCACTTGGGCTGTCCCCATATGGTGGATTTCCAGAAATGCCAACAGTAAATTTTGAGCTCCCTCAAATAGATGTATATCTGCAGAGTATATCCCCCCAAAAAGGTATGTGCTGGAACATTGCCTCAAATCACCTCTGGATAACATAAAAAACATCAGACTATAAAGAAGTGCAATTTATACCTTCTCTAATTTTTCAGCCTGCTGACTGCCTGCTTTCTGCAGGTTCTGTCTTCCATTTCCATACAGAATCACAGAATCATCTAGGTTAGAAAGGACCTTGAAGATCATCCAGTCCAACCATCAACCCAACATTAACAGTTCCCAACTACACCATATCCCTAAGCGCTATGTCGACCCTACTCTTAAACTCCTCCAGGGATGGGGACTCCACCACCTCCCTGGGCAGCCCATTCCAACACCTAACAACCCGTTCTGTAAAGAAATACTTCCTAATATCAAGTCTAAACCTTCCCTGGTGCAACTTGAGGCCATTCCCTCTTGTCCTATCACTTGTTACTTGGTTAAAGAGGCTCATCCCCAGCTCTCTGCAACCTCCTTTCAGGTAGTTGTAGAGGGCGATGAGGTCTCCCCTCAGCCTCCTCTTCTCCAGACTAAACAACCCCAGTTCCCTCAGCCGCTCCTCGTACGACATGTGCTCCAGACCCTTCACCAGCTTCGTTGCCCTTCTCTGGACACGCTCGAGTAATTCAATGTCCTTTTTGTAGTGAGGGGCCCAAAACTGAACACAGTAATCGAGGTGCGGCCTCACCAGTGCCGAGTCCAGGGGTAAGATCCCTTCCCTATCCCTGCTGGTCACGCTATTTCTGATACAAGCCAGGATGCCATTGGCCTTCTTGGCCACCTGGGCACACTGCTGGCTCATGTTCAGCTGGCTGTCAATCAACACCCCCAGGTCCCTCTCTGACTGGCAGCTCTCCAGCTACTCCTCCCCAAGCCTGTAGCGCTGCTGGGGGTTCTCGTGGCCCAAGTGCAGCACCCGGCATTTGGCCTTATTGAAACTCCTACAGTTGGCCTTAGCCCATCGCTCCAGCCTGTCCAGGTCTCTCTGCAGAGCCTCCCTATCCTCGAGCAGATCAACACTCCCACCCAACTTGGTGTCATCTGCAAACTTACTGAGGGTGCATAAAACGTGATGGGTTTGGTCGTCTCTCCATGTCATACCCCACGCCTTCACACGCTCTTAGATCATTCTCTCTGCATTACTGTCCAGCATGTAAGGTTTTTAAAACCTCCTTAGATATCTGTATATACAATGCAAACATGGGAGCCTGTTCTCTAGAGATCTAAGCCATATCTGTGTTGTATTGGTGTGCAGTAAATGTGAATTTATGGTCACCTACGATCTGCACGCTAACAAGAAGGCTGTGGTTTAAGCAGTGTTTTCCATAGGTTGGAGTAATGAGACAACAGCTAAGTATGGAAGATATCCCCTGTGTGAATATGTCTGGACTGTTGCATGTTACTGTTTTTCTACTAATTATTTCTACTTTTGAGTCCACTTGAAAACATACTTCTATTAGGATACAGAGTGAGCTGTTGTGTTATGTTTCTGCCTTGTTTCCATGTTTACCTTTTTCAAAAATCAAAGGCTGTTTTCTAGTAGCTAAAAAGTCTAAGTGATGGAAAGAAAAATTAAACTGCTTGCAACTCTCTACATATATCTCACCTCATGTATTTCAGAAGAAAATGTGAGATGAAAGTCTACACAGGCTTTTAGCACAAAAGATTAAATTCTTAACCCAGAAAGAGTGGTGTGCTGTTTTTCCACCTGTTTTGCCTGTGAAGGACATGTTGTTGAATAAATGGAATATGGTTTATCTTTTTATGAATTGCCTAAAAAGGTTATTTTTTAAAAAACCCCCAACATACTGGAGTAATTTGGGTTTTATGTCTTCATTTCATTAAACTATGAGAAGGATGTTTACGTTGATCAATAAGTAAGAATGATAACTGTTTGTCAATGGAGAGGAGGAGGCTTCTGAGTGCTGCTTGTTCCTGTCATACCGAGAGCATTAATGGGCACCAGCTGGGCTGTAGCTATAGCAGCTTCACCACTTCAGCCTTGCACAGCAAGAGCTGCTGTGGCAACGCTGCAGAAGGGCCTCCTGTGCAGATTTAGGAAGTATACACTTCAGTTGTTGTTCCCTGGGCAACAGAATAACTGCAGCCAGCTGGCTTTGCACCACCTGAGCTGATCAAAGAGCAAACCCTGTCAGGCACTGATACTTCAGCTCCTCCAGCTTCAGTGTGAATGTCTGCAGGCAGGGATATAGGAAGCATTGTCATTCGGGTTTCAAGGTTAAACACAGGGGAATGAAATAGAATGACAGCAGAAAGTACAATGAAAACATCATTCCTGTAGATACTACCATCTGATGTGTATAGCTATTGATTATAGAAAAATAATTTTAAAATGCTGAATTACTAACATACATACAAAATGTGCTTTGAAATTATTCAGAAAGAGAACAGGAGACTAGCAATAACAGACTTGAATTTTGGCAGAAGGAAAAACAATCAAGAGTGATTTATCATATGTGTTTAGCTAAGAAAGACCATAAAAAAATGATTGAACACAAAGCTTAAAAAGCTTTGTAAAATTATATAATTAGGGAGGACTGAGCAGAACTGGATCTGGTCTGCTTTGGGTAACTGCTGTAAGTTTCTGACAGGTCAAGACTGCGGTTGTTATATATGTCAGAGCCTACTTCAGTGGCATGGTAGGTTTTATTCAGCAAGTGGCGCCAGAATAATGAAAGGTAGATGATTGACCAACAGTGAACTGTAATGTTGGGTGATGTGGACCTGTGTAGCTGGGATCAAAATCCACTTGAGTCTGTTGGATGGGAGGGCAGGTGACAGTATTTCTTGTATTCCATTTAAATTCTATTCTTATGCTTATCCCTTTATATTATGGTGACACTTACCTAAAGTGTCTCCTTTACTTTTTCTAATGTCTCTATTTACTGCCTGTAAAAGGTACTAACTTTACTTTTAGAGAAATGACTCCAGTGGGTGAACTGGTGGCAGGAAGAACATGGATAAGTGATAGTAGTTACTGAGTTCTGTTAAGTTCTGGGTGTGCCTCAATCCACACCTGAAAGAGGAAGGTAAACAGAGCCCTGGGTTTCTGCATGCACTCAGACTTCCTGGTTGTTGAAACTGCAGGGTATTGGTTAGCATCTACACTTCTGATGAGGATTTAGTTTTTATATTTCATATATTCTTTTTGCTGTTCATACTTGTTTTAATAATACTTGACTGATGGAAGTGTCTCCAGAGTAGTTTCAGGTAGGGGTTTTTTTGCCTTTCTTTTTTCTTGTTGTTAAAACTCAAATCATCGAGCTTCTAAGTAGAATAGTTTCTTTCTCTATCTTCCCTCCAAAAAACATATTTGGGGAGGGAGAATTTCAGTAAAGGGATTCAGTGTGAGAAAACAATGAAATTACTGGGTTGTTTTCAATTGGAAAATCACTTACAGCTCCAATGTAACAAGTATGGCTTTTTTGTTCTCAATAGTATAAAATCAAATAGAGGTCTAAGTGAGAACACTTACTTTGTACAGTGACAAACTAGACTGCGTCTTTCCTGCGCATCTATTCTGATTTATTGCATAAGTTGTCCAGATATCAATTGGTTTCTTAGTATGTTTATGGAGGTTGCATGTTATGTCCTTTTTAAAGCTGTTACTTATTAAAGAGAATAAACTGTATCTTTCAAGAAGTCTGTATAAACAGATTTTTGTGATACTTGATGTTCAGTTGCATTCTTTGTAGTTTTGCAGTCTGTGGCATTTTCTGAAGGAATCTTTATAATAATTGACTTAAAATTTTAGGTTCTCTCTAAATCTGTAGATGTGACAGAAATCACTTCTTTCCTTATGTAAATCTTTAACTGTAGGAATTGCTGAAGCAAAATCAAGGGTTGTTGAAGTATACAATCCCTTCTAGCTTAAAAATCTGCAAATTCATAAAAAATTAGTAATTTTCTACAAGGGCAGGAATGACTTTCAGTGTCCTGAGCAAATATATTGCATGTGGAATCAGCAGTCTGTGTTCTTATATCCACATTTTTTCCTTTTGCATCTAGTCCCAAAACGATTATATAGTTGTTAAGGAATGTCTGCAGGCTACTTCGTTCCAGCAGCAACAGTACAGTTAATTGTTCTGTTGTGTGTGACATAACTCTATAAAAGAGTAACAAGTACTTGTAGTTAACATACGTGTTTCTTTTCAAACTCTCATTAATAACTTCCTTCCTGTTATGTTTACCTTTCAGGCAGATTTTTTTTTTTCCAGACTTACTTCTTTCTCAGAGGCTATTACTTTAAGTTGGAACAACTCTTCAAGTGGAGCAGTGTTTGGAGGAAGATAAATAGGATGCTTCATCTGTCTACAACTTCTACTTTTTTTTCTGTGTTGAAACAGCTGGCAGTGGAAAACTGAAAATTGTTATGGAAATAGCCCTCATTGAGAAGTCCTTTTGAGTGCTGCAGTGAAAATTGGTATCGATTTGACCAAGTTGTGACCCTTTGCAAATCGCACGCTCTGCATGCAGAGTTTTCTCACTTGCTCGACTTGTAAAGTAGGCATCTAAAGACGGCTTCATGTTCTGTAGCCGTGGTTATCTCTCTAAAGCTTTGACTGAACTGACTAAAGTTTGTGTCCTGCAGTTGGTTACTGCACCCTCATTGCTGACAGCATCATGTGTAGCTTCCTAACTCAGTGCTGTCAAAATGTGGGATTATTTGCTTGTTCCTTGAGTTCTGGTTGGTTGGTTTGTTTGTAAACCAGGATCACTTCAACAGTACTGGGTAGATGAAACTGTACAGTTACTCTAGCAGACGGTATTTTCTGTCCAGCAGACAGTATTGATGAATTTGGGGAAGCAGTGCTTAACAGGCAGTTGTTGCAGTTGGAACAGTACATCTAGCTCCATTCTTAGCTATACCTAGCAGAAGGTATACGGTAGATGCACAATGGATTAGATAACGGATTTCTCTTGAATGAGGAGGAACAAATGTGACCAAGGTTAAACACTTCATTGTCTCATTCCTCGACCATTTTATGTCAACAGTGCTTTAGGAATACAGTGGGACTCCCTTCTGCAAACCTTTCACTTGTTCTCTATGAAAGTGTAACTTTCAAGTTCTCAAGACAGGTTCGATAGTGCTTAGTTAGACCCAATAACATTTTTCTTAATACATTCAGTGATAAGACTACAACAGAAACTAGCTTAATCTTACCCATTCTCTTCTGCATTGGTGCTGTGACATAAAAATTCTGGTTTCAATATGAGGTAGGGATGGAAAAGTGGTTTCCAACTATGTAAATAGTTTTAAGGCAGGCATAGAACCATGACTTAAGTAAGCACTATGTGTTTTCCTTGTTTTTCTTTCTTTTGCAGAATAACTGGCACTGTCATTTCAATATTACATTCATATTGGTCTCTTAAAGTTTTTAAGAAATAGTATGAGAGGTGGTAGATAAAAACACTGTAATTTTCTATGTATATGTTTGGTAGGGTGGTGTGAAGATAGTAAAAGAAGAGAAAATCTGGAGTTTCTCTATGCCTGTAGGTATTCTAGGTAAGCAATGACACTGCAAAGGTGGTAGTGAAATCACTAATACTGGGTTTTTAAATTTTAATATGATCACGTGGGAAATAAGGCTATATGGGTAATTCCACAAATACTGTATACTGCTTG